>NC_140666.1:13813863-14449090 GCF_054131305.1 Coturnix japonica
TACTGGAGGAACTTCATTACTTTTTCTGCTTGCATATAATGGATTTTTGGAGTATAATTTCCTCTCCCAAAAAGCTCTGAGATACTAAAATATGTTTGATTAACTAGTCAAGAAGCAAAGTAAACAACAGTAATTTTGGTATACTAGTATCCAAATAACTCAGGAGAATATCTGTGAGCACAGGAAAACTAAACAGAGCCAGAAATGCCTTGTAAATATTACAGTAGTTGCTTCTGCCAAAATATTGTCAGCCAGCATGGATTACAGAGCCATAATTACAGTAGATGACATAAAATGATTACAAATTAACAGCCTGTAGTACAAAGTTAAACATTATATATTTTTACTAGGTACCTGCACAAAATATGCACAAAGGACTCTGAAATATTGTAGAAGAGAAATCACCAGGAAACCTTTTTCTGTTTTAATTCAAACTCAATATTTTTACATGAAGCTGCTCACATTTTTCTAGATTCCTTTCCCAGTCAAGTAGTAACTTAAAAATGTTTCAAAGAATACCTAAATCCCTAAACTTTTACCAAAAAGTTCCACAAAATAGGAAGGCAATACATACAAATCTACTCAACTGTGATTTAATCCTTTGCTACAAAAAGGTACTCATACTGATGTGACAGGAGTTCCTAGTAAATGAGGAAATATGGAATCTGGTTTCCATGCTGCCTGTTCAAAAAACACTTCAATTTCTACATTGTTATTGCTCACTTTCAGATCCTTCTCATCTGCAGTTCTAGGGAAACCAGATAGGGTCTCCCTTTCCTTGGGATGAAAGTTCTAGGACATGTTTTAGGGACCAAACCTAAGATTTAGATGATGTATTCTGCCTACACTGCTCAGTATTCTTGAAGCAGGCACCATTATTACTTGTCATTTAACCTCCCCGAACCAAATCAGAAAATTTACATCTGCAAAAATTTCAAGAAGAAAAGGGAAGGAGAAACAACCCACACTAAACCAGCAGGTGGTTTCTGTGTGATAGTTCAGTGATGGCAGGTGAGGTACAGGAAACACTCCTATGCAACGATCAACAAAAACATGAGAAGTTGATGTGATACTAAGTTCTACCGATGCAAAAAATGCTACTTTCTTTTAATGAGATTTCTGTTAGCATTTGATTTATTTTCTAATGACAGTATAAAGCACATTGACACCTTTTCGTTTCCACATCATCACAAGTTCTCTGAAGGCTTACGTTTAAATCTCTCTGCTATAATCACAGTGGTTTCAAATTAGCATCTTAATGAATTCTCCATGGACTTGTGTCCTTATGCGTTTTCCCTTTTCTAATCTCATATCATAATGGTGCCATAACTGGGTCCCTTCTGATTCCAGCTGAAATCATTATGGAACTGTTAACAGCAAAGATGCACTAGATTAAGCAGAAGAGAAATTCAGTAGCATTGTAAAAGAGCAGATTATGATTTCTGACTTTTTTAAAGCATTCTCAAAGAAGTCAGTCTTCATGCACAGAAGGTACCTGGCAGTCTGAAAAATTCTTAACATGGAAAATATTCAGCTAGAAAATTTTGAATTCAATTAGTACAGAGCTACACTAACTGTTAACAAAACCACCCTTTAAAAGTCAACTAAAAGAAAAATTGCAACATTAAATGATATTTTTGTAGCTGATATCTAATAAGAGACACAGAGGTATTTGGTATCTACATCAGAGTTACTGAACACCAGCACTTATTTATTTCCTTGAAAGGTAGCTGTAAGCACCAGAACTCTCAAAAAGCTCACCCTTCTTTAGAGGGTCAACTCTACACCAGCTTTAGTTCAAACCTAAATGAACATATTTGCTTCTCCACGTTATACAGAATGTTTAGAATAAATGGAAAAAACTGATTCACTTAAAATATATTGAATGTGGAAAAGACACTCAGAATTGTACATCTTTTCTGAGGATCACGATGACTAAATCATTGATGTCAGTAACATGTTAGGCCATAAAATGTTGTGCTAAATAAGATGCAGGTAAAGGTCTATAAGGCTAAAAAACTGTCAGCTCTCTAAAACTCCATCTTACTGCAAAATATGTTTTAGCATTGGTAACTATTTGCAGATGCCAGAGTGAACCGTTTTCTGAGGACAAACCAGCTAGAAAGGTCTGCCCAAAATAACATACCAACTGAACACCAAGTGTAGGAATGGAATTGTAGAGCTTGTAACTTCCAATAAGGAGTGCACAACTGTCAAATGCAAACTGCTGGAGATAAGATTCATTCTGTCTCTGGGGAGAAAATATGCTTCTTTCATTCTTCAGTTCTGATTCCCATTTGAAAAAGCTGTTCATTTTTACTTCACTGTAGAGATATGTCACATAGAGAACTGGAGAGAAGCTGTACATTTTCCCTATAACATAGCAAAATGTGGAGAGGAATTCCAAGAGAACAGATGAAGTCATTTGCATGGTAAGTAGGAAGACCAGTAAGCTGCAGTTCCATAAGCTCCTATGAACCTTATACCTGTCGATCTGAATTGACAGTGCATTAATTGCTTAAATCTACCATCTTTTAACAATCTGAAGGGAAAAAAAAAGACAAAACTTTGATGCTACTTTTAGTAGGAAGAGAACAGAAGATGATTAAAAACGAATGGAAAACTTGATCGTGACAGAATGTTACTCAAAGAAACATTGAGTCACTAAAATGTAGTTATTACATTTCTCAAATACCACACAAAGTACAGTAGTAATGGACAGCACTAATGACAGGCTGCCATTGGGTAGAATAGTACTTTCACAATCAAGACTCATTGCAAATGTATTTTGCAAATACTTTAGAAACACATATTGACACTGAGGGCTTAGCTAGCAAGTTAAGAATTGACAGAAAAGGAAGAGATATTCTGCTTAAATCTGAAGAATGTAGTCCCAAAGCAGCTAATACTGGATGGATGAAAGGATGAAATAAGTTCAGGCAGTTAATAGTGTTCCGCCCTCGATTTGTAAGTACCATGCAAAACACTCAAGCCATTCTGCAAGATCACTCTTCACATACTCAGGAAGCAAACTGCTCTTTAAGGTCAGAAGAACAATCTTGTTCGCAGTAATGATGCAAAATCAAAACTTGCCTGCACTCTCTTGAAACATCTTCAGACATCTTCAATAAAAAGGAATATTGAATTTCCTCAAACCTTCTGATCTTACTGCTTTCACGTGGCTGTTCTTCTAGAATGTATTTTGAGATCTGTGTGCTTATGCTTGTCATAATATACATTGCCTTGGAAAACAGTCAGTAAAAATTAAGGCATCTATAGACAGATCATTTCAAGTACTTCTCTTTGTTAAAAATGCAACCATATCTTTCCAGCTTCCGCAGTGTGAAATACAACACAACCAAACTTTCTAAGCTCTTGCATTTTGCAAATTAAATAAGAAATCGCAAAGATTTCTGGCTGAACACACAATAGATCTACAGCAATTTCTGCCCAGTTTTCCATGAGACTCTGCTTAAGATTCTCTATGGTGAAAATACTTCACACAAATAACATCAGCACTGTCATACAAGGAACATTGAAGTAGCATGACTTCTAAGTGCAACAAAACCTTTTGATGCAGTGACTTTCCCATCCAAAACCATCTAACTGACAGTAAAAGAATACTTTGATACAGATGTTGCCAAGTTATAAATTTAAAGCAATTTTCATAAATGAGTTAATAGCTTCATTTTAGTTTTGTAAAAAGAGAAAGCTAAAACACATTAGAGAATTAAAATTATATTTCTGATTGATTTATTTTTATCAAGTTGGAGCCTGAATATATTTGCACAGTCTCACAGAAACGATTTTAATCTTAACCTTACTATGTCAAGAAGAACAAATCATAAAAGGAAACTTCCCTCCTAATGACAGAGGAGGATACATAAGGACCACTGAACCCTACCTAGGAACCCAGCTGACAATTCAACACAGGCAATAAGCTGACTGAAATACTTCTGCTGTTTATTTCATACCACAGAATACATTAATTGATGGAAAAAAAACTAAAAATGCTGCCAGCATCAAAAACCTGATTTTTTTTATATGTAATCTAGCAAAGATATTAAGTAATAATCATTTTTAAAATAACAACAAAAAACTGCTGGTCTTTCCAGAGTCCCCCCTCTAAGCAGAAATTACACCTGAGTTCTTATATTGCTCAATGAAAACACTCCCTCTGAAAGTATGTGATAATTATTCGTTACAGATCTGTCTACTTCAAATCTACTTTAGCACATGGCTTACTTAGCCCCCACATCACTAGTACTTATACAAAAAAACATTCCATGTAAAAACACACAAACTGGTCCCTCAAAAACAGTGCACGGATATAATTGTGTACATACCAGCTTACAAGAAAGGCAGTACTGCATTACTCATGCAGATTTTTACCAATGCACAGCACCAGAGCTGAATGCACCTTTCCTGGGGCTATAATCTTACCCATGGGCCTCACTCTCACAAGCAACGCATGGAAGAAAGTCAGCAATGTGTTTGCCAACAACTCTAAACAGGAAGAAACTGCATAGCTTTGACATTCCTCTATGCTATGCTGTCTGGGATGCAAACTTCACTAAGTTCATTAGAGATTCTTCAAGACTGGAAAGACTGCTGGGATCAGGATGTCCTGCAGTCTTCTTTGGGTGAGCAGAATCATCACAGCTCAAACTACCAACAACTAAACGGGCTCAATGTTCAAAATAACATACAGGGTAGCTCTGAGAAAAGCTTACTTCAACATAATCAAGAAGCTGTAAAACATTTTGCAAATATTTCTGATAAATTTAAACATTTATATACAGCTCCCACTACTGCCATCTAAGTATTCATCTTAAATTCTCTCATGTAAAAAACTGTGAAACTGGGAATACATCTTAAGAAATTATAGTAGTGTGAACCTAGGCAGGCAAGGAGAAAAAACGCACCACCAAACCATTTGTGAATACAGAGTTATTGAATGGAGCTTTATGTCCTGAAACATGAAGACCTGTTAGCTTCTTACACCTCTGAAATATGGGAATATTTAAAGTGCTGTGAAGATGTGAATAAGAAATAGCCCCTCCTCTTTGATAAGCATTCCTACACACATGAGCTCACAATTGCTTCCCTCATATATATCCAAGAGTCATTATTTAAGGAAATAATAACAATAAAAATTGGCTCTGTCCCCTGTAAATAGCTTTTCAAGAAAAGGAAATATATAAAGCAGTCCACTTGCAGACCACGGCAGTTCTACAGAATGGCAAGCACTCATTATTATGCACTGATATGCAGAAGATCTTACTGACAATTCCCAGAGTGCTCCCCTTTTCATAAACAGATTGTTGATGGCTGATACAAAATCCATCTGAGCAGTGCAATAAAAGGAAAAATATCATAAAATGTACACAGGGCAGTCAAATAACTATATGCCAAAACTGCAACAGATAGCAGTCAATACAGCGTATTTTTTTTTTACTGCATTCTGTTCTCACAGTCAGTGGTATAAATGATAAAGAAATGCAAGTTCGTATATTTTGCCACTAGATTTGTATCCACAGACACTTGCTAAGCATCACCGTAAACAGTATTTCACTTAATACAATATTAAAACTGCAAAAAAAAAAACCAATACTAATATGATACTGTCCCTAAATTCTTACATTTGAATTTACTGGGGTGCAAAAAAAATGCTGAAAAACTACTTCCTTGTATTATAAATTTATGGAACCTATACAGTCTAAGTCCAAACGCGCCAAATCCGATGGAATACTGCAAGAGCAAATCATAACATGGGATAATGCCTTTTGGCCCCAACAATTATTTGTAGAGAAATTCTTTGTATAAATATTTTATTTTATTATCTATGCAAACAGCTTCTAGCATACTGGTTGTCTTAATGTCAGCGGAGGCCTCTAGGCATTTTTGTAATACAAACCACAGATATAATGAGAGATGGAAAACTATATATTATGAATAATTTGTGGCAAGTTTCAGGATTTGTTTTGAAACCAACTGTTCACAGACAAAGACTTGCAATTCCAAACAGTTTCACAAACAGCTAAATAACATCCACGAATAAATCACTAGGCATAATCGTGGTGTTTGCCAGCAGCCAAAGCTCTTCCTAAGCACCCTGCGGTCAATGAGGCTGGCTACGCTTATTGGAAAGCTGGAGCAGTGGGCTGAAGCCCAGGAAAACCCCAGCAGCACTTTGAAGCCTTTTTCCCACCTCATTCTCTTTCACAGCAGGCAAGCCTCCATTTGGGCACCAAGAAGAGGCCCAGTTCTGACAAGGACTCCAGGTGGGTATCATGGCTTTACATTTTCTCTACAAAGACTGAAAACATTTCTGGGGATGCTGAGAGAGAGGGTCTGGCAAGGCAAAGCAGAGAGAGAGCAGAACTGCAGTCAGTGAGCTGGCCAAGAGAGCTGAGCAGCTGGCACTGCCACACAGACAGCCCGGCAAGAGCACAGCGAGCAAGAACCACTGATGCTGAACCCAGTTAGGAAGTGGTTGGCACAAACAGCTAACACTGAACAGATCCAGTAGGAGCAGCTGGTAACGTGCACAGCAGGGACACCTGCTTCTGGCCACCAAAGCTACAAGGATCAGCAACATAGAGAACAGTCTCTAACAAGATTTTATTTTCTAGCAGAGTAGCAGTGACTATGGGGGCATTGACTAGAGCTCAGAAAACTCAGCATCCAGCTGAAGATCAATAACCCATGCAGTTGTGCAGGCCTTGGCTGACTCAGCAATGCCCTTTCCTACCAGCTTTTGTGCGTTCCCAGATGTTCAGAGGGAGAGGGCATGGAGACTGAGATGATGATGCTGCAGGACAGGGACACCTGCCTCAAGATCCTCAACTCTTCACATTTCCCAAATTCATCTTCAACAATAGTAATAGGTGCAACAGAAATATATGCTGACAGGAAGGCTGGTCTGGCTCTCATTGTTCTGCTGCACGAGGAGGTGTGACAACCTTGAACCCTGCTGTGTGATGCTGATGTAGGTTTAAGTGCTATGCTTTGAGATGATTCTAGATTGTCTCTTTTAATTGTGAATGACAAATTGTAGGTTGGATCTGGTAAATGAACACAGGAGTTAGTTCAACTGAGTTATTCCATTCTCAGTGTCAGGAAGAGTATGTAATTGGGATGACAGCCAACTTGGAGAGTGGTGGGACAGAAGACAGGTGGGGAAAGCAATTCTGCCTGCTGCTGGTGCCACAGATCTCTCAACATGACCTACTAGCATGTTAACTTTTTCCTTCCCTTTTCACCTTTGTTCCCTTAAAATAAATAAATAATTCTCCTCTCTTCACCATGTCTTTATAAAGTAAACACAACCCTTTAATATGATAGTCCTTTAAATCTCTCACATCAAAACCAACGAAAAAGTTAAAAAGAGTTACGAGTTCATTCACCTTGAGCTTCACGAATTAAGAGGTCTGGTAGCAACAGATAACAATCCTTGATCTCAAACTTATTTGTGCTTTATATTTCCTTTATTATGAAGAACTTGTACTGAAAATAAGGTAATATTCAAGTATCTTGACACCTTTGCTTTTCAAATACGAGTTCTAAATCCTGTTTGTGACACACCAACTAGTGTTGTAAAGCCACAATTGTATGAGTGGGAGGTGATTAGGATGTCACTAAGACAATTTTACCGTTGAGGTGAAGGATAAACAAAGATAATGTTAGAATACAGATAGGAAGCTCTGCTACAAGGGTATAATTTAACAAAATCTTCACTTTATATTTTTTCTTTTTAAAGAAGTGTGAGAACATTAAGATCCACAGGCTTACTGATATGCAAAACTTCCCTCTTTAATATTTCTTGCCTTATCATAGTAAATGAGCTATGCTGAAAAATACACAATGTATTGTCATTACTGATAAAACATCTGAATTGAATCAGATGTGCAACTGGAAAAGAGAGAACTTGCATTTACAGTCTTGAAACATTTTCTATGCAATTACTACTGATAATGCTGCCCAGATCCTCTTTATAAAGTAAGAATGCATCTCTTTCTATAGAGAATGTATGGGAATTTAATTGTAACCAGGTTGGTTCACAAATAAATAAATGAAATACATATGTAGAATAGAGCACATTCAGTTTCAGTCTTTAAAGTTCTGCATACACCAGATAAATTTGTATCCCATCTCTATAGTCAGACATACGCATCACAATTTATTCTAATTAAGATACATAAAGGTTACAGCCATCTGTTTCCTAGGCTGCTATCCTAACTTTCAAGAAAACTGAAGTTTTGAATTTTCATGGAATGTAAGAGGATGTTTTATTGATATTTAGACAATGACAGAAAAGAAAAAAAACACCCTCAAAAACCAAAGGTCAAGTCAATAACTAAGAATGATTTTCACAGTACTTAGTGGTGGGTGGACACTGTACGAGAAAACATAGCTAATAAAGTTTAGTACTTGAATATGCTTGTTTCACCTATATTCTTGTACAGGCCATAATCTTTGTCAAGCTATGTAAATGCCACAGCAGCGTTCTTGAACTTACAGAGGAATGAAGGAAATCAAAGAAAAGTAAAGAAAGAAGCCTTTAGCAGAAATGAAAAGATTAAAATACCAGCTCTTCTCTGAAACCAGTACAAATTGATGTAAATATAAAACCAAGGGTCATGCAGCACCAGCTTCCTTAATAAAAAGTTGTAATTAAGATAGAAAATGTCACAAGAAAGGCTACCTGCATTTTTCCCTTTGAAATGTGCTTCCATTATATATATTTTTTAAGAATAATGACATAACTAGACCATAAGCTGTATGGAATGCACTTGGATCTTGTACATGCTCAGGATTCCTGACTGCTAGCATAGTTAACAGCAGCAGCCTTAGTGAATAAAATATTCTCGATTCAGACATGTGTGCAAATACATACCTTTTGCTTTATTTTTTTTTACCAACACATTTAGTTTCTAATTATTTGCCTCTTGTCAGCTGATAACTTAGAATATGCTCAGGACACATTTCCCAGTTAATCAAGGTCTTTTCCATGTAATGGATGGCTTTTTCAAAAAATACATGGCTAGAACTGGAGTTAAAAGCTTCCAGAATACCTTGAAAACAAACTATGTAATACTGTGAACTAGAAAGTACTGTTATTAAAGAAAATAATTACCAGGCTAAATAACACTATTTCTGCTCAAGGAAAACAATGAGCCAACAAAGAACACCAATGTCTCTAGAAGACAGTTTGTACCCTTACAGTATCAGAACATAGATGCCAGAGTGCTTTAGAAGCTTAGGAGGTTTCCAGGTTTAAAAGCTCTAAGAAGTCACACCTCTAAGGAATTATTTTGGTATTTGCTGCTAAAACTGATAGACAGTGATGACAACAACTACGACATATGAATAGGATGCTTTGTACAACCTTCTGTAAATAAAACGCAGCCAATTTCCTTGTTTGTAAATAGTCATTTTTGGTAGCTTTAGTCAGCTTCTAACTGGCAATTGTTGACCTAAGGAAACCAAGCTGGAAAAGGTTTTATCAGCTTCATAACTGAATTTCTTCTCTTGATCAGAAAGATGCACACACACATTTATTCCAAATCAGTATGCAATGATGAATTTGAAATCTGTCTTTACACCAGGTGTAAGATGGAATGATACAAACATGATAACAGATATTCAGAAGATGTTAAGGAAAAACTCACCAATATGGAGGCCTTCGCTGGGAAATGCTGAGGCAGTCTCCACCAGGGAGCAATCTCCAAGAGATGCTGCCTTAGTGGTGGTCAGCCCTTAAATGAGGTCTAGAGGAGGTGGAATCAAGCTCCACCCCTTCCAAGAGTACAGCTAAATTACTCTCACCTGTGCTCCCACAGCTGACCCAACAATCACCTCAGCTGTTTAATCAGAGGTTCAGGCTGTGATTACCAATTTCCCATACACAAGGCCAACAACAGGATTCTTTGTTATGTTTCCCTTTGGTATCTTTATGCTTAAAGCTATAAGCTGCTCTGAGGATAGTCCTTCAGTCTTTCCTGATAAAACCTATCATAGAATCATAAAATTCTCAGAGTTAGAAGGGACCTTTAGAGGCCACATATTCCAACTCCTTGCAATGAACAGGGACACCCACAGCTAGATCAGGTTGCTCAGATCCTGGTCAAGCCTGGCCTTGAAAGTCTCCCAGGATGGGGCATCCACCACATCTCTGGGCAATGTGTGCCTCACCACCCTCACTTGATCACATCCTGCTGGTAAACCTCTGAGAAGAGAATGAGACACTCATGCTGAAGGTACAGTAGGTGTGGTTACTGCTTGTGTGCTAACAGTGCTCTTGTTTTCTCTTTCTGGCAGTTGAAAAAATAATTGTGAAAAGACCTCTGCACAGCCACGATTTTAAAAGACAGTATTTTCTGCCTCAATTTACATTGTAGAAACCAAACTTGGGGCTTGAAGTACTTTCAGCAACTTCTAATGCAGATTCATTCCTAAGTTTCAGGAGACAGAAAATGATGATTTATCACAGATTAGTTGCTAGTTTCCCATCTCCTGCTTTAAAGTCTGTCAATCTGACTGGTTTTCTATTAATTTATTCTGTAGCTATGGTGACAGTTCATCTCTGTCAATCAGCAGCAAAAGTCTAAGGCATGCCTCTCTGAAAACAGTTCCAGAAATGTAATATTCTGTAGATACAACAATTATGAGATTGGATTAACAAAATTAATATATTTTCTCTCAGTGAGATTATGCTCATCTCCCCATGACATTTATTTTTGCCATTGCACAAGTGCACACAAGTAAGAAAATGAAATCATCTGCACTGAGCATTAGGATCATGCTAACCAAACCTGGCGAGAGATGCTGTGAAAACAGGACAAAACAGATTAAATTTTAAATGATTTTTTTCTCCTCTACTATTTTGGGTTAGTAGGTACATAATAGTGGAATACTTGTTACTTTCCCAAAAGAGTGGGACAGGATTACAAAACTAGATCAGTGTAAATTTTAGTTTAAAGTGTTTTCATGTCATGTACTAAAATTTGCCATTTGTGAAGCAGTTTCAGAGCAAACCTGAACTGAAACAAAACTCCCCCAGTTCTCTTTAGTATTTACCATTAACACAATTCAAAGTACTTTTGTTACTTTACGGATTTATTTACTTGTAGCTGTGTTTGTGTGGTGTGCGTGCATTTCAGCACTCTGGAGTTTTGCACTTTGCTCATGATCTTAAGTTCAACATGTTTTTTTTTCTTTGTTTTACCATGCTTTTTCTTACAAGTGCTTTATGATGACTGTGCTTAACACTCATCAGCTATCCATTCGTTTCATTAATTCAATTTGATTAAATTGAATTACAGAATCACTGCTGCTAACAATTTCTTAAATATTTCAGATCTCTCCATTAAATGGTTCACTGTATGTTACACAGATACTTCAATATGTTAGGACATTTTACTATTCCCCCAACATAAGCTCCTTCACAAGTGAACTTTTTGTTTCTTCACTTATTCTGAAAGCGTATGTTCAGATAATATTGTGATCATTAGTTCCTACATGTCTTTATTTTCTTTCTAATTAGGCTGGTCTCCTTCATGGGATTAGCTCCCAAATAGCCTCTGACTTACATAAATTGCTCCACAAAATGTCTCACAGAGCTGTACAGTGTTATCATCAAAAAATATATATTTAATAATACAGCAATCACTATCAAAATCTCAAGAATTAAAATCCTCCGTGATCACAGCACTAGCTCTCTTGCAGACTTTTTTTCATATAATCGGCAATATATGTTGTTATCTGCTTTTCTTAACTGCCCTCAAGGGTTACAATAACTGGATTATTTTATTGTTCTTATCTATTAAAGCCTTCCAATGTACCAGACAAAATACTTAACCAGTTCTCTGTTGGCAGCCCAATACCATCTCACATTGATTGAACCAAAAGATTCCTTTGACTTTTCTTCACTGTAGACTAGATTTCCTGCTGCTCACTGCTGAAAATATTTAGTGATTTTTCTTCCCAAGAAAGCTCAGAATTCTGCTCAGCAGACTGCACTGGGTATGGTCTAGGGAAATACTTTTTTCTATTTGTTTGTTGTTTTTATCCTTTGTCTTCCAGTTCCCATTAATTCTGACAAGTTAAGTATAATTGGGACATATAGTTGGACTGCCTCTTCACCTCCTCTTTCTTTTCTTATCTAGGCTAGAAGCATTTGCTGCCTCCTTTAAATAAATAGTTAATGTACATTCTCCTCACAGGTCTCCTAAGCATCTTTGAACAGCAGTTCTACCAGTGTCACTGTTCCACATGCATGCAAAATCACTCAGAAATCTGACTGTAAACCTGTATTAGCAGCAGTTCCTATCACAGCAGGAACATCTTCACGCTGTGTTACCAGAGAAAGAACTAAGGATAAAGACAGATACAAAGATAATATGTCTGAAAAGGTGATAAAGTACTGCCAGGCAACTCTATTAATAACTGCATATATCTGAGTCAGATGGAGGGAAATAAGAGGGCCACAACTGTTACTGGATACATCCAACCTTTTTTCCTTCTACATAACAAATAATGGAATTACTACACCATGAACTGACACTATATGAATAGCGGTATCTTCTACTGATACTTTAGTTGAGAATGCGTTTCCTTATCACCAACAATTTTGGCATACCAGCAAAAGATCAACTCACTTTAAGTATAATTCTGAGTACTTTGGGTCATTATCAACAATATAGTGTTGCACTATACTTCAACAGGAGGATCTAGTAAAGTTATCAGATGGATGATGAGATTTGGGGTTGTTCTGAAAAAAATGCTGTGCTGGAATATCCAAGACTAAAAGCTGATGATGAATTTGCAAAGCACTCAAAATCACCTACACAACACTGGAAGGAGCCAAGAAAGGACAGTTCAATTCTCAACTGACAGTTCAAAGAATCAACTTTTGTTTTCGTCTTACTTGCTATGAAATTAATGAGGCTTTCATAGCATAGTAGTGCAAAGACCCACCATCTGTGTAAGTTCCTGAACTCGCTGAATTTTCCTTTGTCTGGCACCTTCTTTACTGCCCATTTTGTTTACACGTTTGACAGTATAAGCATATTTTCTTTTCCAGGGCAGGCAGCCCTCAGCTGTAGCTGTCTACACTGTGAAGCTGACTCCACACAAATCAACATGTGCCTTAAAGTTGTCCTTATAGTCTCAGTTTTGTACTGATTTCTCATCTATTCACAACAATGTATAAAATAAAACAAAATGAAGTGGAGTGGGGAGGAACAACAGGAATCACAGACTGTAGCACCTTGCAGTACACACATTCCATAACCACCAAAATAGATGACTTTACAGGGTTACCACTACAATACTAATTAACCATACCCTCGGAATTCAGCTTTTGAAATCAACTTCTGCAATTATGTAAATATTTAAGGCTAGGAGATATGGAAATGGATGTAATAATACTCCAGTCAAAATGCTGCAACTACACAGAGAAGCTGTAACAACAGATTGCTTTGTAGAAATTTACTTCTGTTTGGAGTTCATTGATTTTCATTCCAACCATTTATTTTGCTAAGAAGTAGTCTTGAGCATCTATTGATCATCATGTTCTGATGTGGTAAGCTTCTGAGAAAAAAAGTTAAACTAACTAGAACTAATGAGTAATTAAACTTGCTCACACA
This sequence comes from Coturnix japonica, assembly GCF_054131305.1. Taxonomy (NCBI): domain Eukaryota; kingdom Metazoa; phylum Chordata; class Aves; order Galliformes; family Phasianidae; genus Coturnix; species Coturnix japonica. The sequence goes on from NC_140666.1 coordinate 13,827,516, forward strand.
GGTATAGTTGAGGTTTAATGGAAGCAAGCACAGGACATGAAGAACAATGCGTCCAGTTTCTCAGATGGACTTATTTTCAAAAACTGCTTAAAAAAAATTAGATTCATTATCTAGGCAATAACATATTACATAGAGAAACAGATACTAACACGTTGTACACAGTGCATACATAAATATAGAAGAAATTAAGCAGTGGAGACCAATTTTGATCTACTTTTCTTCTGCTCTTTTTAACATAAATACAATATCCTCCTCTTTTAGACAAAAAGATTAATACTCTGTCTTACTTTTCCATACATTTTTTATCTTTTGCATTAAATTGTTGAAACTCTTTTCCTGTTTCTTATGCTTTGTTCCTTATTTCTTAACTATTTTGTGCATTTATCAAATGGTCTTTGGATCTTACCATTTGTTTCCAATTAAAAGGTGATTCCTCCCTGAAGGAAGGACTCAATTAAGATTTCCAGCAAAAATTATGTTTCAGGAAGGGACAAAAATGGACAAATGTGATATGCAACAGTTGATGATTAATGGTGTTACACTACAGTTTATGGAATCACAAAACATCCCAATCCTTCCTGAGGGAAAAGAGTATTTTTAAATGTCCAGTATTCATTTATTATAATGCAGTTTATTGCATTAAAACTTTAGATGAATTCCAAAAATAAATGAAATGACAATATTTTTCTTGTGGAAAGTTCAAAAATACTGAAGGAAATCTGCTAGGTTCAAAGAAGTCATTTGCTGAGAGTAATTCTTCTAAGTCTGCATCGGGGAGGGTGGAAGAACAAGAGATTAAGAAGTACAGAACATGAAGAATATGAAATGAAAAGAAAAAATATGTTGCTTTTTGGAAGCTGAGGAAAAGCCTGAACACATAAGCCAAGTTTTTGTTTTTTGTTTTTTTAATTTTGTTGTAGTTGTGTTTTTTGTTGTTTTTTTGTTTTTTTGTTTTTTGTTTTTTAAAGAAACATGCCCCAAAATCTAATGAAAGGAAATAAAACCTCACAGACCAAGGCAGAACTATTTGAGAACTAGATCCATGATGAAATCCTCAGGCTATATGGGCTCCCATACGATCAGAGTAAGAAAAAGCTCGTTAATTTTCTTGAAAATTGGATTGCAAAAGCTTAACAGCTTGCAATTGAAGATGACCCACTTTGCACTGAAAAGACATACAGAATCCCCTTTAAGAAATTAAAAACAAAAAAAGAAAAGAAAAATATGTCTTGAATGCCTTGAGTAGGTGGTAGAATAACAGCCTCTCAGATCAGAGATGCAAGGGAAGGATCCACCTCATGGCAGCATAAAGGGACAACAAACTTTTCTAATATGCTCTAAGTATTACATTTTTTCTTGTCTAAAGTGTCATAACTGTGTCATAAGACTGAGGTTAGCACTGCCAAAGAAGAGAAGTGGACATTTCTTTTATATTAAGAGGAAAAAAGATCTTACATTTCTTTCCCAAATATTGGGAAAAGCAGGATTGACATACCTGCACAGCTTTCCCCATCATTGCAAAGATATGCCTTTCACACGTCCAGAGATCTACAGCTTTGCAATATCTCTGTAGTCAAACAGAAAAGAAAAGCCTAATATATCAAAGTATTAATACACCTTAATAATTTACTTCCAATGTTTTTTGGAAGAACATTCCATGCACAGCACCCCAGGAGTCACATACAAATAATTTCCAATCAGCTCTGTGTTCTTAACACAGAATAAGGAACCAAGTAACAAGCAGCAAACATTTTGTTTTCTAACTGGTAATGACCATGAAGGTACTGATTCCTACAGAGTCTGCACTTGTTCAGCACCCTTGAAGACAAGATATGAATAGTAAATCACCCAAATGAAAACTGAAATTAGAGAATCTCTTTGACCTTTATATTTGTATTTCTTCCATTACAGGATATAAATAAATTCATATCTTTCATAATGGGAATTGTAAAACTTATGCAAATATTGATTCAGTACGTTGATAAGAGAATTTATTTTCAAATAGCAGGAGGAACAATGATCAAACATTACCAAAAAATTCCTTAGGAAATGCAATCAAACTTAAAAGTACAATATTCCTCTTTGCAGAAAAGCATTTGCACTACAATACATTCTATATGTATAAATCAGCTTCTGTGTTGGTTAGCCAGTTTTTAAATTGATTTCTTTTTAATATTCAGGTCTTCCACCATCAATAGCAACACTTCACAGTTAAGAAATTCGACACCTTGCTTCCTATTTTTTGGCTTTATTTTCCCCCCAAATTCCATGACATGAGCCTTAAATCATATAAATCAAATGAACTATAAAGAGAAGAAAAACAAAACAAAAACAAAAAACAACCACAACAGAATCTACAAACTTTAAACTGTTTTGTCAAAAAAGTCCCTCTAGGTTAAACATCTTGTGGAATCATCTTAAGTAGAATGAAAAATCAAAATCACTCAAAAAAGAAACATGATTACATCACTTTCAACTGCTATTATTATAAAAGACTGAAAGGCAGAACTGTATCTTTTTGCAGATAATTGTACAGATTTTACACTTCAAGGGACTTCTCACATTAGTTTTCTTACCTTTTCTCCACTTATATAAATGGACATTGGAGATTATATAAATGGAGATAATAAAATATTCCACTTCTATTATATCTCATAGTTTAACAGTTATCACAAAATGTTAATCAGAAGAATTCAAAATATCATTAGTTTTAAAGCTTCCTAGTTATTTTCTAATTCTACATGTATGTCCTTGATATGCTCTAGTTCTTATTTGTAGACTATTTATTTCTTTATTTATTTTGCATGGACTGTAGATTGCCATTCTTACTTATAGATCATTTTTCTCCCTTGTACCAAGGTGCTCCATTCCTTCCTTCATAGTTATTGTCTATTTAAATCACTATTTATCCCTTTTATTCCATTCTTAAATACATAATTGACCTACACCTGAAAAGTAAATACTCAGGCTTCTTTGAAAGTCTTGTGCAAATAAAAATCATAGTTTGCTCTTAGTTTAGATCTTAACTTAAACGGAGTACGCTTTTTCTCACTGTGGTTCAGTGAATGTCATGAAGGAAAAAGGAAAGCAGTTCAGAACTGCATACATAATTAGAAAGCTACTTAAATGAAGTTTGAAAGATTTGTGGAGATTCTTTTTCCCTATTCTTTTAAACAAGTTTGAAGATTTATGGAACAGTTAGTTGCCCTGCATTCAAAAACACCAAGCGGGGTGCACTAAGGAACTTAACTTCTATGATAATTATTTGAGGTTTTTTTTGGTTGCCAAGTCAAGTGTGCTTTAAACTAATCTCTTGTGAATGTACATAATGAAAAAATTCTATTTCAGCAGATAATTTTTCAGGTGATTTGCTTGCAGCACAATAAAATACTCAACTAAAAAGAAAAGAAAAGAAAAAGAAACAATGTGTAATTCTTTTATTTTCAAGAAAAAAATTTCTATCCTCGAGGTTAGAAACTATTGGTTTCTCTAGCAGTAGCTGTAAAAACATGGTGATGTTATGCTCCTTCCTCTTAAAAAGACACCACATCAGGAATTTTGTCAGATTACTCAATTGTTTAATTAGCAGCATCAGCATTCTAGTCTTCTACCTAATTATTTCTACTCCCAGACTGTCATTCCCACTTGCACAACATGCCAGAACCCTGACACCATCTACAGTGTGTTGGAGGTAGAGAATTCAGTGTCTTAAAATGGAGTGAAACATTCATTTCTCAGCTGCCCCAATTCAGGACAGTGCAATATTGCTTTTGATGTATATGAGTGTAGCTGTGAATGCTGCAAGCCACACTATTTGGACACAGAAAACAGGCAGCCATGAAAGCCTGTGAATATTAATAATTACCTAACAATTTTGAAAAGCACAAAGATCTTTAAACAAACAAACAAACAAATTTCCTCTTTCAAATATGATTATTGTGATGAAGGACAAAGTGAGAACTAGGCACCCATAGTCATCAGCTGATTTATACTGGAAAAGACAAAGTGAAACAAATTGTGGAAACTGGAAGTGCTACACTGATACATTTATAAAAAAGAAAAAGAGTTTGAAACATTTTGTTCTCATGGAAACAAAAACACAAAGATAACACAAACATACAAAGCCTTCTAACCATGGAACACAAGGCAAAATTTGAATATAAAACAGCAGAGTAAGATTATTAATATAAATGTAATATATATCCTTCAAGACTTACCTTATCTTGCTAGACCTTGACTGTGAAGATACATCAATGTCCTTTTATACCTGAACTGGGAGAGAGAGGAGAGCAGTGCTTAGCACACATATACTATTACAACTACTAACCACTGTCAGCTGTAGCTTAATTTCAATTTAACAGTTTAACAATTCAATTCTCTAGCAGTATTGAAACCAAAATTTAACTCCATGAGGAATATCAGTTTTCTACATGTATGGCAAAGATGAAAAAGCCGTTAAAACTCATGCTTGTCTCTTAAAGCTTCAGTTGTAACAAAATTTTTGGATTTAATATGTTTTCAGAATTTTTAAGCTGACAAGATCTTTCCCAAACAGAAGAGCTATCTATATGGAACAAAACATCCAAGCCAGAGAAGTCAACTTAGGTATTAAGATGCAATTATAGGTACAATGCATAATTATCAGTAAACATGCTTAAGCCTATCAGCACCATCAATATAGAACAATTTTCAGATCAACTAGAAAGCCTCGTCCTTTGTGTGCAAACCGTTCCATTAATACATCAACAATGAATACAAATGCTTCCTTAATTTCTATTTACACAAAATTAAAATCCTTCTGAAAACATACATCTATCATTTCAGAGGATAATTCAGATAAGAACAGGGAAAAGAAAGAATGACACATGAAGCAAAACTTAATAATTACACATACAGCCCACTTTGTTTTGACCAATCAGCTCTTAATAGTTTAGCTTAGTAAGACAAAAGTCAATTAGTACTTCCTTAATAGACTAATCATTTTGCATTTAATTGTCATATCGATAATACTGGCATATCCCTACAGCAAAGTCAATAGTTATTACATCAACTAATTAAAATCTGAGTTAAAAGGTAACTCACTGAGCGCTCTTTTAGAAAATGCAAATTCTTAGAACTAAGCCCAGCTCTTGATGGTGGGGGTGTAGTTGGGTTCTACCCCGACTCAAGCAGAAATGTGCATCTCCCTCATACTAGTAGAAGTGATTTTTTGATTGGCATAAGGAGAGTAACAGCAAACCAGATGGGCCTCCTCTGAAGTTAAGCAAGATTCCCACTGGACAATATAAAATGCTGACAGATAATGAAAGAATTCCATACTTGCTATGCACTTCAGATTAAAAATTAAACATCATCCAAGTAAGCCAAGCATTTGAACCAATTTTCTTAGTTTGGTATTACAAAATACAATAGCCTGGTAAGAAAAGAAAGAAAAAAAAAAACAAAAAAACAAAAAAACCAACAAAAAAACCCATTAAGAGTATGTTCTTGGAGAATACATGTCTATTAATGACCCCAGGAAAAAAATCCCTATTTACAGTAATGAGACTTGGAACGCTACGATGTTGCTTTGCATTCTTGTGCTCTTAATGAATTTGAAAAAGGTTTTGTAGGAACATTGCCCTTCAGATAGTCTAGGGAGTCATATGTAAATATTACATGTATTACATGCCAATAGAGTAGTCAGAGCAGAGATAAAGAAAGATCAAATGCTGTAGAACATACATTGTATTGTGTGGTAGACTTTTTTAGAACTCTATCAAACAAGTTGATTTATGCGTAGAAAAGCAGTAAGCGATTAGGGAGTTTGATAACTGAGTGTTAGTCAACATTACTGGCATTTTTTTCCTGTTTTTATTGCAAATAAATGAACAAAACCAGAAATAAGATCTAGGATAACTGAAAACTCCAGATTTTATTCAGAATTTTATGTTAAGACTGAAGAAAAGAAAAGAAGGCTAAAAAGATAGAGAAATCATATTTCTAAAGGAAGGCATAACGATAATCAAGCAATATAAAAATTAATAATCTATTTAAAGAAGTGAAAGAGTAGAGTAACAAACACTGTGCTTAAAAGCTATAAGAGAATTCTGGAGATGGATAATCGATGATGCTTTTGGATATCAGGTAGATTCTGGAGATAAAAGGAAATTCCAAACTGCCTGATAATACAAAACTGTATTTCAGGGTCAAGAACATTCCCATTCACAGCAGAAAAGTATATATTCATCTCTGGCTGCTAGCCAAAAAAATACACAATAACATTTCAGATTCATTTATAAATAAATTACATTAAAATTTGTACTGTAAGCTCATATATGCTATACACACAGATTTGTTGACTTTGTATTCATGCCACATACACCTGAACTTGCAGTTCTAAGATGATCAGCTTTTAAACAGTTGTATAATGACTAATGACTAAAAAATGACCTTGATGAGTAATATAATACAGTCTCCAAAGACAGTCAGTACATAGCACATAGGAGGAAAAATACCATTAGCACACATCTGCAATGCATGTTCTACATGAAATATTTTTATTTGCAGTTTAACACAAGTATTTAACATTAAATACAATTCCATTGGTTTTGTAGAACACAGTAAAACCAGCCGGGTATAAGTAAAACAAAATAATTGAGAAACTGAGATGGAGAGTGAGACAGAAGCCCAAACATTTGGTAAATGTCAGATCCTTAATGCCCCACAACACTTCTACGAATAACATCATCTCTAAAGCTGAAAAAGAGATGTACAAACACATTCAAACTTCTGCTAAGAGGATTGCCTCAAACTGAATCTCCATATTCCTGATCCTCAATCTTAAGGAATATCAAGTCTCTAGCAATATTTAGTAGTATTTTTTTTCCCCCCTAAAGCACACCAGTGGTATTTGAGTCCTTACATTTACATATACATATGTGCATTCACGCACACACTCACATACAGTAATATATGGATAAATCCCAGCTTGGTGGTTCATGATAGCAATAAATGGAGAGAGAAACATTTCTGCTCGCCAAGAAAAACTGTAGTGTTCTGCATGAATGTTTCTTTTCTAAATTCCACAAGTTTTCTTCCTGCAATATTGTACTGTATTTATGGTTAGAACTAAAAAGGCAGCCCCAAAAAATTGCATTACTGGAGCCCTTAAACAGATAGCTTATTCAGGGTGTGAAGTTACTATCATTAGACATCTTTCAGGATAATTTCAGTCAGCATCTACATGTGATTTGATTCCATCTTGCAATATAAGATTATACAGCCTCCTGAGATCTTTTCCAATGCAATCTTTTTGCAGTTCCACTTTTCTTCCTCATACTATGAATGCATAAGAGAAATCAGAGGAAGTGCAATGAGATTTTTATTAATAGCAAATACTAGTTATGAAAATAGAATGTAGGAGGTTTATCACCTTTGTGATTTGGCTACTAAACCACAATACCTTAAAGCATGCATCCTATTCCCTCATGTCCTGCTAATATACCCAACCCCTTCTACCATCCCCTGCACAAAAAAGAAAAAAAAGAAAAAAAAAAAAAGAACAAAATAAAACACCTGCAAGAACTAGAGATTTATTCTATTTCCAAGACATACATTTTGTTGTATCAGCCAACTAATGCACAGTTTACATTAGAATTAAACCCTTTCCACCACTCTTGAAACTCGTTCAGGAAATTTGTATCAAATCTGTCTGGTGTAGTTAGTTTTTATGACAAAACTATTAAAGAGAAATAAACAGTGTCACTGGTGATAGGAATGTCAAGCTGCTTTGAATTGGCTAAACAGTATCTGATGTCCTCAAGGATTATAGTGCACTATGACCCTGCACTGACAATCTGTTTAGCTTCTGATGCCTCACCATATGGGGTCAGAGCTGTGTTTCCTCATATAATGCTAAATGACCTAGAAACGCCTGTAGCATTTACTTTGCAAACACTTACTAACATTACTAAGACTTATGCACAGATAAAGAACTTTAGCGTGTCTATCTTGATAGAGTATCACACTATTACTAAATATGACTGTTCTTATTCCTTGGTGGGTAGGACCACCAATTAACAGATAAATGCCTGGTTGTGTGGGTTTCACAGATGCATTTCATTTCTTTTAACTGCAGCTGCAGTGCAATATCACCTTGAGATCTGCGCTATGGCAATTTTTGACGATCATGGCACATCATGGAAATTACCATGGCTTGGTAGGCCAGCAATGGATCCTAGGAAAAACTAAGATAAGGTGGTACAATAAATAACCACTGCTCAAGTTTATGAAAAGTCTCCTAAGCAACAAGTTTTAAAACTTTGCTTGGCATCCTATACTGACAAGCCACTGTACAATGACTACTGGGAAAAAGATTATGTTTCAACCTTTATCAAGCGTGACATATAAGAGAAATATATGTGGACCCTCAAATTCCATATAACTTGAGGCCAGTTCAGCATCTTTCACAACCAGGCCCTTTGATTAGGAAATAAGTAATAGGCAAATATTCATCCATGCTGGCAGATTATTTGCTATGACATTAAATAGTAAAATATTTTTATCCCTGAAGATAGAAAAGCATGCTAAGTTAGATAAAGAGTGAAAAAAATCTTCCACCAAGTATTCCATATGAGTAGATGCAAGAAACTGGAATGGCACAGGACCAAATATGATCTCCATAAAGATGTACACATGCATTCTTTAAACTCTTAAAAACTCATGGTTTCAACAGGAGTTCTGGTCTAAAAATATCCAGGCAGCAGAAACATATATAAACAAACAATGAAGAGAAAGAGCTTTGAAAGTTGAAAGGTTTTATCAAGATTTTACTTTCTTTACTCAGAAAATAAATTGGTCTGTTTTCATAACCAACACTCATAAAAGTATATGTTAAACCAACAGGAACAACACAAGCAGATTTTACATTCCTGACAAACGAATGTATTTATTTTGTACAAAACTCAACAAAAAAAAATTCCTTTGTATGTATGCATGATTTCATCAGAAAGACGTTAGATACAGATAGTAAGGAAGCAGAGGAGATAAATGGGAAGGGAAAGACAATGCAGGGGAAGAGATAATAGATCAATAGGTTAATCATCTTCAGTAGTTATTGCACAGCAAGACACAGCAGAACATCTTAAATTAGCAGAAATGTCTCAAAGGATACAAAAGGGTACGTACCACACATCCAAGAAAGTAATTCTGATGTGTTTACAGAACTGTCAGTTGGAGTAATGTCAGACAGTAAAGTGGGCATGATTTGATTTCATTAACAATTATGGGTGAATGTTGAGTGTTGTGTTCAAGAGCAGAGACCCAACCTCCATTACCGCTAATGGGAGTACTGACTCCAGCAGTGTGTTAGAATTGTTATTGTTTAGCCTCCAAGTGATAAGTGCTGCTTGAATAAAGACATACTGAGGATTTCTCATAGATGGAGGCACTAGAAAAGCGATGCCATGTGAACAAGATACTTCAGCAAGCAAAGACGTTCTTACTTGCTATTACATTATTTCCTATTTGAGGAGGGTGCTTCTTGCTAAGAAACAACTGTCTGCTTCTCTTTGTTCTTAATTATTTTTCCAGTCCCTCCTACATAAAAAATGTAATGTGATAAATTTATTTCTCAGTTTATAAAACTTGCTCTGCCACACAATGACTGAATCTCAACATCAAATCATTACTTGTCATTCATGAAATTCCTTTCCTAGCATTTTTTGCTCAAGGAAATTTTGAATTAAAAAAAAAAAATAAAATAAAATAAAATAAAATAAAATAAAACCGCACAGAAATTCAATGTAATGGGGAAAAAAAACTCAGGAGGCTTAAAAACATTTTGCAAAGTAGGCAGCACTTTTGGATCCCACACAAAGAGACATATTTAGTACAGCAAACTTGCGTTCATACCACTATTCTTTCTCAAACACATGAAGAACAGAAGAAATGCTGTCCCAACCTATTTGCATCACACTACTTCCTCATGATAATGAGGTGTATTAGTGTCTTCATCCAACACAGAAGAGGACATAGATCAGGATTTACTTGTATATTTCTCTATTTAGCAGCTCTTAATGAAATTATTTTTATTCTAAGAACTGGCACGCTGTGACAGAGTTCCAAAGCTTCTACTAAAAAATCCTACTCCACTGTCCAACTCAGCTCCACTCTCCAGCTCATTATTTTCAGTGTAGGGCCAAATGTTTCAAACTGAGGACCTGACATATCAGGAGAGTCCCAAAGCCAAAGAGCTCTTATTCTGTTTAGGAGTCATTGCACTTAGTGTAGTTGCCAACACTTTCCTGAAGGCAAGAACACGTGAAACTAGCTGCGGTCCAGTGCTCCAGGTTCTGAAAGAACCAAATAACAGGCATTTTTCCAATAGAAAATGTATTTCATAGAATAATTTGCACTCAGCTGTGTTAAGGAGCATGCTTGTTTTCCAGCTGCTGACAAAATCTGTGACCTTGCCCTCATCTTGAAAGAAATTCCTCCTTCAATATCCACCCTCATTAAGGACAGTGCCTATTGCCCCAGTAAACAGCAAACAAAAGGGAAACCACAGAGGCTTGAAGTTACAAAATATTTCCCAGGTTTGAAAGCATGAAACCGAACCAACGCTGGGATACTATCTGCAAGAAAAGCAGTAAGCCAACAAAGTTTACCATATAATCAATAAATGCAGCCAAAACAGTGAAAGTAACAATGTACTCCTTGGTTGGCTGGTTGGTTTCTTGGAAGCAATGGGCCAGGCCTACTAGGTAATGTCTCCATTTCTTTAAAGATTGAAATCAACTGTTAGCTTAGCAGCTGAGCTGCTCTCTAAGAAAAGAATTACCTAACGCAGTTCAGAGTTTAATGCTTAGGGACACAATGAAAACAGCGATACAAAATTCTTGTGCAGACTTGAGCTTTCAAGGCCATGGAATAAAGAAAGCCTACAGACTTCAGAACCACTTGAAACAAAGACAAAACAAAACAAAAGGCACTAAGAATACCACCACTAAAGCTCTTGGCAGCTGCCATTCTTGAGCAGCACAGCGTGCAGATTCTGTAACAAATTATCTCTGATACAGGTACTTGGATTTAAGTTTGCATTGGGTTTGTTCACTTACTTTCCTTAGAACTTGATAATAAACACTATGTCACTCTCAAGGTATGCAGGCATGACTTCTAAATCTAAATTTTACAATATAAGTGAATACAACAAATAACACGCCTGTTTACTTTTCCGATGTATGGTTTAATTCTGTCCTCTCCCAAAGCACAAGGCCAAATTTTGTTTCAATAGCATACAAGATTAGTGGACACCTTAAATGATTTTTCTAATAACAGGGGAGAGGAGCAAGGCATTAAGTTAAAAATAATAAAATCATTGCTCTGCTGTGATTAAGAAAACCAACACAGACTTGCAAAAACAAAATGAAACAAAACCAAAAAACAATCAGAGGAAACTGCTTCATTTCATTGTCATTGTGAAGTTTCACTGCTGTATCACCCAGGTTCCTCCTTTCACTCTCCCCATGTATACACCTAAAACTTACACCAGAAAAATGAACCATCACTTCTCGACTTCTGGTTTCACCCCAAATTGACTTTATTTGTACCAGTTTGCTGACATTAAGACTAGCAAGTATTTCATCTACACATAAAGCCATCACAAAACAGTTAGCAGGTTGTTATGTAGATGACTGTGAACATAACTAGTCTAAAGTCATCTTCACATATTTCCTTTCTATCAGTCTGAAATACTACTTTATTCTGAGTGAGATTATCTGCTTGATTCTCACCTGGCCTATGACTCTGAGATCTAGTCAACAAAGAAAAGCTGTATCCATGACCTCAGAACCACATCTGTGACTCTGAGTACTGTCAAGTTTTCCTGCCCAAGCTAATAAGTGGATCCCAGAAACATAGGAGTTTTAAAAGTGGATCTCTTCTGAGAATGCACACTGCATGTACATGTTCTGTATTGGAGGTCAACCTGCTGCCTCCTGCTTTCCTGTTTACACATTGTACACACTGCACATGTTTCCCCATGCGTAGTTTTCAAGTGGCTTCTTATAGAAAAGTAGGTATTCTCTTTAGTATATTTTCTTTCTCTTCTGTATAAATAACAGATTGCTCTGCAGCTGCCCTTTAAATTTAGAGAAGAAAATCCCACACCACAGATGTCTGAAGATGAGGGAGAAGGGTTACTCCTTCAGTGAGCTGACTAGGAAGTCAGATGGCTCCAAGTCTTTCTCTTTGGCCCTATTTAGTGGCTACAGACCTTGGATTTGCCTCTTATTTTGATTATGGTTTTCAGTCTATATTTTCAGATCGTTGTTGAAATGAAATATTATATAAAACACTCTTGTATTTTGCAAAATTCTGTACCTTGTATTTATAATCTTTGCAGTGATAATACTATGCAATTGTCTAGAAGGTATGGGAATTACTGGAGTCTAGGATCCCTCAATATTGTTAGTGGGGAAAATGATAGAGTAATCAAAAATAAGAGTGGTTTCAGTGCAGACATGACAAATTGCAGTAGCTAGGATTAGTTTCACTATTCATTTTTCTTAAAAAAATAAAAAACAAACAAGAAAGAAATACCAACCCAAAACTCCTAGAAGAAAAAGTGCCATCTAAGCTAGTAAAATTGAAAGAAAGAATGCTTACATTCCAGATGCGAACATGGAAAGAGAAACATCTGGAGATCAGGTGAAACAGAAATGTAAGGGGACATCTACTGAGACTCTGGAAGTTCTTTAACTTCAAACTGCAATTTCTAAATTTTAATGAAAAAAAAATAAAATCTTAGAAGCATCTAAAAAGGTTGCTTACACATGAAACTTCCATCACTGTAAGTCTGAGCAGCCACTTCTACAGTGACAAAAACTGGAAATTACTTCCTAAATATCAGCACTGCAAGTTAGACTGGTTAATGATGTGTGTATACACATAGTACCCTGATTGAAAGCATGATCAAGGAAAAGCTTAAGTATATTCACACATAATAAAAGATTGAGGCACAAATCTCAACATATGACTAGAAAGGGCAGTGGTGGGGAAGAATCTTGTTGAATTACTGAGAAAATAAACATTTTTTTGCCATTAGCAAACAAGTACACATAAAATGAAAGAAGACGGCACAACCGAATGAGTCATGCTGTCAATCAAAGAAACAAACAAAAAGACCTAAGCTTGTACAGTTCAGCTGGGGACTGATTTTTTTTCATCTGGTGAACCCATTTTCCAGTTTCTGAAAAGTTAATTCAGGAGCACATTTTTAATCATGAGAAAATCTCCCTTCCTCAAACAACTCTCCTCAAATAAATTAATAATAATTAAATAATAAATAGTAATAACATTATACATATACATTTATATACATAATTTAAAATATTTATATATTTTTATTTAGTTGGTTATTGTAAATCAAGGAGAAACTAGATGTGGATTACAAATACTCTTAATTTTACTTTTTGAAATGGAGAACACTACGCACGTCTTGCCCAGACTTCCTTTACTCTAAAATACCTCAAACACACTAGTTAATCCAATCAAACAGCAGTGTAATACAGAAAGATTTAATTATTCCAGAATTTTCAACTATTTCATTGCCAGACTATTTCTGCTAAGTTACACCAAAATACTGAACAGGCTGCCAGAAACAGCTGCAAATTTCACAGGCAGGAGATGCTCCAGGTAGACAATTTCAAGTCCTTCAAAGGAGGGAGTAAGGAAATTCATTTTTACAATTTTCCACTTGTCCTAAAATAGTCTTCTATTTTTCAGAGACTTTTTCATAACGCTTTTTGTTCTGTAGAAGTCAATGGCTTAGTCGATTTCCAATTTCAACTCCTTTAACAACCATTGACTTTTTTGAAAAACAAAAGGTTATTTAAAACTCTGGCTATGATTTCTCAAACTAGTACAACTGTGGTCAGCAGCCAACACCACAAAAATAGCATTTCTGCTTCCTTACCCTCTAACCATGTGGTGATCACAAGTCTGCCGACCCTGTCTTCTTTTGCCTCTGTTCTCAGAAAAACGCTGGGTCAGGGAGTTAAAAAAATGTAAGAATTTCTTTTTTATCATTAGTCATTGTATACCTCTGGGATTTAAGGGACATTAGCTACAAGCCATACTTTCACTACAGAGAAAAAGAGAAGGCAAACATCAGAAATAGATGAAGAGATAGAATAAAAGCCAGTAAAGTGCTTTGATGACAAAGGTTATGCAAGCATGAAGGAACACTCATACTTCTCATCAGTAGGGAGGATGGGACTTTGTAGTACAATCTAATGGTCAAAAAAAAGTCATGAACTGACCAAAAGTTTCAGTCTGTATGTGAATTACAGCAGTGACAGAATACAAAATGCTATCATACATCATCCCGGATCCATTATAAAAATAATCTGATAAAAGAAGTAAAACTTTTAAAACATGCAATTTTTGTGCACCAACCTCAGACTTGCAGCTATTCAATCATGACTGAATACACTAAAAATTTTTGTTCCAGGTAGGCTGTGCTGTGCATATTACAGATTCATAAGCAAGAACAAATCTGGCATTGAAATGCAGATTGAAATGCTAGGTTAGTAGAACCAGAAAAAAAGGAAAAGGAAAAAGAAAAAAAAAGGGAATATTTTAAATATATTAAAAAAAATAGACGCTATATAAGTTAATAAAATGCTTAAGACAACATTCTTTATTGTCTCTAGAATGCAACTCTAGGACACTGTGTTCTCTCCCATATATTCCTTCTAGGACTGCACTTTCTGTGTCCATATCATACACATTTTGCAAAGCATCCTCCCCAGACACAACTTTCTTCCCCTCTGTCTGTTACTTTCTTGTATAATGCTGCCTGCCTTAGACTCTACAGACTGGAGAAAGCCATAAGAACAAGTCATAATGTTGTTGGCAAGAGTTTTTAAATTTGTCTATGAACTGCCTCTTACACGGTAAGTTTTGCAGAATCTGCTAATGAAATTCTTGCCTTGCTTAATGAACACGATACAGAATAGTTCAAAAACACTACATAGAAGGCAATGAATGAAAGAATTTGCTTATTTGGCAACAGCATGGCAATGAAGTCATTTGATTTTGTATACATCTGTATAAATATAAATAATGGAGGAAAAGGACCTTTAAATTATCCACAAGGTTCAATCTCTGATCCAGTTTTCCAGAGGCTGATTTATAAATCTAATATTTAAATTTACAAATTTACATTTCAAATAAGTGCCCTTCCAAGAAAAGTACACAGATCATGGAAAGGAAAAAAATGGAGGGGGGCAAAAGGAGAAAGAAAAAAAAAAAAAGGTTGGGGGTGGGGGGGAAATAGGGAAAAAAAAAAAAAGAGAAGGGGGAAAAAGAGGGACAGAAAGAGAAAGAAGGGGGAAAGAGGAAAAATAGGAAAAAGGAAAAATGAGAAAACCTCAAAACATGCTTTTAATACCTTTAATTCTCCCATATTTTTTGTTTTCCTTAAGAATATCAACTGTTTACAGCAGACATTCTTTCCAAGATAGGTCATGCTTTTAGAAATAATGGATTCTGTGTGTAAAAACCACCTTATCCTTGCAGAAAATTATACAAAAAAACAAATGCTGAATATATCAAGTTTTCTCAAATTATCCAACGAAATAATTTTGATGATTTTTTATAAATTTTTAAGTAACACTTCTGAAATGCAGTACTGACTTATGACATTTCTTTGATCTATACTGAATTTTATCTGTTTTTATTGTGCTATAGAATGCACTCGTTCATATATCGACATCTTTTGAAGTACTGAAGCCTTCATATATTTTTTGCTATGCATCATACTTAGAAAATGGATAAAAACCATATGGAGAATAATTATATAGTATGTGCAGCAGATCACAGGTAATGCAGTCATTTGTTCATTAATAATAGAGAACAGAATTCTGATTGAAAACAGCTTTTCATGCAACTCTGCATACATTTAAAACTTAACATTGTACACAGCAGTAGCCTGTGTACTCAGAGATACGCAGTCCATATGTAAATTCATTTGCAAGTGCACTCATTCCCTAACATACATAACTTTGAGGATTTATATACATAAAAGATGCACTCCTCTCCTTCCTCCTCAGCAAAGGAAATATAACAGACACTCCATACACCAGCATTCTGTTTCTTCCCTGGCAGAGGCAATGGAAAAACCAATGTGAGCTATATGTCTTGGAAAGCAGGAACAAGAGACAAGCAGGACTTTATTCTTTCAGGAAGACTGTAGGTATATGTTCTCACACTGTGTGACATGCAACTGCTCTTTACAGCGCATTCGCAGCCTCACTCTTCAGAGGTGTTAATTCTTCCCCAAACCTCAACAGCGCTGTGAAGGAGACTACTCCTTCACAGATCACTCTCCGGACATACGGCAGAAAAAGTGAGCTCATCTCAAAAAGAAAGCATTTGTCACAAAGAGCTCAGTTGGCAGGGGTGATAAAGATCTCTGCCAATGGCTGCTCAACTGAATTACCCAAGAGAGGAACCATTGGTGTTTGTAGTCAACTCAGAAATTGAACACTTGCAATGACAATAATGGCAGCTCTCAAGCAAGAGGCCATCACTAGGGCTTTACAAGTACCTGGAACACGTGTGAGAGAATAGGTTATAAATCTCAAAAGAAGAACAGAGGAAGAAAACAGCCCTCTGAGACAACAGTAAAATTCAAAGAGGAAAGGAAACATCTCCAACAGTGCCATGCAGCAAGAAAACTAAGAAACTGGGCAGAACTGAAATAGTGGTAGATGCATTTCTCTTGAAATATTGAACTGAAGTATTGAATCGTGTTTGTCACAAAATGTTAACGCAGCTTAATAACAGACTGCAGCAGATTTCTTCATACTCTACTGCAGTGCATTTCATAATAAACAACAACAAAAAAGAACATAGTAAAGTTCAAAAAGGTTTATAATCACTATTATAACCTGATCTTATTTTTGAACGTACAACCAAAATCTGTTGCTTCTCCTTCACCCTCTTCTCGGTTAAATAATTAGTTACCATGGTAACAAATATAATTCTGGTATAAGCACCAATCTGTGACTTCAACATTAACGTGAAACATTCCCGCTTTCTGTAGATGCATGGAGACAGCAGTGACTATGAAATCTACTCCAAGTAACACACAGCTTCACAGTAGTTTTGATAACAAAGAACATTAACTTTGTATAATATCACCAAGCTCCACAAATACCTTTTTAAAAAGTAGAAATTAAGATTATTTTCCTATATTAATAGAAATTGGTTTAGATCACACTGAGAAACAGAGCAAATATCTCATCCTCTTCAATTTATAGCTATTTTAAACATGCCAATCACAGTCAAATCTAGAAAGGAAGAACTGGGTATCACTTGAACCTCCACTGACATCTGAGTATGTGGATTTTCATTTCAGCTACTTCACAAAGCCTGACTAGCTGGTGCTAAAAAAATAAAGTCTATAATGCCACCTCAGGAGACATTGTTTTAACCAAGTAATTAGAGCTCTTTCATCAAATCCTCACATTTGAAGATATAAATGGTCCTCAGAAATATGGGGTGCAGAGGATTCATCTCAACATTTACCCTCGTGGGTAATCCCATGTAAATAAATTCATAGTACTAGAGGTATGAGAGCTAATCCCATGAGTAAGAATACGAAGACCTATCCCTTAATTAGAACATAGTTTCCTGTCATTTAAAAACTGTTTCATATGCAGATACAGTAAGAGACATCTAAATGAAATCATTTATTCCTGCAATTATTTCTACATGAAAAGCAATGTCAAAGGATGAAGCTATGACTGAAAACTGTCATGACTGTAGGGCTGTAAATACTACCTTGTATTTTTAGAATTGTAACTGCATAAATACAGTACTTAATTAATCTCTTCTTTTTATTTGGTCAGGGGAAGGGAAAGAAAGGTAGTAGCTGAGAAGGCCTGAAAGAACAGCAAAGTAGAGGAAGAATTACATTTTGGATGAATTTTGCATAAGATCTTCTTTAAAATATTTGAAGCCTCAAAACTGGGATAGTTTTCTCAGGTTCGCCATTTAATCTTCCAAATACTTTGTTTTGCTTTACTTTGAATCATCAGTTCATTTAAGAGTACTTTTTTTCAATACCTTGTGTAAACAGGCAAACTGGTAAAAAGAGAAAAGAAAGAAAAGGAAATCAATGGGAAAAAAAATGAAAACAGTGCAAGTCCTCAGCATATTTTCTTCAGAAGCTAAGAAAGTGAATTTCTCTAAAGTAACTAGAGACAGAGGAAATTCTATAAATAACCTATAATGATAGAAGAAGAAGATAAATGTGTGCATGGATTGCAGATTCTAAATCAATTCTAAAAAGATTTTTTTAAATAATGCTTTTAGCAGAGCTTAGTCACTCCAAAACGAGCTTTCATTTTAACATGATTAAAATGTAGAGAAGAATTAAATATATTTATTTTCAGAAATTTTCAATTATGGATACAATTTTCCCGTTAATATGTTCCCTTAAATTCTGTATTTGTTAATATGCCATCATGTAAATCCCAATATATTAGACACACTTGGTTGCTGATACCCATAAGCTTATTAATAACGGGTATCGTGGAACAAACGTGCTTCAGTAAGCCCTCTTTTTCCCCTTTTGTTATTATTGTCAAAAATTAAAGATCTGCCTTCCCATCCACTCTTAAGCATACATTATGACATTCATCAAAATATTTATACCTATTTGTATGCCATACTTCAGTGAACCTCTTTACAAGCACCCCAGCCTTCTAGAAGAGTAAGCAGACACCCACAGCCACTAATATCTGCCATCTCCTTTCTGAAAGGCAGTATCATAAACTGGGCTAATGAACTATTAAGGCAGCTCAAGCACTCATGCTGCTGCATTAGAAAGAAGATATCTGAAAGCTGCATAAGAATACACCAGCCTGCAATTAAAAATGGCAGAGATGAACACTAATACACCTAGAATCAGTGGCGGGACCTCATCTTAATCAGCTGGAAGAAATCCTCCAATGCTGAGAGTCACACAAAAAATAGTTGGGAAATGAAAATTATTTTCTACACATAATTTGAGTAATCATTTGAAATTTGGACTTATGCAAATTTAAAGAAATATCCGGGTAGAAAGGGAGGGGGGAGAGACTGAACACAGTAAAAACTTTTACTTGTCTATCCAGATAAGTTGATAATTAATCTTCCATATGAAGACTATTTTTGCAGCATTAAACATTTCTTCTAACTCCTTCAGTAATCAACCAGCAATTAAGAAAGAAGATTAAAAGCCTTTTAAGACAGTCAGTTCCTTTTAAAGTTCTTTTCCATGATGACTTAACATCACTCTCAGCTTGTTCTGAAAGCGTTAATGGAATTAAGAGTTTACAATAAGAGCCACAAAAAAGGGATCACTTTCCAGTTTTTCTGGTTTGTTTTGATTCTTTTTATTTTGCTGTGTAAGCCAGTACATGGGAGCAATATGGCCGAGCTACATGCACGGTACTTGGCTGCAATACTGCAAGCACTGAAAAAACAGCAATTGAAGAAGTTTTCGTTCATTAACACAGCTAGCAGTGTTCAGCTGAAACCCATTTTGCTTTTGAATATGATTCTCATGCTGAAACTGACTATCACATTTCAGCAGGGTGATTATTTCAGCTGCTCTCTCAAACATTTTGTTACATTCACAGTGACTGCATTCAAATCATGGCATCTGACCAGGGCAAACTTGTTAATGGGATAATAATATCACAAGTGACTACCTATCCATGCCCTGATGTCTATTCCAGACCTTCAACCTAACAGAGTAAAGGTTTTGAGAGCCTGTAAAAAATATCTTTATTCACTAGAAACTCCCTCCAGATGTTGTCAGGAGTACATTTTAGACTTTTTCCCTGCTTTTCTAAGAAAAGACAGCTCAGGTGATCACATTGGAAAGTGCAAATTGACAGTCTAAGCACCCATGACTCTGTTGTACATCAGTCATTAGCTTTTGAGCTGATTGGCCAATTATAACCAATATGACAAAAGCACAGCAGTTTCACAGACCAGTAAGATTTGATTGGGGTGGGGGCAGACAGGGACAAGAGACCAGGAAAGTGATAAAGATATATAATCATATTTAGTGCCGGTTGAAAAAAAAAAAGATTAAAAAAAGGTTTCTATGTCAACCCAATAGTTCTCTCTTCAACCAATCAACAATGAATTATCAATAATTAGTTACAGTATGTTATTTATTATTCAGCTAGAATGTGAGATGGATTTGAGAATGCTGTGGAAGAAGTGGGAATAGGTGGGAGGAGGAACTGTATGAGCTTGTTAACAATTCAAGAAGGGTCAGAAAACATGGACAATGGTTCTGAAGTGTAAGAGACTAACATAAAAACTGCAGGAAGTCCAAGTCCATTAACTCTCCTTAGGCATGAATCAATTTTGCAATCATGTCCCCACCAAGCACTCAGAGATGTTTGACAGCTATTTTCTTTTCACAGACAAAATCCTCTAAGGAACTGTATTAAAAGCAGCATTTTCAAAACTAAGTCATGGGGAAGGAATATGCTAGTCAAAGATAGATGTATGTATCTCATTGTTTCAGAATTCCATCACTGATCACTTAACACCTTGCTCTGCTAATCAGCAGACAAAACAGATAAATCAAAAAAATTCTGCCCTTCATACACTAACATAATAAAGAATATATACAACGATATATGAAATACAGAAATTCATACAGGGAGACGATATGTAGAGAGTGAAGGGGAGATACAGTGAGACTGTAGGAGTGGTTGAAAGATGCTAGCATTTGAAAAAAAACATTTCGCATATGAGGGCAATGCCTGATCATTGCTCATCACCCCACTTCTCTGTTTTTCATCAATGAATTTGCATTAATCTGTGGAAGAAAATGACATCAGTGAAAAACTACTCAGAAATACACAGCAAGAATGCTCATGCCACAGTGGATTAGAATCTTCTTGATCGAGTGGCTGAATTACTTTGGAACAAAGATTCCTTCCAAAAAAAAAAAAAACCCCACAAAAAATAACTCTGCCTTGGCCCACCGAGGATACCATTCAGAGAACAGATGAGCAGTGATAGAGAGATTTTATAAGAAACACTCTCTGGAGGCTGGAGTACTGAGCAAATACTGGTATGAAGCTCAGTCTATGGAAGCTGAGGGAGACAGAGCGACACAGAACATGACAATGCTGATATTACTAGAGAGAACTGGTTGGTGACCAGGCAGACAAACAGTGTCTCTACAGTTGCTTACCCTTAGCTCATCAACAGCCATGTTGAAAGACATAAGAATACACAAAAGCTCTTCCAATACCATGTCCCCCCAACAACAACAAAAACAACAGGAGATGGAAAAGTGTGAATAGACCTCTTAGCACATGATTGGGCCTTTATGCTAATATGCTTCTGAATATCTATCTGGAAGCACACAAAGGCTTAAAGTTAAGGTTAATGGCCTTAATAATATGCTTTTGTTAGCCCTGAAGTGGTCAGGCAGTTGGACTCCATCTTTGTAGGTCCCTTCCAACTAGGCTATTCTGTTCCCTCCTATATCTCCCTCACCACTTGCTCTCTAAATATTCTCAGAGACTTGTGTAACCTTGTGTTTACTCTGTAATGATAATACACCCCTGAACGATTTCACTGCCATGCTGGAAATATTTGTAAGGATCTCAGAGCGGTAAAATTCCTTGGCAGGAATTTAGGTCAAGTTCAGTTCTTGTAAAAGCACTTCATACTTGTGTGTGAAATATTTATACTTGTATGAGGCATTTATTTTGACACAAAGAAAACCAGACATGGGCACATATCTATGATCTGCCATCTGAAGTGGAGGAATAATAATTCCATTTCCTTTTGGACAATAGAATGTTTGACAGCTCAAGTTTAGAATCCACAACACTTTGACACTAAGCCAAACTGTCACTCTGACATTTGTCTGGAATCTTGAATCTCACAGGTAGACTGTGAAATCTGAGAAGCGGGGAGTGAAAGTGTGAGGCTCATAACTGTGACATAGACAAACTCTGTAGAGTCAGTTTGTATGACCTCCGCTTTCCTATAACTTGGGGCAACATAAAGCTTGGTAGATTTTATTCTTTCCTATCTTTCCGACTTCACTGCAGACAGAAGAAACATATGTTCTACAAAGTAAAAAGAAAAAAAACATTATTCACACATGTTAGAATAGAGGAGTCAGACATTATTTGAAGTGAAATATACCCTTTAAACCAAGACAAGTAATGCAAAAGTTCCATTTATGTTGTCATTTTTATAAGCCGTTGTGTGGGCAAGAAAAAAAAACACATGTTAAAAGTCTGAATTTTCTTGTACTCATTTTCTTTCACACAGGCAGGAAAGCAGAACGTATAGGGAGTTTGGGGGGGGGGGGGGGGGGGGGGGGCGTGTCAAAAGAAGAGTTGAGACTTACTGACCTCTATATCTGAAAAAAGTGAGTCACAGCAGCACACTTAATGCTCTTTTTACAGTCAGATATATCTCATTACGATAACACACCCTCTCAATGTTCCATTTATCAAAATAAAAAATATTAAAAAGTCCCAACTAGCTTAATGTACACAGTAGAAAAACCTCATACTTCAAGGGAGTTAACAGATCTAACAAACACACCACAAGCCTGGAGGACTCTTGGAGCCCAGATTTCCTCAAACAAAACAGAAGCACAAAAGCACATCTTATTGTGATTCTTTACCAATTCTTATGCAAAACCTTCTAGTCACAAAACAGTTTCCAGTAAAATGCATAAGAGCTCAAAATATTTATTGGATATGACTGTAGGAAACCTACTCTATCTGACCCTGCTGAGCAGGGAGGTTTGGCAGTGATCTCATGAGGTCTCCCCATGAGATTCAGTGGATTCTGTGAAAGTTGTGTTGAAGCAGGCATCGGTCATCCATTCACCATCTCTAATATTCTGGGGTCTTTACCAGTATGATAATATATAATATGATAAATAAAAACAGTTTCCTTGAAATTTAATATTCCCAACGTTTCCGGAACTGCATTTCCTTTAACATCCCCATACATCCCCCGCTCAATTATTTCAACTACTTAAATTCCTGAATAATATATGATTCTCAATCTTCTGAAATCCATGTCTGATCCCTCAGCTTTACCACAAACCAGTTGAAAAAATTTACTAATGATTTTCTAATAGAATGTAAGAAATCACGTACTTCGTATTTGTATAATCTTGCCCAAGTAAAATCTACTACTTACTAGTAAAGATATTGTATGCAAAGTGTCTGAACCTACGTTGGTTTTCCACAATGTAATCACCCAACCTTGGGTCTGAAAACCACTTTATTTGGGTAAGCAATCCTAGAAAACATGCTTTTCAGGAGAGAACTATCAGGCATGGATGAGTTAAATTAAATAAATAGTGCAAATTGAGACAAATAACTACTTGATTTAACAGTTTAAATAATTGCATGATTGGTGAGGAATAGATGATGCATATTTTCCTTAAGAATGCATGGAAATATATGAGAAAAGACCCCAAACTGAAATTCTCTGCTAATCAATAGGACAAGTCCATTTCAAGATATTTATGCATGCAGCTGTTCCTTTGTCCTTCAGCTTAACCTAAAGACTGTGTCTAAAGTAAAGAAGAAAACACAAAGAATAGTCGCAGATTCATTACATTCTTTGCTAGAACAGACAGAAACACCTGCAGATTATTATTACTGGAGAAGGAACTTAAACTGTTTGGTGAGCTCATGTGAACAGGCATGCATTTTATTGATTCCCTAAGTTAGACTTTATACTATGACCAAAGCTGCTATTTTTGCAGTGATAACCAAAAAACTTATCTTCCAAACAAGTTATCTTGGGCTGCTCAACACATTTACACTCAAATATACTAAATAAAATACATAACTATGCTTGCAAGATCAGCATCTAAATATATTTTTAAAATTAAAAAAAAAAAAAGATAAAAAGTTTTTTATTTAACTTCTAGGAATGAAAATCAAAACAAAGGTCAGCAGGTCTGTTAATAACTTCCAGAGCTAAATATTGTGTGAACAGACTCT
The DNA here is from genome assembly GCF_054131305.1 of Coturnix japonica. NCBI lineage: Eukaryota > Metazoa > Chordata > Aves > Galliformes > Phasianidae > Coturnix > Coturnix japonica. Next base: position 13,851,575 of record NC_140666.1, read on the forward strand.
GTTATGTTGCCAAGCTGTAGAGCCAATTTGGATTATTAGGAGTTGATAAATAGTCATGTTATGTGTTCAAGAAGCATATGACTAGAACTGCCATGCACCTTGTCATACTGCAGAGACTACAACAGCTGATAACACTGAAAAAAAGTGATATATAAATATATAATATTTAAGTGATATATAAATATCACTATATAAATATATATAATATATATATTTATATAAATATAAAATAAAATATTTATATAAATATAAAATAATGATATGTGTTGGTATGTTTAAAAGTTTAAGATTTGTGTATTATTTTTCACTGAAAAAAAAAAAAGATAAAATAGAAAGTGCTTTCATTTTTCTTAGAAACACTACACCAATTTATTTCTAGCTCTCATGGAAACAAGCTCTACCTTGAAATGACTTTTGGCTCTGAACAGAAATGCATGCAATGAACAAAAACCACAAATGATTACTACAAGTTATGTTTGTAACTATTTCAGTTTGTTTCTGGGTATGAAAGAATAACCAGCTCAGTGCCCTGAAACACGACACCACAGGCAGAGCACACACGCACATTAGCTCAAAAAATATACAGCTCATGTCTTAGTCTCTTTCAACATAATTAAGAATTTTATCTGTTAAAACACAGCGATATGATTCCAAGCCATTTTTAGATCAAACAAGATAACAAGAGGGTAGCAAGCAGTTTTTATGCTGAGTTTCAAGCCAAAGGAAGCATTCATCTAGCATTTCAAATGCTTTATTCTACTAAAGGCTTCTGTTGCAGTAGGCAATTGTGGGGACCGGGTTGTACGAGAGAGTTCTTCCTATTGCCCCTATATGCATATGCTTGCTTGAATATGGAGCTATGCTTAGAGCAAGGTCAGTATGACCTTGAAGTAGTAGTAAACAAGTTTTGGGGAGTTGATCAAGAAATAGAACAATGGATGAAAGATTGTTAAGGAGATTGCTGATGTGGCACATTGCTTGAGCCCCCCAATCAGTATATAGGAGATTGTATCTCAGACTAATTGGGGATTGACGAATGTACAAGGGGACTATAAGAATAGACATGTTGCTACCATAAACACCTTTGCTGCTCATCAGGTTGGTGTACACCTGCAGTTATTGGCCCTGACCAAGCAGTTGGTCAGACACGCAAGGGTTAGCACACAGGCTTGAAGAACCAGATGCCACAGGCTGCTAATGTAAAACTCTCATTAGGACTCATATTACAGAAATCTCTGTGATCTCACTTCCACAATGAAGAGCCAGTTGGACGCTTAGAAAATATCAGGTTCATATAAACAATGCCTTAATCACTGCAATTTGCCTAAACTTTCAGGTGGGAGATTGATTCAAAAGAAATTTAAGTCTTCTTTGGCAAGCAACAATAACTTTGCATCGTGCACACAGACCAGCAGAAATCTAGGTAGTACATTTACCTGGACTACAAAGCATTTAGCTGATCAGATGCATACTGGATTCTCCTCCGTGTGACCTGCTTTATGAGTTTCCATCAGTGCTGAGCAAGTTTCTAAATTAGGAAGTAATCTTAATGCTGCCTTTCAAGCTCTTATTAGTGTGCTAGATTTATTCCTACACAAAAACTTTATTTTTAATATATTGCTTAGTATATGTTGCTATGAAAAGCTTTTAAAGAACCCAATGAATCTTTTACAGCGGAGTACACAACTTCAATCGGCTCATATTAAAAGTTGATTGTTATAAGTACAAAATGAATTAATATGGTAAAGTTCTGTGTACTGCATTAACTTAAAGAATATTTGGCAGATGTGTATTTATGGTAGAATTACGCAGTTATAAATTTGTTGCACAATAAAATGTCTACACATTCAACACACCACAATTCACTTGCATTTATACAATGATTTGTAGTTTCTAGAAGTTGTTAGGCATTCTAAAAGCCGAAGTATGAATGAGATTACGATCTATCCTAAAATTTACTGCATTCAGTAAAGTAGTAGAGCACTCAAGCTTTGAAATCATGTACTGCAAAGGCTGTTTATTCTGCACATAAAGTCTTTCAGGATATTGTACAGATGAAGATATAAAGGCTGCAGTAGAACAGACTGCTAAACAGCTCAAATACTAATTTATTAGCTTGAGAAGTTGTGTTCAAAGAGTGTACAAAATGAAAGAAAATGAAGAAAATGAAGGATTGTTTTAAAAAAGCACAAGAGGTGGCATAACTAGTTGGCTGTTCTGCAGCATAGAGCTTGAGTATTTTAAGGCTGCGAGAATGGAAGATGAACATCAGCAAATGGATGTATAAAGAGGATTTTTTAATACATATCATTAAGGCTATTTCGTTTCTCTGTACTTATATAGGTGAAAGAGAGTAAATGCAAGTGGAAGAGCTCTGAGGACAAGACAGGGGAACAAGAATAGCAGCTTTGTAAAATACTTTTCCTCTATTGAAATGACTAAATACTACAAATATTCCCTTTTTCCTATTTTAATGATTCAAGAACACATATTCTTAGTTCTATCTACTGTTTCATCCATGTATTCCATGAATCATGAACTGAAGAGTACAAGCCTAGTATTCACATCAGTACATCTCCCCCAGATATTTGAGAGTGTAATTCCTGAAAACCAAAGATACACTAGTGTCTCGCTCCAGTTTAAAGGAGGGAGGCAAAGTTCCTTGATATGTTATACCTGGTGTGAGATTAAGAAACAATGGTTTAAATGTTGGTCCGACAGATAGGGAAGGGAAGACGGGCGATAGGAAAGGTAGAAAGAGGCAAGAATTACGTAAAGCGGGGATAGTCACCACCTGGATCCAGCAGCGGTCCCGTTGCGAGACGTTCTGATGGTCCGAGGCAAAAGCGCAGGGGAGGAGAGCAGCAGCAGTGTGGCCGGCCTTGGGCAGCAAGCAGGTAGTGAGAAGAAGCTGCAGGGTCAGTCCAGGCAGCAGGATTCAGGTAGCAGGTCCAGGAGAGTCTATCAGCGAGCAGGACTTCCATAGTGAAAGATCTGATGGCAGACACCTTTCTTGTTCTTCAGCACGCAGGTGTCAGGTCGTGGGAAATCTGATGTCAGAAAACCTAACTGCATGGTTGCTGATCCCTCTTTTATCCTCCTTTTTCCTGCCTACGTGACATCCCAGGGTGCTTGGCTAACAGTCATCTGCAGCACCCCCTGAGATGGCCATCTTCCTCGAAGTAAGCCCACACAAAAGACCACTTCACGGCCACTCATCTGCAGTTTACCACTCTCTTATTGCCCCTGCTTTGTTCATCTTTGTCCCTCAGACAAAGGATTTCTCAACCCTTTGCCCAGGACTTGCTTGGACTTTACCACATTCAGCAAACTTTGAGGCAGTAGTGCAAAAGCACGGCATCTTATAACTTGTAAAACACCTAGGATGAAATTCTTCAAAAAAGCAGCAACGTTAAAATATATCTGTTCAAGTAGAAGCATTCATAAAGCTTTGTATTTATGACTTTTAACACTGTTCTAACAGCAGAAGGTGTTTTTGTTGGTTTTGTGTCACTTTTGCAGACGATACATAAAGACTTGAACATTAGTTGCTGAGTAGCACAACAAAACAGTAACCTTAACATGCTTTTAAGTATTTAAAACACTGTGCTTTCTCTGTAGTAATATGCATTACAGATAGACAATAGTTTCTTCTACCTATAAGAGATGACATCACAAGTAGTATACAACACTATGTGGGCGTTCTGCATTTGATGAAAAGAAGATGCAGATGAAAAGAAAGAAGAAATAGAAATGTGACCCATCTGAGCTCAGTGGGGTTGGACTCGATGATCTCTAGAGGTCCCTTCCAACCCCTACAATTCTGTGTGATTCTGTGATTCATTTCCTAGATTCTAAAAGCAAAAGCAGAGAGGGAAGGGGACTTCCACAAAGGAGCAAATCTTGAGGTAAGATTATCTAGATAGCTAGTCAGGCAGCCTAAAATTCAAGTCCTGTGTTTTAACCACAAGAACATTCTTCTCTCTGAAAATTAATGATGATTACTTCTAAATGAAGCGTAGCATTCAGTGTGTGAGTTTTCCATACCCTGCAGCTATGAAGGTTAACGAGACAACCAATTGATACTAAGCATGCTGCTGGCTTTCTTTTAAGATGGGCATCTGTGTGTCAGGAACTGAACTGACAGGCCAAATCACATTACATAGCCCTCACTGAGAAAGCCAAAAGAAATCCTTATTCAGACAAGTGTCTACTTGGAATGTGCAAGTTGGCACATATACACCCTTCAGCCCTCCCAGAATCTAAACAATATAAATTTTTTAGCATTTTGCAATCACACAATTTTTGCAATGCTCAGAGATATGATTTAGCAGAGGGTTGATAGAGTTAGGGTACTATGGTTAGGCTGTGGTTGGACTTGATGATCTTTGAGGTCTTTTCCAACTTGAGTAATTCTATGATTCTGTGATTCTATGATTCTATGACAGCAGCTTCATACTTTCAAAAGAAAGCTACTTCATAACATTAACTGTATATCAGAGATGCATTTCAAAATTATTGAAATGATTCTATAATATTTCCACCATGTAATAGAACCAAAAAGCCTGTATACCGTGTGCACTGAGATTGCCGTAATTCACACATAAGTTACAGATATTTTTTGCAAGAGTACTATATTGCAGATTTCAAGATTCAACATACCTAGGCACTGACAATTTTATTTTTCATGCAAGAAACTAGGCCAAGTTACAATATCAAGAAACATTCTGTTCAGTCACAACATACTTCTATTTGGGAAAGCACGAGAGGTAAAAAGACAGGAAAACAGGGATTTTTGTTTTTTGCAGGAATGGAAGACTCCTGATACTAAACAGAAGTCAACTTTAAGCAGAAGACTGCAGATGTGCCACCAAAAACAGTTTGATGGGAGACTACGTAACAGACAAAAGCAGCAAAAATGCAGAGAGTGCTTATGTTCATGGAAATTAATCTGAAAGTAATACTTATTTACCTACACCCTGTTCCTTCTTAGAAGTGTACAGGTGCAAAGATGATGTTTTTATGGATGCACATTCTGTTTTAGCAAGAGCAGCCCGTACCAAACACACGCCTTGCACACTGAGCAGGAATGACTGATCCCCGTGGATTTGCTGTGTAAACTAGTAGTCTTTTACACACCTAGAATAAAGCACTAATTGCACTAGGAATATTGTACCATAACTAACAAATCAGATCTCTTCATCAAATATACAGAAACTAACATAATAGTCAATGTAAATTCCACAATTCCTCTCATTCAAAATGTTTAACTAGGTATTTGGGGTAATCAGATTAAACAAGCACCCCAATGATCAAGATTTCCCAATGACTGCCTCATGAAATCCAAGTAAGTGTTTTGTAATGAGCTTTCTGGATGATCCACAGAGAAAAATTGTGTGGTCTGTTGTCCAGATCATTTGAAAATACATGCCAACTTTCACAGCAACAACAAAAAAGAAATTCGGTGAACATGGTTTCCTTAGCAACCAGTACAATATTATCTATGTCATTCACATTAACATTATTTACAGTATTCCATAAGTTAGCAATGCCAGTTCACAAAGAATACACATTTTCCTCATTACACTACTTATTAGCCTTGAAAACTCATTGCTTTTAATTTAAATCCTAACATTACCATTTAGTTCTTTTCTATAAAAACTCTATCAAGCCATTTCACGTTAAAGAAAAAAACAAACAAAAAACTCCTTGTTTCTGAGTGTAGGTTTTTTATTCCTCACAGTGGCAGTCAACTCCGTTCAAAGGCATGTCTGACATGGACGAATCTCTTTCTTCCATTCTGAACACACCCTGCATACAGGTGTGTTGCCCTCTTTCTACTGAAAGCATTGCTAATTTTAGATAGATATCTACCTGTAAATTTTCTTTACAGCCTAATCTTAATAACACCAGTGTTGTTTTTGCTCTAAGGTATGGTCCCAAGGAATCCATGGTAATATGTGTGGTAATAATGCCTTGGTGAAATTAGAGATGGCAGCAGTAATGACTTACCACAGATTCTAACTGAGGCCCATCCAGAAGAGACTCGTGCTTCCTCTTTGGGCCTTTGGATGTATGTTGCACAGTTGCCTGAGTATCAAAAATAATGAATTTTTTTTCCCCACAGATATTATTTACAGTAATGAAGAAATGTGACTTCCCCATTTTGATGGACACTTAAAAATGCACAAAAAATATACTAAGGATCAAGTACCATTAATATGTAATGTATTCTTAAGCAACACTAACAACTGTTTACATCTGTACCTTTGCAATGAGAAAGTTTGGGAAAAAAAAAACCACAAAAAAACATTTGCTGATGTTTCACTTAAATGAAACAATTCCCTCCCTCTGCCAGCTGAAATATTAGATCAAGTACTGTTCCTGTCAATTCAAATGCCCCTTCCTGTGGGTACCAATGCTACGATTCACAACACACAGACATTTCTGTTTGACTTCTGATAATTACAGAGTGAGTCAGACATGTAGGAAATGGTGCAAAGGAAGGACTGAAGAAATCTATCTCCTGATTTCCAGAAGTAAAACATGCATTAGAATTAGGATGAATGTTCAAGGGTTGAAGTTCTTCATTTTCTAAATACACTTGGCTATCTCTTCCTATTCTTAACTGTATAGATTATTTGAATGAATATTTGGATTCAGTTTAAGTAACGTGAGACCACGATGATAATATACATTACTACAGACATACATACTCACATTCATAACTCCTGATCAGTATACCAATTCATTTTATTATCAACAAAACATTGCTAAGAGTAATCAACACTGAGCCATAGAGTGAGAAAACATTCTGATAATAATGGAAAATCAGAATCAAGATATCACTAAGTTCTAAATCCATCCATACAGATTAATCAAAACTTTAATTAATATACTGGAGATTCTCTTACCAGAGTGCATATGTGTTTTTTAAAATAGGATTATAAATTGATGATATCATAGCTCTTCAAGCACCTTTTAATTTGAAAGTGTTATTTTCTTAATTATTCAAATTTTATTTATAACCAATACAAGATACTTGTGTGCTTACATCTGCTGTTTAGCTTCTGCTCTCCACTGATTATAAAAATTGTTCTCCGTGCACTCTGAAAACATGAGTTTAAAGAAAGGAGGAGACTAAAGTGTTCAGCAGCAGATACGTAGGCGTTTGCTGAAACTAGGCCAAGATATATGAGTTTTGTGATCAAAGAGGATAAAACTGAGTTTGGAGAAAGGAACTGCTGTTAATGAGACTAACAAAAAGTGGCACATACAAGGAAAAATCAATAGCCCACGGCACTAACTCTTCAGACCCAGAACAACTAGAGTGAAAATCAACTCCCTCTTGGTAAGGCTTTATTCTGATTGCATGTGAGGAACATTCACTTTCCCTGCCTTCCAGATCTACTTCAAGGCACCTGGTCATTTTGTTTTTATAAAAAAGCAAATGGGAAACCAACTTTCCTCTACTTCTTATATCAGCTAGATAACAATAACAACAGAAACACACTACACTAAACAGAAAATCCAGCCTTTCTGGTAGAAAACTCAACATCAGTAACACCCACTGAAGCTTGCCCCATAAGAGAAGAAAGAGCTACCTTATCATTAATAAGACCACCAAGACACATACCATTTCCTCACAACTCCTCCTCTCAAAATGATTTACTATTCTTGATTTGCCTGGAAATGGTATCTTAAAAAAAAAAATAAAATAAAATCAACCACAAATAAAACACAAGAAAGAAACAGAAGAAAACAAAACATTGCTGGATGTCTCTCTGTATCTGTTTGCAACTAAATATCATTATGAAATAAGGCCCAGGTTTCTCTCATTTCATGAAATCTGCCTTATTGCTTTGTTAACAGTCCTAGATTACTTGCATGCTTTTATACAGTCTTTTTCTACAGCAGTATTTCCGTCTCCCACCAACATGTAGATTTCACACCTGACATAGTGCATTAAAAATAATTCTGTAAATTAGGTTAGAACTAGTAGGGGATTCAAAGTCACACTACAAGGAAATACTGGTAGCTCTTACTGCATCTGTGTTCAGCCTCGCCCTTCAAATTAAATTTAAAGAGGCAGGTTTACAATCTGAAAATCAAGTGGCTTGAGCACAGCACCTTTGGTGGAACAGAACCAGAAGGTTTGTGATAATTCTGCACTAGCTTTTATAAAGTTATGAGACTGCCGTTTTTAAGAACAGTGCTTGACAAGGGACACATGTTTCTAATCCCTTCAGGTATATGATGTAAGGTTTGCTAGAAGCTACAGCAAAGGCAACATGAGTCCATTTATCAGCTGTGAAGTGCTCTCATTCCCAGCAAGCAGCTCGGCGATCTTTTACTTACTATCACCACACCATGCCACACTTAGGCATCTTTTAATAGTGAATAACAATATTAAAAGGAATCAAAAGTTAACAGAATGCAATAATACTGACTCAAAGGTGCAGGATTCATATACAGTATATAAATTAAAAATGACATAAAAAGAATGTCCACCCATTAACCTTGTTTCCAGCTAGGCCTTAATGGAAAGATACAAAATCATTTAGGTCATAAAAAGACATAAACAGTTTAGTATGCCAAATAATGTATCAACCTTAAGAATGTATACTCCACATATAGATGAAAACAAAAGCCTTTAAATGACTTCTGAATCCCATGTGTGTATAAGAGAAATAGGATACATGTTATATTATGCCTCAGTAAGTTATGTGCCTTTCAACTCCTGGATATGCTATACTAAGTGATAGGAGATCGCCTGTAGATATGTAACACCAAAGAATTGTGCTATGGAAGCACACTTTTTTTTAAATTTCCTTTTGAATAGACTCAAAGTTTTCACATCTTCTGACACAGAGACTTGTGCATACGATCCCATATAAACTACTAATCTCACCCCACTGCATCTTTTATTTCCTTTAGTGCTCTAAACCAATGTGCAATAAATATTGGCCATTTATATGGAAAGAAACACACATAGGATGTGGATGTGCAAGGATTCATCAGTCCTCCTTGCACAACTATGAGGAAAGTTAATACATAAAAGAGAACAAAAAACAAATAACCAAAATAGCTTATTTTCAAGTGTTAACTTTTTATGTCTTTATGTGTTATGGTAAATATTAATTTGCTATCTGAAAAATATTTTTAGGAAACACATTGACATTCAGGCTGAAATTCTGTATAATCTTAAGCATGCTGCAGTCTGAAAAAATAAAGCAAGAAAGTGGAGTTTCAAAAATAGTGCATCAGCCTCTCTAATGACAGCAAAATGGTTGAAAGATTTTGCAAGCTGTATCTGATCCAGTTTGAATTTATTGGCAGACAAGAGACTAAGCCACTTAAGAACATAGAATTAAATAGTTACATATTATTTAATATCTACATAACGCTAGTTTGAAAAGAAATCCTTTATTCTATTGCCTCCAGAACAAGAGAAATGCCATTTTTTCCTCTACCAGCTGTCAAGTGAAGTCCTTTTTCTATTCTTTTATGTACACAGGCTGTGTGAAATTCAACAATTTCATTTCACAGAGTGTCTTTGGCATTAGTCACAGTGTAATGTAACTGGAACTACTGAAGTTCATCTGATTTCACACCTAACCCATAGAGCCTCACAAATTACACATTATTTCAATAAAAAAAAAATAATAAAAGAAAACATAAATTGTCCAAGTTTTTCTGGAAACAAAGCATGGATTCCTCTGATCTTTCTGATGCAACATGGACAGGTTAGCCAATGAATACAGTATGGGCCTATGCTTTGTAATAAGATGGCTAGAGAACAAGATTTTTCATGTGGTTTGATAGATTTTCTGGGTCAAGTCATATTTCTCAGAAAACACTGTATAATGCTGAAATTTAAAAATCATACTTCACGCACAACTTCTGTCAGAAAACTGTAGAAGAATAACATAAATGTTCCAAAACTGAAGTGAGATTTCCCATCCTTCACCTATGCACAAATTTCTCTGCATCTTTATTACTTCTACCAGATGCAATGAAATATATGATATTTAGAGGAGACCTTATAAGAGCAGTTACTGAAAAAAATTAAAATGAAATGTTGCTTTCAAAGTTTTGAAAACTCCATCTAGAAGGCCACTGCATTCACATTATGATCCCAGTCTCATGTTCCTGTCATCCTACTGCCACAGATCTTGAGCCATTCCCACAGGTTTTTCAACTATTTACCAGTCTTCTTTAGCTCTAATTATATGTGTAGGTTGCTCTGAATTTAATATCTCCCATCATACATACATGGAAATTACAATAGATACAAGATACAGAGCAAACTCTCAGCTACAGAACACTACTTTTTCAATGGAGTCATCACTATGAGCTGTAAGTTTTTTCCAGCAATGAACAAGAGCCTGCACCACCCACCATCTCACTGTGCTGACATCCACTGTTTGGTCTCCAGAAACCTTCAGCGAACATCAGTGAAACATAAGTGGGTGCAATTATTGCCACATGGAAGAATTCAGTTCCTCATCTTTGATTCATCTGCACTTCCACGTCAGATGCCATTTTGTCAGACTCTCCCTATGCTGCCATCTGTCACATGGCAAAAAAACCCAATACTTTTGAAAAGGTCCAACCTCTACTGTCATACCACTAACACCCACCTCTGATGCTGTTGGCCAGCATTACAAAATAGGAGGCATTAGCTTCAGAGCAGCCCTCTTACATTCATTGCCTCTACTTTTGAAGCCATTCATCTCCATGCTTCAACTAAGCACACAGATCCTAACAGTGCAGATCCCAATCATTGTGCAAGATGCTATGGAGCATGCAGCACTGTGAGCACAGAAGTTAAAAGCTGTTCAGTTGTTTATGGTTCCTGAGTAGAGACTTTTACCTTCAAGCATGTACTAAACACAAATGGCCCTCAAATCATTCCCATTTATTGCAGGATGAAATAACGCACATAATCAAGGATCATAAAAACAGAGTACAGGTTTGGAAAAAACAGAAGTTATGGCAGAAAACTGGAATGAGGCAAGTGTACACTTTTATCTCTTGCTCATTAACAGCTACAAACACAAGAGCTTAGGTTGCAATGAATTCTACCACCATTTTAGTCACTGAAGGATCCTCAGGAAAACAAAAATCATGGAGCAGAGTGAAGCCTGAAGCACGCATGTCAGTCACAGATAAGGACAAGAGAGAAGTTCTGTGGACATTAGAACGTGTTAATCTCATAGGCCCAAAATGCTATCCCGTGAAAAAGTTATCTTGAGGGAAGCTCTGTTTGAAGGATTTTCACTGTATGTATCTGCAACCACAAGTTGACATGTATTTTATCTTTCAGCCACAATTTATATTTCTTTTATCACTTCTGTTCTAAAACAATGTGCTTTCCCATCTAGAATCTACAGTGTTAGATAACCAGCACTGCCATATCGTTTTTCTAAAATTCCCTTTCCCCCTTTGCAGTCAATCAGCACTAGCAAATGCACAGAGAGACATGGCATGAAGTACCTACAATTCAGCTGCTGCCATTTCAAACATGAATACAGAATTTTGAGGAAGAAATAACACATCAGCAGGTAGCAAAAACAAATGAAAAAATAAGAATAGAGAGAAGGAGGGTGCCTGTTCTTTTAGATCTCTCTTTTCAATTGCACATCTTACTTCATTTATTTCACTTCACTTCTGGAAGCAAGGGAAAGTAGCTTCTTTTTGCCTCCCACTGATACTAAATACCAGAAACATTTCTAATTTACACCTTCTTGCAACCTACTTCCAGCCACTATTTTTACTAGCAGCCCGTTTAGTGCAAAACAATACAGACAAAAATACCATCATTAATGTTACAGAGTAGATCAGGACTTTCCCTCTGTATCCTGAAGCACAACAAACTGTCAGCATCCAGGAATCATGGATGCAGTAGTTGTTAACCAGCAAACTCCCTCTTTAAAGACAAAGTAACAGAGATTCCTCCTCCTAAAGAGCCAATTCTTTAACTATATCAGTAAATACATATTTTATAACATAAGTTGCAGAAGAGAGAGACAGCGCAGGAATAGAAAATAACCTTGTGGATAAACATCCAATGTCACTCTGAGACTTACAGCTCTGCACATTTCATGCAAATAAGTTTTAATTTTTCACAATTTGGAATCAACTATTTAAATTGATACTGAAGCACACTGATGAATTTAATTAGACAGTCTACTGCCTGAAGTTATTAGAAGCATATACTCTCAATGCCCTAGGTGACAAACTCACTGTTTTTATTATTATTGTATGATAATTTCCATATCTTTTTTCTGTATGAAACTCTCCTTGGCCTAGATAATTGGTAGTTGTTCATGCATGTTTTATTAGTCTTCAAAATAACAACAAAAAAACAAACAAAAATCTTTCCCAACAAATGCTATCCAGAAGGAAAGACTACTTGAATTGCATTTACTGCTATGGTAGATTTCCCTAGTTGGCCAATTAATTAGAAAGCATAAAGGTCTTCATAAAGTTGCTTGCAAAAAGGAAAGAAAAGGATATACAACTTAAAGAACAATATGTAACCTAAAAAAGAAAGCTCAGGTTCACTGTTCCTGTCTTGAATCGATTCTGCTAATGTACACAGAACCGCTTAAAATGTCATATTTAATATTTCTAGTACAAGATTCTAAGTCATCAAAACTGGCAAAGATGTCTACATATCCACATTTTGATTTTTTCACATTAAACTAACACAGCATTTAATTAAAAGTGATGGCACAAAAGGTTTACATACTGTGCCTGCTTGTAATTCTGTAAAAAGAATAGTGCTGTATTTGTACAGTGCTAAGAAGCACCAAAGTTAACAGAGGAAGTTACAAACCAGCATGACATAAAATGTCATTGTTAAGGTATTCATACAGCTCCATAGACAACAACAAAAGTGACTGCAGAGCAAACAAAGTTTATATGGGAACAAAAGACAGCACGACTCAACCATTGTCACTGAAGTCAAGTATTTTGCTAAGTTAATTTCTATAAATTTGCAGACTCACACTGACGTATCTTTCACATAAACAACAAAAATAATGACAACACAGCAGCCTCAATAAGAACTTTTGTAATTGACAAGTTAGACTGGCACATCCAGAAAAGCAAGGTGGCACCCCAGCTATCTGGTACAGGAGTGAATATTCAATTAATTCTAAATTCTCTCGAGATGTAGCAAAAGTTCTTCATAATAGTCTGAAAAAATGGGTATATTATGGTGGAATAATTATCCAGCTGGTAGCATTTTTTTTCCTCAGAAAAGCATTCATATAGCCATTAGCTGTCTATCAGAGAAGTTCAGGTTCTTCAGCAGTACGAGACAAAATGATACGCTCTGTGCAGAACAGCAGCAGGAACTTCATCCTCGGTTTCTACATCTGCCACTATGACCAACCCATGATTTCCAAATAGCTGCTATTGGGGTCATAGTGAGGGAACCAAGCACTACGAACTGGCTGACAAGCTTAACAACTTCTGGAGACTCGCAGTTGGTTTGGAATAGCTAAAACTTAAACACGTATGGAAAACTAAAGTTCAGACCAGTGGACCTGTAATGAAAATGCTAATAGTTACATCCCTAGGTGTGACCTTAAACATCAAGTAAAAGAAGCAGTAATGAGACAAATGAGTATTACTTTACTCTTCTTATGGATACTATTTCTACACATGTTATTTAAAGAGCTTCTTGAACTTTTTAAGGAGGGAGAACAACAACAAAAGAGAAAAGTAATATATTCAAATTCAAAGATGTGAATTAAAGATATCACCACAATACAATAAGCAAACATGGCAAACAAAGACAGAAAATTCTATCGGTGGAAAACTTTCATTGCCATAATTTCCCCACTACTTATGACTGATGAACAGGAGTTTCAAGATAGGATTAATGGCAAAAGGAAAGGAAAAACATAATTGCACAGGTCTTTTCTGGCTGTGTGTGGTGTAGGTTTCAGCTTGATTTAACACAGAATTGGGAGAACACATTTAACAAGAACTCATGCTAAATGCATGCAAAAAAAAAAAAAAACAAAAAAAAACCAACAAACTTTTGACCAAACGTTCTTCCCTCTGCCCTAACCTCTTGCATCTCATTCTAGAGTCTGGAAAATAAAAATACAGAGAGGTTAAGTTAACAAGCTACTTTTAGAAACTAAACAAGCTAACACATGGAATGACCAAACAGGAGCTGGGAATAAGAAATTAATTGCCTGTTTGAATATGGCAATGAACTGAGCTCATTGAAATATGCAACTTTCTGAACAAGTTGTCCCTCTTTCTTAATTGCCACTTTTTCTTTGCCTTTTTTATGGCAATGTTCTTATAAACTTATTTTGTTTAATTTTCCTATATGTAAAGGTGTGGTTGCAGTTATCTCACTTGTGCATCCTGTTATATTGACCTGTTCTTTCTGAAGATTTCTAGCAGCAAGATGGATGAAAACCATTAGTAGGTTATACTATTTTATTTCTTCTGTATCAAAGAAATATAAATGAAAATTATTACAGAAAACATTACAGAAATATATTAATCTAAATGAAGTTGACATTGTCACAAAACTTAAAAAAAACAACAACAAACAAACAAGAACACAATGATTATTCTTAGAAAAACAGTCCTTTCCAATGAATGTCACACCAGTACAATGAAGCGTGTACACTACATGTTGCTAAAGATCATGATTGACTGAGACGGGCATATCATCATGAAGAACTGGGGCATCCCACCTGATGATCTAGGTTCCTAATGACACTGGGTGTCTTTTTATCCTCTACAGAGGAAAATGTCCTCCTTTACACTCCCTCTCCCCCACCCCCCTTCTTTTTTCCCTGAGAGGAGTAATTTACTCTATCAGAAAGTTTTTCTAGAAAAAGATGGGTTTAGAAGTGTGCCAAAAAAAAAAATAAATTCTGACCTGCTCTATTCAAGAGAAATTTAAGACTACTGTCTGAACAGTACACCATATAGGAAGAAGTCTTATGGCTATCATAAATCTCCATCTTAAAATACCAGTTTCTAGAACCATTAAATCACAGTGTAAGCTGTTACCAAAATAAACTAAAACAAAGCAGTTTCAAGATCAAGTATTGTTCTGTGTTGAATTTAAGTAGAGACTGGAAACTCACATTTTCACAGCTAAACAAAAAGTTCACATAAAAGATCTTGTTAACTTTTTGACAAGATATTTTTATGTTAGTAGTTTTGAGAGGATCATAATATTGCTTTATATAGAGACAGAAAAAAAAAACACCCTAAAGACTCAAATGTATCAGGGAAAAAATGCTGTGCTCAGATTTCCTGAAGACTGGTTGCCTAACATAAGCATGGTCTTCCCTGTTTTGGAAAAACTGGACAAGATCTATTCTGTCCTACTTGATGAAATGGCAAAGCATCACTCACATCTACTCGTAAGAAGAGGTGCAATTTGTCAACACCTCACAAGACGTTACATGGTAAATTAGTGCATGGGAATCTCAGTATGAAAAAAAGGTTTTCAGAGAGGAAGAAAACTTTGCCAAAAACTGGAGGCTAAGAGCATGTTTTAATGAGCATGTTAACAACCCAAACAAGAATGAAGAAACCCATCACCCTAGACTCTCTCTAATTGTTTACGAAATGTGTTGGCCAGAAATCATTAATGTTGTGAAAAGCTTCTGTAGCTGTAGTAGTTTTAATCAACTCCCAAATCTTCTGTAATTATACACTTGTGGCTCAGCTTGTTTTATTTATTTGGTTTTCAGTTTTGTATTAGAAGTATCCAGCATGGCTGCTAGATTATTCATAGAAAAAAAATTACTACAGATCTGATGCATTACTTCACTTTAAAAGTAACAATAACTTCTTCCAAGTGTAAAATCTAGTTTGATGCAGCTGTGGCAAGCAATTGTTCTTCCAGAGTACAGCCACCTCAAGCACAATAGCACAAAACTCCAAAACCCAGAAGACAGTATGTGTATAATCCAGATTCCCTACTTTCAGCATATTTCTTTAAAAAATTCTTCCAGTAATGGTGTCCTACAAAAAAACATGTTGGTAGGGCTTTGCCTACTTGCAAATATATTACTACATAAATTCCATACATTAACTAGAAAATATAAAATGAGCTTTCATAGCTACATTCACAAGTCCTGACTATGAAATCTCTTTGCTTTGTTACTAGTCAGCTGTATTAGCCACTGCCTAGGTGTATTAGTTACGTAAAAGGCACATACAGCCGAATGAGCATTTTTTTGTCGTTAACTATGTGAAGTCTGATATGAGATCTTACAGTACTCCTAAGTAAAGAAAACAACTTCATACCTTCTCAGCAAGAGAGAAGCACAGCTTGTAAGTAAGAAACAAACAAGGAAGGGAATGACCGAAAGTCTGAGTTCAGAATTTAGAACTTTACATAAACAAATGACTACAGAAAGAATATACATATTATCATTATATCCAACTCCAGCAATTTTTGCCATCCTGACCTTCTCCCCAGCCTGTGAGAATGGTTCCAAACGGGATCCACAGTTGAAAGTAATTGGAGAAGATGCATATATTTAAAACATGCAGGAATTAAAGCAAACAAACAAACAACAACAAAAAAACATGGTGCAAAGTTAGAGGAGCCTGAACATCTGAAGTCAAAAAAGGCAGTCAAGTCAAAATAGCCCAAAATTAGCTTGAGTGTTATATCAGTTCTGTAATCTTGTGAGTTCATAAAACTTGTAAGGAGTTGTTAAGAGTTAAAATTAAGTATGGGAAATCTATACCTATACAATTTTAACATGGATTTGCTCCCTCTGAACATTCCAAACTAACTGATTCAAACAAACACACACACCCTGCTCCTTCTCCAGCACTGGCCACATAGATCCAAAAAACATCTGCAAGCTGTAGAAAGTCTCTGGTCTGAATACCCCACTAACAATGAGGTTGTTAGGCAAATATCAAATTGTAAAGTGAAATTGAAGAAACTTTGTTTATTACTCCTTGATGCATATTCAGCAGTCTAACCAAGAATAGATTTAGCTGGCAGGATCTTTCTTTCTGGCAATGGAACACAGAAGCTGGAAAGAATATAGCTCAATTTTTTTTGTTTTGTTTTGTTTTTTTAAACTTAAGCTTTCTAGAGATGTTAACATAAAGAAAAAGATGTCAAACTGTGAAGTAAACTGAATTTTCACTGATACAATCAATGTGAGATCTTGAAGGACAGTAGCTTCCCATTTCATATTTTTTGCACTTAAAAGTCAGTTAAAAGATGCATGTTTTAGAAGTAAAATGTTGCCATTAACATGCAAATCCTCAGCATCAGAATTCCCAGGCAAGTGACATAAACACTCTTCTAACCATGCACAGCAACCCCAATTCACGGCAAGTCAAGTGAATCTCATTATCACATCTTTTGCACACTGCAGATGAGGTGCCACTTCGAGGCAGCAAACAAGAACCCGTGGGCCTCTTCGCAGGAGGAATGGATTTTGACAAATCATGACTGGCAGCTATAGTTCTTCTCCAAACAATGAATGAACTCTTGGGAGACCCTTGAAAAAGAATGGCTTTTTAAGAGAAAAGAGGATGGAGCCCTTCACAAGATGCCTTTTCCTGTCTTGATCTTTCCTATAGCTTCCTATAGGACAAACTAGGAAGAGATGTTTTCGAATTACTGATCCTGAGAATGACTTCAGGAAAATAAAATCATGAAATTTCAATGTTGTTCATTGACTAAAAACATGCTTTGGGGGAAATACCAGTCATCTTTCTACTTTATTTTTCCTCCAGGATAAATGCTAAATAGAAGAAAAAATTAAAAATATATAAAAAAATTAATAGGCTTTGCTTGAATAACATTCCCCTAAGGAGAAAAATAAAAAATAAAAGTCAAGATCTCATAATTGCTATAATTGTTTTTGATGTTGAGTAAGCTAAGCAATAAAAAACCTTTTTTTTTTTTTTTTTTGGACAATGTTTTTGGACACAAAAACATTGCATTTCAATATAAAAAATGTAATTCAGTTTACACCCTCTAGGAATGCATCCTTGTTTATAGTTTGATCAATCACTTTTCTAAAAGTACAGACTTATATTTTTACCTTTAAAGCTGGCATTTTTATTTGATGAGATTAACAAAGCTGAAGCTGCAAAGGACTGGCTGAATGTCAGATCTCCACCCATACAAGAAAAGATGTTGATCCTAAGACATTTCTATTACCACTACTGAGACTGTTCTGAACACTCTTCTGAAAGCTGTGTTTGAGTTCCTGTATGAGACTGATGCAGGGATAACAGAAGGGTAGGCAGAACACAAAGATGGGAATGATCCTGGAAAGGCTTAGGCGTATCAGGAAAACAGCGAGTGATGTGGCAGGGAGGTTGGAGGGGAAGATCAGCAACTCTCCTTCTGGAAGTCACTGTGTCAACGCATACAACACGTGCTGGCTGAGAGCTTTGGCTTGTGCCAGGCCTCACCTCTGCCTCCTGTTCCATTCTGCAAACTGGGCCAGAGCAAAGCAGCCATACTCAAATACTGACTGGAATAAATCCTAGAAAATTTGTTACTTTCTCTAGCACCAGGTGGATGAATATGTTTAATTTCCGAAACTGTACAGCCAAAGGGCACGTGAGGCAGCTGCACCAGGCAGGGGGCAACTGCATGTAATGAAAACAACTGAGAAATTCATGCACTTTTAAGTCTGCTTTTGGCATTGCTTTCTAGAAATTCTAACGCACGTGAGATAAACACACACCAAGTGGAGCACATGCAGAAATAAACACTAAATATAATCCTAAAAAGTGATACAGACTTTGAAAGAAATGACCAAGCTGACATTATATATACACTTTAGAGTAAAACAATTCACAGTTGGGTCATGAAGATTAACTCGAGATGTAGGCTCACTCATTGCATAGCTAATCACAAGCAGGACTCCTATGATTTACAATCAGTGCATTAAATTCTGTTTTATATATTTCTCTTCAGAGATAATCTCTTTCGTCCCTTCTTTCCAACAATTAAAATCCCTTCACCTTTAGAATGCCACTTGTCCATTAAAACACTGGACAGCTTGCTGGAAATAAGAGCATAGATAGACACAAGTCTTACAGTGTGAAATAAATATTTTTCTCTTATTTCAATAGAGGAGCTCCAAGTCTCCTCTGACAAGAAAGGAGCTTTCTGCTGCAAAGTGGCCAGCAGGATTTCACTCTGTAGAGAAATCCTAAGCATTCCAGCACAAGTCTCTGACAACCCCAGATTTCAGAGAGGGCACTTCATAAAGATAAACAGATGATGCTTCACTCAGCTGTAAAATTTTACAGCAGAACATATCTGCAAGTTAAAACATTGTAACAGTAGCTAGCCACCATCAGAAGCAAAATACAGGACCTCTGAGCTAATTTAATGCCACCAGCAGAGCCAAACCTGGGTTGTTTTCCTGTCCTTGCTATTTTTTTTACTTCATTGAATGACCTGCTGCACAATATTTGTGGTTTATTTCTTCCACTACATTTCCTTCTCTTGGCATGTTGTCCCAGCACATACCAGGCTGTCAGCTCTGACATCTGAGCTTTTCATAATAAGGGCAGGCAGCGAGTATGCTTCCTTACAGACACATGCTCAGGAGCAGCCAGCAAACCCTCTGCACCCTCAAAGATTTTTAGCATTGCAATCAAATCAAATACAAAAGCAGAGAATAGGTGATGTTAGTATCTTTTGCAGGAAAGGGCCTCTTGGTGCATCAGAGTAGCATGTTCCAAAAAAACTCAGACGTTTTGCTAAGAGGAGTTCAAAGGTCTTACTGCATCACTCATAGAAAATGGGGAGAGCATGGAAAGCAGGCTGCTGAGCATCCAGACTTGATGCTCAATGACAGATCCATGCCCTCCTAAAAATATAGAACTAACACAGAAAACAAAAAGTAATAAGACAACAGCAAACAAATAAACAATCTGTATAAAAGGAGCAACATAAGGTACAGAGTGACTGAACCATTCAGATGTTCCTTCTGTTTGATACTGAACAGTGAAGTGTTTGGGAAAAAATATATATATATATATAAAATATATATAAATATAATTTGTGAGTGAAAAAAACAACCATAAAACCCCCCAGTAATTTATCTCTTATACTATTTTAAGGTTCTGGAATTGGGAATTAAGAATGAATGTTGCTACAACTCAGATACTGAACATTTCTTTATAACTTTGGACATTAAAATCAGTGCATCAAAACAGAACTTTGAATTCATAAGTGGAAGAATGAGGGGGAAAAAAGTTTGACAAGATTTAACTTAAGCATGAAATCTTGTACTTCGAATATGCTTCAGGAATCTGTATTTCAGTTCCTAGTCTAGACAGACAAACTGCTGTCAGCACACATTATTCAGCATTCAAAAGAGACCATGCTGATCAGCTGCCACTCAGCAGCATCTGACAGCGCAGGATTTGGCTCCTATGACTTCTCCTGTAACCTTCCTTCTGACTTTGAAAGTAAAGCTCACTTTCTTCCTTTCTCTTGATCTCACTGCTCTCAGTCTAGGTGACTTCAATTTCCACTTTAATGAACATCTTCCCATTGCTTCTCATTAACCTTCCTTTTCACTCTTCTGCTCCAGACCATCTTTCACAGTCACTGCCTTGTTGATTCAGGGCCTGACCCAGTAAACTTGTATACCCATGAATAATTTTACTCTTGAGGGTAGCCATGCTGACTTCTGTACAGTTTCTACTAGAAGTTAAATTACATGAATATTGTGAAGAGCATGTGGGTTGGTTTTTGTTTGATCTATATTGGTGGCTTTGTTTTATTAGCTTACTTACTTTTTCCTCCACTGTTTTTCCCTTTTTGTTTTCTTCCTGACCTTTCAGTGTTACTTCTGACATCTTCAGTATTACTAGCGTCTTCAGTTTATTAATTTTAGGTTTCCGAGTTCTTTCCTTAGAACACAGCAGATGTAGGTCCATGCTATATTGCAAGTATGTACATGCACCTTTTAATTAGACAGATATATATACACTACTTTTAAGTATTTTAATAAATACTTAAAATTTTAATTCATTTTAAATAAATTCATTTTAAATAAATGAATTCTCAGTTTCATGAAAGATGTTGAAATATCCACAAGAGGTTGTGTGAGGCAGGACTCGTGTAAAGTCCCCTTGCCCATGCTAGAATTGCACATACTTATTAATGTTTGTACATTTGTTCTCATTGTCTGCAAATGTTCACTCTGGTTAAGCTCATTGTTTTGAGTTTGTAGGAATAGCAGAAAAGGAATGAAACCAAGAGGATACATTTAGAAAACTGAATACAAATTTGCTAATGGCTATCCTCTTGGTGAAGAAATACTTCCTGGTCTCATAATTCCTTATGCTTTTCCAGTCTCTTAACCATGATACACCAACATCTCATATTCATCTATGCACTTTTGTACATTTTACCTGAACAACCTACAGTGCATTCCTTGTGTCCATCATTTCAGTCTCTCCATCTTTAGAACCTACTGATTCCTGCTTTTCTTTCACAGCTCACCACATTTTTCCTTTCTGAATCTGCTCTCCCCTACTTCCTGAGGATGTACAGCAAAAAAGTCTAGGTAACCTGAAATACATATATATAAATATATTTATATATACACACACATATATATATAAATGGTGTTCTAACCATTTGGAATATCATTTACTGATCCTTTAACACTTACGTTTTAATGTTGAAACCCAGAATTTAAAAGACTATGATTAATTTGGATTGTTAGACTAACCCCTAAAAATACCTCAATGAAAGTAAATATTCTTTAGAAGTATTTCTTATCAACAATAAAAATATACATGTGAAATTTCATTAAAATTTACATTCATACATATGTACCAGAGGGACTGAATACATAAATTAAAATTTGAACCTCGATAAATTAGCAGAGACAGAATCCTATTCAAGAGGCAAGAATTAAATGCATCCCAACACCTGAAAATTATGATAACACAACCAACGTTCTCTGTTGGAAGCTGAACAGAGTGGATTATCTCTACTGTTTGACAAGGGGGTTGACAGTAATAACTATGCTAACAT
This sequence comes from Coturnix japonica, assembly GCF_054131305.1. Classification (NCBI taxonomy): domain Eukaryota; kingdom Metazoa; phylum Chordata; class Aves; order Galliformes; family Phasianidae; genus Coturnix; species Coturnix japonica. The sequence continues at coordinate 13,873,632 of NC_140666.1, forward strand.
GCTGGAACATCCTTGATCTCATCACTTCACCTCTTTGATTTTAAGATGACTGTACCTTCAAAATTAAATATTGCTCTCATCATTGATGCTGTCTAATGTGAAGACAATGCACTGCACTATTCTGAGAGTTGAATTCTGCGCTGCCTTGGAAGGCACTAGTTAGGGAGCTCTCAATAGAGAGCAAATCAGAATCAAACAACAGAATATTCAGATACGTAGCAACCAGTCAACGCAATCAGACGCAGAGATATTCATGCATTATTCATTATGTGAAATCTGGGAGTTTATCCAGAAAATATGCTACAGACTAGAGGAGAGGGTTTATCCACTGTTTTAAAATCAGCATGTTTTATCTAATACAATAACTATTTATTTACTGAGGATATTTATACCTCAGAGCTTTTCCAGTCTTAATTGATTCTTTTCATCAAGATCCTCTGCACTGGGAAAACCCACTCACAAAGAAATCTGAGAAGAGACTATGCTGACTATCTATAAAATGATTTAGATAATAATGGGGATGAAGTTATGGATCTGCTAGTATTTCAATTACCAGATTCGTTTCTTTGGAGTTATTCTGCAAGGTCATTCTCATCTAAAGGACGGCAAAAAATAGCTTTTCATTTTATAACAGTTTATATGGACTTAATTATTAGCCACAAAAGTTACAATTTGGAAAATCAGTTTGTAAATATATCATTTGCATTGACATGAATTGTAAAATCAATTATTAGGATATAAAAATGATAGAAACATATACTGATGTAAACTGTGCTTAGTCTACTTCTGTGATAATGTGTGTTATTTGCATCATTTTAAAATAAGAGCAGTAATAGAAGCTGCTAAATGAATGTGATCTGCCCAAGGTAAATAAAATACAGTTTTACCAATACTTTAGTCAATCTCCAGCTCAGTGAAAGACTGCGTTATTTCTGATGTGTCCTCAAATGATAGCAATACAGCTCAGCAAATTGATTGCAGCCTGAGTACAATAACCTCAAACAAGTTACTTAACCTTTCCTTACCTTTAATTTCCTAGCCTTTTGAAGAGAGTAAAGCACATTCAGATTTTTGGTTCAAAAACCCTAGGCAAAAACATGATGTTGTAATTAATAAAATATTAATAAGCATTTAATTAGGCTAATTCTAAAAGTTCTTTCTAAATTCTTAACTCAGTATAGACAAAATCATCCTTCTTAACCAGATAACCACTTGAGTAAAACCCAATATAAATCAGCAAAGGCTATTCTTGTAACAGAAACGGTTGCTACATCATTAAGATGAATTCCAGCTGCTTAAGGCTTTCATAATCACTTGCATTTTATTTTCAAACTTTTCTACTAGACCATCGACTAGTCATTACCCTAGCACAGCTAAAGTGGGACAGAATCGATGTCCTGTAGACTGTTTCCTCTGCTGTTTCTGATAAACACCGCCTAACAAGTTAGAAAAAAATCCATTTTGATACTGCTTCCCAATTAGACCTGTTAAATGCTATTTGAATGACTGAATTTGGTTTAGTTTTACATCCAGATAAGTTGCTAGGCTAATAATTTTAATGGAAGAGTATTGCACCACTTCTAACAGGTTTTTAATAGCATTCAAAGTGAGCAAATCAAATAGTAATTGTTTTCCTAGGATTCACCATCTATGTACTCAACTTCCAGAACTCTTGTCAATTTCAGAGTATCAGCTGACCTAGATGCATGCTTAAGAAATCATGTAATTAATATCGTATAATGAGACAGCTCTTTTTACATGTGCTTAGTATGAAAGCTACCAAAATAAAGCAAGAAAGTATCAGCAGCTAGAATGCCTATCCCACCTCTTGTCACATGAAAAAAGACAATTACCTTCTCATTCATTGTGAAAGAATCCACATGAAAAACAACATTCAATCAGCAGAGCTTCCACACAGGCCACAAAGCTTGTCTGCTCAACCATATGCAGTTCCTCTGTAAACACTTGTAAAGTCACTCTTTCATTTTAGTCTTGACTTGACTGTTAACATCCAATAACATTGTAACTAAGATGTTCCAGAGTTTATTTTGACCATCTCAGATCTCTTGAAGTGCAGATTCTGAAATATTGTCATTAAAGAGCATCTTCCACATGATTAAAATATCTATTCTACATTTTCCTTCAGCACCAGTGAAATCTGAAAACATTCATTCTTTCCTGCCCCACCCCAAGGTTGAACTCTGTCCCTCTTCTTCCTCTTTGAGCCTACCTTCATGTTGCATTATCTGTTTTCTTTAACTTATAACACTTTCCATTTGCAGTTCCACTTAATTGTCAACATAACTAAGTTACACATACTTCAGTTTAATGGAACCGTTTTCACATCTTAACAGTCTGGGTCACCAACTGAAAAGTATATTAAAAAAAAGTAATCAAACACAAAGATCTTGCTAATGGGTCTGTCACTAAGAAACAACATTAAAAAACAACAACAACAGCTAGAGGATTCTTAAATTACACTGCAGTCTCCCAGGACTGTTTGTGTCGGTTCAATGTACTGTGTTTAAAATCCCACATTTCCAAACTCACTCCCAATGTTCCAGTTTACACTGAACATCTTTCTATTTTTCCCACTAATTTTTCACTCTTAATACTGCTAATGATCTTCCTGAAGCATTATCTAAGCTGTTACTGACATCTAGGATTTAAGAACCATTCCTTTGGAAGCCTGAAGTCCATCATAACTAAATCATCACATTCTTCTGAGTAAACAATATTCCAAAGTAGTGCTGACTGCCTTAAGGAGCAATTATTGTGAAAATATTTAAAAGCAGTGATGCAGGCCAGTTAAAAAGAGACATAATGTACTATTTCTGTATAAGATGACTGTACATGTAAGTCCTTACATTGAGCATGGACAGAAACATTCTTGTTTTACATGAAATAATTACTAAATTTAAATTAAAAGTTTACTTTGAAAGAACAGAGAACCTAATGCCACTGTTCTTTACTCTGGCCACCCTGGAACGAACTCCGTTAAATTAAATTAAAGGTACTCTTCCACAGATAAATGAAGAAACAAGGCTTAGTGTACATAAATAGCTCTTGAAATAATTTACCATAGCAACTGATGGTTATTTTTTGCCATAAATAATTGCTTTCCACTGCTCCTATTTACTTTTGCTGTGATTCTTTCATATTACTTGAACACAGTGAAAGATAAAGACTTCGTAGCCATTGATGACTACAAGATTCTTTGCAATCTCTTTCAAAAAAAGATGACAAGGTTTTCAGGGCAAAATACAGAGAGAACCACATTTTTATAACAAGAAGTGATAAAAGACTAACAGATATCCCAGAGATCATAAAACGGATTTGTAGTCAGATGCATTTGTAGTCAAAACACTACTGGTTGATAGGAATAAAATAGAATTCTTTATTTGAAAGAAAAACTGCTTTAAGAAACATCACCCTGATAAAATAAAGGGTCAAAGAAACACTACTCAAGTAAAAAAAATTATTAAGTACTATACAGCAGCTATCAGTAATATATTTCTTCATTATGGGTGAATGGCAAGAAGCACCAATTACTGCATACAAATATTTACGTTAGCGTGAAAACTGCTAACTATATTTAATTGCTGACAGGAACTCACATGCTTTAGGGTAAAATGAACAAGTATAAACACCTATGGCCAGTAAATAATTTAGTTGTCATTTTCATACCCTAGAGAAGTTGAACTGTGGCTGATTCAGCATGAGTAAAAATGAAATTGCTTTTCCCAAAGATCTGTTTTCAAGACTACATATGACCACATATAAAAACAAATCCAAAAGATGGCTTGTTCTGTATGCTATTCACATTTTGAAACTTCAGTAAGGTCTAATGTGAAGGAAATCTTCAAGCCCAGTATAATGATTTTATTCCAACAGATAAGCATCTAAAATTCTCCTGGCACCAGAACCAAACCACATTGTGACACTTAATCTTCCAAGACAGGTCTGCTAAAACATAACCCAAAACTGCACCAAACTATATTATGTAAAGTTTTGTTTTCTACATCTATTTAGGAATCTGCATAAACCTCTATCCATAAACTTTGAGAACACACATAATTCAGAGGGCTCTTGTCAATAAATGAACAACAACCTGAAGGAAGTGTTTCTTTCTTTCTTTCAGGAACAAATTAGGTCAAACAAATGAAGTAGGCAGTGAAGCAGCCTGAGTTGGATCTTTAATTAGCAAATAGTTTATAGAATTAGCTCTGGTTTTTGTTTTTGCTTTTTCTCAGTTCTTTGGGTTATGGAAATCTGCGTTCACATGAGAATAAGATTACCAGTGAACCATTTGCATACCAGTGCTTACACTGATTGCTCATGACATCCATATGATGGTAACACTACCAGTCTTGAGAGAGTCTAAATGCACCACCACTATTTCCAGTTTAGTGATCATTTGTAGTGACGGCGAGTAAATTTAACATTCAGGGCTATTCCTCCTTTCTACCATGGTCATTTTAATAATGAGTAGCCAATTCACTGCACAAAATAGATGCTGACTATGGTAAAACCAACTAGCTAATGAAGTCCGTCATCCTCACCAACAAGACAGATGACAGGTCTGGCGTCTTACCTCATCAGCAGTTGGAACAATTTTAAAGTCCATTATAACATATATAAATTTCCAGACAGCCCATTACTATTACTGACCATAAATTTAGCTTGATGTTCTTAATTTGCCAAGTTTTGTATTCTTTAAAAGTATTCTGCATTGCAGAACATACTGGTCTGCCTAAGACCTTCAACTTCTGCTACTCAGATGAGCTCTGGCCCTACTGCTGATTGAACATATTGTTAATGTTTCAGCTGACATATTTTCCTAGACTGTGGAGGCATGCATGCATGTGTCTCAATGGTGATGATTTGTGAACACTTATGAGCTGATCCACATGCACAGCATTGAAAAGAAAACCTGTTCAAATGTAAGTTCAGAAACATCAGTAACAATAGCTTGACAATATTATGACAGATAAAGGCCAAAGAAGGCAGGACAAAAAAAAATTGATCTTTAAAAGGACACATTTTGAAAGAGACAAAAATCATATGTGCTAAGATAAATGCTAGGGATGAATGCAAGGAAAAATAGAAGATAAGGAAAATCAAAAACAGAGCTCAAAAGTGCGATAATAATAAATATAAAAAAATTATAAAGACTAATCAAGGGATTAAAGCAATTAGAACAAATATATCAGACTATTAAGCAAGAGTAGAGCAAAAGAATCCATCAAATTGATTTACTAAGTCAGAACAGTCATTAGAAGGACTAATAAAATGAATGCTAAAAAATGTAGGACTAAAGTACAAACATATGATCAATAACCACTAAGTTCTTATTAGAAAAACCACCAATGACTAAACAAGGATGTTTTGGAAAAGACAATTCACAGCTAGGAAAGGAGAATGGGTTCAGAAGCTATCTATCAAGGTGATACTCTCAATTACTGAATTTACACAAAGGGAAGGTCATGCCTTAGATATTTCTGTAGATGAACGTGAAATGGCTAACAAAACAGTTGTAATCATGTCAGAACAAGCATTTAGACAACAACACTAAAGTTGCTAGACTCTGGACAAAACACACATACACACACCAACCAGCAAAAGAATAAAAACAGATAAAAGAAATACATTCTAAAACCTTTGACAAAGTTCCAACAGAGGCTCCAAGGAGACAGGGCACTAAAAACTGAAATGCCTCTTTCCTTCTGAGGTAGTTGACATATGACAAACAACATAAAAGAACCATCTTTCTGCCACCACTTAAACCTGCTAGGTAACATTTCTAATCTCTTCAGGGTTAGCATGTTGTCACAAGCCCTGTGTTTCCAGATGGAATATTTTGTTCTTGAGGAGACCTTCTGAAATTCAAAGAGGATACTCCAATCAAGTAGAAATGATTGCGAAGGGAAGTTAACGTTCAGTTTCCCCTTTTTCTTGATGGATTTCACAATACATATTTAAATAGACAAATCACATATACAGACTGATCGCATACATCGCAGCTGGATTAGGAATAAAGCTGAATTTTTATTAGATTTTACTTTGTTAACAATTCTGACTATTTATTCACTGGCATCCAATGGTAGCAACACTGAAATGAGCAAATTCCAGAACCAGCTGCAGTCACCTTTTCTTTAAGGATCCTTCCATTCTTACATAAATGTTATTTTCTTTTATTACTTACATGATCTTGGAGAGTCAATAAAAACTGCTCAAAAAGATAACTCCTCTTGTGCCCCCTATTCACTCAGCTCTGCAGGGCTTCACAGCAGTTCTTTCTGATCTTTTTTAAAACTATGTATATTGAATTCTATTGCAGAAGCCATTATAAGGCTTTAACAATTATAAGCTAACCATAAAAGCTGGATGAGATTATGACCTCCAATACCATCTACATGATATCGCTGTGAAAGGATTTGGTTTTAAAGACATTCCTGGTGTTAATAAAAGTAATAACAATAATGCTATCCATGTTCAGGAATATTTCCATCAGAGCTCAAATTATTTGCCCGTAAGTGTGAAGTTTTCTTGAAGGTGTTCAGCAGTTTTCAAGAAAAAAAAAAAATAAAATGTGGTTCTCCACTTTGTTAAATCAATACATTCCTGTTTTGATAAGCTCTACCTTCTGGTTACAGCTACTAAGGATAACACAAGTTTGAACATTTAAACTAAAACTGATCAGAACTCTCTCAGCACGCTGTACGATAATACTAAGAGTCAAATTATAGCTCCCCAAACACATATCGCTTAATTAGGAACTTCTACAGAGAAATGAGGTTGATTTCTTTATTGATCAATTGCTTTTATTAACATTATTATTCTCTGTTAGCACATCTTTATGAAACAACTTACTTCCAGGCCAGTGCCACCCTGATATACTACAGAGTCTATAGAGACTACAGATGGACATAACTGCTACATAACTCAGCATTTCTGAAATTCAGGAAGGTCTGAAGAGGTTTTTTGTTCTACCTTGATCTATAATAAGCCAACTAAATGTTGTACTCTGGCTAGGAGCATTTGTAGTCGAGGAGACACCTCAGGGTCAGGACAGCTCTACAGGGAAGACGTAATTGTAAAAGATATTCCCTTTCAAGGCTGAGGCAGTTGTACAGATTTGCTAAACACCTCCTTTAAAAACACAAGTGTGCAGGTACTCCTGCATCAAAGTAAGCTGTAACTTTCTAAAAAAATTATTGCCCTACTAAGTTAACATTCAGACTTATTAATTCAAAAAATATTTTTAAAGTTCCAGTATAAGATTTATTATGCAGTAAACACCTGAAAAACACGGTGCCTAAATTAATACTTGAGAAAAAATGCCTATTTTATTTTACAGTACAGTTTTATGCACTATCAGTTTACAACTGAATTTAACACTCTAAACCCTTGAAAGCTTCAAGCGGAACCTAAACAATGTAGCCTATAATATTCCAAGAGTAAATGGTTTTCTAAGCAGTGCTGAGCTGTTGCATATTTTGGCATTCTTTTCTTCACATCACCTCTTGTGCAAAACTAAAAAAAAACACAACACACAACCCCATGCACTCATACTGTTCGAATAACCTAAGCCCAAATGAAAAGATACCTCACCACAGAAAACCTGAACCATATATCCTACAGAAAGTGCAATTTCAATTATTAATTTGGATTATTCATATTTTTTCCCCAAGCTCTTATAAAAATTACCTCCAGAGTTGTACCAAATACTCTCTAAATATGAAAATGTACTGCATCAAAACCTTTGTTGTCCTGTTGTGAAGATCCATAGGATACAAATACATATTAGATACTGCTCTATAAAGTAACCTTAGTTTTCTGTCATACACATACATTTGTAGCAGAACTGAGTCTGAAGGAACTGACGGGAAGACAGCACAGAGGCAGGAAGAAGGCACAAATCCAGAGCAGATTTAGTCTGAGATAGCTTTTGGAAATTGGATTAATACAATTTAATTGTCATGTAATTGTAGTTAACATACTCTTTAAAATTAATTCACTGTATGATTTACTCTCCTATAAAGTGTTCAAGGACAGAACACTCAATGCCTTGGTCTTGTGATCTGAGACAAATTCAAGACTGATAACTCTTCCCAGTGTCTGGAAACAGCAAGAATAACAAGAAGAATCACTCCACCATAAACAGAAAAAAATAATTTGTACACTCACATTTTCTTCAATTCTCCCTATAAAGGGCAGCAAAATAATTCAATAAATCAAGAAATAATGTATTTCATTAGCAACTAACTGTGCTAACTGCAGCTTAATTTTCTTTGAACTCACCAGTGCATATGATTTTTAGAATGAATAAAAGAAAAAAATGCTAAATTCTTTCCCCTGTAGTTTATTCCGTTATTTTCTTTCACTTTTTCCATCATGTCAATCAAATTAATTTTACCCTTTGTAAGCTTGCATGAGATCATCTCAGTGCCAGTACAGTAGTTTATTCACATGAAAACGTAAAGCCAAGTAAGTAAATAAATTAAAGCAAATATCTTCCCTACACTTTTTTGTTTACTAGTTTCAGGAATTGGTTCTGTGTATGGATATGAAAGCAATAGCCTAAAGCAGAAGAGATATTTGCACCATAAAATTGGGAGGGGGAAGAGGGATGATACTGCTACAAACGTAAACTGCAATCCCAACTCCTACGGTAACCTAGAAGGTTACCAAGCAAAGAGCCCAGTTTTTCACATTGTTTTCACCAGTGGCAGGAACTGAACTGGTCCTTAAAAAAAAGGCAAACTCTTAACAGCAATTTAGTCTAAGTATGTTCTTATTACAATACCACCTCATTTATCTCTGCCTGTACCATTTTGTATACAGTGCTCCGTTTCCATCTGTAGTTCAATGCTGGGACAGTAAACCACTATGTCTTCCAGCTGCAGGTAGAAGACTTCTTTTGTGTGTGATTTCTCGTTGACAGATATTGTTTGTGATTATTGATGCTAAGCAAGCCTTAGCTGTCTGTGTTACAACACTACAGATTTATCTTTCCCACTGTAGATAACAAGATGCTCTGTTTACCAATATGTTCTGTCCTCTTGACATAGAGAACAGAAACATGAGATAACAGTACAGGAGCAGAACGAAAGTCATACTGTGTTCTGAAGTGACCCAAGTACCCAAAACTAGAACCACTGCATGTTCTACAAACACACAATTTCTGTGCTTGTTCCACCAACGGAATATGATCCCTTCTCATTTAATCTCAGATTATACCCTGTTGAGATCCATTGCCCAAAGTGTTTGAGAGCTTCTAAGGCAGATGAGGCACTGTATAGATGAACAGCTTCAAAGTTCCAAACACCAGCGTGGGTCAGCAGCAACAGCCTCTCCTGCCTGGCACAGGAGTAACAAGATATAATAGAGCAGAAAGAGACGTGGAAAATAAAGCATTTCATAGTTTTAAACAGGCAAGTAAACTATGAAAATAAATGTTTCCCTTTTCAAGAAAGGCACCTATTCTGAGGAGCATCCATAATGAAGAAGCTCTTGGAGCTCAGAGCATTAGTGTAGTGTATTGGCAGTAACTATACTGGTACTAACAAGAATGGCAATTACAAGGAAAATAGTGGAAATACAGAAGGCATAAAGAAAAAGGGAGCTCACCAGAGCTGAGGCGATCCTCCCTGGCAAGCGATCTCCAAGAGATGCTGCCTCAGTGAGGGTCAGCCCTTAAATGAGGTCTCAGAGGAGGTGGAGTTGAACTCCACCCCTCCAGGGAGCACAGCTACATAACTTTCACCTGTGCTCCCACAGCTGACCCCACACTTGCCTCAGCTGATTAATCAGTGGTTCACACTGTGATCTCCCATACAGTGTAGGAAGTGAATGTCTTTTTCTTCCATCTGCAATCAAATAATCCCATTAATCTCTAGTATTTCTTAACTGTACATATGGAAGAACATTCCATACCTTAAGCTTTCCAGGTACTACACATCCCCCACTTCTCCAGCATAGTTCTTGCCATTTACAATATTACATTCAAAAGAAGTCCACATTTGCTTCTTGCATCACCAGTGAGAAAGTTCTACAGTTTCTGTCCTACAGAATTCACCAGAGAAAGTTCTGTTAGTCTTCTGTTTTTAAGATTTGGAGATTCTAGTTGGATCAGATTTAAAGTATTTTAATATAATGTCCAGAAACATTTACTTTGCATTCTTTATCAATTATCCTAACATTCAATTCTTCTAAAAAATGAGGGTTAATCCCCTCCCCCCCCCCCCCCCAAAAAAAAAAAAAATAATCTAACAGCACAAACACTGCCTTACATTCTAGAAGTCCCATGCTTTATGGCAGTCTCATGCTGTTTACTCCTACCTGATACAACCCAAAGCACTCTACACTGTGCTTCCTCACAATATAGCCCTGCTACCTCCATTCTCATTGTTCCCTGCATACACTTTTATACACCATTCTCACCTGTTACTATTCTTTATTTTTTTTTATCTTCTGTACTTAGATTCTTAATGAAGTATTCCACACCCTATTAACCACTTCCCCATCACCCCTTTAAGTTTGAAGAACTCCATTTCAACTGTAAAATTCCTACACTAATCTTCAGAACACATGGCACTAACACTTATGAATTACTTATGAACCAATTTTTGACACGCAGAGGTAAGAGTGAGAAAATTCACTTCAGTTATCTGTGTCTTATGGTATCTTATCACTTTACTTTTGGTTAACCAGTGGTATTAATTGACTTCCTTTAAAAAATATACAATAAAGACTTTCCTTTCAAAATCAAATTTTCTGTTGTCTATTTAGTAGCAAGTATGCCAGCTAAGATTTAGATTACTCTAGGAATTTTATGGCTTTTATATTGGCGTGAATTACTTTACAGGTTGAAGAAAAAAAAAAAAAGAAATTACCCTTTTTTAAAGTAAAAACAACATACACATAATTATTCCTATTTAAAAAACAGTATTCTATGGCTTGACATCAAGTTAGAAGCAAGTTCACAAGCATGCAACTTTCTTTAGAGGCTTAATTTTCATTACATCAATATTAAACCTCCACTATATTGTATTTATTCAGCCCTTCATAATTGTTTGCATTTTTATATATAATCTCAACTTGCATTTGAAAACTCATTCAAAGGAGCCTAAAAAAAAAAAAAAAGTGAACAACCTTTACCTTCGCAAAGTCATCTAGAACTGCAGTGTAAACTCTTATAAAAAGAATAGAAATAATGGCCCACTTGGAAAGTATCCCTGGCACAATTAATCAAATGCTAGTTGTAGATAACTGTATATGCACAGAATCTCAAATAGGAGACAGTGGATCTGCTGTATAACTTTGCTACATTCCTAACAGAAACATTTCATGGACACAGGCAGTAATCAAGTATAAAATAATACCTTTTTATTTATGGCTGAAAAACACAGTGGGGGTAGCATACGTGATCGTTAGGTCAGGGTGACAAAGAAAAAAACAACTAAAGTTTTTGCAATGGTGTAAATTGTATTTCATCCAGTGCACATTTATTTGCATGCATACTCCGTAATACAGACAAAATCAACATTAAATCACAATCAACTCTAAAGCTCTCTGTACTTCACAATCTTGTCCTTCCTTTAATGTTAAGGGATATTCACATAAAGGTAACAGTAAGATAAAAATATGCATGAAAGTACATCTCTTTTTCTTTAATTACTACAAAAGTTCACTGAACTTCTTCAAGAAAAGATGCCAGTAAAGGCATCTTTCTTTTCACATTCAAATACTTCTGGAAAGCATTAAATGAAGTGTTTTCTTAACAGTCCAAGAACTGATCTCTCATACTTCGCTACAGAAAATAAACAAATATAAAATGAACAAATCCAAAACCAATCCACATGCAATTCAAGGCTAAACAATAATGTCTAGAAAAGACCTATTAAACAACTAGAAATAAGAAGATGTGGAGTTGTTATAACAACCTGGATTTGGTATGCTTTCCAATAGCTTCATACCTGAAGTATTTTGCATGCGTACTAACTATCGAATCACGTATCTTTCAACTTCCCTAATTTAGCAAGACAGCCCCTTCCACTTCTTCAGACCTCCCAAACAAACCTCCTTTATTCCTTTATTTCTCCAAAACAAAAGAAATGCCTCCTTTATCACAACTACCTGAGTAAACCATGTGCACCTGGGTACATGATGAGCATGCTACCATGCTTTTACTATGGAAAACTATTTTCTGTTGACAGAATGATTGTTACAGTTGGAAAGATAAGCATGGCAGAATTGCAAAATAGACAGTCAGGAAAGGAACACTCACCCATATCTGAAGAGTTGGGCTCAAAGGGAAAAACTCCACAAAAGAGGGATCTCCAACCAAAAACCCTTCCTTGGGGCAGGCAGCCCTTAAATGAAGTCTAAAAGAGGTGCAGCCAGGCTCTATTCCTTCTGGTCACACACCTGTGTTCCCAGGGCTGACCGGCCCTTTCCCCAGCTGATCAATTAGTGGTTCAGGTCATGACTCAGCAGTTCCCAAATAATGATCTAACTAAAAATGCATTTTGAGAGTAGAAGACTTTTTCATTGATGTAAATAAAATGCAAAAGTTGCAGTTGTTATTCACAAGAGAGAGACAGAGAGATTGTATTTGTTGGTTATTTAAGAAAAGTTTGTATATACTCCAGTAATGAACAGTTTCATAGACACTAGGAGTTGATTCTTAAGTATGTTAAATTAAAGATAAATCAGATTTTATTCTGTAACAAATATTCTCTTGACTATGCCGACCCTCCTGCTGGTTAAAGTCTTATCAATGCATTGGCAAAACTGAGCTTAGATGTTTCAGAAATAAGAAACAAAAGCTTAGCTAGGAAAGAACAGTTCCTATTACAGGAAGAGATGAAGAGATGGGACAGGCACAGACAACCAATCTGACTTCTCCTTACTTTTACCAGTGTAAACAGGGACTTTATGCACAGCTACTGCTCCTCAGAGAAGCAGCCATCTCACCACTGTGGGCATAGACTTCTCTCTTACACAATGACCTTCTCCTCCACAGCAGCAGCTTATCTCTCTGAAGCTCTAATGCAGCCAACTCAATCAGAAAAAAACATAGTGTTGTTCTAAGGAACAGTATTCATAACTTTTTCTTGTAAAAGTGTGGTAGTTTTACCCAGATGGGCAACTAAACTCTACCACAACAACTCTCTCACTTCCTATCCCTAAGACAGGAGAAAATACAATGCAGAAAGGGCTCAAGGATTGAAATGTTATGTTGTGTTGGGGGATATGATTTAACTGGGAAGTACTGGTGATGGTTGGACTGGATGATCTTCTAGGTCTTTTCCAACCTTGATAATTCTGTGATTCTGTGATTCTGTGAAATAAGGACAAGATCATTCAATTACCAACCCAGGCATAACAGACTCAACAGAGGGAGATAAATATAACACACTGTTACTAACAGACTAATGGGAGCTTTATCAGTTCTTCATCTCTGCCACTCTGTCATGGTCCCTTTCTAACTGTGCTCCAGCATGGGGACCCTTTCATGGTGTGCCAACTTTCCTTAATAGATTATATGTGACCTGCTAACAAACTACAATTCTTCAAGCAGTTCTACAACATGGGTCTACACCACAGGGCCCATTCTTCACAAACTGCTCCAGCAAGGGTCTCTGCTTGTGGCAGCTCCTCCAAATATCCTGCTTCAGTGCAGACTCTTCTCCATGGGCTGAAACTCCATTTAGGGCTTGTATCTGAGATGGCTCTCCATGTCTCACTAGCATCCACTTAACATAAAGATTCTAACCATGCAGAATATCCTTTTCTGCTTACAGATATAAACTCTCTTCTACAGGAGCTGCTCTGACAGTAATGCCTCCTATTTTATTATGTTGGCCCATGACACCAGAGGAGAATGTTGGAGGTATAGCAGTAGAGGTATTCATACCAGTATTCCATTATATTTTGTTATTGTGTGACAGAAGGCAGTAGAGGGGCAATCTGACAAAATAGCATCTGTCATGGAAGTGTGAATGAAGCAAAGGTGCGGGATTGAATTTCTCCATGCAATAAAAATGAAATCCACTGACATAATTCAACATCTGATGAATGTTCATGGAGACCAAACATCTACCAGAGTAGATGTTGGCACAGTGAGGTGATGGGTGGTAAAGTTCAGCAGTGGCAACAGCGGTATGAAAGACAAACCATGTTTTGGGCAGACATATACGGTTGTCACACCATGAAATGAAAAGCATCTTGAACACCCACACGAATTAGTTGATCATGACCATAACTGTGTACGGAATCGAATATCAGCATCAGTGCGTTGCTGGAAATAATGGTGGCAATGTTAGAGTACTGCAAAGTTTGCACCAGTTATGTCCTACAAATTGTTACATAGAAGCAGGAAACAAATAGCATGCATGCAGCCTTCAAGCTCTTGTTCATTGCTGGCAATGCTGTGTAGCTAATACAGGTGACTATGTTGAAAAAGTAGCATTTTATAGTTGAGAATTTGCTCTATCAAATGGCACCATTGTGCTCTTTGTATCTGTTGTAGCTTCCATGGAAATAAGTAGGAGGCATTATTTTCAGAGCAACCTATGTACAGACACTTCTCTTTAGAACATAATCATATTTTAGAAACTATCTGTTCACCTGAGCTTGCACTTAAGGTTTATACTTAATTATTATTTTCATATAGTATCCTTAAGTTAAATATTAATGGTATTATATAGTTTTAAAATAATTCTTCTACATTCCCCCATGCCCCCTACTAAATAAATCATGGGAAGGAAAAATATTATTCTCCCTTTCAAGCAAGCATTTCAAACTCAGTTGTCATATAATAAAATATTTCACCATATTCGACTACATTAAGAGTATATCTTCCAATGTATATACTCACTTAGAGAATTTCTGAATATATATATGTTGAAATCGAGCAAGTGTGACACGGTTCTTCGTTCCCGTGGGAACAATATTCAGAGCTCATTTGAGTTGTGACCTGCTTATTCTGCCAGAGAATATTAGTATTTTTGTTGGATCTTCAGAATAGTGCTACAGAGTGAAGGACAAAGGCAAAAAACAAGACCCTTTAACTTCACAGATGAAAAACAGATGTGATACTACTTTATTTCAGAATACATAGCATCGACTTTTTATAGGATATGCTTCATTTTGCAAACCTTACTGAAGAGATTACTTTTTCTTATAGTAAAATATTCAGATGAACTACGCATGGATAATCTACAGCTATCCACAGCACATTTACAATCTGAAGTGTCTAAAAATGCAATAAGGGCAAAAGAATGCAAATCAACTTTAGTAATAATTTTTCAGAATGGATGGTCACTCAAAATGGAATGTTTTCACAGTTTCTATAATACTGCCTTTTGTTTCCTGTATCTCTGGAATATTTAGAGTTAAATGTCTCAGTTACAATTTCTTTGCTTACAGCACTGGAATTTATGTACAATTCAGCCCATGTATTGGGCCCTATGAATGACATTAGCATAAATAGATCCTTTCCTCATCTAAATCTTACCCTCAAATTCTGATTCTAAAACGTCCACTTTTCTGTTCATAAATAATCACAAAACCCATCTTCCTATCCATATTTCATATGTATGTTTGGAGCAGGCTCTTTTTCCAACAACACTTTTTGTGCATATTCCCTTCCTATCAGTTCAAATTGAGACCAGACTAGTGAACAACTTTCCATACCCAACTGCGGGTTACATTCCCTCTCTTCCCATTCTTTCTTCACAGCTTGTGGAAGAAATGGCATGCATACATGGTGTGCATCTGCAACTGGCTCTTCATTATAACATACATCTTGACTCACTGTTCTATCTGGATACCCCACTAAGTATACTGTTTGTGAGAGCAAATATTAAGTCTGTGAACACAAGTGGCACAAAAATGTCATTTCAAATACTTAATAGTAGGCAGACTGGTCTTGGGAAAGTTTGTGTCCAGAGGAGGGCATAAAAGCCAGTAAAAGAACTGGAAGATATGTCCTATGAGGAAAGGCTAAGGATGCTTGGATTGCCTGGTTTTAAAAATAGAAGGCCAAGAGATGACTTCGTTGTTATCTGCAGCATCCTGAGGAGAAGTGGAGAGGGAGGTGCCACTCCTTCATTCTGGTGATTGATGGCAGAACATATGGGAAGCACACAAACGTGCACAGGGGGAGGCTAAGATCAGACATTAGGAAAAAAATCTGTACCGTAAAGGCACTCCTACACTAGAATGGTCTTCCCAGAGAGGCCCCAATCCTGACAGTGTTTAAGAGGCATTTGGATAATGTCCTCAATCACATGCTCTAACTTTTTGTTATCCCTGAAGTGGTAAGGCAGTTGGACTTGATGATCCTCAAAAGTCTCTTTCAGCTGAACTATTCTATATTGAATTCGCACTTGACTGACAGTGTAAGCATTCTACCTATCATATACATGATCACAGGATCACTGAAATTGCTGAGAATTAAAAGGTACGTTTTCAAGTTCAAAATTTCTGCCCCTAGAATTTCTTTCACACTGTCAAGACAATAGAAATAGACACCATGCAATTTCACCCATGAGGTACACACCACATTTTCTAAGTTATTGGCTGCAGTTTTCTGAAGGTTTCTTCAGGTATGATCCATTTCTGAAACTGGTAACAGAAAGCAGCTGACAGGTCCAAAAAACTATTTAGACACACTGGTTTACATATAAAGGAGTTTTCCTGCAGAGCAGATAATCAATACTTTTTTGTTAACATAGTTCAATTTTAATAGTGTTCTGAATCACCTTGAAATTATTAAACTGTCTTACAGTACAAGTTTGAGGCTATTGTATTCAAACATGAAAATGAGTTAAAGACAAAAAACTCTTTGTTCCTGATTGGAACTTCAAACACCAAAAGTGTTATTTTCAGTTTTCAAGAAAAATTCATGTTTTTCCTGTCTATTTTCCCTAAAAGGCAACACTGAACTTGTTCCGCCTGAATAGGAACAATTCATAATTGTTTTATTTAGTCTTACTCCTGTGCTTCCATAGGTTTTTATATGGAATTCATTTTCCAGTGCAATACAAAAAATGTCTTTAAAGCTCAACGTATTATTGAATAAACTGTTTTCAGCTTTAAGTCTGTGCTAAATGGAGCTGTATAAAACTGTTAAAACATACTCTTAAAACAGCAGCAACTGCAATATGTTCAAAACGATGATTTGCTTTTAATTTTATAAACACACACAAAATAGTGTGGATTACAGCCTATCTTTAATCAGATTGCTGCCATAAATTGAAGATGTCCCATGTGAGATCCAAACACATTTTGTAGTCAACAAAAAAGAGATACACTGAGAGAAAACAGCAGCATTAGACACAGCTGCAAGCATTGGCCAGTTATGTCCATCCTTTCTAAGAACTGAGGTTAATAAACAAATCAGATTTACCTATCTACTATGTAATGGTTCACTGGAAGAAAGTAAGGCTGCTCAAACTGTTGATTACGACTGGGTTAATACAAGATATAGGCTCATGGAAAAGCCTAGTGAAAGAACAGATAAAGGTAGAGAAATATTCAAACTGAGAATAACAAATATCTTACAATATTGTCATGGAAAACCTCTCTTGAGATAGTAACTTTCTGGTTATGTGTCTTCTTGAACAAAAAAGTCTACAAAGGTCAAATATTTAAAAAGGCTAATGCAGGTTTTTCAAAAATTGTTGCAAATCAAGTGGCAATCTTTTTGGATAAGTCAGATATCTTACAGGCATCTGTGTTGTGAGAACTTAAAATAATAAGCCTGCAGAGTTTTCTCTTAATGCCAGTTTAAGGTCATTATAAGGCATAGGGGATTTAAAAGAGAAAGAAAATAAGATTATCACACATTTGTGTTTGTCCATGTGTTAATACATAACATGTTACAACTGTTCTAGTACCTTTGAAGCATCAAAGACATGTATTGCTTCTGTGTCTATCAGTTCTTTCTAGTACAGAATTATATATAACAAGGTTGTGGAAGTATGACATTTAGCTAAATGTACTTAGACTATTTATGTGCCTTATTTCCAAAGAGTGTGGTTAATGCAATACAGTCAACCTCAAACTGGAAAAAGCCAAATGGATAAATATGCAGAGTAATTCCAATCTACACTGTTCTTATAATAAATAATTATTATGTGAAAATACTGACAAAACTGTGCAGGAGTTATTTACAGCTACAAATTGGGAGAGACTTTCAAGAATAATAAGATATTCCAAAATACTACATGCATACAATTGATAAAAGCATCCAAAATTTCCCTGGCAGTCCATATATCAGGGTAATATCTCATTAAAATAAACCAGATATAAACAAGAAACTTATACTTTTCTAGCTATGTGCCAAGTTTCTGAAAAGCTGTTATTTTTGTGGAAGTTTGTGATAGTGAAGGCTATTGTTTTTGTTCAGTTATTGGGTTTCTTTTCCTCTCTATACAAGGAAAAATGCATTTAATTCCCCAAACATTTTAAATGGAATTCTGGCAGACCAGCGCCTCACAGCATTGCAAGAGTACTCAACTATTCATCCAGCTATTTACTACTGATCTGTCAGGATAAGAAAAATACCACGGAATTCAAGTAAAATGCATTTAAAAGTTATCTTCCAAAATATTTTTTTTTTTTCTTTTCTAGCAGTGTACTACTTGTAAAATAGTAAGAGAGGTATAAATAGTGCTTTAATGCAGAGAAAAGCATTTCAATAGTTTAAAAAGAAACAAATGTCTCAATATACTTAGACAAATAACTGGTGCAGTAACTATGTTTTAATCAAGGTGTTATGCAACATAGAATCTGCAGTGGCATTTCAGAGAAGACAAGAAATAAGAAGATTTCACTCACCAGTGTTATCCTTCAAGACCAGGAAAACGTCAGAATGCTTCATTCACAGTAATTGCCTAATAAGGAGGATTTTATATCAAAGAATGGATGATGGTGCATTTGTATTATACATGGTAGCAAAGTTTCTGCAGGATACTAAACAGTTCTGTCAAATGTCCATCCAAAATTCCAGGGTAAATTATCCACTAATCAGTAGAAATCTGACTAAACTAAACTAGGACAGAAGAAACAATCTGCTGAAACTATTCCAAATCAGATTTCAAAAGGACAAAAACTAAACAGTGAAATGATCACAGGGGAAAAATAAAACATTCAGATTCCTATGCACTTCCAAAATTACTCAATTCATATATAACGTTATTTGCATTTTTTTTCCATAAGATACATTAACTGACATAATATATTTTAATTGAGCATTGCAAAAACGTTCTGTATCCATGTAGTGTTTAATAAATTTGACAACTACTTAAAAGTGATCCAAGCTTCAATCAAGGTAACGGGAGATTCTATGCTGACCTCAATTAGCTTTGGACTAAGCATTAAGAGAATTAATAATCCTCTAAACAGTTGCCATTCAGGAGTACATGCATGGAGAGCAGAAAATGTTAGAGCCTTTAGAATGAGCAGAGATACTCTAATTGAAGACAAGACCAGTCCCAATGATTTTTTTTTTTTTAAAAAAAACCAGTTTCTGCCAAGACTTGTCCTGTTGCTGAACTAATTCTCAAGGTAACCTTAACTGCAGAAAAAAAACGACAGAGTTGATGACCTAAAGAACAGTCAAATTCAACAGAATGCTCTGAATCAGGCTTATCATCATAAATTAAGGGGAAGGTAGTTGACAGATTAATTTTTGGCCCAGAAAAATTGTTTCAAAGAGCAGCAGTGAGTCATCAACAATTAACAAGCAACCTCACTTTCCGACTTCTTTAAACCATTTTCTTGCTAAACATTTATGTAGTTTTGCATTCCTAATCTCAATTTGGACAGAAATAGATGTAATGCAGAAATGGGGGAGGGAAGGTTTATAACCTACCTCAGAAAGGACAATATTTGATTTCATGCACAGCTTTTAAAAAAAGCCTATTCATATTAAGACTTGATACATAGCATCTCTTCAAAATAATTATATATATACATATATATTTGATTAGTAGACATTATCTGTACACACAAAGTGAATACTTTAGTGGATTAAAGAATTTAAATGTGCCTTTGCCTTCCTCTTGTCCTAATTCTTTCCAATTAGTGAAAGTGCTAATATCTCTCAAATATTTCACACAGTCATCTAAACAGGTCCCATTTAGGATACCAGACTCAGCTTCAGATTTTAAAATCTATGATGAGACTTACATAGATGAGCAATTTAAAATACTTATGAAGAAATTCTTCAATTGAAATTTCAAATATTTCTTTTTCAAAGAAGAAAGAGGGAGAATGATCTAATATGCTGAATAACTGTAGGTTCTAAAACAATATTTGAGGTCTCATAATCCATAAGGACCCCTAAGTAATAAAAATCATCTAGCATTTAACAGAGGCTGATGTTGATCAATTAGAAAATGAACACTGGGCAGCAGTGCCATCAGTAACTGATAAAATTTCATTATCTAACGCTGAAATATTCATGTTTTAGTTTGAGAGAATAAAAAGATCCAAATCTAGACATAACTCCAAGATACGTGTATATTAATCATAGCTTATTTTTTAAATTTCTTTTGGATAAACAAAGGTTTTAATTATACAGGTCCCTGTTCATTCTGTTTGTTTCCTAATTAGAGAAAAATGGCAAGTATCCCAATCTAAGCTCTTTCCCTCTGAAGAATTTAACAGTACATTTGGACAGGCACATATATTTATTTGGAGACTAAACAATGACTAAAATCCCATTTGCACTTTACTGAGTAAAGTTTGCCAGAATTTAATATGTGAGCCAAGGCTCTGCTCTCTGATAATGGCAAAAATGGCTTCCCCTGCTCTCAAGTACTGATTCATGTACTTTCCTCTTGATGAGCTTAAGCCCGGAAACACCCACAACACCTGTAATTTATTATGAATGGCTGTACTGGAAATACACACGTTCTTACTGTGAAAGGAAAGAAAGAAGACAAAGAAATATGTGCATGATAACATTATAGACAAACATAACGGTCAACTTCTAACTGATCCTGCTGAAAGCACTTAACTGCAAAGAGCATTTATACAGTAACTTTCATTCAATCATAGAATTATAGAATCACCAAGGTTGGAAAAGACCTAAAAGATCATCCAGTCCAACCATTCACCTATTACCAATAGCTCTCACTAAACCATGTTCCTCAACATAATATCCAATCACTCCTTGAACACCACCAGGGTCGGTGACTCCACCACCTCACTAAGAACCTCAAAACACAAAAGCTTTGTATAAAGGTAGTTAGAGATTATTGTTAAAGCAAGTCACCAATCTAAATGAGATGAGGAAGCTTACAGAGGTCAGGAACAAAGCAAAGCAATGTCATTTCTAGAAACAAGGAAAAATGACCAAGATTCTGTACTCTGGACCAACAGGCTATTCACTGAAAATTCTACTAACATATTTAAACAATGTATAACTGAAGCCAGTGATATTTTTTTCTGTAAGCTGTAATTATTTTCCAGATACCTTATATGGGGGTACTGAAACACTACCAAGTAACTAGGATATGAAATGCAAATTTATTTAATGACTGTGTGCTCAGGAAAAAAAAATAAAAAGAAAAAATCTCTGAAAATCTCTTGTAATTTTAACAGTAAGTACAAAAAGATCTGATACCTGTCACATCGGTCTTGATTGAGTCTCAGTCAAGGTCTCAGCATCATAAGTTTCTTGTCCTGAATGATTCCACTACTGTGTTTCTTTCCTCTGAAACCCATCTCCTGGCCTATTCTTGGGAAAATGTTTCTGCAGCCCATACCAGCAAGTGCATCTTTTTGTCTTTGCCTCAGTTTTTGAGGTATTAATGGAATTATGCTGGCATGAATATAAAATGTATTAATTCATGCCATCAGGGTACTGCAATCAAATTTTGGGTCCTGACTCTGAATTCTATCAATTAAATAGTTCAGTGATTATCTCTTTTGACAAGCTTATTTATATCAGAAATAGCAACTATGCTGCAGATGAGATACCAGTTATTTCTCCTGCCCTGCAAACAGTCATGTCAGCACAAAGCTCCCATCAACAAACTTAATACCTCACAGTACACAAACTACTCTCTCTGCGATTAAGTGAGGTATTAGTACCACCTTCTTTCTATTGTGATAAACTAAAGCACAGAAGAAGCATCCATAGGAAAATTAGAAAGATTCAGACAAAAAAAAGCAAGCCTAGAAAGCCTATCAAATATCCAGTCAGTAGAATTTCTCTCTTCACAAGCCACATCAGTAAAATAAAAAATCTTGGGTTTTCTTCTTCTTCTTCTTCTTTTTTTTTTTTTTTTTTAATGAAAAGAATTTTGACATACATAATGTATTAAAAGCATTTTATTCATCTGTATTCAGTCTACACCTCTGTCCATTAACTTCAGCCCTCTGATTAACAACATGGACTCCTCTTTCAGTACATTCTTTTTCCAGACAGCTTTTCTATCATTCCTGGAGAATAAACTATGTTTTCTCCCTGTTTTCACACCATACAATGAGCCATCACAATGGACAATTCACTCTCCTAATACAGTTTTAATACTTCCTGCTGTGACAGTACAATTGTTCTGTTTTCTTCCTTCTAAAAATGCCTTTGTATTTCTCTAACTATGCATAAAAGGAAGCACACCTATTTTATGAGCATTTTTTTGTATTACTCAGTTCCAAATCTGGATTCTCTATCCTTCCACTGAAAGGCAAACCTGCTCAAAGCTGTCAACAGAACAGCGTCAAGCTGAGCTGTGCCATGATTTATGCAGGAGGGCCAGACCTGTCAGTTCCATTGTCATGACAGCAGGAGGGAGAGGAGAGCAGAATTCTTAGTACTGAAATTTTGGTCTCACTACATCACAAATCCATGACCAATTCAAAAGGACCAAACGCATAGTGTATTTCATAAAAACCAAGAAACAACAGAAGTTTTCTTAACACAACAGGGTAACAATTTAATACGTTGCAAGAATTATGCAAAGAAAATCTAACATTCAGTGTAATTAAAAACAGTTCTACCAGTATGTCAATAGTATAAAGACACCTGTATCTGTTGGTAACTACTCCATTTGTGTGGACATATGCCCGCTTACACACACCTTTAGTGTAGATGTTGAACATTTCAGTATAGAACTAAGCTGGCCAAAGAAGTGCTGCTGCTCTCTCAGCCTTTATTAGGAAGAGCGATATTAAGACCTGCTGGAGAGGAGCTCTGCAGAGAGGGACCTGGGCGTCCTGGTGGACGACAGATTGACCATGAGCCAGCAGTGTGCCCTTGTAGCCAAAAAAGCCAATAGCATACTGGGGTGTATTAAGAAGAGCGTGTCCAGCAGGTCGAAGGAGGTGATCCTCCCCCTCTACTCTGCCCTGGTGAGGCCTCATCTGGAATACTGTGTCCAGTTCTGGGCTCCCCAGTACAAAAAAGACAGGGGTCTCTTGGAAAGAGTCCAGCGGAGGGCCACTAAGATGGTGAAGGGCCTGGAGCATCTCCCCTATGAGGAGAGACTTAGGGAACTGGGTTTGTTTAGCCTTGAAAAAAGAAGGCTGAAAGGGGACTTGATCCAGGTTTATAAATACCTGAGGTGTGGGAGCCATAGTGGTGAGTCTGGTCTCTTTTCAGTAGTGTGTGGGGATAGGACTAGGGGTAATGGGATGAAAGTACAGCATAGGAAGTTCTGCACGAATGTACGGAAGAACTTCTTTACAGTGAGGGTGACGGAGCACTGGAACAGGCTGCCCAGGGAGGTGGTGGAGTCTCCTTCTCTGGAGATATTTAAGACCCGCCTGGATGCCTACCTGTGTGAGGTGGTGTAGGGAGCCTGCTTTGGCAGGGGGGGTGGACTCTATCTCCAGAGGTCCCTTCCAACCCCTACAATTCTGTGATTCTGTGATATTGGCATCGAGGAGGTCCAGTGTCAGTGCTGACATTTTCATGCAGATTACTTTGGAATTTTTGTGCAGATATGTGTGTGTGCCTGTGTTGTATGCACACACATCTGTGTGCTCAAGGGACTGTACTGAAACTGCAGTTTCTGGAAAGAACACTGACTCTTATGTGTTACAGCACTGAATCCTAATCGTGATTGGGGTCTGCAGATATGACTGTTATATGCTGCTTGCTGACACTACTAAAGCTACCTTGGAAGATAGTTAATTTTTGCTTTAGTAGCTGTAATTTCTATCTGTTGCAGGTTATAATGCTACAAACATTACGTTTCACACTCTCATAAGTTTACAAGCAGGCTATCTATAATAGCTGCTTAAAGAACTGACAGAGTCAGCTTAATAAAAATTGGTCATCATACAAGGAAACAGAACATACTATATAGTGTAATAAATCCTTAATAAATCCTTCACATTATATATTCTGAAAATTTCATTACTCAGTTCATAAGTGAGATAACTCATGTGCATGACATTAACAGACAATTAAGAAGTTTATCAATCCAAGGAAGAAAAAAAAACCACATGAGATCATATCTACGACAGTTTTCTTGTTACCATTTTGCTTCCAGCTACTTGGTAGATTCCTGCTTCATTCTAGTATGCACACATCCTGTTATTAGGCTGTAGCTATAAAATGAAAACTCACTGTAGGAAAAAAAAGAACATCTAATTGCTTTCTTTCTTGAAGGTGCACTGTTCAGTTCTCTTGTAGGACTGATAAAATCTGACATGAGCATTGTAATTCAATGCATCAACTAGAAAATGTAAAAAGACAGGTTTTCTGAAAAGGCAAACACTCGTGGTTTGGGGTTTTTTTGAGAACACAAGGGAATCTTAAGTAAAGCTAATGTATGCATTATCTTTATCTTGACAGGAAAAATAAAATGTACAACTAAGCGATTTTGTGTATATCATTACACAAAAATTTAAGTATCTATCAATATGGACAGTAGTCCGACATCCTGTCAAAGTGACAAATTTGGATCTTCAAAATAGACGGTATTTGGTGGAGCTGCATTTTATTTTTTAAATTAATGAAGTGGAGATTATATGTAAAAGCTGGGAGAAAAGTGCTTTTCTGCAAATAGTAAATATGCATTTCTTACAATGTTTGCAGAAGATTATTCTTTCCCAAGAGCAATTCACTGTTAATCCATTTAATGTACATACTGAGAAACATCAAACCTAAAGGAAGGGTAAAGAAAAAAACATTAAGCTAGTTTAAGATAACCATTTTTCCCCTCATTTTGTGCCTCTTTTTTAATTTCTGAATTCCATAACTATACTGATGTCAGTAAAATACCAGTGTATGTCATTCAAGACTTTCTTGCCAGTAAAAAACCAAAAAATTCCAGAAGAAATAAGAAAATCTCTGAGAGAATGAAAGAGGTGATTGCTTTTATTAGGGGAAAAAAAAAAAAAGAAATAAATTGGTTTAGGAAGATGATTATTTTAAAAAAAATATTATTTTTAATATAAAAACTAAATCCTTTTTTAGGATGCAGCTACAGGTTGTTTCCTACATACACATACCTCAAAGGAGCATTAGGAATATTTCACAATTTTCAGATGAATGCATACGGAGATGAGGCTCTGCTTTCCATATTCTTGATCTCTTCAAAAAGATGTAAAAACAACCTTTTCATTTTTTTCTCTTTGTTCTGAAATAAGCACAGGCCATGAATTTGCAAGCAAATGGTCAACTGCTATTCCTCAGCTAATGTGGAAAGTCCTCAGCATTTCATTTTATTGCAAATTATAATGATATGGAAAGGGCAAGTGCCTACAGTTATTACTCAGCCTGATAAAAGAAATCAAACCTCAGTATGATTGAATGACAACACACTTCAGTTCATTTCTTCCTTGGAATCCATTAACCTCTTTCATACAAAAGCTCTAACAAGTTTTTTTTTGTTGTTTTTTTTTTTTTTTTTTTTTATCTAGATACAAGGTTCTTTTATTAGCAGTTACTCTATCACATACTGCTCTAAAATTGTACTCTGCACACAGCCTTTAGTTAGAGGGCTTACAAATTAAATGGCTATCTTGTCTAGTGCTGATAAAATATCAGTACATGAAATAAGGAGGGCATCAGTGGTAGAAATATAAACTTCAAGAAGATTCCTTGACCACTGTTGCAGATGAAGACTTAAAAGCCATACAGTACATGAAATAAATAAATAAATAAATTAAGGCAAATAAAACAGCATTAAATCTTATTGATAACAGAAAGTTGTGTTTTGCTTGTTTTGCTACTTTTGCAACCCCTTCAGCAGCACAAACACAACTGTTGAGGGCAGAAAACAGAACCTTGTCCATCTTCATTGACACACTGCTTACCTGCAACAGAAATTAGGGAAAATACAGTCTTTGCTTACAGCTGTTGAAATTAGTAGTGCCTTAAGTTTATTTTCCTAAATAATTTAATGTAAGTATTAATCTATTCTGTACTCATTTCTTTTACTCACTCTTTACAAAATGCATACAGTTTTGTTTTCTTCTCAATTATTTGAAAAAGAAAGTGAGGAGAGAATACTAAAAAGTATGCAAATAACTGCATTGCTTATTTATTACTAAAATTAAGGGATGGCAGTATGGTACAGTGATCATGTGATGTTTTAATACAGTAGCCTTAGGCAGCAGTAATACATGTACACTTCTTTTAGTCAAGCAATTTATAATACATTGCATAGGCCCTATGGGATCTCAGAGCAGCTTTTTACAGTCAGTTTAGGAAAAGGAAATAGGAATGCTTTTTGCAGATGACTATAACACTCCTGTGAGCCCTAAAATACTAAGTTCTCTGTTTATCTCTCCAAAACAAGATCAAAACAAAACAAAAACAGAACTCCAACTGAATTCTCCTGATACTGTTATCCTCACTCACACTCCACTTTCAACTGCCACTCACTCATGCAGTCTTCAAATCAGAGCAGCAAAGCTCATTTTCCTGTCTGGGGGGCACAGCAGCCATACAAGCGCACAAGAGCTTCAAGGCAGAGAATGGCGTTGTTTAACCTTCTTTGTTGCCTAGTCCTGGGAAATGAAGGTAATGATTACTCAAGCTATTTTGTCTCAAGTGTTTGTTCAGCATTTTTCTCCATTATAGTGCTCTGTGACTGAGCATAAATAAATGAATGAATGAATGAATAAATAAATGAAGTAACTGGAATTAAAATTAGGAGTTTTGAATTGAAATTGGGGATAAAGGACTGAATACTGGCCATTTAAAGAAAAAAATGTATTCTACCTTCTTCTAAATCAATTTCACCACAAAGCTGCAATGATTTTCTGCCTCTAGCTGTTTTTTCATAGTTTCAGTGTATGCTTTCTCACTGCCAGACCAGGTAGCTCCAGTACCACTTTCCAGTCCCACACTGGACTGGACTGGGCTTAACTTCAGCTGCTTACATTCTCTCTTCCCTTGCGTTCTTAAATCAAACACCTGTCCTAAGATGCTTTGGAGTACATTAGTTCCAGTAAACAATGAAGAATTTTGAAGTAGGTACAAACACTGTCATAGAACCATTTATGATGCCTAATTTTTCAGGTGCGTTTATGTCGAGTAGCACGGTTTAAGACAAGTAGTACAACTGAGAACACCTCAAATAGCAGAGGCCAGGAACAGCATCCAACTGGAAATGTGGCCATAGCCACACTGTTGTGAAGCTTTACGGAACTTAGCTGTATCATGTACTTACCCTCAAGGCTAGGGAACGAAAGCTGATCCTTTATTTCGTTTGCAAGCAAACTTCTATTCTAGTGCTGTCACCACTAGACAATAGTGACTATTACAATAATCTTATTTGGAGTTATAAATTGATACTTCCAGTTACTTTAAGGGATTTAAGGCAAGCGGAAGTCATCAGATTCACAAAGGATTTGGTGTTACAAGTTTGCATTACAAAGAGACCACTGCTTAAAATCCAAAGTGTACAGAATGACAACAGATTAAATATTTGATTTTGCACTAGGTAAAAAAAAAAAAAAGCCTGTTTCTAACAGCAATACAACAGCTATCTTCTAGTGAACGTACAAAAAATAATGTATAATAACTTAAAAGCAAGTTACAGAATTGACATTCTTTATACCTTGCAACAGACCCAAACTTAAACAAATATTGTTTAATACATTCAACTTTCTAGATAACTAATTTTGTAACCCTGCCTAAATTTCCAAAAATAAAAAAGTTGGGAAAAAGAATGCAATAAAAATGAAGGCTTAATTTGATTGCTTCTCTAAATTTCACTTGATGTTGAGAATGCCTAAAGAGGAAGAACAAAGATTCTTAGCTATAAAAATACAGCTACTGATTCTTTGTAAAAACACAAAGAAAAATATCATATATTAATTATTTAACTGTAATATTCTTTGTTCTAAAACAACTATGAATATATTCTTTTTCAGAGTATTTGACAATTAAAATTATCTTCCCCAAAGCCCTTATGATATGCTTTCCCTGTGCAGCTGAAATTTCCATTCACTCACATAATTCAAGATGATCTGTCATATATTCCAGAGACACTGATATTTTTTTTTCATTAAAAGAATCAACAATTTTACATCCAGTACACAGAGAAGTTGTACTTCACATGTCAGTTTTTGATCATAATATATGCATAGTCTTATCACAATATATTCCAACTGGAAACAAATATGAATTGTGGAAACGTTCTTGTTTTAAATAATACAACTCACACATGACCATGCTTATAGCATTTCTAATATGACTTACACCCTCTGGTCTGCTTTTTTGAAGGAAAAAAAAAGGGGGAGGGGAAGGAATATGGGTATCATTTGCAGTCATCTTTGCCTTTATTAAGTAGACTTTTACAAACACAAATTCAAACAAGAGAATAGAGCTTCAATTTCAAATAATTTACATAGGAACAGCATACCTTAGCCATGTTAGGTTAATAAAAAAAACAAAGCACAACATATTTGTGGAATTAAACAGCAATGCTATCATCTTTAAGCTCTGAAAAATCTGATTCCAGTCACTACTGAGATCATAAGCAATCATATTAACTCTAAGACGCCTGAGTCTATGGCATATATTGTCAATCTTATATGAGTATGACAATAGTAACTACTTGTTCTCTAAATTATAGCATATCCCTGTTTTCTATTGACTCACTGACTCACTGACTGAGCTCCTAATTTTTTCTATTCATTACACACTGTGAAAAAATTCTCACCTTATAGTAGTCATGAGAATTAGAAAATAAGGAGATTCTTGAAACAGTCACATCAGGGAGGTAAAAGAAACACAAACCATTTCCAGGACCTAAATTGGCCAAATCAGACTTCCTTCATTCACTCTTTTAATACATATCAATCATAAAAAATTAAGTACTCATGCATGCATTCTTTGCAGAATATTTCTACAATACCTTTTTTTCTGTATCCCTGGTGCCAGATTCCTGTTTAGCTCAGAAACTCCACAAAGAAGCAGGAACAAGCTACAGATAAAAGACTCAGGGAAAGCCCATGAGTAAGGAATTCAAAAAGTACATGTATGGTACTCCATAGGTTTACCTCCATTGTAGACATTCTAACTGTTATAAAAGGAAAATTTAGACATATTTCTTTTAAATGGTCCAGAAGGATACCTAGCATCCTTAAATCCAGCAAAATTGTTCTCATAACAGCAGGAAGGATCTCTCTTTCTTCAAGTAAACTTCTATGTCATCAGGTTAAAGTAACAGGTTAACCTACAAAGTAACAATGAAAAATGATCAAGTTTTGTAGTAATTAATGAGTTCATTAATGTAAATATACTAAAAGCATAGATTCAAGTTTATTCATTTGGATAATTTTTCTAATACCACCTGAAAGTTGCTAATGTGCTCCCAAGAACTTAATGTTTCTAATGAAAAGAGATTTCATTTCAGGAATACATTTCTGGAATCAGAGAAGTCTAAAACATGAAAGTTCTAGCAAGTCACTCACACGTCCCTCATGAGATGATGCAGAATGTATTATTAACAGTGCAATGGCCTATTCCATTCATTTATGATGATATGAGGCATTCACAATTTCCATTTCAAAAAGAAATGCATCATCTGATGAAGTTCACCCCTAAAATGTTTTTGGTCCTGAAATGCAACACTAGGCCTTCCTTTCTTCAATTCTCCCTTGCTGCTCTTAGGATTAGTATTTTACACCACTGAAAACAAACTAAGTCCTTCACTGATGCTTGCACCACTCAACCACTTGCATGAGGTCATCCACCAGACTTCTTAAAGCAAGTATTGCAGACACTGTCATTGCTTACAGAAAAGCTTAGACTGAAATCTCCTAAGTATCTTATCCATCTGAATTATATTTGCTCTTTCAGTAAGAAGGAAAGTCAAATGTTCCCTTCAGAGGGTTTTAGCACACTATCTCTTCATGAAATGGTGAGTCAAGAAATCAGATTAGTGCAGTAATTTGGCAGTGTTAAGATTTATATCACAACATTTACCTTCAATATTGTTTTAATAATGAAAACATGTCTATTATAATATACCAGTTAGATAGTACTGTCTTTGGCTAAATGTATTGTTCTGAATAATAGCATTTAAATGCTACAAACTTCAGCTTAAAAACAATCAACAAAAATACTGAACACCCACTAACTCATCAGCACCACAGCAGATACACTTAAGCATTCTCATGCTTCACTTTTATTTTTTTATACCTAGAAAAGGACTCGGCTACTCTTATAAAGCTATCTTTTCTATAACCCGTCTGCATCCTTCTCGCAAGACTGATTTCAATTCTACCCTTGAATCATGATTCCAATAATGTTGCCAAGATGCACAAAATTCTTTCTCTTATCACAGATGTTCTGTAGACGATCTTCAGTCAGTACTGTTGGAATGATGTCTGTTACTTTCTAATTACATTTTTTCCAGCAACACAATAGAAAACAGTCCCCCAGATGAGTCACAGCTGTGCTTATTATGGTACCAACAACTATCTTATGAGACTATCATCAGTTGACACAGATACTAATCTAACGGGATATTGGTAATGTGACCTGCAGATGTACTGAGCTTTAGCTTACTTCTGAAGAAGAAACAACATACAAAGATTGTTACTGACAAAGAAATAAAATAAAAGTTATAGAACCAGTGTGTATAAAGACTTTTGAAGACCAAAAACTTGCTGATTCCCTTGAATCATACCAGACTTCCTCAGACCTTGACTGGGAGTCTTGACCCTGGAGAACAAAAAGTAACAAAGCTGAATTAGTAAAAGCACCCTAATATCACTGAAATTATACTTTTCTTAGTTTATTTTAGTACAAGTGGGTGATATTTTTCCTAAATGTTTGTAATGTCAGAAAGAGTTAACCTGAACCCTAATATAAAGAATTAACCATTGATTTTATCAAGGACATTTAATGCAAACGTTGCAAAATAGCGATCTGCAGTTTAAAGAGGAAACAAACAAAAGCCTGGTTCTCCACAGAGAAACAAGCTAATTGTAACACTATAACTACCTTTTTTCCCCTTTTCTTTTGTCTGTAGGCTACCAGTATAACCTAAGTCATTAGAAGTAATCAGAATAAATCAAAGTGAAACAAAATGCTGTGCAGAGAAAGTAGTTTTCTACCCATTTACCTCTTTTCCCAAAACAAGGCAAAGTAAAATTAGTATCAGGTCTTGTAAGAAGAGTTCACTGACACTGCAGATAAGAAAATCTATTAACTAACAGGAGCAGCAGAGGTGCAGATACTGAAGGTATTAATGCCTTTTAAAAAGCACTGACAGTTTCCACTTGTCCCTTGAGCATAATAGTTTATTGTGCTACCTAAAACAATGCTACCCTGGAACTGCTCTGTAGAAACGATTAGTGAAAAAAGTCTCAATATGGAGCTTAAGATGACTGTCTTTCAGTCCATGGGCAAGAAAATGAAGTCATACTGGCACATACACAGGAAACTTAGCTGTAAGGAGTCCTTGGTGTCCTCCCATGTTCAAAACACTTTGAAACATTTCCAACCAAGCATCTCTGCCCTTCACGTGTATAACTTATTGTACACTACTTGGAGCAGAAACTGCATCTTATTTGGAACTTTGAAAGGACCTCTCATGCTTTGCCATGTACTGCAGTAAATTATAACTGGCTTGAGAATCACTTAAAAGTGCACATTTTTTGGCTGTGCCTGTTCACATTAAGTAACTGCAGTCTATCACGTTTGTTTCATACTATCTGAGCACCATGGACAAGTGAATAATTAGCTTTAGCAAGAATAGTCAGATTTATGTGAAGAAAAATTTAACTCCTAGAAAGCTCAGCAACTCAAGAGATGGATTTGTCTCTTCATGCAACACTAATCTCAGTTCATATTTCCCATGTAGTTAAGACAAATTGGTAAAAATGGACATGATTTAATTAGAATCTGAACCCTTCACAGAACTTGTCTCCTAAATGCAATTTGTAATGAAAATGAAACAGACTATTTTTAAAGATTGCAAGCTTCAGATTGAGAGGGGGAGAAGGGGAACGATAATTATAAGTAACTTATGGATAGTCCTCCCCACCGCAGTGGAGATAGATAGGAAACAAAACTTTTAGGATCTTTCTCCCTTA
This sequence comes from Coturnix japonica, assembly GCF_054131305.1. Classification (NCBI taxonomy): domain Eukaryota; kingdom Metazoa; phylum Chordata; class Aves; order Galliformes; family Phasianidae; genus Coturnix; species Coturnix japonica. The sequence goes on from NC_140666.1 coordinate 13,906,170, forward strand.
CATAGATGACAATAGAAGACTATTACTCTAGAGTGCTACAAAATTTACCCCTTTTAAAAGCTCAGAAGGAAGTGAAATCACAATTCCATACTTCTTGCAGTAACCATCCAACACAAAGGAAGGAGGCAGCCCAATGTATGTCCTACCATTCTGCCAAATGACTGGTATACCAACAGCAGCTGTAAGATTTGTCCTGAGGAAAATTTTAAGGATGAAATATTTCATTTCCTGTGTTTGTCCTACCCCAAGAAATACTGAATGAAAAGTAGAATGCTAAAAATATTTTTTTCTGAGTTGGTTTTTCTTGCATTTCTTATGTCAAATTAAATTTGTTTTAGCACACAAATATGAAAACTATTCTCAGATTATTTTCTTTTAATGCTTGTACAGATGTGGAATACAAGTACCTTAGGGAACAGCTTTCTAGCAGCATGTTTTTTATAAATTTTCTTTTTTGTCATGGATTTGCTTTTTGATTTTGTACAATATCATGTACAAAGTGCACTCCCAGTACTTCTACAGAATACAACACTGCACACTTCCACAGAGAGAAAAACACCTCCCTCTGCCATCACTGCCAGAAACTTGTATCAAGACTCAAAACTTAAAGTATCAAGTAGAAATAAAGAACAATGTAACTCGCAGCATAGTAAGCCTTTTATCATAAATCACCAGCTGCAGTGAGAATGCAACATGAAGTCCCTTTTCGTGTAAGTCTCTTGGCATTCACTTCATCATTCCAGTAAACTGTATTTGTAGAAAAAGAACATTAAAAAGGTCACAATAGCTATAGTACCTAAGTACGACGTTGCAGAGTGCAACGTCAAACTTGTACAGAATTAATGGAGAAAAAATAATAAAAATATGAAGCTAAAATACAAAGCCAGGCACTCTACCTCCCTCTCACCCACCTTCTTACACATAAACTGAAAAAATGTGGAACATAAATACCTGCTAGTTCCTATTTCCAGAAAGCAGCAGACAGAAATTACCAAAGGTACTTTCAGTTCTCATATCTCAGTTCCTTACATTTCTCTGTGGTACCCACTTTGGGAAACAGCATATTCTACTAGGTGGAGGTTCAGTCTGATGAAATAAATACAGCCATTCCAACATTATTTTCCATTTTAATTCTAGAGAATATGCCAATTAAAGCAGTGATGCTGTCTCTGTCCATCTGTCTGCCTGCCAGTATTTCATGTCCTGCTAAAGCTCAGGAAGATAATTACAACAATATTTTCAGAGATTCTTTTATTCCTACAAGTCTAGCTGCTAGATACAATGGAGAACTAAAGTTTAATGGTGTGGGAAACACTGCATTTATTAGCAGCAGACTGCCCAGTTCCAGCTAGCATCTCTTGTCAGGAAAGGGTGGCACAGGAAGGAAAAGAAGAGCTACTGAGTTTATTTCCAGTATAGCTTTGAAGGTAAAAACCATGAAAGAAGAGACAAATTAAAAAAGAAAAAAACCCTACACACACACAAAGTCACAAGAAAGAACTTCAGCCATTCCTTCAAATAATTCATTTCCAGTTCAGTCCTTGTGCTTGCCGGTTAGACCCTTGCTACCTGACAGGGCTATTATAACAATCAGCTCTGACAAACTGAAACCACACCAACTAGGTGCTGCCCCAGGTATTCAGGTGCTTGAGGGAGGAAACAGCATAAGCATGTGGGCAATAAAAAGTGGAAATCTGTGAATGTTAGGATATGCCTACGCTCAAGGTATGGATAGATATAGAAGCCAGCTGTCCGAGATAAAAAGAAAGCAGTATTAAACAGATTGAAACAGCCCCCCATGAAGGAAGTTTCCTCGTAAAATCAGTCATTTCTAAGACAGAGCAACTTAAATGGCAATATTGTTAACATAATTCCATCAAGATCATACGCATCTGCAATAAGTTTTCAACTTGGAATTAGACTGAAAGATTAACAGATTGTAATAATAACAATATATATATATATTTAAATAGAAAAAAAACCAAAAAAAACTGTGGATAAACAATCTGTACTTAATTTATTTCCTATGTTACTGCTACTGTAAGGGAATACAAGCTACATTATTACTTTAAAACAGCTATATTCATTTCCAGCAGCCCAACTGAGATCAGTCACAGAGTTCCTAAGACAACTGTTTCTTAGAAATAAATGCAAACCAAGACACAAAACAATTTGTTGTTTTTTTTTTTTGTTTTTTGTTTTTTCTTTTTCAGCTTGCCAGCTTCCAAAACACAAATGAAACAAAAGTCAGTAAAAACGGCACAGAAAGATTTTAAATATGATCTAAAGTCAAAGTACATAAATATAAAAAAAGCTTCCATATTGTTGTCTGAATTACCATTAAAAAAGAAGCAAAACTACTTCAAGTTGTGGTTTTGATACTGCCTTATAACGCAAAAAGCCAGTAAACTCCTTTTTTGATGATGTATTCCAGAATAAAGAAATATATATTGTTTTGCATCTTACCAATAACGTGTAGAGAAACATTACTTATTTTCTGCCATTACATTAAAAATAACTGTTCAAATTATCCACCTAGTTATTATAAATAACTAGCTCAACTTCTCAAGCAGATTTTCCAGCTTTCGTTTTTCTAACAGAATTTTCATAGGTACTCTCTACTGCCAAATTATGCAAAATTTAGACAACCTACCTGGTAAAACTCATGCTGAATGTGTGTTTTATTCTTTCTACATGCAGTATATATGTGCATCTAATTCAGGTCACTTAGCTGAGTCACTTGATAATATGACGACCAGAAGTGTTAAACTCTTCAACCTAAATTCCTAGTAAGGGCTCTTGATTTACGAGTGAGTTACCTTAATAAATGTAGCTGGAGTGGATTAGTGCCAAGCACAATTCAGAAAATGAACTACAAAATCCCTTCTCTTTTGCTCTCTCTTCTCCTTTTCAGTCTCCTCTAGGTATACTTGCTAAAAGCCTTGTTCCCTCTTTGTTCACCCATTCACCTCTTAAAATGCTTTTTCCGTACAGCTTAACTGTGAGAAGTTCTTGGCACTCCACCTCCATGAAGACTCCTATCTAGATGATTCCCTTGTGCCTTTAATAATACCTTTTATGCTTTTGCCTTCCTCCTTTTTCCTCTCCCCTATATCCCACAAATGAAGGCCTTTCTTGGTATTTTGCCTATTATTGTCTACCCACTGAGAAATTAACACACTTTAACAAATCAAGAATGAATAAAAAATTAATTCCTGTATTTGTACAAGTCTTTTAAGACACAATAATGAATTCTTGACTAGAAATATTTTACAAACTGTTTAATTAATAACAGAAATGTTAAAAAGTATGTTGACATATCATACTGCTCAAGATGACATCTTTATTTAGAATGGGTTTAGAGAGAGATCCAGAAAGATGTTAAAAAAATAAAAATAAGAATAGACAATATACTACTGGGAGATGTTTTATTCATGCAGACATTGTGAGAAAAGAATTGAAAACATTGAATGCGTCTTAATTATAATCTTGAAAATGATTAAAGAATTATGCCGATTTCTTTCGGCAACATATGAATTTATAGTCTAATTCAGTACTGAGCTACAGATTTTGGAGGAAGAAGTGTTGGAGGAAGCATTCAACCTAGTCCACTTTTTGCCTTTTTAAAAAAAAAATAAATAAATAAAAATTAATCCTTCTTATTACTTTTAAGCACAAAAATGAAGTAGTTTTAAAAAGGAAACAGCCTTTTAGAATATGAATTCCTTCCACTTCTGCAACGAGTAGTGCTGTCTGTCATTTAGACACCAGTACAGAAATTCAGCAGAATATATCACCGAGGAAAGGTATTTTCAACACGAAAATAAGGACACTAAAACAAGACGTGATGCTTTACCCACCCCAGATGAGTTACACAGTGAGTGGGGAAGAATCTCCTACCTTCCTGCAAAGACAAAAATTGTTATTTTTTAATCACAAAAGAAGGATATAGCAAGGTGATATAGTTCACGTGGGGCTAGAATGACTTTAATGTCCGATCTAGATACAAAAACAGAGTAAATTTGACAGATTGGAACATATTAAAAATTTATGTATGTAATGCTTTTGTTGCTCTTTTATGTTTCATTTTTCATTCTCTACTTATTTTCTGTTGAATACTATACTGATAAAAATTAAATACTGAATGTATTTAAGTTAAGTTGAAAATTTTATCAATCAAAGTACGACGAAATGCTACACATAGCCTGCAGCCTTGGAGCCCAATAAACGTTGCATGGCTGATCCCTGGAACATAAAATAAGTTGTGTATTAGCATCTTAGGTTTTTTGGGTTACAAAAAAAAAAAAAAAATTAAAAAAAATGTTTTTGCCATTTTCTGATATTCGATGTTTAATTTCTTTGAGGGTTGTATGACTGTATTGTTACATCTATTGACATACACATATGTATACATAGATGTGTATATATATAAACTTCTGTATCTAGTAGGTAGTAGCAAGAAGGAATTATTTTGTGCAGAAAGAAATATGATCACAGTATCATAACCTGATGTAAAGCTGAACCAATGGATGATAGCAGAGGCTCTGAAAGCATAAAGACATGATAAAAGGTGTCAGGCTAAACAATATCTACTCAGATAAGGGTCACAATTTTTACACTACTTTAGGAACTTAGTAAATCTAGTTTTAAGAGTAAAGTGAAGAAAAATTCAGTTTACTCTTCAGTGCATGTAAAATACACCGGATCTAATAAATTCAGAGATAACAATTTGCAAACCAAAAAACACAAGAACACAACATAAAGCATACGAGGAGCAGTCACAAACTACCAACTCCCAAGTAGGCTCAGGAACAAGAAGCCACCACCATCACACTGCTACTGGTTAGAAGCAGAAAGCAGCCCCTGTTGTGTACACTTTCCTTCCCATGAAGGACTGGGACATTGAGAAATTATTTTAACTAAAGATGAGATACTCAAATTGTTGAGGTACTGGTGATTTTTTTAAAAATTATTTTCTATATAGCTTCCACTGAGCTTCCATTTCCTATATATACACCACTGAGGCTAACAGCCCCCCTGGCAAAACTGCAAATGACTGTTGTGCACAAGCAAAAAAACCAAAGAGGATGAAAAGGAAAAATGAAGAAATTATCCACTTAATCTTCAACATTTAATATGAGCCAAAATGGGAATGAAGAAATTCTTTTTTTTATTTTTTCTTTTCATTTTTAACAGAGAGCTCTAAAAGTAAAAGTGAACAGAACGTTTCTATAGCAAAGAAAACAAGAAATATATTTATTGAGTTAGGCTTTGTACTGTAATTTTGCATTGTACTTTTGGCCTGAGCCAGATTATCTGGAATGACTAATTAATTAGTCCCTGCCCTCATTTGCCCATCCAAAAGATACTTATTCTCACCTGAAGGGCCTTGGGAGGTGACTTTGATATTTTTTTAAATAGATGTGCAAATCCATATTGCAAGCTTACAAATTGCGATGCATTTCAAACAACTGAAATTTAAATAAGCCTTCCTTGATTGTCCAGGGAGAATTCTGGGACTTCCTGTTCTCAAAAATAGATTTTCAGACTTAAGAAAGTATCATTTCTGAAAGTATTCCCATTAAAACGTGAAACGTGGTATGTTTTTGTTATTTGTAAATGTGTGGTTACTTTTTTAAAGAAAAAAATCACTCTTATGTTGCTTGAGATATGTGATAATGCTGCAGATGTATTTAATTTTTTTTTTTTTTTTTTCCTACATGAGTCTTTACAAGTAAGTAAAGCAGAACTCACCATTTTTTGAAAGCATGGTAGAAAGCTACTTCAGGAATGCTCAAGGTGATTCTTCACACTCAGTTATTACATTCAGTAATATTAATTTTTGGGAAAAAAATGAAACACCTAAAATCTCTTCAGGCTGCATTCTGAGTGCACAAAATGTCCAAGTCACTAAGGTCAGGGAAAAAAAAAGAACTTGCAATTGTTGGTGTTCCTTAAGTATTAATAACATCTCTACATAAAGCAGTTCAACACAGACATGCTCTTAAAAGGGGATCCTGCCCCTCTGCTCTGTGCTGGTGAGATTTTTTTGAGATCTTGTGTCCTGTTTCATTTTCTTTCATTCACCCAACATAACACTAGAAAATGCAGCAAGGAAAAACAACATTCATGTATGCGTATATTAGAAATTCTTAGATTTTAAAAAGATATCATGTGAACCATTAAGAGCATCTGCAAATTCTGTCACTCCAAAAAAATGCACCCATACAAACACTGAACAAAATCTCAGCCTTTCAAAATAAATGTGAATGGGTGATACTGCACTCATAAGAAGGCAGGCACAGCTGTATAGGGATGACTAGCAGGAAAATGAGGCCTTTAATATTAAGGAGACAAGCTCTGCCTCTTTTGGCATGTAACAATTTTCACTAAAAATACTTTTTAAAAGCAACGTCATCTATTTAATGACGTTCCTCACAAATCCGGAACAGCAGAGCATTGCACTGTGGGTTTAGATTTTTCAGAAGAGAAAGTTGAAGTTAATGACATTTTAAAATGGATTATGCAACACTTTATTTATTGATTTTAAATAACAAAACCAGAGAGCTAATTACAATGAACTGAGAATGCTTCTGCTTTAAAAGTTACTTAATCCCTTATGGTAGATCTGCCCGTGCTGACTTTCTTACCCTCTTTCTAAAGAACGAGCTGTTAAAAACACTAATTGACTGAATTCACAAAATTCTCCTTTCTAAGAGAAATAAAACTGTTTTGAAAGGCAGTATTTGAATGTGATCTTGAGTCTAAAACAGCTTATTTAGAGAAAATGGGATCCATAAATGTCAACACCACCTGTAGTCAGGCGGAAAATGCGTCTGCTTTCTGACAACAGCATTGATAAGCCACAGGCACACTAGAGCTAACATCCCTTACTTTATCTGCTAGGTAAAAGTTAAAGAAAGTAGAGGTTAAAAAGATACTTTCTATTTCTAATTTGTTTCAACACAGACCTGCAAATAGAACTGTAATCATCAAACAATGCTAAATAAAGTTCAGCGGATTAGCATTTTTCCTTAAAAGCCATGAAAGGAATGGAAAGCATGTTTGTTTTATATGAAAAGTACTGTAAAACAGTGTAATATATGTAATATTGCAAAGAAAGGTTATCTTAAGAGGGTGTTATGACCATGAGAAAAAGTTTTATGGAACAAGAGACGCTCTGACAACTCTCCCCCCAAAAAAACTAGTAGAAACATTGTTTTCTGTTTACAGAAAGGACATAATAAGACCAACATTTAGACAGGCAGAACATTTCAACAGAGGTTAAAATGAAATAAATGTATTTGAGTATGTTACAGGGAATTAGCGGACCTAAGTTATGAACGTACCAAAGATGAAGAATGAAGTGTTGATATTTATGATAAGCATAGCAGAAAAGAACAAAGGAGGAACAGCCACACATAATAAAATTTTGTTTTTTTGTTTCTATTGCTTTTGGGGGGGGGGGGTTCTTTTAGAGATTTCCTAGAGGAATTTTCAATAACAGATGCCATTTCCAGAAGAGTTTTTTGTCAATAAGTCACAATGAAAAAAAAATATTAACAGAAAAAGAAAAATGAATGTATTCTTAAGGATATATATATTCATGTATAAATTATTAGACTAATTTCAATGTTGCTTTGCATGAAAATTTCGGGGAAATGAGAGGAAGATTGAAAATAACAGTTCAAAGGAGCTTCCATGCAAAAAGTAAGGTCAGTGACCCGCTGAGATCAGTATCCCACCAATAACGGTCAGGACCTTTGAATATGTAAACTGTATCGTAGCCGATTTCAAAGAAGTGTGGAAATAGAGCAGAGAAGCACAAAGGACCTCATCATTGGGAATCACTTTCACAGTCTCAACTGAGAGAGCAGTTGTCACCTTGGGAAATCACTGACAGGCTTTATTTTTTGCCTGATTTTTTTGTTTGTTTGTTTGATTCCTTCTGTGCCTCTTTTACCACAAGTCAACGTGTATCAGTCTTGCAAAGTCTGGATCACTCATGCAGGTCTTTTCTTCAGACCATTGAATTCCTCCATGTTTCCAAGAGCTAAGTGGAAAAAAAAAAATCTAGAATACAATTTAATAGTTCCCCACATCAATTCAGTACAGTTTCCTTAAGCGTTTAAGTGTACTGTCCGATTCAGCTTCAAATAAAATCATGCCACAGGGCTTTGAAAACACTCTGAAGTGGTTTAAACTGCAAAGTCTAACACATTTATTGGTTCTAAGTAGAAGGCCCTCTTTCATTAACTTAATTTAATTCCCTTAGTGAATTGTTATTCTTTTGAATCCAAAATATTCCAATTACTCCACTGAGGTATTGAGCAGAGCCTTTGAATCCCTGTTGAAAACTAATAACATTTCCTAGTCTGCAAAGACAATTTGGGAAATATTTGCAAATTCAATTTGATTGTCCATATCCCTGTTTGGGTTTTTCTTTCTCTTCATACTGAGAAAGTTGCAGCTGACAAATGCAATAATGTTAAAGGCTTCTCAAATTTGAGAGAGGTTTCCTCAAACCACTTTCACTAATGTCCAAGATACGTGAGAAATAACCATGAGTTCATCTTTTCTCAATTTCTTCCAATTAACGAGGTGTCTGCACTCAGTATACACTTAGTCTCACAATTTTTGTTCATATTTATAGCATTAGGAAGTATCACAAAATCAGACATTACTTTGACACAAATGAAATTCCCATTTTTTCCTATGTGCTTTCTGATTTTTTTTTTTTTCTAAGAAGCTTATCACATACATTCATTTAAATATACTGTTTTAACCATAAATGAAACTGAATTCTTAAATAGTTAATGAACAAGTGCAGCAGAGGCAATCAGAGCAGATTTGTTGTCCCAAACTGCCCTAATTAGATTTTTCAGCACATAATAGAAGACCATCTTACTTTCACTCACCTTTCTCATTTGTTCTAAAGCTATTAAAAAGAACGCAGAACAGCAGGAGGTAAAACGTGAATCCTTGTTTTGATACATAAAGTGAGGATCTTTTCCAGGAACACCACAATTCTGACTCCAGCATCACGTTCATATTTCAGCAAATTACTTAGATCTGGAACTGTGTTGGTTAGAACTTAATGCACTTAGGAATCCTCCTGCAGTGCCAAAGAGGCTGCCAAATTGCAAAAGACAAGCAAGAAAGATCGCCTTCAATAGCAACAAGCATTCTTCTACTTTGTCATAAAACTATGTGGTACTTAGGTCTCTAAAAAATTTAGATAAGAATATCTCATGAGAATTCTCACAGATGGAAGCTGGAAATATGAGGTCATTAAGGCTCCAATCTGCTCAAAACCAGAAATGCATGCCCAAGTGGAAGTGCCTCGATCTGATTTTCAAGCATCTTTGAGATAGTTGCCCAGATTTCTAATTTAATAACAGTTTGTGTCAGCTATAAATTCTACACTCTATAATTGTCAGCCAACATGCTAGCATAATAACGAAGATTCAGGTTTCAAGTATCCATTGCAGTGAGTTATTCAAAAAGTGGATTTTTGCTCAAGTCTACTTCTATTTAGGAAAAAAACTAAGTTCTTCAGGGTCCCCACAGGGCAGAGATAAAATTCTATGAAGTGATGCAGAATACCTGTTAACACAGAGTCAGACGTGGTCTGCTAAGCTCCGTCTTGCTGACACTGCTGTGCTATTTTAATTTCCAGAGCCTGGAGGCTCAGGATTCTTTGTTACTCTTTCACTGTATGGTGTAAATAAGCTTTAAGTTGATTCTAGCGCACCCAGTTAAAGAGTACAAGATATAATTGTTTAAGAGAGGATTTGGGCTTCCTCCCAATCCCCACCAATACTAATTTTCTCCTTCACCCTCATTCTCTCCTGTAAATTCAATCTCCTTTACATCTTCTTGGAAAAAATAAAATTAACTGAGATTCTTATAAAAGCATCAAAGAAACTGTTCCCATTTTATTCATCATAATCCCTTTGTTTTCTTTCATGCTTTCAAGGGTACAAAATAATATAGCATTTGATTTGAAATGACAATGAATGACACGTAGAAGAGTTTTATTTTCAACCAAAGACATCTGCAATTAGATCATGTACAAAAACATCCTAACAGTTTTGACAATATAATTTTTTTCTTTAGATATCTGATTCTGACATTCAAGAATGTGACCTTTAAGATTAATTTCCTTTTTGGTGTGATTTTCTCATTCCTTTTTGTTTGATAGTTAGGTATCTCATAAGCACAAGCTGTTTATCAAAGTAGAGAACATGGCTACCATAACGCAGACCTCAGTTTATTTTTCTCCATTTGTTCTACTTCAAGTTTTCATCTCACTTTATGTACCTGCTTCAATATGATGTTTAAAGATAATTTACTCAAATTAAACCTCTACATACTTATTTTAAGCTAGTACCTACTATCTCTCACTCTAACTGCCGAGATCTCACACCTGCTGATGGAGTTGAACTTGACATAACTAAAATTTTTATGCAATACTCACCTGGCCTTATAGTACTTAACTGCACATAATTAGGACAGGGAGACAAGATCAAGATCTTAGTCATTGGGAAACAACATCATCATTGATTGTTGTCACTAAATTTTTACTATGCTGAATCAAGATGACATAAACCGGGACAAGCAGGAATTTTAAGCAATCCACTATCATGAAACTAGACAAATGATAAAAGCAGATGAATACCTTTGCAGACAAATGTAGAAGACATGATGTCATTTAAGTACCTTTAACTGACCACTATCCATTATCTCCTAGGAAAATTTAATAATTCTCCATTTCCATCTGGAACACAATACGAGGAACAAGAGAGAGATATGAAACTATAAGCAGCCAAATTAGTCTTCGTGTCTCCAGAATTGTTAAGAATTCAGATCCAAATGTAGGCTACATCTAAAATGTATGTATTACAGCCAAAGGACTGTAAAATCACTAGGCCTATTAGCAAGTGCTTTCAAAAAACAGGATATCAAAGAGAGCTAAACATCTAAATTACCATACAGTTGCTATATGCTGTATGATTTTAGAGCTGTTTCTTGAACATACACTGTGTTCTCCTAGCTTAGGAGAAAAATGTTTCTCTCCTAAATTCAGCCACTCAGATATTATGACATAATTTTTTGCCTAAGCTCTGTTCACAGGAATCCTGATTGTTATACCTACAGGAGCACTGGTTGACATACAGCTTTTATTTGTACCTGAAAAGAAATAATGGTAACAAATCTCTTAATATATGTACCTGAAACCCCTGAGAATCTTTCATTGTAAGCATCCAGCATTCTCCATTATCTTTGCTTCCTGTGATGTGTAATAAATCCACCACATAACTGTTCTATTTATGTGAGCTGGATAAACACGAAAAACTAGAAAATACAACTGAGAAAATACAACTATATTGAACACCAAAGTTACTAGCTGTTAACAACAACATTTAGAGAAGACACTAGGTATTCCTATCTTCTTTCTACCTCTCTGAGGCTTTCCTCTTTGCTACAAAGGGTGTCTTTCTCTGGCTTGCAAAGCTCAGTAATCATATAACAAGGACAAGGCTGTAAGACTGTAAGAAGGCAGAACTTCAGGTCTCCTTTCTTTTCCAAAAGAGTTGTGAAAGCATTCAGGGTACTTCACTGTTGTTTGTGGTATCTAGAAACGAAGTCAAAATTTGAGGGGAAAAACAGAAGAGAATCTTCTGATGTAACTGCTTATATCTTGGAAAAGCAAAGATGTAGCCTTCAGAAAAGTCAAGTTCTGCACACAATATGCCACTCATCAAATACAGATATAGGTTTTCATTCTCTAAATTACCTTATCTAGAATTTCCATGGCCTCAACAATTGGGTACAACAAACATAAGCATAATGTTTGAAAGCTGACCTATTTACCTACACACCAAAAATCTTGCCTATGTCAATTGCTTCTAGAGCCTCAAATCTACCTCTCCACAGAATGATTTTCAAGGAATCACTGACAAATGGGGAGTGCCATCAGTAACCATAAAATAAAAACCAAATCCATTTAAATTCCTAAAAGCAAAATGCAATGTGGCTCTAATTAAAACACATGCAGTGGATGGATGTCACTGATACAAGCAGAAGACAATAGAACAATTTCTGTACTTCACAGTGCTCAGTTTCAAAAGGGAAACTGAGTTAATACAGAAAAGCACGATAGTGCTTTACAGGACTCCTCTGACAAAGAACCTCAGTAGCTTTCTTGTGATGAGGTTGGGTACCCCAAGAGCTAGTTTACCAGAGGAAACGTAGGAAAAACATTATTAATATGAGATTCTTCTACTACCAATGTTAAAATTTTACATGCATTACAGTTGTTCTTATGGGCATCAGCAATATGAAGACCATGTTGTACCAGGTACTGTGTAAATATTTAAGGACAAGACAGTGCTAATACAAACGTAGCCCAGAAATATGTTCTCTAAAGGGACAAAAGGTAACCCGACAGTAGTCTTCAAATATTAAAATAATTTACCTACTTCCAGGTACAATCTTTGAAAGCAGAATTACCATTTAAAAGTACTTTTATCTACTTGAACCATACACAGTGAATAGTAATGTAACCAGATGAAAAATGTTATACTTGGCAGTACCACTGGTTTACACTGAATCACTACAACAATTTCTAACTTTCTCTAACAAATTGAAGAGAAAGTTGCATGCAAAAAGCATGAAAGACACTCCATCTTACCTTTCCACTCATAATTTTAATACAACTGCCAAGATTTCTAACACCCAGTGCCATGGAGATCAGGTTAATCTTCTGCTTATAGGATTTTATTAACACTTATTGCAGAGCTAAATTCTATAGATTGAATCTGAAAGTCATTGACATCCATCATTAGTAATTACTGAGAAATAAACCTTTTTTATGTGACCATCACTACATATATTAACTATAATTCTGAAGTGCATGTGTTACTACTGAGTTAACTGTTAAAGATTCATAATTTCTTTTCTAGACAGGCAATGAGCATTCTGGTTTTAGGGGCTTCTGTGTATCCCTGAATTTGAGTCTGATAGTAATATCCAAGATTTCCCCAACAGAGAAAAAATAACAGAAAAATTCCTAAAAAATATTAGCACAGGACAGGTGATAGATCTACTAAAGGCTTTGTTAGACACTTGATCTAGACAAGTCTTACATGGATTTATTTTCACTTCTACAGATTAAAGATGCATGACAGTGTCCAACAAAACCTCTACATAAACACTGATAGACAGATTTTAAAGACAACAGGTAGAAATCTAGGTAACATATATATTTGCTAATAGATATATTTTCCAACATATGTTATCCACTTGTGATATTCTAGTATCTGAAAACATTAATCCTTCAGTAGCTCCTTCAGATGCACACAGCGCATTTTTACAAACACACTACAAGCCAAAAGTTCACAGCCTGGTCAGGCTTATTAGTTATTAACTAAAAAAATCATATACCATGCATGGACAAGAGTTGCTACCTTTTCTTTTCTGGTTTCAAATATTCATCTCAGACACACCATGGAACAAAAATTCTGAAGAACTCCACAAATAAGAGTATTAAAGATGATAAAATTATTTTCTAACTCTGTATTTTAATAGTCTTTATTGTTACACAAAGTTTGACTCAGATTCAAAAGATGAGTGTGTCAGCATTTTAGCACGGGCTTTAGAAACATCTCACATCTGTACAGATTCTCCTATATCCTGGTTAAGACTGCAGAGTTAGCTAAGAATGCTCAGACTGAAATCCTTTCAGATAATCCAATCCAAAAGATGCATTTCAACATCATATTTAATACTACCTTCACACTACCAAAACACTAACAGACAATCCACAAACTAAATCCTGTAAAGCGAACAAATGACGTTAGCCCCTCGGCACAAATACTTTTGGCACTGTAAAACTTCCACTGTGCAACACTAATTTGAATGCCAGCTATAATTTAGCTATGATCTCAGTTTTTGAAGTACATAAATATTTCAATGCCATCATTCATAAAGATGAGTAATATTTGGATTTTTGTGCAAGGTTACTCAAGTAGACTGCTTTTATGGTTACAGAATAGAGGTCTTTCACACAAAGTCAGCATTCAATCAGAGCAAAATTGTATTGGTTTCAGTAGTGTGTGCTTTAGGAGCACTAATTTCTAACTCAGGCCTAGTTTTTCTTAATGCCATTTTGTGACACCTTTCTGAAGAGCCAATGTCTGAGGTGCCAGTGAAAAGAGTGAAGTAAAACTGGGGAGCAGAGGCCAACTAGTCTAGCAATGGGAAAGGGATACATAAGCCTGCACAATTTATTTTTCTATTTTTTCTATGTCAACTAGAAGAAATAAATCCTGTGTATATGAAGAGTATGCTCTGATTTTAATCCACCATTTTAAAATCCATCAAGTATATATACTTCCTTTGTTAAAGCTGCTTTCATGATGGTTTCAGCATATGGTGCTGATAACAGGTGCATAAGCATCTCGCTTAATCTGCTATCACAGTACCAAAAATAAATAATAGCAAAAAGCACGGGTTTCAGCATGGAAATCCTGGTAACATGTCCTGTGATACTGCACAATTGTTTCTGCTATGGCACATAAATCACATAGTCATCTCTGCAATGTTGAAGCACTGCAATGATAGTAAGGAAAGAGATTGGATATTTAGATTTTTCAAGGCAATAGACTGCCTGAAACCTTTCAGCTCTCTGAGGAAGGACTTAAAGCTAACATTGCTTTCTCATAACTCAGTATTTGAGGTTTAATGTGTTAGCAGCAATCTTTTTATTCCATTCCTCTGCAAAACAAGCTAAAAGATGAGATAAAATTATTAGACTGCTGGGGTGGCGGTGAGGATTTTCTCTTTCACTGTTTCTCAATTTCAAATCTCTATAGCTCAACATATTTAGCTACATTAAAGGAAACATATATATTTTTAAATCCGTCACTCCCTACTAGAAATAAATGTTTTTAGATGCCAAAGTATTTATTATACTTCAAAATTACTTAAGAGATAGACATCTTCTAGCTGTATCAGTATTAAAACTGTTTCAGATGATTGCATTCTGCTGGGATATTTACTAAGAAAATAGTAGGTTCAGTGTTTACACCAGAAAGCGTTGTATAATGCTGAATGTTTCCAGGAAAGCTCTCTTTCTTCCTTCTAACTCTGCAGCTTTGCTTTTAGTCTTATGTTAGCTCTCCATACTCTGAATTTATGATATGAAATAAAAACTGGTGTCATCTGCCATCACAGTAAAACACCAGGGTTCACATTCTACTTTGTAGACAATGGGAATTCTCCCTTCCAGGTGTCAAGGTTTCCTCACACTATGTTTCTAAACTATCAAATTGTACCCTAGATGCTCATCTCCTTACTCCCCGCTCATCTCAAAGATCTGAGATATATCCCTGGATGTCAAGCTGAGAGATACCCAACAGCAATCAAAACACTGCTCAGTGTGCCAAGTGTAGAATACAGGACTGCAGTTCTAAATTGTTCCACTTCTGTTGATTACATATTAGTACTTCAGCTGGTTAGAGAAAACGTGTGAGAGTTGCAGGCTGAATTCTGTTCTCAAGGCTGCTGTACTCAGGGTTGATGGACACTTTTCCATGAGCCTTCAAGAATGCTTCTTACTTGCGTGTGCAAAGAAGTAAGAAAATGGATGAAGCAGAACTTAATAATTTCAAAGGGAAAGATCTTCTCCCTGAAAGCATATGATTTATATGATTTTTTCCACTCATATCTAGAATTAGTCTCTTACCAGCTTTCTGAAAGGATTATATCATCATCATAGTGCCTTTCATTGAAGAGTACCTAAATGGTTTTTCACAAAACCTGGAGCTAAGCAAAGGAAGATTTACTTCACACTACACAGCACCTTGCTGAAAAAAACTCAGCAAAAGCCTGCTGTCAAAGCTTACAGAAAACAAAATAAGCTGAAAACCATATCCCCAGCTTCCTATTTCCAAAAAAACTCAAAAAGTCCAATTCAAAACAACTATGTTGGTCTATAGAAGCACAAAAACTCCTCAAATGTGAAATATCTGACAGATACAAGTTTGACCAAATTAACAGTCATCATCTTCAAGCCACTTTTCAACAGTAAAAAAAAACCAAAACAGTCCTCTTGCCAAGTATTGCTTCCCCTGTGCTGACTGGTTATTATCATCAGGAATACCATTCCTTTTTCAAAGACACACTGATTATGCAGAAGTTTGATAGTAAGGAAGCTAAATAAGTAGCTTGACACACTAATTTATATGCAGTTATCACAACTCTATCTCAGAGATAGCATAGAAGCAGAATGCTTTCCAGATACTAAGCTAAAGAAGTAATTCAGTAGACTTTAATCCTCACAAATTAGCATCCAACTAGTAATCTTCACTGCAAATCCATTGAAAGCATTAATTTTTCCATAGAAAAACAATGCTGTTCAAGCAATAGCTATTTAATAGCAGTTTCCAAGGTTAAGAACACAGATTTGTGAGTCTACATGCCCAGAAAAGTCTTTACACTATTAATGTATTTCCTCCATTACACATGGATTTTCTTCCAATTCAGCATATTATTGTCCATCAAAAATCTCAACAAGTTAAAAAACAACAAAAAACATAATCCACAGCTCAGAGGAATGGAGGGAATCTTGTATTTACATAAGCTGTTGCCACAGACTTTGAAGTGAACTGAGTAGATAGTTACTCCAGAAGTATTGCTGTTTACAGAACAGACAGAGAATTAATCCCTAGTGATTAAGTAAAATCTTGAGATTTTTATGAGCAAGAGCACAAATCAGTCTTTTCCTACTATACAACATGCCAACATTCCAAAATGATGTAATCACAAATATTTGAAAAAACTTGGAGAAAAAAAGTTATACTCTCAACATTTAATATCTAACACTAAAATTTATTGCAAAAAATATGCCTTACAGCATGACCAACACAAAAGCCATAAACACGTACAAAATCACACTTTGCCATGGGTTCTTCTCTCAGGTATTTATAAGGATTGTAAAAACAAAGGGAAAAGAAAAAGTACATGAAGTATTATACAATTTGGAAGAGGCCAGAGTAGAAACAATGAAACCTGCAAGTCTAGGAAATACAGCAATTCTAGTGAGTAACACCCAGAAGAATGAAGATCAACAGCTCTTAGTTCAAGGAAGATGAGTTAACAATTCTCTTAACACTGAAGAAGGAAAAAAATATACATATATCATAAATCAAGTATTTCAGTAAAAAAACCACAAAAACAACAAGCAATACAAAAGACCTATTACTTCAAAACTGGATATGCATTTCATTTGAGGTTATACAAAACACCCACAGCCATTGGTTGTGCAAATTTAAGTGTATAATAAAAGTTGAATAGCATGTCACTAAGAGACAGTGGTGATAGAAACTGTTAAAAAACAGTTTCAAAGAAGGTGATTATTATATAAAAGTTAAATTTGGAAGAAGGGAAGAACAGCAGAAGTTAGAAAAAATACATTTTAAAAGCTGTTAAGGGAGTAAGATTTGGTCTGGGAGTGCTTCATATTAAAGGGCCAGTTTTGAGGGTGTTGTTTTTTCCCCCAATTTTTTCTTCCCATTAACCACATACGTAACCACAAGTCAATGCAATGGACAACTAAAAATCATTAGAAATATTGATACTTATTCCCTGAAGTTGCAAGGCATTTTCTATTTTAAATATCTCAAGTAAAATAGATATTTGCAGTGTTATTAGTAAGAGCTCTGCAAAATTACCAGTTTTCTATTCAAGAAGTCCTCATTATTCCAGATAGGTAAGCCTCTAGAATCATCTAAATTTTACTACTCAATCAAAGCTATACTGTACACAATTTACTGTATGGAGTGGCATGAATCTAACCATGCAGGGAGCACAGAAGGACGTGTGTAACTACGCATCTGCAGCTTTCTAATCCAACACCTCCCACCGCCATATGTGGAACAAATGGGCAAGTTACTGCTAATCTTTATGGTCCTAAAATCTGAACTTTAATATTAATTTGCAGTGGTACATAAAAATAATACATCAACTATTAAGTTTCCCCTTCTTCCACTTTCTTAAAACTGTGCTACATGAACTGCGAGAGATAGATTTTGCCATTACAGCATAGTAACAGAAACAGAATAATAAAGATGATTTTTAGCTCTGTGAAATTGGCATTGACTTGATGTGAAAGAGAATACTAAATTGTTCCAAACATACTACAGGTACATAAATTATTATTTAAAGGAGTAAAACTCCACTGTTTGTGGAAATTTCTTTCTTTCAAATACCTGAAAGACACGGTCTATACTGTGCATAAGAAGAGTTAAAATGGATTCTGAAGATACTGATATTATGCTTTAAGTCCAAAAGTTAAGCACAGTAAACCTGTATGTCAAAAGTCAATCACAGTCACGACCAAGAACTACTCAGTGACATGGAGATCAAAATGAACAGTAAATCCTGAACACAGAGAATGAATGGATTTTATATATCAACTAAAGAATGCTCCAATTGCTTTAAATATTCTGAAAATATATTGTCTCAAAAGAAATGAGAATCCCTTAATCTCTATATTGGCAATTGGCAATACTGCCAAGTTATGGGAAAAGAACTCAAGAAAACATAACAAAAAGTGCCTATATACAAAATGAGAGGTAAGATAGCAATTTTTTTTTTTCTAAATTCAAAATAATAAATGTTTCTGAAAACATAAATAATAATATAAAAATAGAAAAATGGTTACAAGAGCTGAATTATTTTCACCAAACAATACATTCTAAAACTACAGATCTTGTAACTCTACCCTCCCCAAATAATAAAGAATAAGGGTTAGAGAAATTTGGTCTTAACTTGAGAAGGAAAAATTGAAGATATAAGGGCAAAATGCAAATGGATTAGAAAACAGTGAATTCATAAGCTCTAGGTAAGTTTTTAATTAATAGTTACTCATGTTTAACAAGCCATCATAAATATTGATACATTAATATTGGCCAATTATATGATTACCAAATTTGTTTTTAGGCAACATGCACATATATACTCCTACATAAGTTTCTTCTTGTACAACTAATGAAAATACATAAAAACAGCATAGTAAGAGTTCTTTTGTGAATCATGTGCAGTCCTGGAGCAAATCTCTGTTTCTGGGCAATACAGTCATGTGGTTCAAAAGCTGTCTTATATTTACTATCTATTTGCATGCATTCCAAAATGCATAGCAGTGAGAGGAGACAGCCCTATTGGAATCCATGATTATCAAACTCACTATAGTGCTAGATTCAGTCCTAATTCCAGGAATTACTCAAATACGTGATCATTTGCTATAAAGACAGTAGTAGAAAACATGGAACATGGGCTAAAGACTCTTCCATGGAGCTTGATGCAAGGCAACTCCCTCCATCAGAGCAAGATCATCTCTCATTTCAACATACAACGTAACAGCCTAATGAAGTCTAGTTTTCCCTCATCTCCACTTGACTGCCTTCAGCTGAACAGATGAGAATGCTCACTCCATGAATCTAAGAAAGATGAAGCACATCTAAAGGCATGTGCAGCCCTCACCCTAGCAGCTTCCAGAGTACTACACAGCATGCAGAAGTCCTCAAAGGTCCATATTCTGGAGTATTCCCTTTCTGCCTTCCAATATATAAGGCCTGTCCAGCTCTCTTCCCTTAAAACTTCTACTTAATAGATATACTCAGTTGAACTTAAATACTTATGCCATTTAAAATAATTATGCTTTTTTCTCATTGACATTTTCCTTTCCAGGAAGACTTATCCGAATCTGTACTTACTATTTTTCAGCTTTCTGAAATTAGTCAGCTATCATTTCACAAGAATCAGCAAAAGATCTGTAATTAATGCGATAGATTTTCAGCAGTTTAGTTACATTTATAAGAAACAGATTGGTTTTCATGATAGCCAGTGCTGTTGAATAGGAACATTAAAAAAGCTGAAGTAGGGTAGGAAAAAAAATACTCAACAGAAAAGGAAAATGGAGGTTACAAGTCACTAGATAAAATACACAGCACACACTAACTTACATTTAAAGTGATTTGCCTAAAACAAGGCAACCAAGTCGTAGTAGTGTGAGTCCTTTTTAAGAACAAGAGATATATTGAAAGAAAAGCTTTTGCGCTTCTCTGTAGATAGTAAAAGACCTTCCTCTGATAGGGAAAGTGCTGAATGTATAATAATAACACCAGAGAGTACTTCAGACCTTGCTATATTCAGAAGCATTCTATATAGAAAAATCAACTTTTCCACAAATCTGACAACTATAAACTCAAATTTTATACAGGAACTCAACATCTACATCAGTCAAAAAGACTGACTTGTAAAATGCACACATTTATCAGTATAAGTAAAATAGGTTACACTCCAGAGCATTTACTATTGCTTGCCCACCTGATATACCACAATTCTGTCTTTGTAGATAAAGGTAAACGTTAAAAGTGATAGTATAAAAATGACAACAATTCTGAGAAGCTTCTCATCTCCTTCACGTGACTACTTCAGTCAAATTACTAATAATTGAAACTACTAGAAAAGCTTAGGGAGGAAAAGTAAAAAAGAAAAACATTAGCAATCAACTCTCTCAAAACTTGTCCTTAAGCTTCGTTTAAAGAAATTTAAACCAGCATCATAATTTAAGGCCATGCAAATGATGAAAGGAGTGGAGCACATGTCTCCTGAGGAGAAGCTGCAAGGGCTTAAACTCTTTAGCTTTGAGAAAAGAAGGCTCAGGGGGGAATCTTAACAATGTAGAAAAATATCTAGTGTGAAGGTATAAAGAAATTGGAATCTGACTGTTCTCAGGGGTTCCATCACCAACCAAGAAGCAAAAGCTGGGATACAAGAAATTCTGTTTAAACTTGAGGAAAACAAACCTATGGGAAAAAGAAAATAGCCCAAACCCACTTTTTTTTAAAAAATTTTTTTTATTTTTTTTATATCTTTTTCCCCACCAGACAGGTTGTGGATTCTCCATCTTGGGAGATATTCAAAACCTGACTGGATAGCAACCTGAACAACCTGCTCAAGTTGGCTCTACTTTGAGCAAGAGAGGTGAACAAGATGTTCTTCAGAGGTTCCATTTCCACATCATTGGCTCTGTAAAATCTGTTCCTGTAAATTATCAACAGGTTCACATCACTGAGGTCTTGCTGACTGGATACCTCAATCGTAATTAAGAATTAATTCAATGTTTTTAAGTTCTTAGGAAAAACAACAACAACAAAAAAAAAACAAAACACCAAAACACTTCTAACATGAACTAAATTTAAAATATCATAGGATTTTATAGTGGTTGGGTTGGCAGGAACCTTAAAGATAATCTAGTTCCAACACCTTTGTCATAGGCAAAGACGCCTTCAATTGCAGCATTAAGTATTTAACTGTACATTAATAGTTAATATATATATAATACATGACAATATGTTTATGGTTAATAATAGTATATCAAGCCTAACATACTCAGATGCCAAATTTGATTTGTAACTAATGCCAATGTCCCACTTTTCAGGCACAAATGAAAATGCAATGCAAATGCTTTATTTTGTTTTTCATTCCACAATCATTTTGTACTAACTGCTAAGCATTAAAAGTGAACATAACCACAGTTCTGTAATTCCTGGAAGTGATTTTAGACATTTAGATAGCTCCCGAATGGAAATAATTTTATATTACAAAGCAGTTCACATTCTTATGTATTCCTTAGGGAATTTTCAATACAAATTTCTGTTGTCAGAGTGGCAACTCCCATCTTTTCTTTTATATCTACCAACCTGCCAGGATAACTAAAGCAAGAACTCAGCATGTCTCAGTGACTACAGAATCTCCTGGACAGACATCTGAAGAATGGCACAGCAACAACTCATGTCTCTTTAGAGGAGAAAATCTTCAGCACCAGATGTCCAGTTAATCCAGCCTCAAAGGCAAGAGAGGAGAAAAAAAAAAAAGAAAAAAAAAAAAGAAAAGAAAAAAAAAAAAAGAGAACTGTTGAATATCTATTTAAGAGCAAAACCACAACAACATAAACTCAAAAAGAAAGTATTTAAACATTGCAGCCTTCTTTTCAGCCCTCTTGGTCCTCACAGAAGAGACCTGCAGCTTGCTATGAGAGTGTTCACAGAGCAACACGATTCTATTGCAAAACTGCATTATTATATCACCATATTTGAAGAGGTCTTCTGTTAAATGAATTATGTGCAGCCCAAATACAACACCTGCATAAATTACAAAGTCTAACTTACAATTTCAACACTGGAACCTCTCTTTAGAAGTGTCAAGTAAGCATAAATTTATATGAATAGATGCATACACCACAAATGTTGTCATTTGATCAGAGCTGCAGTTAATAATTAAGTACAAGAAAATTCTTACACCATTGATTCTGCCATATGAGGAGGTCAAATATTCTAAAATAATAGTATTTGACAAATCTCAGTGAATAAGAATTTGGCTGAACAGTTAGAGGCTTGTTTGTTGTTTTTTTTTTTTAAATAGATAATCAGGACAAGGGCAAGGAAACATTTAGAAAGCACCTGCCAGCACACGTTACTATCCAACACCCCAGTTTGAAAGTATCAAGAAAGAGGATATTTATTTTCACATCCTCCAACTCATCTGAAACACATATTTTGACTCAGTTCTTTCATGCTTATCATTACCCAAGAATAAATCAACTGGATTTTCAGGAGTTTTTTGAAAAAATCTTCCTGAAACTGTTTGATTGCATGTAATTACCCCGTTAAGAATTTGTTCCACCTGCATTCTCCCAGATTTCTCTTTGGCACTTCAGAAGGGCTACTCTACATACCTCCCACTGACGCTGTTGGCTTCTGCCATTTTGGTATGTGGACTACAGTAATCACAAAATATTTCATGGCAGTATCATTCTTTGACTGCATACTCTTTTAGCACTAAGCTAAACTAGGAATCAGAAGTATTTGTCAGTTCTCTGTATAAAAAACGTACAAGGCAACTCACTTCCCCCCCCATCAGAAAGTCTGGAAAAACCTGCAGCTGAATTGTTAGGAATACGCCCTTCATACAAAGCAAAAGTGTACTTAACACCACATATGCTAAGTATGTACATTACAATATGGACAGATTTTAAAGCCAGAAAACCTCAGGCTCACTATGCAGTCTGAACTTGATACTATAAGATTGAACAGAATGCCAAGAAAACTTTTTCTGGGTGTTAGGATATTTTCTTTAAAGACACTAAAAGTTTCAGTAGTAGGAGACTGCCAAAGTTCTCATCCATGCTAATAAAAAAATATATACAAATTTAAGCTATCCCTCTACATATGACTGTCTGAAATGATCTGAAGAAGGCTAAAAGCAGGTACTCACATGAAAACAGAAAACAGACTAAAAGTTCAGAAAAACAGATACTGGGAGATATGGAAGGTCCCTATCTGATAATTTTCTGCTGTTTGACTTTCACCCTAGGACCCTCATTCAGAAGGTAAACGTAACTAAATTGATTTTAAGCTGCTTTTGCATCTTCTTAATTCTGGGACCCAAACATCCCTGTGCAGACTACAGGATTTAAATTGTTTATAAAGAGTTGTTATGGTTCATAGACTCTGCCTAACAATAAACACAGTTTACTGTTCCATTAAAACAAATAACAGCTCCTGGATCAAGACTGCTTGCTAGTCTTCATGTAGCACTCCCTATCTAGGTAGCACACAGCCCCACAGACTACTCTAGGAATGCTAATGCTTCTTAGAACTAAAGCAGACAATAAGTATGTTCTTCGGTAATGCATATGAGTTCTAGTGCCCTCAAAGATATGAATATTTCCCCCATGAGGGGAAAAAAATACTGCAGATTTTATACTCTGAATAGAAAGCAAGGAACAAATCTGATTTCTTAACTAGAAAAATATGATAGATGATATTTAGGAAAAAGTTTCAAAAGCAAACAAGCACATTATTTCAATATTCACAGTAAATTATTATTATTTCTAGTTTTTTAGGATAGATATGTAGTTCTGCTCACTTAAGCTTTGCCCATTTAATAGAAGAGTCAGAAGACAGTCAAAAATCAAATAGATTTTCATCAGTGTGAATTGCTCAATAGTGTTATAGTAACAGCAAAAAAGTTTGAGTGCTCTGATGGCAGGATGCCATATTTCTGAACCAATGTGTCCTAAAGGCCCCATTAAGTGGTAACTGATTTTTCAGTATTCTGAACTTCTTTAAAAGTCTTTCATCCATTATTTCACAGACACTAAAGTCAGAAAAGTACATTGGAAATAGCTGCAGAGTCAAATCATCATACAATATATTCCCTTGATCTTCTGATCTTCACAAAGATAATAGAACAGAAAGGAAAATACTGTAATGCAGAGCAAATCCTAGATCTCATCACAACAAAAATTGAAAACAGTGAAAAAACAATTCT
The DNA here is from genome assembly GCF_054131305.1 of Coturnix japonica. Taxonomy (NCBI): domain Eukaryota; kingdom Metazoa; phylum Chordata; class Aves; order Galliformes; family Phasianidae; genus Coturnix; species Coturnix japonica. The sequence goes on from NC_140666.1 coordinate 13,930,575, forward strand.
CATTTTAAGGAGCACCCACTAACTGCATCTAAAATAAGAAGGAAACCAAATTTCCATTATAGCAAGGCATATTCACTAAAGATCTGCAGGTCAGCATCTTATGATGCAAGTACTCATATTATGTACCAAAAAAAGGCCACAGTCATAACAAACAAGTGCTATTCTCCTTCATGTTTGAAGAGGCCTCTTTAAAGGACAACCGATACACAGATAATTTTAATAATAAACTCTGGGAATATTTTGTCAATTTAAACACATTCTCCAAAAGAAGAAAAATTCAGAAATTTTTATGCAGAATATTAACAATAGAAGATTTACTTTGAAGGAGACTGTTGGACTTAAATGTTTTCCCTCACCTTTTAACTGCCATGAGAAATTTTTGCTGTGCACCCTTTTAAAATACTGTGAGTTTTAACAGCATCATTACCTATGGATTGTTTTAAAACTAATTAAATTTTATAAAAGGACTTGATTCAGAAAAGTACTTAGAGAATCAAATGAAAATACTGTTAGATCTGACTTTTCCCATGAGATACATTTTCCATCTAAAAAAATAATCTTTACAATATCTGATAGTTCTTATTGAACCATAACATACACTAGTATAAGTAAGGCTATTTGCATCCGATCAACTACAGTGAAAGTCTTCAATATTATGTGCTCTTCATGAGCACAGTTCTGAACATAGTGATGGTAGGGGACTAATGACAGATCACTTGAAGATATGCAATTAAATATACACATTACTTCTGCAAAAATACTATGAACCACATGAGTAAGACAGAGTTTGTATTGCACAGCTGCAATATATACAACTTATATCTTCCAGAGGGAAAAGAAAAAACATTTAAGTAAAACCCTTTACACAAAGTACACACAAAAATATATATAATATACACATTGCTCCCTTAGGCGTGAAATACAGCATCCTAGAAATCTATTGAAACACATCCCTTGGAAAACATCTCCGTTTCAAGAGACCAGAATACAAAGCTGCTTTCTTTTATTTTACAACAATTGTCTGTTTGATGCTTTTACAATCTTATAATTCTGATTATGTCATCAGACTATTATTCAGACATAAAACTACTCTGTGGGGATGATTCTTATCTGGGGCAGGACTTATTCAGTCCAACAACTCATGAAAAAAGGAAGGTTGGAAAATATTCACCTGTACATGAAAACATTTTTAGTTAGAAATAACAATTTACAATTTATTTTTATTTTACCATAACCTAATTGCCAATTATTTTTGTATTCACATTTCTGGTCTCAGTGAAGAGATCTAGCTTCACTTCTAGGTGAAAGCCAGTACACCTCAAAATACTTCGTCTGCTACCACCAACTGGGGCTACTGCTTTGGAAAGGACGAGAACACTGGTAGAAAAAATGCCGCATATCTCCCTTAGCTTTAATAATCATGTACTGACTCCACCAGCAGGTATGAAAATTCATATTATACTACAAAACAAAAGCCTTGCAAATCTGAAAGTGATTTTCATTTCCTTGCTAAGGTCAGACATTTAACAATCAAGGTAGGATGTGTTAATCAGTATGTTTTCAAAATATTAGTAAATACTGTACAGTCATTCTCCAAAGAGATGAAAAAATGTCATGCACTTTTAACCAACATGTAAAAATAGCCACATAAAGATACAGGGTGGGGAGTTCGGCAATAGCTATAAAAATATTCTTATTCTGACAATTTTATAAGTCAGAAAGGATGTTTTTAATTTTTATTTTTAAATACACAAGAACCACCATACAAGAACATACAGAGACCAAAAGCCCTTTTAAAAACATTTATTTGTACCTGGCACGTACCCATAAATAAGTAATAAGGAAACGTTACTGGATACATATTTTTATAGTAGCTTCGTGTGTTCAAGGATAAAACAGAAAGCTAAGTAGAAATTCATTTCCTATAAAAAAAAATTAAAAAAAGATGTAGCTATGAACAAGAAAGGAGACAAAATAATTTCCATAAAATAGTACTACAATCTCAGCCAGCATAAACTGATAAGCAGCAGGAGCAATGCCACTGAAGAAATTAAACATTCAATTCAGTATCTTAGGAAAAGAGAGAGAAGCCTTGGAGTACCTGCTCTTAAGCAAGGAGTTATGCTTCTTTAGGAACATATTCATATTACAGACATATAAACCAGGTGTACTTAATTTATCTCTGTGTTCTCATACTATCACTGACTAGAGTTAAATTTTGGAATATTAGTTATGCTTCCTGAATTCAAAGCCTTAGTATTTTGGCGATAGATGTATTTGGCATATTTGCATATGCTGAATACTCTTTCAATCACTTTTACCATCGAATACTGTACAGTAACAGAATCCAAAGAGCTATTTCATGATAGAATCCACAGGAAGTGTGCCAACACTTTTTTGTCAGTGGAGCAAATCTACTAATATTAAATGCATACTACTAGATTAGACCAAAATTACTACACACATTCTAGGCCAATTATAATTTTTTCTCTGCTGGAGTCTTCATCGAAAGCTATTTGTTTGATTTAACTGAATGCCTTTCAAATTCCTTCTTGCATCTCTTTAAACATGTGATGTTTGCCTGCATACTTGTTTAGTAAATGACCACATAGTAGGCTTTGTACAGCCTAAAGTCTGATTTTATTTTCCAAAATAACTTGCAACTTTTGTCTCCATTGAAAGTTTCTAAGAAATGAACATTCCACTACATAATTTCAACTATCATTAAATTTGTTCTCTTATGCATGTAATTATTTTAATTTTTATTATCTTCAAAAAACCAGAAGATACAACTTCCTGCATTCCCATTATGAAATGCTCGATTTTATTTTGCTCTGGAATGCAACTTAACAAGTGTAAATGAGACGAACATAGCAACAACTGAGGAAAGTTGGTGCTGAATTCAAAATACTTGAAACTTTATAAAAGGCTAAAAAAAATGTCATACAGCATAAAAAGTATGTAAATCTGATGAATTCTCTTACAGTAAGAAGACTAACACATACATGCACAAAAGGATCTTGCCTGTAGCTACTTATTCCCATTGTTAAACGTAAAACTTAATGTAGAAAGCAAGGAGCAGTTTCTTGCTCATCAAGAGGCTCTGCCACTTCCATATTTAGGAATGGACTCAAGTCATTTTAAATTGTACATTTTAATAAAAATAAGTGTTATTTTCTGCATTGTATTTACTATGCAGAATTTTCTCTGCGTGGGATCAAATATGGAAATAAAGTAATAACTGGTCAAAATTTGCTATGCAGAGAATATTAGATTTCATTCTCAGGGGAGAATGACAGCAATCAATATGTGGAGTGAGAGATGGGGAAGCGTTGGGAGCGCACAAGAAAACATTTCATGAATACTTAAATTCTACTAGGGTAGATGATATCTACTGAAATATAAGAAATTCTAGTAGAAATCCTAACGCAGTTTCAAGCCCATTAAGAGATGTTTTACTTTTGCTTTCTATAAATGTAAAAATTCAACACATCTCACAACAAAAATAAAGCCACGTTTACTTATTTGCCATATTTGCATTTTTAACTTGGCCATTAATGTCTGGATCAAAGGTCAGTGAAACCTGAGGTAGTTCTAAGTGGACAGTATGAGCTGGTGCAAGAACAGGATCATCACAGACTGGAAGTTTTAGCTACCTGCTCTTCAGCCACTTCTAAGAACCTATGCATTTAAGTTGTACTAACAAGTAACCACATTATAAAATTCAATGGCCAGCTTGGCATCCTTTTGTTCACAAGAAGAGTAACATTTAGATTGAGTTTCTGAAATGATGGTAGATTGGAAAAATAATACAAAGTGAAGGCCACTGATAAAATAATAATTAACCATGATTCAGGATGTTGACTTGCATTTGGAAGTAGATTAATCTAAAATAGTTCAGCATTATTCTTCTCAGCTATACACACTTTCTCTCTTCAGTGATTAGTGTTACTCCATAAGGAACAAGTGAGGATCAAGGGATGTAAACAACTTTGCAGGTAATCTGGTGTACAATTATGAACTGAAATTGGAAACAGTTTGCACTGTTGTAGCTGCTGGTTATAGTATCATTCACAATTGCTTGTTTCTTCTCTCCAAGTTCTGGACTATTTCTTTTTTTTTGTTTGTTTATCCAGTAGTTTAATCAAAATGTAAAGCATGCACTAGAATTGTTTTGTTCTTTCAGTTTCTTCTCGTTATTTTTCTACTGGCTTTATTTTGTCATAAAAGGAATCAGTAAAATATTTTCTGAGATGCAGTATTGCATAAATCAAGCAAGAACATGATATAAGGGAGGATTCAAAATGACTTTCTGATTTGCTAAGTTACAAAGAAGGTAGTTGCAAAAACATTACAGAAATTTCTATCTTGCAAGTACTGAATATATTGACTGCCTATGGAAGTCCAGACTAACTAGTAAGGTTTTGCTAAGATAAATTTGTCCATTAAGTGAAAATATACATATATAAATGTTTTTTGTATTACATCTCAATCCTCATCTTTACTATTGCAGTCCTTACTCTCTTTACGGAAAGGAACTTGTGGGATAGCAATTAGATTTGAAAATCATTATGTTTAAAGAATGAATGTCTATTACTACTTAACAGGGTCCACAGTTTCAACTAATTTAAACTCAGCATCTTGAAAACAAATGCAGGTGTTTTTTTGTTTGTTTTGCATTAGTATTAAACTGTCAGTGAAGACAACTCATGCAAGTCAGGCACTGGACTTTGAATGAATCTGCATAATCAGTTTGATAATTTTTAGTCATTCTCTTCATTTCACTGCCTACATTCTATTTCTGTCCCTGATAAAAAAAAAAAAAAAAACACTAAAAAAACAACAAAACCCTCCTGTTTAGCATTTTCATGCAACTATTAATATCTATAACTCCTACTTCTGCATTATTATTTTATATTCTGCAATTATATTCTGGATTTTAACAAGTATCGCCTTGCACGGGTGTAAGGAGCAAGTACATGTCAGTTAGCATGTGACCAAAACCATTTACTTTCAAACAGTTCTTCAGAGACATTTCAAATGAGGAAATCTTCTGCCTCAAACGTCAGAAGACGGTCCAAAGAACAGAACAAAATGCAGAACCAGATATCTCAAAAAACATAAGCCTATTAGGTAATAGCACTAAAAAAATGTAAATACATACATATTCCAGTTAATCTTAATGCTCAAAAGCCAACAGGGCCAAAGCGCACAACTTGGTAAGGGATGCAATAACACAGCTGGCATGTGCTGGCCAGGGACCAATCACACAGTACCTGCACAGAGCAGAGAAGGTTTATCCAGGAACACTGATATGCCAAGTTCACAGTGATGTGAAAAGTAAAGTCAGGATGAGAGACTTTGAGTCATGGTTTCATCACTGAAGGTGTGCTCAGCTGTACAGAAGCATGGGGATGCCCCTGGTGAAGTAGAACACTGCAGTTGAAGCTTATTTTAGTGTACTCTATACCCCAACAGTAGCTCTGTTATTTCTATAAGATATATGCAAGGAGCCCCTCACAAATCAAAACAGCCCAAATGTAATTTTAACATGAACTGTCAATTATTACATAACCTACATGAAGTCTGATAAAATACTATCACATAACTGGCAATCTGCTCCAGCTGTGATTATTAATCTTTTCCTTTGCAGATGGGGACAAATGACAGAACAACATACAAAATCTTTCCAAAGCAGATAAAAGCAAAATAAATATTTCACATTTGTGTCACAGCATTGAAAGCCAGGTGAACATAAGCACTACTAAGAAATTACAAAATCAGTAAGAAAACAGAAGAAAGCCCCAGTATTAAAATAAATCCACAGATAGCAACCAATTTGAACAGAACCAATTTGCTTTCCCTCAAGAAAACCAATCACAGCTGAATTTATTTATTAAGAAAAAATAATAATAAAGGAAGAAGGAGAGGGAAATCAATAAAACTATAAGAAGCATACTTAATAAATGTAAAATATATTTTTCTTTGAATATTTCAAAGTTGGAAATTCCTGTCCTGAAACATATATGAATCAAAGAAATAAGAAAGACTCAAAGAATTAATTAGATATTGGAAATAATGAGACTATCTCCACAATTACAAAGTGTTTTTCCTCTCTCAAAAAGGAGTGAAACAAGTTATAGCTCAACAAATAACAAGAAAGGCAAAGGATAAATACACTTTATAGAGACTCGGGCAGCCTTTGGGAAGGGGCAAAAAGGAAATGGCAAGCCTTTTAACCTTTGCTATTCTAGCTCATGATTAATCTGGTAGGAGATAAGGGGCCTATAATCCTTTTATGGGTTTTATCAGAAATAAGCTAACACACTTATGAAATGAATACGCAAACCGCTCTATTCTAAGCTTATTATAGATGAAACAATGAAATAATAAAGATCACAACTGAAGTGTCCCATAGCAGATGACTAGAGGAAAAACACAAGAAACAGGGAAAATAAAAACTGAACTTTCACTGTGATTCTCTCCAGGGGATAACTGTTAATTTCACAACTCCTACATTAGACATTGCATTGGGAAAGTTATTTTCAATGGCTACCTGTGTATCTATCTTATGTAAGGAATCTATATAATCCTTTTTTGAATCAATCTATAACTTGATATCTGCTACAACCAATACAAAGGCTTCTACGATTTGTTCATACATTGCAAGAAGAATTGTTTTTCCTTAAACCTCGGCATGACAAATATATTGAGCTTGAGATTAGTACTTAAACAGAACAGAGTTTAAATGGCATAAGTGCTAGGGACAAAAGTACTTATGAATAATCAATAGTACCTATACCAAAAGAATAATTGAACTACAGTAGTTTGCCTAAAGACAAGAGACAAAAAGATGTGACAATATTATAACAGTCATCAGGAAAATAGAAGGCTGTTGAAGAGAAGAATTGAACGATCTGTTCCAGAGTGAATGAGCGATAGATTTAAACTGTAGTAAGGAAGCTTAGACCTGGATATTAGGGAGAAAAAAGAGCTCCATCCTAATAGTTAATGAAAAGAACTGGCTGGGATAGTTGTATTGTCCCTCTAATAGAAAGCTGGATGAGAATCTCTCCAAAATGACATCCAGTCTTAGTAAAGAGAACCGCATTAAGTGATCTATGATGCACTTTCCAGTCAAATACCATAGAATTAGAAAGAAAAGTAAAAAGACAGCTAGTGCAGTGGTTGATTTCATCCTCTCAATTGTTCTTGCATTCAGTTTCTGTCTTCATACTGCTGGATTCAATTTTTCAACTTTATTAGACTTTTTCTCCCACTCAGAAAAAAAAACAAACACAGCATTGTGACTACCTGAAATATAACACAGTAACTAGATAGTGGAGGTGTACTGAATGTGTGATGGTGTTTACACTTATCCATATGACCACAATGAATTCGCTTTTGTGTTGGATGGTTTCCAGACACTGCAGTACCATCTGATAGAAAACAACTTTCTATAATCTCTAAATCCAGTCTACAAGTTAGAGAACAATTATCTGGCTTTTTGACAGATTTAAGCTTTCAACTTTTGTACAACATTATACTGATTGTGATAGAAACTACAGTTCTCCATGGGAAAAAATTATTTAGAATTACAGTCCTTGTTCCATATAAATCTAGATTCCCTGCTATCTTAGATGAAGTTCAAGGAATAGAAACAAATGAAACTGCATATTTTCAGCATGGTATATAATAAAGTATTTTTTGTTTTTAGCCTTTATACCACATATTGAAGAGAATAAGACTTTTTTTTTAAAAAAAATAAAATGGAATTCAATTTAAATTAAATTTCAATTTAAAAAGGAAAGTAAAGAATTTAACCCATAAAAGTGGGTTTGGTTTTCATTTCTGCCTATAGATAACCCTCATGCCAAAATTGTTTAGGGAACCAGTTAACTGTAAATATGTCTTTTACCATTGGTATACATTACAGATTTAATGAAACAGCTAACGGGTGAATGTGAACTGAAATCTGCCAATTCTGTTTCCATGCAAACCTCATGCTTGTGCTGATAAATAGTCACACAAACAATTGTCTTGACTTCATCACTGTAAAAGTACAGATACAAGTACACAGCAATTCTCGTAATTCTCATAATCAATGTTTTATATATTTTCCCAAACATTATAGTATCCCAAATCTTCTAGACCTAGAAAACTCATTAAACAATTATGATAATCTTGAAAAAATTGGAATGCAATCCAAAGGACATACAATCATCTAATTCATAAACCTTTATTTTGGGTACATTCCAAAAACAGTTTTTCTTCTTATTCTCTATTCACTCAGGAATAGAGAAGTGATAATGGTGGAAATACAGGAAACATTTAGTGTTCTTCAATTTCCATCCTCAATCTATAAAAATAAATGCTTTTTTTTTTTTTTTTTTCTTTTTTCTTTTCACTGTTTCTAATACAAAGGCACTAGACTTTTTGATATTGAATCTGTTGCATATCTGGTTATCCATTCTAATACAGAAACAGTTGCCCTCCTCTTTTAAACCTCTAAGGGTGACATATGGAATACCCATCTAGGATTTGGTCTGCAAAAGAAGAAATGAGCAACCCAAGTAAATGTGTACAAATAGAAATAAGAGTTAGTAATCCATGTTTTATTACAGTGTGAGCTGCAAGAACGTTTTTTAACTATTTAGAAGAATGAAAGCTTTGATACTGAACTTCAGTAAAGTCTTTCATGTTAACTACTTTAGTGAAAAGATTATGTGTGGTAAGACATACTTCAAGGTAGATTTAAAGGCCCTGAAAGTCATTGGACTTTGGAAAAATTATATTAACAGATACACTGAGATAGTAGGGCATGAATCCCATTCTAGTACCAGGGATTATTTGGATGGATTAACCTGAAATGAGAAGTAACTCTGACATAAAAACTAATCTGTGTTGTCAGTGCAAAAAGATCCAAAGATAACTTCTATCAATTACTGCATCTAGGTTCATGTACAAATAGGTAATGAGATCCACACTGGAGAATAACAGTTATCAACCGCTGATTTACATAACCTAAATTACTCTTGTTTTTTCCTTTAGGATAAAAAGAATTAATTACAGTATTCAGTCATGACCATATTAAGTATCGTGAGGCATCAAGCACATGATTACAGCACTTAATTAGTTTCAAATCATTCACCTCCCAGCAGTGTAAAGCTCAGGTGGGTAAGCAAGTGGCTGAAGGAATATGAGTCAGTCTGAACTGGCCCCACAACTGGGAGACAGTGCCCTAGAAATACATTATGTTTTGGTGATGATGAAGATTTGAGCATCATAGAAAGAAGTAGATGCCCATCTGAAGAGTTGAAGGTTCTACTGCACAGTCAGAGGAGCTAAATGGAACTTGAAAATGAAATTCAGGCCAATTTCCAAAGCTATTTTACCTCGCATATGACAAAACCAGTGCTGCCCTCCACCAAGTTTAGCTGTCTGTTCTAGAAGTAGTGCTGTCCCCTTCTTTGCAAAAGTATTTATGGGACAATGCCCCACTCTCCTCTCACAGAGTTGCACTGGGGTACTAATCAAGCTTAAAGGTAGCCCAACAAAAAACATCAGTGACATTTCCACCTCTCCCCATAAAAGTGGACAAGTTCCGAACTGGCACCACAACATTTGTGCCATCAGAATGAGGAAACAACAAGTGGATGTGAGCAAGGTAGGGCTGCTGCCTTCAGCAGCATGGCCATACCTGGGGCATCACAGTCCTGAGGGCACACATAACAGTGACAAAAGCCTTGTACCTTTCTCTCTACTATTAGCAAATACACCTTGCAGAAAAGATACATTAAATCACATAGAGGAGAAACAATGATTTCCTACAGCAATAAAGAAAACAAACGTGCACTTTCGTGTTCAAAAATACCTACTCTGAGGCAGTGAAAATCCACTTTGTCCAATGGCCTTAGGAACCCCTTGTCTTTCAGTTATGTATTTATTCATTATATGTTACTTCCTTCGTTAATTACCCATTAATTGCTCTGTGTTTTTTTTCTTTTTCATTTTTATATTTTTTTTATTGCTATGATTTCCTAAAATTTCAGTGGTCCGATTAACTACTTCCATACCTGAATCACACCAAGACTCTATATTGAGCCATAAATATAATTTTATTACTGCTGCTTCAATGACTATCTAATATTTTACATAAATTATTTTATTGTAGAACTTTCTCCATTTGATTCACTTCTCTGTAATTCACAGCATCTCTCATCTTATTCTTTATTTTGTTCAGTGTTCATCCCAAAATGTATCCTGTTCTAAAAATTAATTATGTGGTGATGAGGTAAACTTCCACTTTGTTTCACTATAAACAAAGATCAAGCATTAAAATAGTTCCTTTGATTTTATCAGGCTATCCTCAAATTATTATATGCAACCCAAAAATCAAAGACAGATACAATCTTCACATTAGAGTTCATAACCTTGTGATAAACTAAAAATTACAGCTCAGACAGGCATTATAGATACAGCAGTATCACCATAGAAGATCTGTTGTAATACATGAAACCATTACTTCTGAACTTTTTATCCAGCATAACTCTCAACTTTAATATTTATAAAACATACATTGGCAGTACAATAGTTAATATTAATTTCCAGCTTCTAAAATCTTTGTAATCTCAGACAAGTCATTAAATTCTATAAGACCCAAGATGCTAGCCATCAAATAAAATAGAAGGAAAGTCATGAAGCCTAAAAGGATGGATATGATTTCACACAAATTATAAAAATAATTTGTGTTCTAATTATGCACATTTTGTGAACTGCAGAAGTACTTATCCACCAAATCCATACCATTACGGAATTCCAACTTGCATCTTAACAGTACACATAAAAAAAAAGTTACAGATTACTGTTTTTAACATAAGAAGTGTGTGCAGCTGCCTTCTGTTTCTATTTCATAATTGCATCTGTGCAGTAATTCATATTATTTCACATCATATGAAGACAGTAGAACTACCATTATTTCAAAAATGGAGTTAAAAGAGGCACTTATCAAATGTTTAGAGTACCCTTGTCACACTGTACAACACGTTCCTCACAGTACAATAGCATTTAGAAGTTGAAAATATGCTTGTACTCCTAGGTCAACAGGAGTACAATATAAAATGGAAACAATGGAAACATTAATATTGATTTAGGATTGAAACACTGACAGAGCTAAGATATTTATTTACTGTGAAAGGCAGCGAGCTGTTAGAAGAAATGAAAATAGATCCGTGTTTGTTTCTAAACTTACTTTGTTTCTAAGTGGACTAAACTTTATCCTCAATCTGTACCTCTACCAACCTCAAAGTACTTCACACATTTTGAACATAAACATATAATACAATCCTAGGTGAGAAATGGAACCCATAAAAGTAAGGGAATATACCTTGTCTATTCACAGAGTCCTTCGAAATACTTTCTAGATTCAACTCTCCTAGTCATACTTTTAATTATCACTTGTCATGGATCCTCTACACAATAGCTGCTATTTCAAGGTAACAAACCTTGTAGTACATACTCTAGGAAACTGAAGTTCTTTGTCAGCAGGCTACACTGCTGTGTAGCCTTGATGGAGCTACCATGAGTTTGGGTGCCAGGCTGTACAAGTGATGCCTATTTGCAGTAAACAGCAATAATAAGTGATGGCAATAGAAAATAATTACAACAAACTTGTTACAGCACTATATTATTTCTAGCTGCAATGAGTCAATTCCTCCATCAGACTATCTTTCAGTGTTTATAAGATAACAAACAGTGCTGGTTGAGTGGAAACAAAAAGGTTATAGAAATTTCTGGACAAAGCCTAGGTAAATATGGCCCTTGTATTTCCACTACAGACATCCAGACACTTCCAGCTGCTGAAATTATTGCTAAATATATTTACAGTCTTTGTACAATAAAAAGCTTTATTACTTTTACTACAGGCAGAAGAAAAAAGCTTTAAATCTTTAGTTCTGAAGCAATATCTCCTGTCTTAAAAGCAATGAAGCCTTTCAAGGAAAAAAACAGCACACTAAAAATGGTGGTTTATGATGTTGTATCTTTGTTGCAATTTGGTTCATATATTTTTATTAAGTGTAACCTTTATATGTAAATGAAATGATTATCTAACACAAAGTACTGTTTTCATAAAGTAAGAATAGGTTTTACATCCTAAAAGATAAAGCAGCATAAACCAGTCAGGCAGCTCATCATGTATTTCATGGCTGTGAAATGAACTATTTGATTTCCTATTACAGCCTTAACACTCTGCACTCTACCATAGACACCAAACCCATGTGATTTGGCAACTAACCTTTCATCAGGGTGTCAAATAGTATATAGCAAGTTTTGCATTGCTAATGAGTAAGGTATCTCATTTAAAAGTCTGTGCTTGGAAAGAACCCTTACACTGTGAAATTTAGAGAGAAATGGAGATTACATTCTGAAAACCCAGAGAGAGATTAACGTACTTAAGATAAATGAAATGCTTCTAGATCAAATATGCCTGGTTTACACATAAAAATATATATATTTTATTCCTCTCTCTCTGCTTCATGTGCAGCAGGCCATATCAGGGACTAGGAAGGAAACTTTACAGCCTCTGCTTCCCACAAGACAGAATTCAGAACTTTGCTCTTTGGCTGACAGACAGATGTAAGGATGCATCAAGTCCTTCCATGAATCAAGATGTGAGATTTTTGCTATGGTAATCTGTCTGACAATGCTAGTGTTGAGTCAGAGGTCTCAACAAAGACAAGGGAATTAATGGGAATCAAATTGTACTTTTTGATTTTTTTTTTCTTACTCTATGAAGAATATAACTAAAATCATCAGTTTAATAACACATAATAAAAGGTAGTTTGAAGGGTAAAAGATGACTTAAGATGTATTTTTTTTTTTAATGATATTTAACAAAACATAGCATAAGCCTTCCTCACTTAAGTCTGAAAGCTGAGTAGAGGCCATTTAATAATGGTATGCATCCCTCCTCATTTGTACATTAAAACTGATCAGTACTGGATTTTCCAAGAGACTTATAGAAAATGGAAGAATTCATCATCAAATCTAAAAAAAAATAAAAAATAATAATGTTATATATCTTCATTTTTTCAGTACATTTTCCTCATTGGTTCAAGTGCTTACTGGAGAGTGAAGCTTAATTCACTAAGGAATCTCCTAGTAAGCCCATGGAGGTCTCTCTTCTTTTTTAACAGGAGCAAAAGTGACTAAAATAATTGAATCTGCTGCAAACCCAGCTGTTAGATCCAAACAGATACTAAACAGCTTTTTGGATAAGTCAATGCCTTCAAAAAAAATACCATTAAATTTATTAATAAAATTATTTTGCTTCTAAGTTTCTCTACTCCTCAATCAACAAATCTCAAAAAGTTGAGATTTTTTTTCCCCTCACAGAAAATCTAGCTATTATATAAATCTGTATACTGTATACTCAATTTGTTATCTCTTTATTGTCCTGTTAAGGACCTGTACATTTCTGAGCTTAATTACATCTCATTAGATCCTCTAAAATGCTACAACAATAATAAGAAAAATTCATACATTTTAAAAACAATCTACTATTTTCCCTCTTTGTATTTTTTCTTTTTCATAGCTTATGATCTTGGGAATTCTTTTAATTTGTCATCATGAGAGAAACTGTCAATAGACAGAGTTATGAAAGCAAGGTGGGGTTGGAGAAAAATATATATAGATTTTTACCTTGGGTGATTAAATACTCGCTGACATTAACATACGACAACCTGTTAGAATGATTTGTAAGTCTCTACAGTTTTATAAATAGCTTTATCTCTTCATTCCACATGAGGAAAAAAGCAAAGTATTATTTATTGTACCTTTCTACCACCACAGCATGGAATATTTCAAAGACTTATTTTAAGTTCCGTGGAAGTCTCTTGATATTAAAGGACTGCAGATACAAGATGATGAAAACTTCTTTATATCTTCTGGCCCCCTGCTGTACATGTTGTTACAAACTCTTTTGTAAAAGAACTAGCTTTAATCCACACAAAGAAAATGCTTTCCTTTTATTGTCATGCAGTTGTAAAGCTAAAGCAAACCATCATAATTTCATTAAATCATGCTGAATTACTTAGAGATGCTGAGAGTAATTTGTAATACATAATGTTTGCTTTACTAACTGCTTGAATATTTGTAATAGTTAGTGTATACCATGCTATTTGTCTTTAAAAAAATGATGTATTTGTTTTTGTTTTCTTAGTAGAGCATAAGGCAAATTATATTAATTAGGCTATTTGTATGATTTCCTAACTTGGAGCAGTGAAAATTGCCTTTAGCTACCAAATAATTGGAATTACAATTGCTGGAAATATCACAAGTTTTTTTAATTATATCAAGCCCCATCAAGATCTGGTAGGACATTAATAGTTACTTCAGTTCGCTGCCAGTGTTTTTTCTCCCCACTAAGGCATTCCAGCATACTCAAAAGCAATAAAATAGAAATATATGACAAGAAACAGTAATCTTCCAATTTTATTCCCCAGACTTCAGGCCTACTGGTATATTCCTTTGGGAGCAGAACAACACAGCTTGTCTTTCATAAAGACACTGAAAATAGATTGTAGTATAAAGTTACCATATGATTTTGGATAAGAAGGCAGTTTTGTTAGAAATAATAAACTATAAAAAAATATGAGAATAGCTAATGCAGGACACTGGCATTTTAGCACTGTAAAAAAAAAAACATGCTGGCAAGAATTTTTTATTTTATTTTTTGTCTTTTGTAGATCAGAAGAGAGGGGGAAGCTTATTAATTCAGCATCTCTTTAATTCAACACGGGGAGAATTCAATTCAACAAAATAGTTTCTCTACCAAGTTGAATTGTGACCTTCTCTGATAAGATTTTAATTCAGTCATAACTGTTGCTTACTTTATAACGCCATGAATAAGCTTTCTATTTTCCAGTATTACTCCAAGAACTTCAGATAGAAGCTTTCAGAGACAGAAAATTAACCTGGTTCCAAATGATCACCATAATGAAAAAAGGGCTATAAAGAGATTATCCTTTCAAGCAAAAGGCTCTTTGATCTGGGGAGGTCTTCCTGTGTCTGTCTACTTCAAATATTTAGTTATTTATACAGCAAATGCATAGAGAATTCAAGTCAACATAAGTCTTACCCCACTGGACAGAAAACAAAATGTAAGTGGGAACAGCAGGAAGTCAGCAACATCATTCATTCACTCACCAGAAAGTGTCATAGGCTAAACATCTGATGACAAATGAAACAGACATGTGGATACACTTTTAAGATATTGCCTGATCCTCTTTACTACAATTTTTTCCTTTAGTTAGTCCTAGCTCCTGTACTTAGATAAATATGAAAGCTTTAGATGATTGCATGAAAGCGGGTTTTGCTGATTTTTTTAAGACTATAATCCTAGCCAACACTAATAGGTGGGAAAAAAAAAGAAACAACACAAAAAAGTATATATATGTATATATATGTATATATCTGTCAGAGTTAAACACTAATAATCAAATAATGGCAAAGTTATTTCTTGTTTCAGAACATAGTGATGATTTATATGATCTGAAGTGAAACCAGAGTACATGGAACAGGCCGCCTAGGGAAGACTGTGGATTCTTCTTCTGTGGAGATATCTATGACCCACTTGGATACCTACATGTGCCACCTGCTGAAAAGCAAGTATAGAAGAAACTGTGGGGGCTTTTTTGTTTAAGTAGGAGAGTTGTGCCATTTTTTGATCAAAACATTCCATGTAGTAACATAAGGAAAAAGGGGCCACTGCTGAATCCAGTACCTGTGAAGAATATCTTAAAACTATTGAATTATGATGAATAAAGATGAATAAACTTATGCAATCAGTACTGAATGTTCAAAACTTTCCTGTTTCTCAGCTGTCAGGAAACTGTTTAATGCTTGAAGCTGGGCTGGACTGACTACTTCATGAAACACATGGATTATGAGAAAAATTGAGCAAAACTCCAGCAAACATTTTAGACTTCTGTTTGTTGAACCGAAAATTCAGTTAACCTCTCAGGAGTTACTGTGCAAAGTTTGGAGATTAAATTCAATTATAGGATGAAATGGGCATTTTTATTTCTACTTCAAGTGCAAATTGCAACACATCACTGAAGGTAAAGTTCTTTCCAAAGCCTTCACTACAATTTTTAAGGAGAAAAATAACTGCTGAAGTTTGCAGTATTTGTTGAATAATGTGATTGGCTCAGAAGGAGTTAATGAAACAGGGACCTATCCAAGAGGCAAGTCACACACTGAAATAGAATACAAACTCATGCATATGAATGCACAGGAGCCAAATTCAGTTTATCCCTCCCAGCCCTAATAAAACCTATACCTTCCCATTAAAAAAGAGCAGGGCTTTATTTTGAATGGTATAATAAAAGCCCCTGCATTCCAAATAAACATCCTTTTGCTGCAACAACTTTTTTTTTTGGGTAATCTGCCTCCTTTGATTTGCCTATTCTGTATCCCTTTCACTAACACTGGGCTAAAGGAGAAGCTCTGCAAAACAGAACAGAAGTTGTAAGGGAGCTGTGCAAGCCAAATGACAAGATAATATTAAACTAGGAAGAAATACTGCTGAGAATGACCGTAAATGGACAGTTTAAGAACTGTACAATGTGACAGAACTTTGAGATAGGTGGCTTACAGGCAGAGGTGTTCAAATGAGATATAGTTAAATATCTATATGTATGTATGCCAGCGGCTACGGCCCCAGGTAGTGGGGCAAAGTGCAGATACATTGCCCTAAACAGACTGCAGCAGAGAGACAATCACATCAAAGATTATTTATGGCACATTGGCAACATGTGCAGAAGTTTTCTCTGGCTTACAGATGGGTAAGTTTACACACAAAAGGGCTGTCACTGAAAATTTTAAAGAGTTTATGAATTGCCAGTACTTGATGTACTTCAAGTGTTGGATCTAAACATCACACAAGCATGCTCTGATGACCAAGTGCCATGACAGCAGGCACTGCACTGCCTGTGCCTTACCCTTGCAAGCATCAAAAGAGCTTTTAGACTAACAAAAGATCCGTATGGATGCTAACCTGCCCTTCTCTCTTCATCAGTGGTTTCAGTCTTCCGCTCACCCAGCAACCTTCAGACGCAGCCATGTGACAAAACCTGTTGTACAGGCACCCTCAACTGCTCTGGGAACTCTTCTCACTTTCTCAAAGCTGGGCACTGGTCACCAAGAGGCTCCTATTCCTCAGGGCTTTGGCCCACTACTGGCCCCTGCTCACAGATGCTACCCTTTAGTAGCCTGAACAGAAGCAGGGCCTCTGCCACTCACTACCTCCATCCTGCACCAGGCAAGGAAGCCACCAGTAGCCATCCCAAGGAAGCTGGCCTGGGTGGTTGCAGAGGATAGTTCACAGAGAGTATGAATGCTTCTGGCAGCTCTTGGTGTGAGTTTTGGCATTTAACCACTGAGCAAATGTCAAAAATATGAGCTGCTTGGAAGTGGGGCTGGTGGGGCCTCTATTATCCCCTTTTTGCCCTCAAAGTGATGTATATCAAAGAGAAGTCATTGCTTTCCTGTGGCAGTCTGGAGATCTGTGCTCTTGTTGGAGTTTGAAAGGGTAAAAATGGGAATAAACAATTGATCATCTGACACCAGAAGGTGAAATGGGAGAAAAGAGACTTTTAACTCCAGGCAATTTGCTGTAGATACAAGCTGTTTCTTATCATATTGAGTTAATCAGCAATTTCTTTGTTTTTAAGGATTACAGACACTGATTAAAACAAATCTCTACTCTTTCTCTGGCAATCTCACCATTCAGCCATAAAAACATTACCACAGTAGTGTTTCTACGAAACAACACCTTCCCACGTGTGCAATCTCATTTCAAAATCAAGGAAAGAACCCCAGTTATGTACCCACCTTTCCCCAACATGTTTGGAAGCATTTAACACAGGTTTATTTTTTTTAAAGCCTGAACAGAGCAAAATGAGGTCTGCATTTCTTGTTCCCACCTCACAACAAGATTGTTCAATACTTTTGTTTTAATAAGGGATATTTAAAAAGAAATTTAAAAATTTTTATGTTATTTGATATGCTTCCCTCTGGGAAATAAAAGCTAGCAATGATACACTTGTTCAAACACCAGTGTGTTTCATCCTCATTAAGTGAACTGTGCTGTATTCTGTGCATGTATCTTGCTAAAGTTAGACTTTTGGTAAGATACGACCTTTGTTTTTCTTATCATTGGGAAGAAAAAAAATCAATGAATTTTCTGCTTTCATGTGTGCATGTAAAGAAGTTAAGCATTAGGTTCTGATATAATCATTTCACTGCAAGTTGAAACTAATTCAAGATACTCCTAAACTGATGAATTTAGCAAAGAAAGAAAACTCCAATAAAAATGTACCCATTATAGCATCTTAGTCCAACAAACCCATATAAGTTATGAAAAAAATTAGCATTTATGTAAATATAATATTTGTGTTTGAAAGTTTCCTATTGAACAAAGAGACTGCTACTAAATTTTGAGGAACACAGCAGTAAATTTTTGGATTCATTTCGGTAGAAAAATGACAAACTAGAACCAGGCCCCACCTAAGGAGATCACCAGGGACTGTATTTGAACAATAGTGACAAGAACAAGTAAATAAGGGCATCTATCAAGGAACACTTTTGTATTCAGCATATTGGCTAGGCATTGTGGACAAAGCCTTCAGAATACCTGAAACCTTCCTATTTTTACTAAAGAATCCACTTGCGGAATGAAATAAGTTACCAAGTTTCCCACATCTGAAACACATCCTTTTACTACTACAGCAAGAGTTTGCTAGCAAGGGCATAGGTATGAAAGGAAAGAAGACAGAATAATACAGAATGCATATGCCACAAGAAGAAAAAGCTGAAGTCTGACAAGAAGCCTTCAGTGATATTTATACCATGAGTACTCAGTAAAACATAAAGGAAAGGAATGTGTTAAACAGGAAGAAAATTTTTAACTGGCATGTTTCTCTGGCTGTGAAAAGAAATCTGAGATGACTAGAACCAGTCCTGGCATTTTTGCCAGTTCTGCCAGTCCAGTGCTGTTTTGCTGATATAATTAAAGAGAGGTTGAAGGACCTAACTTGCCTTCATATTGAAAATAAGGAAAACCTGCTTATACAATCTAACAGCTGGAAACACGTAAAATAAACATAAGCAAACCTACTGAAATCACTGATGCTTTTAAAGAAAAAGATCAATCTGTCAATCAAAACAAATCTACATACCATATAGCCCTAATCTAAAAGTAAAGAAGAATAATCAGGACTGTATTGTATTTTGGAAAGGTAACATATTAGAAAAATACATTACTTTAAATCAGTCATCAGCTAAAGGAGTGGCAATTCTTTAATAATACCAGAATTGGCTTTGTAAGTGAATAGACAAGCAAAAAGCTGGCTGGGTGCAATAGCAATCTTCAAAGCTTGATTGCTTTTTCTGATAGCTTTAGAAAATTAGTGGATGAAAGCATGTGTAATATATCTGGTCTGAGTAAAACACTTGATGTAGTGTCTTACAAAATCTTTACTTGCAAAATTAATTCAAATTGGCTTGGACATAGAGTACTGTCGCTTGGATTTAAAAATGGCTGGCTGAGTGCAAATAAAGGGTAATGAAAAATGGCAATGCATCAAGTTGGTGGGAGGTGTCTCGTGGAGCTCTGCAGGGATCACTGTTTGGTCCTGTTTATTTAACATCTTTATTAACAATCTGGAAGAGGGAGTGAAACAGCACGTTAATTAAACTGACACGTAATAATAAATCAGGAAAAGCTTCTAATGCTGGCAGTAATACTTGACAAAATGCAGCATACTAAGGAGGTTTCAAGGAAGGTTAACAATGTCAATAACAAAGACTTAACTGAGATGTTATAATTGCCTTCTACCTTTCAAATGAAATAGTCCAAAATACACACAAAGGGGGAATCAGAAGCCTACTAACAACTCAGTAGTTTGGAACATGATTGCACATATATGAAGTCAAAATTGAATATTTGAGAGTTGTGTTCCTACAACAGCAATGCAGTAGTCAACTGCTATAATGTATTCATAATTAAAGCCAACATATCTAAAAAAAAAAAAACCTTGAATACAGAAGTAAACATTTAGTTCTTCAGTGAGCAGTGATTAAAAATCGATCAGCTGCTACAGTAAGAGAAATTTCAACAATAAGCTGGAATGACACACATACTTTTGTTATACAAACCTAAGAGAAACACACACATTAAATACTAGAGTTATTTTCTCTTCGATATGAATGATTTACAGCAGCTTCCCCTGGACCTAGGACATCAGTACTGTACTGAATCAGGAATGTAAAACCATTTTTAAGAGGGCAGTTGATGTTACTTCCTAAAAGGCAAAAAGGAAGAGAACATTTCACACAAATCCTTGAAGTCCCCAGAAAACAAAAAAGTAGCTTAAAGAATCACTCATGGCTCTCTCACAGTCAAAGCCTTTCTACAATAGCAGGAAAGGAAAATAAAACAATAAGGAAAATAAAGCTTTGCAATCACCATGAAAAAGTTGCACTTTGTTAGCATGTTCTTGCAGCTTTTGGAGGGTAAAACTACAACCAGACAAGCAACTCCGTTTGTCCTATGGAGCTTCTTCCCAGACCAGAGCTCTAAAGCATTCCTCATTTTCACTGTTTGTTTGTTTTTTAATGACTGTAAAGCTATTAGAAGATCTAGGTAATAAAATGCATTGTTATGCATTGTTTTAGCATTGCATTCATTAGGTACATAATTTTCTATTGACAAAGTAGGCAGTGGCCTGTCATTCACAAATGTAAAACCTAATCAGTTACACTGATGTAAATGACAACAGAGAAAACCAAATTCATTTACCAGTATATAACAAAATGAGATGTACATATAGAAAAAGTTCAGTAAACTTCATTAGAAGCAGACAGAAATTCCCTTGGCAGCTGGTATGTAATACTACCCTAAAAGTCTCTTACAAAGGGATAGTGAAAAAACACAAAAACATGAACAGTTGTTTAGGTGTCAGCTATTGTATTACACTTTTCTCAACTAATTTATTCTCCATGGTCTTGACTGGAATGCTACTATCCATTAACAGCAGCAGATTTGTTTAGTTTTAATACTCTCAAGAGTTATTTTTTTATTTATTTCTTTTCAATTTTTTTTCCCCAAGTCCAGTAATTTGTGAAGCAGCTGCATTGGTCATGAACTGTTTGCATTTTATTATACCTATGTAGATTTCTAAAAAGAAAAAAATCCGCACATGAGAATGCTAATCCTTCCATCATAGAAATAATTAAGCTCTTTTATTTACAAGATAGCAATCTTTTGGGACCATATGAAAAACTAGAAAAGAACAATTTTTTCTTAGGAAAAATAAGAGGAAAACGATGTAAACAGACCTGACACTGCCTATAAAACCATGGCTTATGGAAAGGCGTACAAACACTTAAAGCTTTATCAGGAGTACTTCAGTGTTGGGTCAGGTAAAAAGGATTTCTTTACAAGAATATTGTGGTATGCTCTCACTAGGTCTTTTTTTAATCTCTTCAGTGCTGGTGCTTTTCCTTTCTTTTGTGGTAAATGTTAACCTAAATTTGGCTGTTTTAGTCTTTGAAAAAAGAAAGCTACTTAATAATTAAATATGTACTTGTTTACAAAATACACTGTGCTCCTCCTAAAGTTTTAGTGTTTCCTTGTATTGATGCATTTATATGCATCAACTTCTGTTCCTAATCATCCTATGTATAGAATTTTGTTCTATATACTGCAGATTTTTAAATATATGTGGGATCCAGTATTTTATTTTTTTGAGAACATAATGGCATAAAAATGCTCAGCAGATGTTGGCTTATAAAAGCAAAAGAAATATGAGACTATTCTTTCGCTGGTCATGTCTGGCAGTGGTGGCACAAAGAGGAAGGGAACAGCTGAGGTTATTAATCTGTGAGAGTGGAGCGTTTGGAGGACAAAAAGCAGAAATCCATGTTCTGATTTTTTTTACTGCTCACAAGAAAATTACTTTATGCGTGTTTAGCTTGGGCAGGTGGTTGAAGGAAGTACTAGTTTCTTGAAGCAGTATTATGTAATTGAGAGAAAAATATATGAAGTCCAGGTAAGAAGAACAGGAAAATGGGCAAGAGTTTGATGTGCAAGCTGAAAATAAAATTCTTCTGCATCTGTCTTAGAGATTTAAATCGCCTTGTAATGCTTCCTTTCACATAAAAGTTCAGCTGGAAGAGGGAGAAGCATTGACTGGCACACTAGAAAAGGGATGCCATTCTCCACACTTCTCTGGCAGATACTCCTTTGAACCACCAGTGTCTCTGTCATTGCAGCACTTCACAAATCTTGTTGATGAATGGGGAAAAAAAAGAAACAAAGGCAAAATTGCTGCTTTTCAGATCTCATGGAGAATTTTCCTATGTTATAGTGGTATCTTCCCTCCTTCATGATAATTTTTGGAGAGCATTATGAAACAAATATAGACTTAGAAATGTTTATATACATATATATATACACACACACAAACTATTTGTGAGGATATTTTTTATTATTTTTTATTATTTGTCCTGAAACAGACACAGTGACTAAACATACATAGTCTTTTAAGAAGGAATATATAATTTTTTTTTTTTTTTTTTTTTTTTTTTTTCCCTTCAGGAAATAATCTGATATCATATGATGATCAATTGATTTCTTAACTCTCTGGAGTTTTTTGTTTATTTTCTATCTTTCTGTGTTCTTTCTGTCTGCTTCAGCTGCTGACACTACTGTGTCCAGTTGTCAACAGGTCTCAAAGACTTTGAAGAAGATACCATATGTGTTACATGCCAGAAACTATCAAGGTCAGAACTTATGTGGCAAGAAAAAAAAAAAAAAAAGAAAAGAAAATCTACTTAATCTGGAGGAAACAAACAAAAAACTACTCTGATACCATACTTTAAAACCTCAAAGATCTAGAGATCAGTAACAGTAGATTGCGGTTACCAGTAGTAGAATTCACATGGTTTAGTTCTTTTTTCTATATTTTACAGCATAACTACACAGAGAATACATTATAGTCTAGAAGTTTGGAACAGGATTGTATCTAGAAAGAGCTCTAACAGTTCATTCAGATCTAAACTGCAGTTATCTTTAAGAAATGTATTTAGCTTGCAGAACATAGCTGAATAGAAAACAAAACTCGAGAAAGCACTTTGTAAACTCTGAATAGCAAGTACATGTAACTCAGCAACACAAATTGAAATCTTAACAGTTTAATTTCATCAATTCATAGTTTAAAATGAACAAAATCCATACGTTTAGGATGGCAGACAAACTTAGTTGAAAACTTTATAGTAAAAGGTCAGTAGAGAAGATACAATTCCTAAACACACACAGAGATGCTAGAGGTGAAGACTAACAGAAGTCTATGTTAAGATCCATTACTAGTTTTCTCTGAAAAGTCTTTTGAGTATGCTTGGGCATCTAGGTCAGGTTTTACCATAGAAGAGGAATGTGTCATGGATACTATCAGATATGAACTGAATACATTACAACAGTAAACTACATTACTGGTATACATATTTCTGCACATAGAAACTACTCGTCCATGCATAGAATCATAAAATCATAGAATAAATCATAAGGTTGGAAAGGACCTACAAGATCATCTAGTCCAACTGTCCTCCCATTACCACTGCTACCACAAGTTACTAACTCTTATCTTCTAACTCTTTCAGACGCCTCTTGAGCACTGCTAGGGATGGCGACTCCACCACCTCTCTGGGCAGCCATTCCATACTGATGGTACACACATAGGAACAGAAATAAAATAAAATAGCAAAAGAACAAAAATCAAGATGCATAACACAACTACTCACCACCAGACAACAAATGTTTACCTACTCCCAGGCACCAGCAACCATCCAGCCAACTCTTGCCAGTTTTATTGCAGAGTGTGACAACTTGATCCCTTTAGCCAGTGTAGTTTCCCTATCCTGGCTGTTCCTCTCCTAATTTCTCCCACAACCTTGCTGCCTATCTGCTGGAAATGCAGTGTGAAAAACTGAAGAGCCCTTAACTCAGTGCAAGCACTAATCAGCTGCAATATCAGTGTGATACCAACATTATTTTCAAACTGAAATCTTGCTTTGCAAAGGAGGGCAATAACAGTATTTTCAAACAGCATAAAGATAGAACAAATTATTAAGTAATAACAAATGAAAATTGACTCACCCCTTTCAGCAACAGCTCAAGAAGGGCACAATCTCCATCCAGGAAAAAAAACCACCCTCCCAGAATAACCAGCAACCAGACCAACTGTCCTCCCCCCCTTTAATTAGGGTGAGGAGAGGTGGATCCTGGCTCCACCACTTCAGGACACTCAGGTGTGTGAGTTGCACCTGAGCTCCCTGGGTTAGCCATTTCTTCTCACCTGGTGCTCAATCACTGTTTCAGTCTATGATCTTGCAATTCTACTGCATAGCTAGTATGAAGAAAACAAACCTCTGTTCCAACCAAAAACAGAATGCAAAGTGATGTAGTAAAAATCAAGCAATAAAATATTAATGCTAAATAAAATTTTAGATTTTATTTTATTTATTTTTTTTTTTTTTTGTATTTGTGAGCTTCACCTCTTAAGCCATTTAAATCACTAAACAATTAAACTGCAAATATATATACATATATATATGTATATATATATACATATATTCTGAAAGGAAATACAAAAGTACAGGAAAGTTTATTACAGTATTTTCTGTCAGCATAACTGATATCTTTTATATCCTGGCTAAAAACTAGAGAGGAAAAAATATTAATTAAAATAATGTAGGCTTATTAAAAAAAAACACCCTTCTATTTGATTTCTCTTTACCTTTTTTTCTGACTTAGAGCAGAGGGGAGAGTTCCAGATGTGAGGCTGCTGATTGTGGCAGTTAACAAGCAATTCTGCTGTTATTCTTCTCTTAAGAGTTTGTTTGTATTCCAACCTACAAAGCATCCAACATCTCATTTAGCACATGCTTATTAAATATAATTATTTGCTCTCTATGTAAGTTAGTCTTGTATTCAAATGGTAATTTGGTTGTTAGAAATCAAGTTAAACTTCAGCTTCCAGCTGAGTTATGAACTGAGTAAAAATAGGATATGCTTCTGCAAACACTGACCTAACAGCTGTTAATCCTTTCAAAAGGAACATTCACCAGTTCTTCTTGCGATGTATAAACGACTTTTGCAGTTCCATTAATAATCTACAAGAAGAAAAAATAAAAAGGAACGAGAGTTCTTCTACAGTCATATTATGAGTATTTGTCCAGTTGCCCAAACATTTGCGAACATTTGAGAAAGCTCATCTTATCAGATATACTAAATGATTTTTTTTTTAATTCTGCTGTTAAATTTTTATGAGTCAGGGTTCCTCAGAAGTAGTCCTATGATGAATAGTTATCAAAATAGAAAAAATAAGAGCTAATTGTCTCCTAGGACAAATTATTTCATTATGATCACTGTCACATGATCCCTAAAATATAGTAGCTGGTTGATGAACATGGTTCTGATATACAGTAGATCTGAAGTTACACCTGAACAGAATGTATGGCATGGAACTGAACAGCAATTTGTCTAACAACAGGACTGTTTTGGATACTTGTTTGCTTGGCATGAGGAGTTTTCAACAGAAAATTATAGGCAACCAGTCATGATTTTTTTGAAGAGTGACTTATAGCAAGCTTCTTTGTGCTTTAACTGACTTTACTAGTCTTGAAAGGCAGATGAGACTTTCAAAGGGATAGTAATAGAAATGATAGCAGCTAGTGTTTTCCCATCATGAGCTAAACACTATCTTGGCTGCCATAACAATGTACTTTCACAACTCTGACATAACTCAAGAAGAAGAAATTAAAAGATTATTCTTTCAAGAATTTTTTCCAGTCTTTTAGTATTCAATGTTAGCCCTCTAGACATCCTGTACAGTTCTTGTGAGTGATATACCGCGGAAACTACTAAATTCTAGTAGGGGTAGCGTAAGTGATGAACCTTTGTAAATCATTATCTTATCAGTCAAAATATTTAAACTATGTATGATAAACTAATACCATGTATGCTGCTACATTTAATGTTATGGTTTGTTGATCTGTGAAGACAGCTACCAGTGATACCTATAATATCCCGGGGCAATTGCACGTACAAGGAGCTTCCAAGGTGCCATAACAAGAAAATGTTATGTTTAATTAAAATACATTCTAATAATCAGCAGTTTGGAATAAACTGACATAAAATGATAGTCAAGTGTAAAAGCAGAATCCATTGGCTTTAGGCAAAATTTAGTATCAAGTGGTACCCAACAGGTAAAGAATAACAATGTCAAATTAGCTGGAAGATCCTTAGTTCTTAAGAGAGCTTTGTTTCATTTTCGTATTTGGCCAAGTATATGTCTGACAGGGAGGAACAATTACTATTTTTTCAATTTTGCAAGACAACGTATGTTCCAAAACCCAGTATTTTTGCATTCCCCTGAAAATACAGCATTAATTTCTCTGTAGATTTTTGTGTGGGGTGCAGATTACCACAGAAAAACTGCATGCTTCCTTCCTGCTCCACATCTAAAGAACGATGGGTCTGGCTGAGGTGCTCAGCTACTCAGTTTGTATTATCTATACACGTTCCATCAGATGTTCTATCTGGATTGTTAAAGTCATTTCCGGCCACAGTCAAGTTTTTTGTTTTTATTGAAGAATGCCTAAAAACAAACAAATAAACAAACAAACAAAAAACCAAACAGCTGAATAGAACTCTCTGAATATTTATCTTCCTTTCAATTTCTTTCACATGGTGCACTTGACATACTGACACACAGAAAATATCCTAATCTTGTATTTCTGCTGCTAAGGTCAGGCTATTCAACATGGTCCAGAACGAATAAGTAAGAGTGCCTAATACTTTTGTAATCACTCGTATAGACTGAAACTTTGTCAGATCTGAAAAAGGATAGTAATTTGCAGAGATAAATATGTATAATGGCTAAATGGAAGATAATGTAGCTGTATAAGAATTGCATTTATTATCTAGAATTTCTGGAATCATTGGTTCAAAAGCAGACACTATACACTTGTCCTTTTATCTGCTTCAATTTAATGCTTACTAACTAAGGTTAGCATTTGTACTTAGCACAAAATAATACCAAGGAGCTTTAAAAAAAAAAAAAAGGAAAACAAATATGTCACATGTATGTCACAGGATCCTTTTTGTCAATTTGGGATCAAAGGTTCTCTGTGAGCATTCTCTCAATCTTCCATTCTAATTAGTGAATGCATGCTACTGGATCAATTCTTGAAATCTAACTAAGGATTATCATCATAATTTCTGAAAAATTTGAGTATTTATTATAAATGCTTTCTACCTAAAATCTAAGGCATTCACTTTCAAAGTAAAGTCTGTTATGCCATTAGTAGATGGCAACTGCTGGGAAGCTTAGGAATAAATAGCATCAAGGTCTGCAAATTCAGAACCTGACTTTTTTTGTGACTTAATATTGCTTTAAGAAGAAAAAGTAGCTTATTTTTTCCTATTTGTAACATTCAGCTCAGGATGTTCTCATTGACCTGTATGTTACTGCCAGGGTGCATGAGCTGCTTTATATTTAGCTTTTCTTTAGCCTTTTAATATGCTGCGTGAAATGGAATTGAAGCCTAATTATTCATTTGGTCCTTCTTGCATACTGGATCATCTTGTCAGCTTTGCTTGCATGATAGCTGAGCAGTCTTTTGGAATAATGAGAACATCAGAAAAATCTAAATTTTCTTTTGTGTTGCTAATACCTGTATCTAAGCATTTTCATTAAAAATTGAATGACAATAACAAATAGGGAAGAGAATGAATCCTTGTTTGATATGAGCATTTACTCAGTCAAATCTGTATTTAACTGCAACTTTTCCCTCTGTATGTTCAGATAAAGCCTTGAAAAAATGATGATTTGCATGAGTATTGAACTTCATGGTATTGTAGAGCAGATCACAGCAGAGGATTTCAAATACATTCTTGATAATGTGTAAAATATAAAGTGTTTGCTCTACCTGCTCCTTTTTTTTTTTCTCTTAATGTATAAAAATGAGTAAAAATACCATTCTTAGTTTGATATTCATGTGGTGTTGAACCATCTTTGTCTGACTGCATTAAACATCAGCATTGAGCCAGTGGTTCACACAGATACAACGCATCTTTATTTAGGCGGAGTAACTCAGTTTATAGTTTGAGGTGACCACAAGTGCAGGTAGGTTGGCAGGATCTACAAAGATTTGCTTGTTCAACTTCATCAGATGCATTCTTTCCCTTTTGAGGGGAAGAAGAATTTGGATGATTTTGAATTGTGGATCTAGGATAGTTATTGCCTCAAACAAGCACAGGATGTATGAAGTAAAGGCTCGTGGCTGTTTGAATTTGCAGACCACATTAAACAAATTATCTGACATAGTGGCCAGTTACTGATGAGCATACACTTGAATTGTTTTCTTTAAGAAGGAGCAGTTAGGAAAAAAGAAGTTCTCAGCCAGTACCCAATACTTGTCTTAATATAATAACAAAATTATTCAAAATGAAGAAATGGGGCACTCTGAATTTAAATGTGAATCAAATGTTTACAGAGTAGAGCTACTGTAGTTGAAAAATAATAATGGATCATAAAATCATTTTTGGTAATTTGATCAATGATAACACTTGATTTAAGAACAATTTTATCCAAAGACTATAGTAGAAGAAAGAACAACATCATAATTGAGTTCAAATACCATAATAAAATCAGGTGCATATGCACACTATAATAAAAATATTAGAAATGTCTGCATTACTGTGTGTTTCACATGAATGAATCTTCAAATGTTTCCTGTGGTTTTTAAATACATAATAATGTTGTATTTTTAACCTATTAGATAAAATTACATAAAGAAAAAAATAATATTTAATCACAAAGAGACAAAAATTTCAAGCTGTACATAAGGCTTCAAGAAGCATTTATTTTACCTTATGATGCACCCTTCCTGCTGTACAGTCATGAAATGTTAGTCCACAGAAACTAAATACATTTTAATCCTGTGATGAAGTGAAATAAGACCTTTGTCAGGTATATGGGTCATCATTGTATCCATTCTGTCTGGAATGTGCTGCAGGGCTGAATAAAAGATTTGGAAATGTGTCACAATTATAGGAGGAAGAGGTAAATAGTACAAAGCTCAAGGAGACTCTATGTGCCTGTTAAATGACTGCTCTTCATTTACTTGCCTGTTACTGGTTAAGTAGCATCTGCTTAATGTGAAATTGAGAATTTGGGGCATAGTAATTAAAATTCTGAATGAAATGTGCATGCACAGTGCAGTAGTTTATACTGTGCTGCCTGCAGGCAAATAGGTATGAATGTGAAGGAAGTAGGTAAGCTGATTTGGAATTTGCTATCACTAAGGAAAAATGAGTTTGTTCCTGACTATCCATTGCCCAACTGGAATTCTGCCAACTCGATAGCTTAGTTCTAATCATGAACCAACGCTGAAATGATGCATTACATTTCTGCACTGAGAATTATCACTTTCTACTACTATTTCCAGACTCCTTTAAACAAACAGTACAACAAATCTTTGATTGGAAGAATAGGCAGAAACCATTCTAAGTGAACCAACTCTTTATTACTGGACTTTTTGTTATTGTTTGTTTTTGGAAGTCATAACTTATCTTTAGAACCTTGCCTTACTCAACAAACTTTGAGAAGCACAGATAACATGAGCTTAGTGGTTGCTTTCTTGTCATTGTTTTTTCATTGATTTATTTTGTTTATTTGCTTCTGTTCTGTTCATTTTTATGTATGACAGTGGTATAATACTTGCTGTCACCTCCCCTCAGAAGTCCACAGTAAGCAAATCATCAGGCATTTATGCTCAGTTCCGGATGGGATATCTCAAAAAGTGGACACACGTTCCCATTTATTTGGTATTTGATTGTGCTATGCAAGATCTGTTCTGATGCTTCCACCCCCTGCAAACCAGCCACTTGTATTTCCTGTTTCTCCCAGATCTAGGTAACTTTGGCAGAGGTCTCTAAATCACTGTGCTGGTATCAAAACCCAGATTTTAAGATCTGGATAATGTCTTTTCCAGATCGTACAGTGACTGTCAACATCTTTGGTTCATTAAAAATTTTAAAATAAAAATTCTATATTTAAATAGAGAGAAAAATAAATAAATGAATGTGAGGTTCAGTTTGGCAGCCATAGTTGTCTCCCTAGGACAGATTAAATATGAAGAGCACTAAACTTCTGTACAAATGAGACAAATCTTCCTGAGTAATCACAAAGCAAACAACTGGGTCACAGTGACCCTGGGTCAGCAAAGTGACACTGTGACAAATTAAACCTTTGATGTGACTTTTCTTAAAGTTGTTCAACTATGAAGGCTAGGACTTTTTAAATGCATAGTATGAAAATGCCATGTGTCTACATTTTAAGTATCAGCCTATCAGCAGGGTGTTGATCAAAGACCAATAAAGTTGAGGTAGCTTTGCTTCAAAAGCAGTTATTCGTCATGTTTGCATAGAGCTTATAGATGTGTATACTTGCATATATACAGACATATATATATGTATAAAATCAGGCAAACGCCTTGAAGTGGAGTAAGTCAGGTAACAAAAAGTCAGACATTCGACAAAATGGCCATATCTGAAATTTCTCTAAAATCATAAAACTTAAGTTTAATGTTATGATTATAACTAAATGTCATAGAGGAATAATTTAGCATTCCAGAGGACCAGAGAGATGCAGAGATTAGAAATAACACTTTTTCTATTCAAAAAATAGGACTAATTTTCTACTTTCACCTGTAGACCAGAAGATTGGTTCATTTTGCATAAGGGGATAAAGTTAAGGAGTTAAGAATGTGAAAATGTAACATTCACGAAATTTTAATTTGATAAACTCCATGGTTTATCTTTCTACGGCAGAATGATAAGGAAAATTAGCATAGTGCAGCAGAGTGCAGGTCAGTAAATTCTTTCCTGCAATGGAGAAAATGAAACTGAGTTTGTTCATAAAATATATGCCTTCCCCAAGGCTAGTGTTAAGAATAACAATAATAAATTCTTTGGTCTGAGGATTTCATTAGAAAAAGAAAGTTGCATTTATCTGAATAGCACATAGGGAAGGAAAAAGACAAAGACTTTTATATTCACAGTAAATGGGTAGGAAGACATCTTGTCCATAAAAATAAAATGCAAGAAAAATTTGGATTTAAGATTAAGAACTTCCAGAAAGAAAGTTAATATTTATATTAATATTGCAACAGTAAATTCAATTTCAGAGATTCTGAAGCAGCAATGAAAATAGCTAAGTTTAATATTAATAAAAGCATCATACCAGACAGAGGAAAAATACAACTACAGATGGAAATATTTAAAACATTTTATCTGCATAGTTCAAATTGGCAGACATTAGGTGATAGAAGAGGAAAGAGGGGGTTTCCTACCCAATGAAAAGATGTCTGCAGATACAAAAGAACTCAGGTTACTATGATTTTCCAACCAAAGGATTGTAGAGATAGTCCTAGAAGGAACAATTCAATGTCCTATTAATGAGAAGCCATATTTGTCAAACTAAAACATCCAAATTTTAAAATTTTGAATGATTTATTTCTTTGTGCTTAGTACAGTCTTTAATGGTATTTACTATAATTTATTTGAAATACTGCTGCTGATATGATCACCAGTATGGATGTTTTAGGACACTATCTTAAGCAATGCACAATCACTTGTTTGAAATTTTGAGAATCCCCATCAGCAAACATAACAGCTGCTCCATTTGAATATGAGTGTGGGCCAATTTTGTTGCCCCACATAGCTCATTTATTATGATCTCAGTGTATTAAGGGACAGGTGAAATTTCTTAAGTCTACAGTGCAGGTTCTGAGGTTATGATAAGATGTAGTTCAAAATGAAGCTTTATAAAGTTTGCCTAACATACACAACTGATCAACAGTTTTCTTGAAATGTTTCATTTCCTAGGCAAGCTTGAGATCAGTTACAGACTTACCCACAAAGCTCCTGCAGTACTTGTTCTATATTGTGTCTATATGTTATTTGGATACATAAGCAATGGATTTTTATCCTGTTGCACTGTTCCAGTGTGCAACAATAAGCTGCTCAATAGAAGTTACTACTGAATATTCCTAAGCATAGAAATGGGAGCTTATTACTCCTTATCCTTTATAAAAAGAAGTCAGCAAAGCTTTATAAGAGTGAGTAAATTTTATTTATATTTTATTTATTCCTCGTATTCTCTAGGGTATTCTTTATGTTTACTCAGTTGTAACATTACCAGAATGATAACATTTTTGTATTAAATAAATGAAAAAAGCTGGTGATTGACATCTTAAAAGCTTGGAGAAGGTTCATTCTCTTGTAGAAAATTGGTTCTTTATATAATCTATAACTTAAAGAAACAAAAGCAAACAAAGAAACCCCACATTATTCCTTTCACAGTGATCTTGTAATTTTATCCTACAATATTCATCATTGCTAAATCACTGTTATACTTTTTTTATTATTAAAAATAGTTTACAGTAACTCAGGAAATTCTATCATAATATTAAAGTAATATCTAGGGTGATTAAATTTTATCCTAGCAGTTGGTTGTACTTCAAATATAGTATTTTTTCTTACACCAGAATACATTTTACAGACAATTATTCAGCACCTTCAATACTGAGAAGTCAGTACTAACTTTTCCAGAATATATTATGTTTACCTGTTATATGTAATATACACCCTAACATAATGTCAGCCCTGTCTTGTATGAAAGAATACAAACACAATCTAGGAGATTCCATTCAGCTTCCAGTACAACCTGTTGATACTAGAGTAAAAAAGTGAAAGGGAAATATCTGAGAAAACCTGCAAACTAATTTCTGAAACTACAGTTGCAGAAACTGTATAGCTCCATTATTTTTCTGTAGTGAAAACTGAAGAATATTGCCAATTGCTGTTATAATTCATATCCAGATACTCATTTCTATGAAGCACTAGAATGATTTAGTCCAGGAATATTATAGTTTTACAAGAACAAACAATAAGCAAAATGTCAGTCCTACGGTTGGCTAGTTTTAAATATCTCAGGAAACTGCTAAAATATGTAGACAATTAATTGTATAAGATATTATTAATATATTAACAATATTATGTAGTATTTAATATAAAAAGTTAATAGAGAAGTACCAGTTTATTTCCTGAATATTCACAAAGATGTTCAAATACTTCTATTATAAAACAGAGTCTGCATAATGTTTATATATTGGTGTACATTCACATCAAGTA
Organism: Coturnix japonica; assembly: GCF_054131305.1. NCBI lineage: Eukaryota > Metazoa > Chordata > Aves > Galliformes > Phasianidae > Coturnix > Coturnix japonica. The sequence continues at coordinate 13,963,900 of NC_140666.1, forward strand.
TTACATTAGACGGTTAAAGTATTTAGGAGATCTTACAGTAATCACTATGTAAGAAAGACAGGCAAATCAGGCCAGCATATTCTAGAAGTCTCAGTCATAATAAATAAACAGTAAAAGTTTAGAGGGAGGTTTTTGTGGTTTAATCTGTTTCTCCATTTGCATGCACAGGCACACAAATTTTTCCATATGGTATCAGGTATCATAACCTAAAAGAAGTAGCAAATGAACATTGCTTGTTTCTTTGGTAGAAAATAACAAACATTCTCTATAAAAACTGTAGCTTCTAAGGCTCAAAAGCCCTTGAACTATGAATAATCTGAGTTGAATAGCATTCTCACAATGAGGAAACCTGCAAAGAAACGGTTTAGGGACTATTTCACACATTGTAAATCTTTTCATTTATTGTATCACATTAGAGGTCAGTTGCAGTTAGTTTTGGTCTCCTTAATCTTGCTTTTATATTATCCTCACATGTGGCATTTTAACATTATCACCACTGGGTTTTCCCAAGAGGAACTCTCAACTCACATTAGAAGGTTCCCAGTATAAGAGAAAAATCAGAGATCACATACTGCCTTATAGACCCTGTCAAGAAGAAATGAAGATTGCCTAAAATAAAAATGCTGAACTGTTTCATCAGAATTCTACTTCAAGAACTACCAGGCAAATCTTTCTACAGGGCTCATGTTTGTAACTCTGCTGACCTGGTTAAATTAGATCCACAAAATAACTTTGCAAAGAAGGGCAAAAATCTACTTCACCTTTTGTACCTGTCATGGTTTAATAATTTTGTAATTTTGCTATCAGTATTCCACATCATAACATCATATAAAGCATGAATAATTTTACTGAATCTGCAACTTATATAAGAAGACTACATCTCCCAGAGAACAGCACGATAGGTCACGGGACCTGGACTCTATATTAACTCGGTCGCAGAACAGACAGGCGTCTTTCGAGTTATGGCATTCAGGGGAGTGTGTGGGAGCCTTTGCCATTCACCTAGATTTCACAGTAGGCCTCTCGGTTACAGGACTCATTCTCTCTCCTATTTTGCTTGATTCGTTAGCTCAATTTTCAATTATATTGTATTATATTGTGTCATCCTGTATTTCGATATAGTATTTAGTAAATAAGTGTGCCTCCTTAGATCGTTGCCACTGTTTTCTTTTCCTAATTAACTTTTTCCTTTCGGCCTCCTTCCGGAGGGGCCCACGGCCCCTGTCACGGACGCAGGTGGATTTTTTCGTTCAAACCAGGACAGTACCAGTAGAATATATATAATATAAAGTAATGGTACTCGTAACATTATTATGTCTGAGAATTTCTGTGGATGATACAGAGATTAAAAAAAACCAACAAACAAACAACAAAAAAGCAGTAAGTGGCATGAAGATGCAGTGACATTTCAGCTAACATTTTTGTGCATAATTTATGCTTTGCCCACTACTCTGATGATGGACTTGTCAAACTAACTTAGCCTGGAAGCAGGAACAAGGGAAAAGGCGTGTGTCTTCTCATCTAGAGCCTTCCTTCAGGCCCTCAGGTGACTTTGAAACAGTTTTCTATACTCTTGACAGGATGTAAATGAAAAAAAATCCAAAATAAACAGTAAAAATAGTAGTTTATATAAAGACAAAATTAAAATATATTCTGATGTTTTGCAATTTCTTTTTTTGTCAGCTCAGCGAGAGAACTATGTTAAAAAGCAAAGGCAGTAAAACTCAGAATCAGTATTCAGCCACATTACCTCTACAGAGGTAGAGTACTAGCAGCATTGTTTAGCTGCCCCGTTTCTGGTTTTGCTTGATTATTTGTTAGATTACAGGATATTGTTCTGAAGAAGGAAGTCAAAACTTCACCTGTATTTGGTAGAGCCTGTCATCAGTTCTGTCCACATGGCATGTTAAAATTACCAACAAAGAAAAGACAATTTTAGTAGTTACAATAATGTGGATAAAAAGATGAAAAAAAAACCCAAACATTCCTATCAGCACAACATATTTTTCTGTTCTCAAAGAGAATAAAGTTTTCTAAACTTACAGACTGAACAACAGACGTTTTGCCAAGTGAGGTCATTTACTTAGGTTAGAGGAGGCAAATATTTTTCATCTTAACTAGCTTAAAAACATAATCCTATTTGCTAAATATCAAAGCACCCAGTAGAGAAATCAGGAAGGGACGATGATGATTGTCTTCCATAAGGCTGCCTATAGTGAAAAGCCAGTCAAATTTCAGGTGAAAAGGAGCATTTATCTGACAAGGAAACTTCTGATAGCACACATGCAAGCCAAATTAAAAGGATGGAAAATTTTCACTTATATTGCTGGAAGGAATACTGTGAATAGTTATCCTGTGTATCCAGTGATTATCAAAGACCTATGGAGAAGAAATAATTGAACTAGAAAGTTTTCTACATTTACATCAAAGAAAAAAAAAAAAGCAACAAAAAAAACCCCCACAAAAATACAAAACAACAACAAAAAAAAACAACCCAAACCAAGCAGCAGTAAAATAAATTAATGAGGAAATAAATAAACTGAGCCCCCTCCCCAAATACAAGAGACAACATATCAGCAGAGTTGCTAAAAGAACCAAATTAAAATAAATGTGTCTTCCACATTCTGGATGCATTAAAAAAACCATGAATATCATGCAGTTATTGGTGTAAAGGTATGATATGCTCTTTTTCTGTAAAGGCTTCTTTGAGATCTCTTACAGAAAGCAAAACAACCAAACAACTACAAAAACACCAAAAAACCTATCAAAAAACCAACACATACAGGTTAGAACTCTGTGGTTCTATCATAACCATATATTAAAAGTTAGAGCTTGCATTCATGAGCAAACAGATTCATTTTAATGCACTCTAAGTTCAACTAGAAAGTTTTCTGCAATAAATTTAAAGATTGACTTCATAGAAGTGAGATGGTTTCATACCTGCATTAAACACAGATTTAGCTACTTTGTGATATCTCTGGAGATTCTGAAATTTTAAACTAATCTGAAATTTCTTTAGAAGTCTCTAAGTATATTTTAGTAACACTATAAATAGTGTTGCTAATTACTGGGTTCTTTCAGTATAATTATGGAAATGTTCTTGGTACACAGTATTAATTTCTTCTAGTACTTATAAATTTGTGCACTGAAGTATAACACATTCTAATGCTATCCCAAAATGCAACGAAAAGTGGAATGAAAGCATGAATGTTTTTAAAAGAGAAAGCTGCTTTGCTGCATGCTTTCTCCAGCTTAAAAAACAGCCAGTTAATGCAATTATTGTTGTCTTACTTATACAGCAGTCTGCTGTTGGAGGAGAGGGAAGATGTGGCAAATGAACATTCACATTTAATGATAAATAGGATCTAATAGTGTGATACTGTCCTAGATCCTGTAGATATTCTGGAAATATGTTTTTATCCATTCTGAATTTGATACAAATATGAATACCTCTTTTTAGGGTAGGAGTTCCCTCTAATTTTTATCTCAATCTTTATTATTCAGAGACAAAAAAAAACCCAAACTTCTGATGCTTTGCATGTTTCTCCAAAGCCACCGTTAAACCATCCAAAGAAGCTGGTCCTGAGTTTCAGCTGTTAAAGAATTGTCAAGTTTGTTATTGCTTATTCTGCTTTAAGAAAAGAAGATTGTAAATGCACTAGTCTTAATGAATAACTGAAATAAGATTTCTAACCAATTATCATAGGAGTTTTTACCTATTCTATGCACAAAAGGAAAAATGTTTTTCAGTTCAGAACAGTAAGAATATAGAAGAGTAAATACCTTCCTACAAAGAGAAGCAATGTATTATTCTCTGTATTAATGACAATAAAATATTGACTCTTGATCCTAATTTGCAGAGAAAATAGGGAAAAAATGAGAAAACAACTTTGTATTTTTCTGCATTTATACTGATAGGTATGTCACTAAGGAAAGCTTTTTTCTTTTTTTTTTTTCTTCTTTCAAATTCACAATAGACCACTGGATAGAAAAAGAAAATAAAGACTAGAATACCAGCCATTAACTTGGATTGTGTGAATTCTCACACTTCAAACCAATTGAGTAATTTTGCATGTGAACTCAGACAAGTACATATCTGAGCAAACATGCAGGACAGTTACTCTTGTGTCAAGTCCCATTAGAGGAAGACAAAGACAGAATGTTTCAATAGAGTGTTTCAAGGTAGAGCCTGTCTACCCAGTAAATTGTGCACCTACATCATTGTTCTTAAAGTTATCATTACATCTCAGCAAATATAGCAAAAGAATTCTTTGATGAGTTCCTCATGGTAGCATTTACACAACTTTCAGACTCAGATTTATCAGATATTTAACTGAGCAGCTTTTCTCAGTGTGTGACTATATAAACTCATTGCCATAATTTCACAAGAATCTGCCTACCAAATTAGCAGGGGAGTTGAGCTAGATGACTTTTAAAGGTCCCTTCCAACTCAATTCTGTGGTTGTGTGGTAGTGCATTATTAGAGTTTGTAGCCAGTAAAAAACAGTTTCACATGAAAACCTTGAGCCACTTTCATGGTGATTTAAACTATGCACTTTAATTTGTGGAAGCTGTATATGTGGTCTATTACTTTTGTTATGTGTAATCATTCATTAGGATACAGAAATATGGTAATTTTTCATTGCTGAGATGGCTGATAGCTTGAGCACATATTGGAATATTAATTTTTTTTTTGTTTGCTTGTTTTATTTTTAGTAAAAGCTTCGAGTATTGCACAGGATACAGCTAGAAAAATAATACAGAAAGGACAGATTGGAGGCTGAATCAGATGGACTTACTTCACCTGCATACTGATAAGTTTGTTCAAGCAGACATTTAACTGACACCTGAGAACTTCTGCTCCACCTAAAAGTTCTAAGAAGATTGCGTGGGCCTTTCTGATCACTGCAGGAAGAACAAAAACAAAAGAATAACAATCCACAGATTTATAACTGATGCTGCTTAGGCTGAATCTGTACTATAGGCCAGAGATACTCAGTTGCAGATCATAGAGCCTTACCCCTCTCTGCTCATCTCCATGAATGCTCTAGGTTGGGAAGAGGTGTGTGTAGACCATTCTAGCATGAGAGAAGGGGGGGAATGGTGCAGTGCTCCAATATGTTCCCTGACAGGGATGACCAAAGAGTTGAGCAGTTTGCATCTTCACTGGAATTAGACACCAGTAAGAAACACATTGGAGCCAGAAAAGTGGCATAAAGCCATAGCAGTAGCTGAGAATTTTGAAAATAAATAATAATGTATATTTTTTAAAACCCTTGAAAATGAATTAAGAAATCACAAAAAATATATGTTGAGAATTTTTGTCATCTCTTTTTAACAGTTTTATTGCTTTTAGCTACCACTTTTTTTTTTTTTTTTTTTTTTTTTTTGTGGTCCACACATAGAGGCACAGCAATACAGATTTCCCCCTGATGTCAAGTTAATCTGATATTTTAAAGAATTACTTTTAACCCAATACCCAAATCAACTGTATGATCTATAAAGGCAAGAGAATGTCCTTATCTTTAGGACAGTTTAATTAATAGGAAATGTTTTAATTTAAATAGATAACATATAATTAATAACACCAGCTAAGGTAGACAAAGGAAAAAGAGACAGTGGTCTTTGTACATCCTTAAAAGCATTTAACATGCTATTTATCTAAAATTAGTAATCGAATTGTGTAGTGCATGTAGTAAAAAAGCTCAAATGATAGCACTGATTCTATTTCTGTTCTCTCATTCTCTCAATGAAAAAAAGTGTTTAAGCGGCTGTCTATGGACTCTCACTGAGTTTGAATTACTTTTTTTTAATTAAGAGCTACACTGTCATGCCTAAGAAATGTTAGCCACATACTCACAGGCACATTTCTTGCCATTCCTTAGAATATTGACAAAGAGCAAATAATATATTAAAGATTCAGAAATCTGATATATCTTGTCCAGGAAACCTATTTTAGAGGTAAAACTCTGCAATATGGATTTTTCAAAGATTCAAGATTTGGAAGGCATTATGTAGAACTACAAGATTCTTATTGGAGTACAGATGAATAATAGAGACATGTTCACAGTGAGGACAGGAAAACAAACTGACTCAGCCTCCGTGTTTCACATCTGTAGTATTATAGGATTACTTCAGCAACAGTTCTCCAATTGTGGAAGTCATTTGCTGGAGTGGTAAATATGCAAATACTTTCTTCAGACTGTTTTGATCCTAAACTCTGAAGGTGTATGAATTGACAGAATGTAACTCAGAAAACAGAGATCAAATGGCAAATTATGGTTAAGTCTGACATTTAAACTTATATTTGACAGAAACACGTTGCTTGTACACATTCTAATTCTAACCTATAATTACAGCAAGGTCATGTTCACAGAAATGTTTTCCAACTCATGGGAAACATGGTACAATGACTCTGAGTCAGTATCACAGTCTATACATATATGAACTTTTAGTAAATCTCTTGGACTTTAGAATGACACTTCATCCCTGCAAGCAGAAACAAATGAAGAAAATACTTTAAATACAGAGAAAACAAAACAAAACAAAAAACACAAAATCCCCTCCCCCCAAAACCCAAGACAATAAAGGAGGAAAAAATCCCTCTAAGGATCTGATCTACAACCAAGTAAGTTAAGAGGATTTAAACTACTAACCTTTTCTTTCTGAAAGAATAATTTTAGAACTGGCCTTCTTGAAGGAGCCAGAAGCACTGGCTTTCCTGAGACCTCAAATCAAAGTAATTGCTTGGTGAGGTAAAGCCTTGCAGCAAAAATACCGTGATGTAAATATATATACCAGTTAAATTAAAATATAACTATCAGGGAAAAAGCAAGAAACTTGAAGAAAAGAGAGCAACACTGACAAACACAGATGCACTGGTGTCAGGTGACAGAAAGGACAAATTATCTTTTTAAATAATTTCTCCAGTACTGTACTAAGGGTTTCTTTGTTTTAATTAAATCTGTGGTGGTGAATGGAGATAAATCCAGCTAGTGGTCAGTCATGAGCAGTGCTCCCCAAGGATCAATACTGGGGCCAGTCTTGCATATCTTTAATGGTGATCCGGACAATAGGGGATTGAGTGTATCATTAGTAAGTTTGTACTGACTCCAAGCTGGGAAGATGTGCCTGAGAGTAGGAAGACCCTACAGAGAGATCTGGATAGTCTGAATTCACGGCCTGTGGCCAATTGTATGAGCTTTAATGAGACCAAGTGTTTGGTCCTGCACTTTGGTCACAGAAACCCCATGGTACTCTACAGGCTTGGGCCATAGTGGCTGGAAAGCTCCATGGAGGAAAAGGATCTGGGAGTATTAGTTGACAGCCAGTTGGACATGAGTCACTAGTGTGCCTAGGTGGCCAAGAAAGCCAATGGTATCCTAGCTTGTACCAGAAACAGTGCAGTCAGCAGAAGCAGGGAAGTGATTGTCCCTCTTAGACTTTATGTAAATGTTTTCTGATTATCTTTTTAGTTTTACACGCTTTTTCACATTCTAACCTTTCTCCAGCACTAATATTCGTTCAGCGGTTGAAATATTGATCTGAAAATTTCCTCAAAGATGCAATGAGCTTTAATTGATTATTTAAAATATTCAGGTACTTGGAAGAAAGATGTTATAGAAGGCAAAATCACCTGAGAAATCTAAATTCTGTATGATTTTATCAAACCACTGAATAAACACACATCTGATATTTTCTTAGATTAATTTCAGAGGACTCAATGGAGTTATAGATGTGGAAATTTCAGCTTCCTTTGCGTATTTGATACTAATGGATTAAACTCACTTTTTAAACCTAATGAAGTAAAATCCTTCACTGAAACTAAAGATTCTTAGAAAAAAATATAAATAAGTTCGTGCTTTTTTTTCTAAGATCTGCACTTTTTCCCTTGATGCAGGTCCTCTGAATTGAAAGCTTTAATAAAGTACGAATTACTGAAATGAAACAACCTTAGAATGTCTTTTCTGTGATTTATCTTTCCTATTACTACTTTGCTTTTATAAGACCATCTATAAATTCTTACTGTTTTTCTTCAACAACTTTTTCTTTTAATTTGGTTTTTTGCCCTCTTAAACCAAAATATTCAACATTAATTTTTCCTTTTTGAATTTCAGTGAAAAACTTTAATCAAAGAATTTTCATTCAAAAAACTCCTTATATCAACTCAAAAATTTGCTCATCTACTGTTCACCAGAAACCAATTGTTCCCAATTTGAAATGCTCTGGGTTCAACTTTTCCACCTCCATCAGACTAGTGCATTATGTTCTGGTATATTTTGTTCTTCAGTTAAGATTAGGGTTTGGGATATAGCTATACTAAAGAACTATAATAACTACAAAGATCAGAGCATAACTACCAAATCCCGGAAGTGCTAGAGACACAGATCTCTAACCTCACAGAGAGGAACATAATACACAGATTTCCTTGCATGCTACCAAAAGAGACACTGAGTCACTGCATACTGGCCCCTTCCTTTTTGAACAGCCATTATTTACTTTGAGTACGTCTAGTGTAAAAGTCCCTTCTCACTAGTAATTATGTGTCATGCTTTTATTGATTCTTCTTCCTCCTCATCCTGGAGGTGTGATGCAGAGAGTCAGACTTATGGCTTTTGAATTGATAATGGGACAAATTAAATATACACAATACTATAGTTTACAGCTTAATCCATCCATGGATGATTTGTGGGCTTTCTATGAAAGGGAAGAGCAAAGGCTTGACAAAGAAGGTGAGTACTCACCCAAACATGAAACAGACTAAAGGTAAAGCAAGCAGCAACTACAATAGTGAGTCATAACCATTATATGGAAGGAGAAAAGAAGACTCAAATTTGTTCTGCAGAATTTATTGATCTTAGATCTATAAAATGAAAGAATTCATATACAAAATTTTATGATGATTTGCTGCCACGTACTCTAACTTATGTGGCGTGATGGTGTAAATTAGTTAAAATCCTTGTCCTGAAAATGTCAGATTACATATAATATATACTCAGCAAGTCTTGTCACTCTCTACTTTTTCTCCATTTGATGCAATGCTTTAAAAATACGTATAAACTGAAACACACATGCATATTTTAAAGCCCATACAGAATATTTTTTTTTTCCTAAACAAAGGTCATAGAGTCTGGAAAGAAAACTGTTAGGTTTTCTAAATATTTTTATATTTATATATGTAACAAATTCATTCACAAAGAAAGGAGTAACTTGTAGTATGTCTGAGTAACCCTTACTCTAAACATCTCTGAAAAAGATGCCTCCTTTGAAATTAGTTTTAAGGCACTTTATTTGATTCTTTGTACAAATGATGTAAGAACCCAAGACAAGAAACAAAGTCTGAGGACAAAGATTAAATATAATGATACGCTTATCAATTTGCTTTTTTATTGTCAAAGTTGAGCTGAAATGTAGATTCACATTTACTTCTACTTTCTTGTGAACAACAGCAGAGAAAAGACAAGAAATAAATGTTATTAGAAGCAAAGCTAGCAAAATTTGATCTTTTATGATTATGTAGCATGTTTGATTTATTCAGCTCCCTCATGTAGCTGTAACCAATACATTTACAATTACTCAAGCTCCAGTTTCTTATTTTTTCAATCTTTTTCCTAAACTCTCATTCCCTTCCATATATACTAAGAGATTTCTTTTTAGCCTGCTTATTGGTACCTGCTATGTTTTGCTTAGCAGCTTGACAAAAATTGACTGGTTAGCTGGCTGCTGTTTCTTGAATACATTCCTTGGTATTTACTTTTCTGTATTATTATTTTTCTTTAGTTTCCATTATTCTCTCCATATCAAGGAAAGTAACTTATACATACAGGCTATTTTCCATATGCAGTCTTTACACTTTATAAATATATATACTTCTATATAAAGACTCCTTTCAGGCAAATACATGAGTTTAACATCAATTTCCTTAAATTGTGATATGTGATGGAAGCACCCAATCCAGTAAGACTCAATTGTGTATTAAGAGGTATGCTTTTAGAGTAAAATGTATCATCCTCTAAGTGAGGGTGACATTGTCAATGGTTTCATAAGTTGATACCTTCATCAGGTAGTAGAAATCTTGAAGCCTATTGAAAGAAATCATCAGTCCTGAAACAAAAGCTTTTCTAGGTATTTGACTGTGGCTAGAAACTTGCTATCAACTTCTATGCAGTTCAGTGTTTACAGTTTCAGACTGGGCTTCTTTAGCTTGGAGAAGAGAAGGCTCTGGGGAGATCTCATAGCGGCCTTCCAATATTTGAAGGGAATGTATAAACAGGAGCGGGAGTGACTGTTTACAAGGGTGGATAGTGACAGGACAAGGGGGAATGGTTTTAAAATAAGACAGGGAAGATTTAGGTTAGATATTAAGAGGAAGGTTTTCTTTTCTCCCAGAGATAGTTATATACAAAGCAGTTTTTTCTCTAGGCTTATATTCTTGATAAAGTTATTGAACTACATTTACAATCACGTTCAATAGGCCTCCTAATGAAAGGCACTATATCAGACGTTGTTAGATGTTGGAATGTAGACTTCATCCACTCTGAGGACTAAATACAGATCTTCCACTTGGGGATCACACGAAAAACTAATCTCATAGCATTCTGTGATAACAAGCAAATGAATTTGCCCATATATTACAGAAAATTACACATATACCAACAGTTTAACACCTGCAATATAAACAGTTTATTAAACTTACCTTGACGAAGGAAAAATTCTTCAAGAAGAAAGTAGTAGCTTGGGAGTCTCTGTGGCATGTGAAAGTCTTTTTACTCAGATTTCTATGTAAATTAAGAACAAAATAAATAAATAAATAAATAAATAAATAACAGAAGCTGAAAATATTGTTCAGTCCTTTGGTAATAACTCATCTGCAGAGAATTTAAGATTAACTGAATTTGCTCTGTGTTGAACAGCTTTAATTCAATCTATTTCCATTTTCTCTGTGCTCTAAATGCAGGTTGTTGGGTGGTGTAAAAGGGAGTTAATTAGCTATAAATACCAAACAGCACCCAAATAAAAAAGATCATTATGAACATACAGTGAACAGCTGTGCCATTTGATGAATAACTTCTGTTTCTAGCAGTGCTTCTATCCTTTTCCTAGACTGGAGAAGGCTTATCTCTTTACATGACTATCTTACCTGAAAAACAAATCTGTTCCACATGTGAAGAGCTATGAAAGTCCAAAGATAAAATTAGAAGGGACTGTATGAAAAAAAACCACTAAAAACAGAAACCATGAAGGTTAGCATTTTCAGGAATATCACATACTAGTCTAACCTCTGTATTCAGAAGTGATTGATCATGTAGAAATCTGATGCTAACCTGAAATCAATAAAATACAAACAGTCCCATAAATAAAAAGTGGAAGCTTAAATCAATATAAAAGAATCTATAAAAGCTTTAATTTCGTATGCTTACCAATATTCTTGTTTCCTAAGGTTTTATCATTGAGGTCCTACTAATGAGTTACTTAGGCTACTGAACTCATAACCAAAATCTAGGCTTTATATAAACATATAAACAGATGTCAAAATAAATGGAAATCACAGATCCAATTAACTGCCAGATGTTCCAAGGCATAATAACTCTGCATATTTCAAATCCACCAACAGTATTCAAAACTTATTAAAGATTAGTTTCAATCCTATTTGATAAACTGCTTGAAGACTGGCTTTTTATGGTGTAGGTACAAAACGGTCTAGAATTGAATGGAATACTGCAGATAGTATAAATGAATAGGGACCAGATTTTCAAGTCTTTCACCTACAGCTACTGTCTTGGACCATGAAAGTAAGTATAAATTTCTCTTCTGTATACTCAAATTCTTATGACATCAGTCAAAGCTTTTTCTGTCTTTGGTTCCAAATTGTCTTAGTGTATAAAAAAAGTGAATTATGAATAGAGGTATGTTAAATTATAAACAATAATATAAACACAAAACATGGAGATTTTAACCTGTTATTCTAATATGAGTCATTATTCTATATTCACTTGCTCTGACAAAAACATACACAGAATTACTGATATTCTAGGCAATGCTTCTCTAATTTACACGTTAAAAAAATAACATGGGAAATGAAAGCAAAATAAAAAAAAATCATCATATTCACTTGGACATCAGCTGCCATAACAGATAAATTGGGGACTTTATCATATGGAAGTTTTCTACTTCTGTACTTGTCTTAGCTTTTTCAATTTAGGGGAAGTACTTTCAGACAAGGAAAGCCCCTGTTGCTAGATTTTTTTTTCTCAGCAAAATTTGCTATCGGATTGTTTACAATTATGCTTAAATTACATGACCATAAGGGTATAAAACATAACTTCATATGTATTATCTCCATTTTATATTTGTAGTAAATAAATATGAGAATCTGAGCACAGAATTTCAATGTAACACAGATCCCACTTGATTAGTGAAATACATAAAGTGTAAAGGATTTCTGTCATATGTCTAATTACAGACTTAATGGACACTTTTGACATTCTTTTTGCTTGACAGAGAAAAGTTTTCATCATTTCACTATTAATCATGTGATTTATCTGATCTGATTTCATATTTGAAATGGAAGGAATTTACCCTTTAGAAAAAAACAGTCTAAACAATAATATCATCTATATGTGGGAGCTTACTGTAGAGACCTCATGAAAACAAACTGGAGGTCAAACCAACCACCCAGGAATTGGACAAACCTCGCTTTGATTTTCCCCTTCCAGCTATATTCCTTCTTGCAACAAATTAACATTCAGGTACTGGGGTAGGGCATATGTCAAATTTCAACATCCCAAACTGTAATACAGTAAAGGAAGATAAATTCAGGGCAGAAGTCCAGAGGGTAAAGTATTTTTAAGATGGACTGTAATATCCTCAATATTCTTATACTGAAGATGTATTTTTTCATTTTCTTGTCCTATATTTATTCAGTTATTGCATTATATCTGTGTGAAATATTACAATTTGAAGACTGATTCATGGTACTCATTTCCCTCTATCTGATACTAACACTATTCTAGGGACCTCAACATGTACAAAATGCTTATGGAATTGAGGAAGGCATGATTACATTTGTTGCTGAAATAATTTCAGATAGGATGGAAAGAGTTAGTTATGATTTTAGAATTGTGCTATATTCTTTTCTTAAGCTTGTATTTGATTTTTGAAGTCTAGCTGGGCTTAAAAAAAAAAAGAGGTTGCTAATAAATGACTTTCAAATGATGCACAGTCTTGAAAATATTCAGGACACAGTATGATTCTCACCTTTTAATTCAAAATGCTTCTTTATTCATTGTACTATTACTTAACTTTCAGAATTACAGACTTGAAATGTGCTCATAAAAAAACTGTAATTGTGCTGTAGCTCTTCAAGTAATTTATTTGTTATTGCACCATTAATGAAAAGTCCAACAGTTAAAACTGCTGAAAATATTATATGGGAATGAGAAAAGAATTTCAGTCCTTGAACCAAGCTGTATTAGTTGTGCAGACATAAGGAGTCATAAGCAACAACTTCAAAGTAGGCAAATATGTTTTACTTTCCTGACCGCCAGCTGCACTTCATTCTTTGGTATTTTGATAGCTCAGTAGTTTAGACAGAAACTAGGCATGGGAAATTTTTTTCCCAAGACAAAAAGAATCTGAAAGACCAGAATACAAAAGGAAAGAAAAAGTTTTCAGCCTTATTAATCATAATTATTTGAGTACAAAGCTAGACAACAAAGGGAAAAATAAAATGTCTGCTGCTGAGGCACAGCATAAAATAGCATAATGCTTTCTACATGACACTATGGCAGTGATGTCAACCTTTTCAACAGTTTGTCAATCCAACTCACCATCCTTAAATAGCTTTGCAGGGAAAGTAATTATTTATTGCTATTTCAACAGATTTTTTTTTTTTTTCAAGATGATCTATAAAAAAGGAGATATTTTTAAAAAATATTTATACAATAGATGTAGTATCAAAATTATATTTTAAATAATACAGAGACTAGAATATTCCTCACTTACATGTGGATTAGAAACATTTAGTATTCATTAGCTTCTATTAAGAAAATGGGAGGATTAGCAATATTTTCTTTGCCTGTTATAATAAAAGAAAATACTCAACACCTTTCAGCAATCAGGGAAGAATCTGTGCAAGAGTTACAGAACAGTTATAAATAAAGCTGTCTGTAGAGCACTGACAAATTTCAGCGCTTCTAGAGTTATTAAGATAGCTCTGGTGTCTTGTATCTCAGTGAAACATAACTTTCCTCTGTTTCAAATTACACTGTATGAGCTCAATACTCAATGTAGAATCTTGTATATATAGCTAACTTTGAAATGAATCAAAGTTTCTTTTGGGGACTCTAGAGAATTTGGCTAGCTTTCTAACTTGAAGGGACTATTTACTGATATTAAAATAAAAAAATAAATTAAATTTTAAAAATTGAAGATATTTTTAATGGTTTGGGTTTTTTTTCTGCTTTAATAAAAACCTTAAAGAATGCTCTTGAGTACTTTTGTGCTCCATGCAAAATATTCCTCAGCTTTATAAAAGAACTTTACAGTTTAAGTGGTGATGGTATATATGTGAATGGTTCATAAAACAATTCTTTTAAGAAAAATTGGACACCTGAAAAACAAAACTAAGAGCACCCTCAAGCGAAATTAAAAAGAAATAAATTCAAGTCGTTTTATAACTCATTCTTTTCCTATTTTATGTCTTGTGCAATATATCAGCAGTCCATGAATTTTCACCTGAAAAATACTGCTGTTGGAAATTGCTCAATGTGAATCATAAAGAGAACAGTTTAGTTAATTAAAAGTTTGACTAAGTAACAAGTTACATAGAAGGCTAAATCCCAAATTCAAAATAATTTATCCACTTAGTCAGCCTCATGGAAAATTAATGGAAGAGTCGTGTAGGCTTTAAATCACATTTGAAGATATGGCTTAGTTGGTTTTAAATGCACATTATCAAAGACATTTGATATTTTAAATTAAAAATGAAAAAAACAATAATAAAAAAAAGCCACACCTGCCTCCAAAGGCTAAGATGAAGTTACCACATTCTGAGCTTTTCCATGGTTATCATCAAAATAGAATATGACAAGAGAGAGCCTAATGGTAGATTCTAGTGAATATTGCTGTATCCACAACCTTCTTAACAACATTAACACACAATTTCTTGATTACCCGTATCATAAAATCTGAAAAAATGTCTATGCAATGGGTATATAAAGCTTACTTAACAGGAAAATTGAAAGCTCAAACAGCTCTTCGCATTCATATTTATATGTACTATATGATGAAGTTTTGTATAGATTTTACACTTGGTAATATTATCTTTTGGAAGAAAAAAAAAAAAAAAAAAAAAAGGTAGGAAATTAAAGCTTCTTAAAATTAGACAGCAACATAATATGTCCAGTAAGCCAGAAAATTATAGAACAGCAATGGCCAAAGTTCACATCAGAAGCAAATCTTTCTGCAAAATTGTAATGCTGTGGGTTTGCTCAGTAAATGAATCCGTGTCTGCTCTACTGCTTCACTGTAAAAAAGAAGTTCTAAAATTAGTCTAGAAATACAGATAAATGTTTGCATCTGAGATACATATCTAAAAGTTGATAACTACAGCTTGGGAAATAAAGAGATAAATACCTTTGTTGTTTTTAAGAAAAGCAAAATATGATTTCTTTCAGAAAAGTATATCTAAACTATAATCAACATCCTAGTTATATATGCTATAAAATAGGACAGTGAACCACAGGAAAAAAAGTACATCCCATCCCAATAGCTCATTTGTCTCTCTTCTATATCAGATGATTGATAATACATACTGTCTCTCCATAGAAATCTTGCCTTATCCTTTAACACTCTAACCTATTCTATTTAGAGCATCGCCATGCCTCCAGACAAGACATCTCTTGGTTTAGTACTCTACCTTCTCAGTCAGGTTAGTGTTTCAGTTAAAACAGCAGCTTAATATTACCTTTATGTATTATTTTTTTCCAGACAGTACTCTCTGCTGCTAGACACAAAAAAGGAAGGAAGAACATGGACTAAGAAAGGGATAGGGAAGGCAAAGGTCTTCTGAAACTGGCTGTTGGGCAGAGTAGGTGGAAGCCAGGCTGACTGTGGCAGCATGGAGCAGGACATAAAACCACTATAACACCATAAATGTGTAAGCATGTCTACACCTAATTGTTTTTGTATAACATGTTTAGATCATGATGCTACCATGGCGTTAAAAGGGTACAATCCATTCTTTAAGTATATCTTTGGTTGATCATGGTGTTACAGTTTACATTACCTCCAATATGAACATATTTTTTCACTTCCTATCTTCCAACTCACCTACTTTTTATGTTCTTTCTGTTTAGCTCATTTGTAGTAACTTGAATGCTACCCAGTGTCATAGGGGAGGGCTATAAAATGAGATTAAACTCAGCACAAATGACTCTGCAAAAGCAGAATTTAGAGTAGAACATATGACCTCAGGGCTGTATAGAAAACATATCCAGACTCACAGAGGTTTAAATGCAAAAAATGATAGATTATAGAGAAGCAAGCATCCATAACATTTCAAGAAAAAAATTCAAGAGAAACTTCAGGTTGTTTTTCTAATTTTCTTAAAAAATACTAAACCAATTTAAAGAACACAGTTCAGCATACAGAATACTTCAAAACGGAAAACACTTCTCATTTTGCAGATCAACCTTGAAAACATGAAGTGTTCAATCATAGTCAGAACAGGAAAAATATCCAGCGGAGATTAGCATTAACATCACAATACAAGATTAAAAAAAAATACCATCTTTGAAAACAATAATTCACTCCACACTTAATGATGTCTTCTGTGTCAAGGCCACAAATGCAATAAGATTCATATTCCATCCTTTGAATGTCTCCTATCATTTAAAAGCTTGTTAATCTCCTTTATGAGATAACGAACATCTACAATAGCTGGATCTTTCTGTAAAATTCATTTGATTTTCTTTGTCCTAAGCTTAATTTAATGAAGGTCTGCAAGGAATCATCAAAACAAGTTTCTGTGAATGTTGTCATAAATTGAAATGAACTCTCTTTGCTTCCAGTATGTCCCAAATATAATAAAGGCATTTGGGATAAAATTGCATTGCACGAGAATGTACATCATATCTCTGCCATATCTAAGTAGTTAATCATTATTTTCAGCAGATGACAGAGGGCAGCTGAAATTCCTTATCAACAGTCAGTGCTCATAGATGGACATGCAGAGACACAGCATTTCACGCTCTAGATTAGTGTGTATCGTGATACTCACCGATATTAACGCACCTGAAATGCATTTAAGTGGCCTATTAAGCTGATGACAAAGAAGGCAGATTATTCTTTGGTTCCAACCATAACAGCTAAAAGAGAGTAAAGTTCCAAACACAATTTGAAAAGATGAACATGTTAAAAAGTATTAACAACTTTTAAACATATATTCAAAGACCCAGACATCTGTACTAAGTCTGGGTGGGATGAAGCTAGCTTTCATCCTAGCAGTCTGTGTAGTGCATTGGTTTTGAATTCAACTGAAAAAGTGTTGTCATGCAGTGTTTCAGCTGTTGCTGAACAGTGCTTACACAGAATCAAGCTCTTCTGTTTCTCACTTTGTCTCAAATAAATAAATAAAAATTTTATAAACAAATGTACTACTAAATGGATATAATTAATTGATGTTACTTGTATAAACATATTTATTGAATACCTCTATTAAAAATATTTAACCAGGAAATTACCATCAAGATTAAAAAAATTACTCTTAGCCTATAGCAACAAGATATCAACAACTTCAGTATCTAAAGGCAAGTCATTTAAATGGGAGATAAATTTGAACATGCTGGATATTAGTAAGCAAGAAGTAATGGGGATATCATTGAAAAGAAAGCATTTATTATGGATGTTATTAGGACGGCTTTCTGATGTATAGAAAATGAGGCAAAAGAGGAGAGTACTCACAACACTAAGCAAAGGTACTATTGGGAAACATCTCCAAAGCAAATTATATTTAATTTGTTGAAGACACAATGTGAGGACTTCTGGCTAGTTTAGTGAGATTAACACATCTGCTTTAAGCAAAAATGGGATGAGGAAGATCACACAAAATGTAGTGTTTTAGCTCACTGACTTTCATTAAATCTTCAGCCTTGGAAAGATAATGTCCTCAATAGATCTGTTTTCCTCATGGAATGTATGTGCCACCTCTGTGGCACTTCTAGTGTCTATTGCCAGCATACCAGGTAGCACAGCAATTCATCAGGAAGCCAACAGAAACGCTGACAATTATTGACAAGCCTTCTTAATATAGAAATAACGTTCAGCCCAGTGTTTGCTTCAGCTCTCAGGGGATTAAATGATTACTATAACATAAATAAATAGAATGAATTTAGATATATAATAACATAGCTTTAAACTGTTTCTGGTCGTTTGGCTACAGCTCCTTAACATGGCAAATATTTTCAAAACATGACAAATTCTGAGCTCTCACTGAAGTCAGCTGGAATTCCACAGTGATTTAGAAACAAAGAATCAGCCTCCTTCTTCCTTCAAAAACTTTGTAAAACACTCCAAATACAATTCTGCTTGAATATTCCCTAAAAATACTTCAGTTTTCATACAGGCCAATAAAGTTTTCTGATCTAAATATGCTATGACATCAGTCTCTAAGTTTTGCACTTCGTACATCAGCTAACATAGAAGTTTACAGTTTTCCAAATACTGTTTACAGTTTACCATTGCACTGTAATATATTGATGTTAATGTAAGGGCAAATTCAACCGCCTCATATACAGTTACTTTTTGACTGCTTGTCATGCACTTAGTAAAAGTAGGATTCACAAAGTATTTTCCACTTTCTTCACTAAATTTTCTTTATCTATCACTTGAGGAGACATCTTGCTCATTAAAGCTAAACTACATATGTGCTAATTGGCACAGTTCTTCATAACCTAGATAATGACCTGCCTCATTTCACCACTACGACCCCAGGGCGTGTTGAACACACAACACTTTCCTGTAACAAAACAGACAAATCCCAATTTAAACGTAGCTATAATTACAAAGTAGCACTGGTGTAGCACATCATTTTTCTGAGAGTACTTCCAAATGATTTAAATCACTTTTAAGTATCTTTTTTCAACCAATTCTGTTTACATTGCCGACATTCATTTAATGGCTAAACAATCCCGTATTCAGAGCGTTTAAAAATTGGGTATTTCAGCTCCCACAATGGGCAGTGGAATTAATAGAATGCATATAGGTTTTGGCATCAACTTTTAACACATTTCTAAGCATAAAACTTAATTATCCTATATGGGAATACTTGATGCTTAATAAAAAGTAATGCAAGTTATGCACATTGTTCTGGACATGTTTCAGTCTAGCTTTAAGAAAATCCTACTTTATCTCACATTGTCATCCAAAGAATTGAGAGAACAATAAGAAACTGGTAGGGAGCTCACAAGAAGAAATTGAATTTCTAATTCAAAACTAGAATCAAAACCATTATTCAGTGCTGTATTATTTTATTCTTTTGGAGAAGGGCAAATCTTTCCAGCTATATAAGCTATATATGGTTTTCTGCTTCCACTTCCTATGAAAAATAGGTTAGTTGAGACAATTTCTCTCCATTAAAGGTTTTGCTCTTGACACTGTAATGCAACCACTGTTCAAATTACCCTTTAGGAGAGTATATTTCCATTCAAGGTAGCCAGGATGATTTGCATTTATCGCTTCAGTGGAACATAGTTCTTCCTCCCTTTTTACATTCCATGTTTCTCATGCTATGTGATTCTAGGTCTGTCAAGAAAACAGAATATTGTTCTGGACAATTTCTGTTACTAAACTAGACTACAATAGGGATATTTTTATATATGTGTGTGTGTATATATATGTATATATGAACCAATTGCAGCTCCCACAGTAGATGTTGCTGATTAGTACATATAAAAGCCAGGACCATAATATATTATAAACAATGTGAGTTGATAGTCTCTCTCATGGCATACTGGATGACCTAACAGTGCCAACAGACCCAGCTGTTTGACTTTAAAAATCATCTCTTAATAAGACATGACTACAAAAGTACAACTTCACCTCTAACGATTAGCTGCCAAATCATTATTTTTTTGAATTTGTTTTCTCTCAATTCAGAGTCAGGGTAATTTCTATTCTGTTTTCTAATAGGCAAGGAAAGCCAAATTTTAGCTAGCAGAAGCTGTAGAGAGACATTTGACCAGTTACTTCTCACTGGGAGGGAAGAAAGGACAGGGTATAGCTGTGTAGAAAGAGCTAGCAGGACACAGGTTCAAGAAGGGGAAGTGGTTGTACAAGTTTAGTTGTTATGATTTAAGATACTTTTTAAGACTTAAAAGCCTATTTTTGAGTTCTGTTTGTTTCAGATCCTACTGAAAACTGTCCAAACTTTTACTTCCCATCTCCCAGGAGATGCCACTCTCTTTTATGGTTGGATTCTTACATATAAATTAAGCAACATCTGAAATAAGAAATTTATGGGTTTTAGTTTTTCAGCAACTTGAGAACTTTTAAAGGAGTCAATGACACTTCACATGCTTAACACTGGTAGAAGGAGCAGCCTTTTTTTCTTAATGTAAAAATTACAGGTGCCTTGGGTCTTTTGAAATAAGACTCATTCTGAGGAGGAGTAAAGCAGAAGAGTCTTGCTTTATCTTGATATGACTTTTCTTTAAAAAGTGCTTCTGGCAGGAGATAATTCAGTGTCCTTTACTGTAGAAGTGTAGGTAGCCACTGAAAATATTAGTCCAAAGGTCATACAGATCCTCATTGCTCAGAAATGATGCCGGTGTTCTTAAGGGATACCTGTGTCCTTTAAAGGCACTGTCCTTTATAACAGTATGCACAGAAAATTGCATCAAATATTAGAGATGCATTTTTCATCAACTCCTGTACAAACAACAGCCACTACATGCAGATTTCTCATATCGTATTTGCAGTACATGGATCCGACCAGACAACACAGAAGGCTAAAATCTGTGCTACCTTATGTTAAACATATTTTATATACAGTGAAATATTACTGTTGAACTCTAACAAATAGCTCCAAGTCAGTTACAAAAGAAATACTTCCCATTAAATTTAGGTGCTAAAGACCTCAGGGAAACAAAAAAATTTCCAAGACATAAAGTTCACCTTTATTACATACTTTTATCACTTTTTTTTTATTTTAATTGTTTTGTCTTTTCCATTTCAGTTAGCATTACCAGCAGAGTATGAACTCAGACCGCCTTGTTATTCTGTCTGCTCCAGCAAGAGCATTTCTAGATTTTTATTTGGGGAATACTACACAGGTAAATGACTAGATTCTTAAACTATATGATGAAAGAGGTATTTTTTTCCTACAGTCAGAAATTTTACACATTGGCACCATGAAGTCTTTTACAATTGAAACAGTTAGGTGTACTTGTACTAGTTGAGAATTTGAATTTTTCATCTCAGATTTAACTTCAATGATAACTCAAAGTTATATATAAAATCTGTTGGAGAAATATTCCTTTTTTTTTTCCTCCTCTCCTTGAGAAAACTTTTATATCACAAATAGCATTTGCTTCTGCTATAAGACTCTTCTCCTTATTCACATTCAGTTAAATGGAACAAAACATGCTTAGCATGATTAATCTTAGAAAGTAAATTTAGCATATGTGTTCAATTAATGGTATGCACAACAGTAGAATCAACAGAAGAAGAAAATAACAAATCAAGAAAGAAAATAGAAATAAAGCTTAAACACCACTGAAATCCATAATGACTTCCATTTATAAAAATTCATAGGAAAACTTGGATGTTATAGCCCATACACGAAGTTCTATGAGAGCAATTTTACAAGACTGTCTTCACAACTTTAGGACACTAAGGAAAAATAATAAATTAAATTTAAGCTTTGAACAGAATTTAAACAGGCATCTTAATAATTTCTTGAGCTATTACCCCACACATCATATGCAATTGTATGCTTTGAATATTAAAAAAAACTGTGTTTTTAATAGTCTGAAAACACATTCTTAATCATGGAATCTGATTGCAATAAGAGAACACAATCACTGACCCCTCTTGGCCACTTCTCCAAATATAGATGCAGATCAGCCATTCTTTAACTAAGAATGGAAGCGGCTGAAGCACTATGACATATAGACAATGGCCAAATCAAGTCAAACTTTTCCAATGCATGCTCTTCATAACATTTCTCAGAAGTTAAACAATCAGCATAAGTCTTTTGGCAGAGATGCATATTTAGCAGATGACCTTTATTTTAAAGTCTGTATTTGGTAGTTAGCCATGTAAATTATTTTAAGTGTCAAGAAAGACAGAAAAAAATGGCAATAAATATTTTGTTCTGTAGACACTCTCTAGGCTTTTAAGTATAAAACAAATAATCACTGCTTAATCTGGAAAGCTTTACTGTCCCTTCTTTGTGAACAAATTAAATGAATTTGGACATGCAGAGAGATTATTAACCAATACCAAATTCCCCCCATTTAACAGCATGGCATTTGCAAGAGTAAATTTTACATTTTTAGCAATGTCTTTAGAGTCTTTAGTGGTGAATTGTAATTCAGACTTTGATTCAAAAACTTGACATTCTACATTGACAAGATCTATTATTGTAGTTATTAATGATGGTGGGAGAGTTTCAACCACAATTCAACTCAAGCCTTGCCACAATCCAGCAACAACCATGGTCTTCTAGCCTTCCAGTTTTACCTGATCAAATCAATTCAGCCCCCAGATTATTCCTTCAACATTACTTTATAAAAGTATTAGAAAAACACTGCAGTTTAATGACCTCTTCTAAAAAATATTTTACAACACCAATTTGTATTCTAATGTCTATCAAACTGTGTTATCTCAGCTATTGAGTAATGGCTTCTGAAATATTAATTCAAGACTAATGTCTCCAATAAGTAAACACTTTTTCTTTATATCCAGACTTTCTATCATATAAACTGGAGAAAGATAGCTTTAAAAAGACTAATTTGCAATTCCCACATAGAACACATGAGAAACAAGTCCCAATGAGATTTAGCTGAGGCCAAGGCAAGGCAGAATGAGTTCCACCACTCAAATTCCATTCCCGATTTATGTAGAAATATTTTACCTGAAAACTGAGAAGATGGAACGACTTTCTTCTGATAACATTCTTCTTGTGACCTATATCTTCTGCTAGGTAATTACAGTGGTCTTAACAAATATTAGTTAAGCAGTGTTGCCATGGCAACATATGTCTTTCTCCCTTCAGCCATTCTACTGATGCCAGAGACATAGAGCTTGTAATATACTTCCCACCAATAAGACAACTGTGTTTCTTTTGACCTCTAAATTACATCAAATGCTATGGATTTTACTTCATGGAACAAAACATAAAGGCACATCCACTTCTCATACATATTTTCCGATCCTGAATGGCATAAAGCAGTAAAACGTAAGAGCAACATTGCTGATATTCAGTAATAAAACAATCATTTGTGTTTACTGATATTCCAATGGGGAAAAAGGTCTTTCATTTTTCTGATCAAAACATATTGACACTAAATAATGAACATACTAGGAGTCTGTATTTAGATTGTATTCAGCTAGAAGAAAAAGGAGGAAATTTCTGGATTCATTCTTATTAGCTTAGTTTGATAGCCTGGATCTGCTACTAGTTCTGTTAAACTTCAGGCCATGGGACACATCAGGCTTTTTCTGGACATTCCTGGACCTGTCTGGAAATTCCTGATCATCAAAAACACAGATGGACAAAAAAAAAAACAAAAAAAAAAAAAACAAAAAAAACAAAAAACCCCACAAAAACTAGAGATATGAAAGAAGAAAAAAAGCAGGTGTTCAATATATATGAAATAAACCATATGTAATCTGTTTGGATATAACATGTAATTCCAGACTAACAAAGAAACAGCAAGATTTAGAGCAAGTTAGTAAGATATTAAAATGAAGCCACAATAACAAGGAAGTAAGCCTCAACATCAACATAAACCCAAGAAAGACCTTAGAATGTTAGTGATGTTCCGTGCCCTGTGCCCACTCCATAAACTGAACAATCGACCTAAGATCCTAGGAAAAGGTGATAGGCACCAGAATACTTCTCTCTATTAATTTTAACTGTATATAATTTAAATTGAATCATGTTTCCTTTTTGCCATAACAAGACTCTGCATGTGAAACTTATGGAGAATTTAGGCAACATACACACACACAAAACCCCCAACAAATGCAACTAACAGGTAAAACCAGCAAAGATGTGGGATTTTTTTAATATAAATTTTATTTTTATTTACTTAATTAAAACCTCTTGAGTAGGCAGAGACTTCAAATATGTTTTATCCAATAAGTAGTATGTACTATATGCCTCATCTTCTCTATTTCTTTCCTGTAGGTTTACAAATATTAACAATTGTAGAATCAATTACTGTAGAATTACTGCAGAATGCCCCATATTACCTGGATTGGTGCCTTGTTTTTTGTTGGTGGTGGTAGTTGTTTTTAATTGGAAAGCATTACTTCCTGCAGTTGCACTGGCAGTGCTTTAACCAACGTTACCAATAATAAAAGGATACAAGAAAGATTGGAAAAGGTGTTTCTACTGATCAAAAATAGATCATTCTGAATTAGGTATTCACATACACACATATATTTCCAGAAGCATAAATAAATCACTCTAATATTCATGCATACTGAAAGGAAAATGTGATTAACATAATGTGAAAATAATTCATTTACTCAGAGGAAAACACTATTGTCATACAATCAGCATTCAAAAATACAAATAAATCAGTATCTTAATATTTATATTTAAACAGAGAAACCTATCTGCCAATGGTAGAAGATTCAAATGCAATTTGTTTATTCTAGAATAAAAGATGTAGAATCATAGAATGATTTATGTTGGAAGAGACCTTAAAGATCATAGTTCTAGCCCTGCTGCTGTGGGCTGGTTCCCAATCACTACACTGGGCTACCCAGAGAGACATCCAACTGAACTTCCAGGGATGAGACATCCACAGCTCTGCACCCATCCTGTACTGGAGTCCCCATGCCTGGTCACGGTACTCCAGATGAGGCCTCAGAAGGGCAGAGAAGGGGAAAATCAACTCCCTCACCCTGCTGGTCACCGCTCTTTGGTGACCACTGGTCTTCCAGGCTGCAAAGGCACACTGCTGGCTCATGTACAGAATTTCATCCACCATAACCTCCAAGTTTTTCTCCACAGGGTAGCTTTTGGGGAGTTCTTCTCCCAGTCTGTACACATACTTGGGACTGTCCCAACCCAAATGCAGCACCTTGCATTTGACCTTGTTGAACTTCATTAGGTTCAAGTGGCCTGCCCAGATCCCTCAGAATGACATACCTTCCTTCTGTTGTGTCAACTGCACCACTCAGCTTGGCATCATCAGCAGACTTGCTGAGAGTACGCTCTAGCCCACTGCCTTACCAGATGATAGATATCTCCCCTTTACCCCCAAAGGCTTCTGGTGTCTCCATCAAAAGTAATAAGAAGTAATGTATTCTGAGTTCAGTACAAACTGGCAATGTACTTGCATAAAAAAAAAAAAAGTACTGTTTTTATCTGTTTTTCCAGCAAGCATGTATCTACCTCTTCTCTACAGCAGGAATGTGGTTGTATTGATATGCTATACTTAAATAATTATAGGATGTACTCATGTAAACATCTACAACAACACAACCAACTTCTGTACAAAAAGAGCACTGTGAAGCATCAGTTTTGTTATCATCCTGTAGCAATATTATGGAAAAATATATGAATGGAAGGGGCTGGGGAGATAGGGGAATTCTGAAGATTTAACACAATGGTTTCATCATGAAATAAAATGATTTACAAACTGATACAGCGATCCTGAAACCAGTCAAAAGAAGTAATCACAACTGAATCATCAATGGTCTATTTTTAAAGAGAGAATATTATTCTCTGGATATGAATATAGTAGACAAATATTTCCACAGTGAATGTCAGAATGTTTAACTATATACTTTCAACAGTAAGCCTTTATTTGTTAATGTAGCAAATGTTCTCATATTCTCATAGATTGTAACTGATATGACTACAATGAGTAGTATATATTCCTAGGTATCTCTCAATATTATTCCATTTCAATAAAAAACTGTGTCTAGATATATATTCCATAAAACCCAAATCCTCAGAAGAATAAGCACATTAAACTGAGAAAGTTCAGGTAAGGACAAAGTTATTTTACATATTTTCTCAAAGGCCCTAGGAGTATCTGAAAAGTCAAGTTCATGCCTGATATATTTTCAGCAAGTTTGAATCAAAGTATTCTTGCTCCTGTGATGTAAAATACCAACTAAATTCAATGATAGAAGCTATTATAATTTCTCCTTTGCTAAATAATAACAAATAAGTGGTCTAAAGTATAAAATCCTTAGCACCTCCTTGGGTGAATAAAGGAAAAGAAAGTAAGACTTAAGCCTGTTTAAAAAACAAAAACCATACAAGAAAACCAACCAATCAAATGAAAAAATTTCAATGGCATTCCTGAGGCAAAGAAATAGAAATAAAAATATTTAATGAAAGATGAAAAATGAAGAACACAGTTCCTGCACAAAACAAAAAACTGATTTTTGTGGAGACAACAAAAAAAAGGTCAGTCAACAGTAAAACAACAAACCAAAGCAGTTACTTCATTATAATCATGCCCTGTCCTGAGAAATATCTATTAATTGAAATAAATTGCTGTCTCAGGTAAGAATGTATCTAAATACTGCACATACTCTCTAACCTATTAGCTGGTTAGTTTTATATTCAATACATTAATAAGTAATATATTTTTATGGTTACCACTGCATGTTTCATGAATGTTCTGGAAATGTTTGGTTTTAGATCAATAGTAAGTAAAATAAAACACATGCTTTTTATAAATCTGGCAATTCTACAGAAATAATTCCACATAACCAAATTCTCACTTAGAAAACTTATTTGGAAATAAAAGCAAGGAAATAATTCACTTGTTTGAAAAAGCCAGGCTACTCGTTCTTTTCTCTATGAAGCCTTGGAATTGATAGCTCTTTCAGTTTCCACTTGGCTGTTACAGTTATCAATGGGAGAAAGAGCTACTATCTCTGGTAGATGAGTTCTAAAGCTTCCCAGATGAAACTCAAAGGCTGAAGTTCATACAGGAAACTAACAGGCAGAAAATATTCATTACAATACACAGGAATAATGATAATCAGACAATATTACTTATAAGGCCAGCTGCTTCTTTACTCCTTTCCTACTCCAAATTATTTTATTTTTTCATTGCTCAATCTATTTTGAGACTTATTCAATACATTGACAAGACATAGAGAGATAGGTCAGGATTTCAGAAGTTTAACAGGCAGAGTCAATATATTACTACGCACTGTTCACAGTTTCCCTATCTACCATAATCTGATACATCTGAAGTGCTTTTACTGAGCTGATAAGTAGCAGCTACTACCTTGTACAGAGAATGGTGAGAAAAATTGGGTATTTATTTTATATCCTTACTAATGTGCATATCAGTGCTTTACTCTGACAATCTGACAATAGATTGCTGGAAATTATCATGATAGTGTTGCTTCATGATTCAGTTTCCACTTATTCTTTCTTAATTAAGATCATTTACCTGGTGTGCAAATACAGTCACAAGACTTGGTTATGATAGTTGCAGTAGTTCTTTCTGTCTTTATGAACTGAATTTGCTAAATTCTGCCACTGTCTCACAGTAATGCCTGTCAATCCAATGTAACAATTATCAGTATCTTCCATCAGAGGACGTGGAAATCCAGAGGTCCATTCAGAGAGCCTTGGGCCATTTTGGTTCTAAAAATTAACTTAAAAGCTCATAGACACTGGATATTTGTAAATTGCTGGTACCCAAATAACAATATTAGAAGAATGACAGTTTAGGGTCTCGTGGTTTTCGAATAACTCAACTACGTATTTTTACCTGCATCAAGTTCATCACAAATAAACTGTTCTTTATTAGGTGTAATACACTGACATATGTTTGAAAGCTTTTAAAATACTTACTAATCAGTCTGAAATGCTCAACTCATTCCAGTTAGTGCAAAAGAGATTAAAAAAACCCC
The DNA here is from genome assembly GCF_054131305.1 of Coturnix japonica. Lineage (NCBI taxonomy): Eukaryota > Metazoa > Chordata > Aves > Galliformes > Phasianidae > Coturnix > Coturnix japonica. The sequence continues at coordinate 13,992,028 of NC_140666.1, forward strand.
ACACATTGCAGGCAACTGGGAGACATCTCTGGGCATGCACTGTTTTCAGCCAGCTGAGTCTGACACCAGGGTATTGCATTTGATTCTCCTGGGAGAAAATGACCCAGCTGTGCTCCTCATACAGCACTTTCTGCCAGATGATCCAGAAATGTGGAAATGCCAGAGAGACAGAATGCTTGCTTTTTCTTTGACTATGAAGTGTTAAAGTTATGCATCTATTCCAGCACAAAGTGTATTATGATATCACTACTTTTGCATTATTTATTAAAAGAAACAGTTTAACCATGGATCTAAATGCAGTTATTAGAATGTAAAAAAAAAAAAAAAAAAAGTGTTTTTTTCCCTATAATTTTTCTGTTTGTATTCCTCTCTTTTTCATTTCATTAGTCCAAATGGTAACTAGAAATGTGCATGAGACAGTTCAAACATAATCCAGCTAGGCTTCACTATGACAGTTTGTTGAAGAAGAGATACACAGCACACAGCCTTCATCTTCCCTTCACCTAACCATTAAAATAAAATTAAGATAAATAAATACACGCAGACAAAAAATGGATTCTTATTAATCATGACAATATTCATCAGAGTTTGAAACCTTAACTTACTGTCCAAAAAAACAAAACCCTAAACCAAACACCAGGTCACCTTGAGGCCATTCTTTTCAAAAGATGAACATACTGGAAACTATTGTACAAATAAACCATTCAGAGGGGCAAAACAGAAAACATCATCACCAAATAAAGATTTTTAATAAAAGTAAATTAAACTTTCCACCTGTACCTACATGAAAAATGCATTTTGGGTACTGATAAGAGAACAAATTAGATTTAGTGAACTGACATCGATAGCATATTCTTTCTAATTTTACTTATTAGAGTTGTTTCCCAGAAAGTAGGGTACTCAGCCCTCTGTTCAGATTCCTGCCTGCACAGGTCTGAGCTTACATTTACTGGCTTTGAAAAAAAAAAAAATAATGTCCTGATATATCAGTCCTACTGATATATACTTTTCTTATTCTCTGATACAGGGCCATTGCTACCTGCATAGATCTTCAAGGATTGGAGAAGATACAGATAGCTAAATACCCCATTTTCCTAGATGAGTGTTTCAAGCATCAAGTTAGTGACTAATTTCATCTCTGGCTTGTAGATTACACAAATATTTTATACAAACTCATTTACTGGCTCCTCTTACAAAAAGAGAAAAAACTCCATTTCAAATTACTTGCAGCTTCTTCAATTGGGTAGCTGAACATACACGTAAATAAATCCACTTAGTTCCTGATTCATAGGAGAGATTTGAACCGAACAGTTTGATAGACAATCTCTTGTGACCTGAGAACTGAACTTAGATCTCTCACATCCTGGGTAACTTCCAGAGAAAATCTCCTTTACCAATAATGTGTCTCCGTGCCTAGAAACAGCATTCAGTTGAGTTTGCTCAGTGATTATAACCTACATAATTTTGAAACAACAGATATTTATTTAAAGTTGTAAGGTTTCTCCTCTGTCCCAGAGGATGAAAACTTAATGCTGGAAAAATATTTATTAAAAAATAGCTCTTGGAGTTAGTTTGTCACTATAAAGCATCACATTTTTATCATACTGGGGCAGTTTTCCCTCAGTTTCCATCTGTTCCATTTATTTTTGAGTTTTCCTTTTCTTGGCTTTGATCTGCCACTCTGCCTTGGTTTTGATCTTCAGGTAGCCAGAAGCAGTAGCTAAGAGGTGAGCGTTTGGGGGTGAGAGTAACAACAGCTGCAGCCCTCGATAAATCAACTGGAAGTTAGGAGCCAGTAAGTCTGATACTTTATAAACAAAACTAGCCTGAAAATAGAGCTGTAGCGTACACCCTGCAGTATCTGAGTCACAAGAATAGGTCTAGCAGATATGAAATAGGACACAATACAAACTTCTGCACTTTTGGAGCAGGACATAAAGGGCACCACACAGCTGTGTTCAGAAACTTGATTTCTTCCCTTTCTACTCTTACAGCCTTGACATCAAAGTATGTGCATAATAAAATAACAACTGGAAGAATAACCATGCAATAACTATTAAAAAGCAAAGACAATTATAAACAGATGGTTGGTTAAAACACCCAATTTTCAGCAGACTACAAATTTCTAAACCATTTTCCAGAAGAATGGGGAGAAAAAATTGTGTAGAACTTGGAATCACATGTTCACATTATTGTCCAAGTAGCAGAGTTGGGCTGTGTATAAGTGTGCATAGATTTGTGACAGTGGGTGTATTTCTCATGTCCTAGATTTCTATTTTCATTATGTGGATGGACTTGCATGCTGTTTTGACATCACACTGGAAAACCTTCTCTTACCTGCACTGACTTTAGGAACCATATGTCTTCATTTACAGTCCAAAGCATATCTGTTAGGCCCATATGCTCTGTGTAAACATGAATTTATGTTTTGAAAGCAAGTACACATTTGCTTAGTTTAAAGTAACATACCAGAACCTTAGAGTGTCATTGTTTAGAACAGAACAGTGTTTATCATATTAATGAAGAAAGATCCTGATACCATTAATATGATACCCTGATCTAGTGGCTGGCAACCCTACCCCTGGCAGGGGGTTAGAACTAGAGGGTCTCTAACGTCCTGGTCAGCCTAAGCCAGTCTATGACTCTATAATGTTATGATTGATATAGACAATCGTCACAAGTAGCTGTGTGAAAACTATGGAGACTTTCATCAAGTATGGGGTTAACAGCAGCATGCCTTCAATGAAATCTGAATAACTACATCTCATATTCATCATAAGCTGATATTAACCAGAAAGATCTTTAGCTATGAGTTATTTTTTCCTATCAGTTCCCTTTCAGCTGAACACAAAGCTAAGGTATAACATATGCTGTGTGCATCATATGTTTGCCTGCATACCCATGCATATTGTCGCTTTGTATTATTCTAGGAGTCTCTTGAGCACATGGGAAGAAGAGTTTCATTGGGTTGGAAATTTATGCTTCAGTAAATGCATTGTCAATTTGGTGACCATCTGTAACTTAGAGAATTATATTTTATGTTGAAACAAAATGTAGATAATAGTTTATAAAGCAGGCTCAATAATTTTCCAAATACCCTGTTCTTCTTGAGGTATGCTTTTTTTTTTTATTAATTATTTAATAAAACCTGAGTATTAATTAATAGTCTAGATAACCTTTCTGTGAATTCTGTTACTTAAGATAAACACATTGTTACAGTTTCTGCACCAGAAGTATTAACATTTGCAGACAAGTCTTACAGGCTCATATGGACAGTAAGGGAAAATAAACCTTTTGGTGAACCGAGACAAAGCAGTCACAACCATATTACTGCCTGGAGAGAGATTTGCAGTGCTGGCCAGTTAGTATATGAAGATGTGTTCTATCTGAATTCCTTCCTCTGAGTGCACATGACACTTCCAAACCCCCCTTGCACCCCAACAGTCTTAGTGGTATGACCTCTGCCCTGGGCAGCCTGTGCCAGTGCTCAAAAACCCCATGGTGAAAAAGTGCATTAGGTCAACCCAGCACATTTGTTACAGCAGAATCTCACAGAACAATTCATGCAGCTGCCCAGTAACACCAGCTGGGCCAGTTTTGTTTTTGAACTCTTTCCCAGTACCTGAGCACTCTCACAGTAAAGAATGTCCTGAAACTTCAGCCTGACCCTCCCCTGAGGAGACTACAATACTAGTGAATTTCATTCATTACTCACCTGACTGGTGCATTCATTCTCATAATAAATGTTTTTTTTCCTCAAGAGGGAGAACCATCTTATTTTCTGCATCTATCCTGTAATACAACAAAATATGAGAAGCCCAGCAGAGCACAGTATTACTTCAGCTGCATTTTCACAACCTGGAAAATACCTTCTATTCAATCATTTTTGTTATCTTTTCTGTTTGCTCTGTCATAGGCAGGATTTGAACAATAACATATAAGAGGGAAGCTAATGAACTCCCAGAGGTTTAAAATGAAACTACAGTGAATATTAATATGTCACCTAGCTCTGTGGTTACATCTGTATGTAGAAAGATGACCTTCATTTAGTTTACCTCCTACTCCCCAGGTTACTTATTGTGTTGATTTTAGAAGGTTTGCACTACTTTTACTACAAAGCCATTGTAAAAATGGCAAAGCTGAAGTGCTGGAAGTCCTGAAGACTGATGTCAAAGAAGAGTTATTTTGTTAGCAGTTGCATAGTGGACATAAATATTTTAGATTGCTTGCTTTCTCACTTCAGGAGCTTACAGTTAAATAAACGTGATTTTTAGACATGTAAGTATATCTGTATCTATAAACATATATGCATAGAGAGTGTATCTCGCTACAAACTGCAATTGGAAAGAGTTAAAATGCAAATTAGCCACTAATCAAAAAAGAAGGAGGGAGGGCAATCTTCTTTACTATTGGAATACACAAATCTAGTTAAAGTTCTATGCTTATATTTGTTGGTCTGGAAAGAAAAGGATATTACTTATCTCATGCGAATATTCTGACAGCTAAATGTGTTTTGGATGAACCATTTTAAACTGCTTAAAGAGATTTAATAGAATAAATCACTCTACTGCAAAAATTAAACTTTTCAAATTTATATTACTCTTCAAAATCAGTTTCTCTCCTCGAGAGTTTCTTTTTTAATTTTTTTCTAATTTTAGATTCCATGCCTACATTAGAACAATAATCTCCTATTGTAGCCAGAGTGCTTCTGTTAATCTGCATGTCATCCAACCACCCAGAAAAACACATTCAAAGAACTGAACAGGAAACAGCATGCTCTCAGGCGATGGCATCTATGTGTTACCTAATTAGCTTAGATTGAAATGGAACGCTATACCTGGGTTTGTGACCCCTTCCTCAAATAAACACAGCTACTTTAGCTGTTGTGAAATTTACTATTTAAGAAGTGATAGAATTCTTTTATTTGCTGCATTCAGGACAATCCTGCAATCCCTATTACTCTGCAACTACCATCTTACAAATGTTTGCTGTGTCTTGTGATATATGTATGGCATAAGTCTTTTTTATTCCAACACTTGTTTTAATTAGGTAGTACTCATTACTTTTGCAAATTTCAACTCTTAATGTGATTTTCAGTCAAGAAGTAGTACTGCTTAACCACCAGCAGCAGAAAGTTCTTACTTCAATGCAAAGCCTATAATGACTTCCTGAACTTGACATATACTTCACTACACTGTGACGTTGGGTACTGTGAGTGATATGGATTGGATTGCCACAGTCTTTGCACTAAAAAACTTCAGTGCTGTGTAACTTACTCCAACAGGCATTATGCTAACATAACTAGATAGCATTATAGCTGAGATTTTTTTTCTGTTAGATAGCAGAGTTTTGAAATTATCTAACCTGTCTTTGTCATCTAACCTGTCTTTGTCAAACTCTGTTTTCAGCTTGTTTTAGCAATTGCTGTAGTGGCCAAGTGGCTATTACTTCTAGTTTAAGCAGTAGGAATGTCACACAAGACAAAAGCCTTACAAAAATAGAATCAGTCTATGAATATTGAATGTAGTGCTTTCCAAGTGAAGAATTTTGATACAATCTTAATTTATGTAAATGTCCATTTTCCCACAGAACTCTCTTGTATTCACATAAAGGACAATTATTTTCTGCTATGCACCAGCTCCAATGTATGGCCTTGATGCTCCTTAATTCACAGCATGTAAAAAAAACTCTCAATACTAGGGCTAAAATGATCAACGTCTCCTTATTGCTATGCTTTGTAAGTATCCATATTTTTTATTGTGCAGTTATACAATCATATAGGTGGTTTTGACCATATCAGGGCTATCAGAGGTATCTTCATAGATATATCCGGGAACTAGGTGTGGGGGAAGCTAATTCTGAGATGTCCTCCATGAAGGGAGGAAATATTTTGTCTTAGGTGATGTTCTCCCCCAGACCCATTTATTAATGCCCCCACAAAAAAGACATTATGTCTGTTTGGCCTGACTGGCTTGCCAAATGCACAGTTATACAATCATACAGTCAATAGGCAAACAGATGTTTCATACAAAAGATTATTGTGATAGAAAGATAAACAACGATAAATGAAAAATGCTCACCAGTGTTGAAGAGTCACAGTACACTCCCCACACGTGCAATCTTCAGAAAAAGAAATCTTACCTTAGTGGTAGTCAGCCCTTAAATGAGATCTGGGAAAGATCTCATTTAACCTCCACCCCTCCTGGTAGCAGAACTGAATCGCCTTCACCTGTTGTCCTGCAGCTTACTTCATTGCTTACTTCAGGTGGTTAATAAGAGGTTCAGGCTGTGATCAACAGTTTCCCATATATTTATAATGGAATATTAGTCTGGAGCAGAATTTGTTAGTAGCCGTCTTATCCACCAAAATGTAGCAATCAGATAATTGAAAGCAAAGAAAACACACAAAGAAAAACAAAACAAGTCTCAGGGAAGTGTTAAACCATACATCTCCATGTCTGTCATATGCTTTGCCCATATGAGCAAGTCACTCAGTTCCTGTCTGGTGCAAAATATTGATGAAATCACATTCTTGCTTTAACTGAACTCTTCAATTCTCTTTGCAGGCACTCTGTATTTCAACCAGGCTTCCTGTGTTATTTCTCACATTTATATCATTTATCTTGTTATGCACTAATTAAATTTGTTGCAAATTGTTGAGAAAAATGTAAGGATGTTGAAAAATAGAAAGCAATCAGATTTTAGTGCATCTGAAAGATAAGTGTCTACAATAATTAGCCAAAGATATTCAAAGTATCACAATATATTTAACAGCTAATATCAGCACAGCCATTTTATTAACTATTTAAGTGAAAATGCCACAAAAATTGAATTATTATGAAGATAAACAATTTTTCCTTTCTGACTATTTTTCACATAATGCAAGAAAATCCACTTAAAGGGATAATGTGTATGAACATTTATATATTTATAAAAAATTTTGGACTTTATCTTACAGTATTACAGAACACAAAGAACTCCCAGTGGTACATTTAAAATACAATATACCCTACCATTCTATCACAAATCATTTTGAAACATAGTACAATATGTTCTGAGTCTCATTCACTATCTGTGAGTGAAAAGATGAGGTTGTTCCTTCAGAAAGATAAGCTATGAAGAGGAGAAGTAAAATCAAAGGTACTGAATAACATATCTGTCTATTAGGAACAGATTTGTCTTTCTAGAACAGGCAACGCTGATGGGCCTTCTAAATTATTCAACATCTACAACCAACATGCTAAGTTTCAGTGTAAAGTTGAGTGGCTTTCCTATTGCTTTTTTGTTTTGCTTTAAGGAAATTCATATCTTACCCAACCACGTTTGTTACACTTGATGAGCACTATGATGTCTCAAGTTAACCAACTTTCTTGGTATCATTGTTACTTTGTTTTCCTACTAAAAAATTAGCAACTTACATTTGAAATTCATATCAAATTCTCAAGCATTTAGATTTGCCATTTTTATATAATCATATTTTATTGCCTTTGGCTCTGATGAACCTATGAGGGACTACAAGCAAATCTGTTAGAAGCATCTATATATTATTCTTAATAAAAGTTATCCTGATCCATAAGGCTCAGATATTTAATTAAAGTCAGTGGTAAAAAAAAAAAAAGAAAAAGGAAAAGAAAAAAAGTAAGAAATCATAGTAAAATTTAATATTATGAGCCTAAAGCATTTTAAGTGAAACCAAAGGGGTCTGATATAATAACTGACTGATGGTGAAAGACAAAGTATTTCAAAGAGTAAGAATGTTGTGCAATACTGCCCAAGCTCAGTGAACGTGGAGTTCATAGAAGCTAGATAACTCATTTACATGCAGAAGTGCTGACAGGCTAACTGAAATAGCAAAAATACTTGAGAAGACAAATCTTTACATAAATGATTTATGTTCTAGACATGCATTTTACACAATGCCCTGTTCTGATTCTTGTTTCTGCATACATACCGACACTAGCTTTAAATTATGTAGAGAACTGAACTCAGCAATAAATACAAGCATAGGCACACAAACACAAAGTTTATTGCTAAACTTTTTCTCCTATCACAGCAACACTGATAACAGTGGCTAAGTAACTAGCCTGTGAAGTATCATTCTGCATTCTCCAAGCCCTTACATCTTTTATTGGTTACTTGCAAAAGGTATTTTTATGATCTTAATTGCCTAGAAGAAAATCTAAATTTCTGTTTCTGATGTTTTTCAAATAGACTTTTGTTGTCATAAGGCTAAAAGTGGAGGAAGTGACTGAGGCAATGACAAACTTAATTTTTTTAAGGTTCTCATAAATTAAAGTCTTCCTGTGTTCCCATCTACAGGTTAATTCTATTTTATTCTTAGCCAGTCTCTCTAAGGTAGCTTCTCAGCTGAGAAACATAAATTCTTTAGCAACATTTCTGACAACACTGCTTAAATTCCTTTCTACCTGGATTGAACTAACAGATTACAATTTACCTAGTAGTACTGAAGTTTTAAAAGCTTTTGCTAAGAAAGTTGCCATAGAAAAAATATATAATAGAAAGCCTTATTTTCCTGACACAATTAATATTCTAAGGATAAACTGTTTCTACTATTATAAAATATTTCAGTTTTAACATGAGGTTTAATTAACTGATATTTCTTAAAACAGTACAACAGGAAATTCCAGCCCACTTTGGAATTGGATTGATGGTAAAGAAACAATATTTTACATTCCTTGGAAAAAAAAAATAAATATCAAAATACAAATATTAATACTATCTAAGACTTTGGTGTGGCTAAATAATTCATATAATTTAATTGAATTTGGTTGGATGGAAAAGGGATGACATTTATTCAGTAGCAAGACAGATGAGTTAATCCCCTAAAGCCTCTACCATGAGGATGGACTGTTTTTATGACCTCGTTTAATTTGCTCCCTAATAACAGAGATCAGTCAGCAAACACTTTTTAGTGACTCCCTAACAACTGCTGACCCCAAAATCTACTTGTGTGGAATAAATACCTCAGAGGGAAAGCAGGAGTCATCATCATTTGGAATAGTTACTTTAGTCCATATTTTTTCGATATGTACTTATTCAAAAGTAAATACTTCCCTGATCTCTCCAATCACCTAAAGCAATTTAAATGTTTGTTTTAACCTTTTGAATTTTAAAGTTCTTTTTCATTGTTCTCTTGCATATTAAACAATAATGTAGTTTACCCTACAATAAACTTGTGAGTGTATCTTGCCACCAAACGCTCAAGAAAATACAGTCGAATGCAGATAAATTTAAATAAACCTGAAAAACAACGAATTAAATACAAAAGACTGGTAAAAATGAAGGCTACGAAATAGGACACATAAATCTAACTCCACACAGTTCAGATATATTCAGGGTATATGTGTACATTTATGTGCAATTTTCAAACTACAATTGCAAATTGTTCCATTAGATCATCTGTAATTATAAATTTTAGGAAGCTAATGTGACAACCTCCACGAGCAAGCAGAAGTATCAATAGTAGATCTGAAATGGCATATCCTGCCACTTAGATGATGACATAAATATAGGCATGTCAGCATCACGACAACACTTTTGTACATTGTCTTAATATCCCCAATTAAATAAGAATTCTCATTTCTGGGAAGAAATTATAGAAGCAAGAGTTGTTGGCAGAAAACAGAAAATTACAGCCTGGAAACATAGATTATTTAAACTGCCTCCTCTCCAGCTTAAGGAAATTTATTCTGGTTCTCTCTTATTGGAATTCCCAGTTCAAATCCTAAATTGTAGTCACTCATTCCCTTTGTAAAATATTGTATCGGGGTGAACACAACAAACCAAAAATATTAAAAACATTAATTAAAATAATATTAAATTCAGAGGTTTGCATAACTAAAAAAATAGGCTTTCAAAGAAATGACTGGCCTCTACCCATAGAGAAAAGTAGAGGAATTAAAGATACATGGTGCCTTGGACCTGGGAGAATTGCACCTAAGAGAAATTCTTCTAGTTCGTGCTTGTAACAAAATGCACTGAACTATCTATTAAGACTTCAAAATCAACCCCCAAAAAAGATACTAATTTGAGAAACATCAATCCTCCTATTTAAGTTATCAGAAGGAAAAATATATATAGCCTGACATACTATAATTTCCACATTTCATTCAAAATCATTTGTTCTTTTCAATAGGATTCACACTTATTAATTCAGAGAACTTCACCATGCATCCCTTAGCTTGGCATAAGCTCAGCATAGTTTTTGGGACTGAACATTAAGCACTTCAAGTCAAAAGCGCTATTGAAAGTTAGTTTTGGTTCAGTGTATTTCCACAACAGCACTCTAGGCTTCTTTATCCCAAATTCCTGAAGATGAAAGCACTGAATCTGATATGTTCATTCTATTATCACGTATTTATGAATAAGTGAAATAGAAAGCTAATAAACAATGATTTAGTTGGATAAACAAAGAAGCTTTTATTTCAACTCTGTTGATTTACCAGCGGTAAAGATAGTGAAAAACTGAGCAGAAATGTAATGAGATAGTAAGAAATAATCCAATGAAAACTTATCTAATGGCCATTCCACAGCTCCTGTAACACTGAATGAACCTATTGATTACAGAATACTAGCAACTACAACATGTAAATAGCCTTAAGATGGATGTGGTTTATATATTTTTAGTTACTGCAACCACCCATCTGTTTTAAGATCTCTGCAGTAGTTAAAAAGAAGCAAATTATTGCTTATTATACATCTAATGGCATGTGCTATTGTGTTAGATAAAAAGATCTAGATAGCTTTATCTCCAAAGGGAACAGATGTACAAGTCATAAGTAGGTGTCTTTACCCTTTATGATAGACAGGAAAGAGGTATCAGGTAGGAAAAATATATGTATATATACGTATAAAATGAGGTAGGAAAAAAAAATTTACACACACACAAATGAAGGTCACTCCAAAAGTAATAAGGTTCAAATGTTGATCCGAAAAGTTTATTACAAATCTTAATCAGGGTGATGGGGAAGGGAAGGACGGACGATTTAGGGTGATGGGGAAGGGAAGGCAGGCAATAGGAAAGGTAGAAAGAGTCAAGAATTCCGTAAAGCGAGGATAATCACAACCTGGATCCAACAGCGGTCCCATTGCGAGACGTTCCGATGGTCCGAGGCAAAAGCACAGGGGAGGAGAGCAGCAGCAGCGTGGCTGGCCTTGTGCAGCAAGCAGGTAGCAAGAAGAAGCTGCAGGGTTAGTCCAGGCAGCAGGATTCAGGTAGCAGGTCCAGGAGAGTCTGTTGGCAGCAGCAGAGCAGCAGCAAGGGATCTGAAGCCAGATACCTTCTTGTTCTTCTTCAGCACACAAGCATCACGTTGTGAGGAATCTGATGTCAGAAAACCTGTCTTCATGGTTGCTGATCCCTCTTTTATCTTCCTTTTTTCCTGCCTGCGTGACATCCCTGGGTGCTTGGTTAAGAGTCATGTGCAGCACCCCCCGAGATGGCCATCTTCCTCGAGAAAAGCCCACACAAAAGACCACTTCACGGCCACTCATCTGCAGCTTATCTCTCTCATTGCTATTTGTCATGGCTTTGTCATCTGTGTCCCTCAGACAAAGGATTTCTCAACCCTTGCACAGGACTTTCTTGGACCTGTCCATCCTCAGCAAACTTTAAGGCAAGAGTGTAAAAGCAAGGCCTCTCACAACCATATACAAAGAGTAAGAAAAATGAGGCTAAAGCAGCATGGGCTGAGGAGTGTCTCTTTCCAAGGACTGACTATGATAATTTCAGCTTTAAGACACAAACTGCATTAGTGATCTGCATTAGCAAAATATCTTAATACCTATGTATTTTAAAAAAACACATCTTAAAGGCAAAAACACATTTTTCAAAAAGCTGGAAAATTAAATTGGATCTAAATACCTATAAAACTTCCTCTGAAACAATATCACAGAAGGATATGCATATATATATATATATATATATATATATATATATATATATATATATATATAGTTTTTAATAGACAACACATATTAAATTCATTCAATTAAGAAAGTTACCAGGCAGTAGGTAAACACTTTATGGTTAATATTTTCGCAGCAGGAAGGTTTTAAGGTCTATAAACTGAAGGATAGAGAAAGGGCTATGTTTACTGTGAAATTTTACACTGTGAACACAGAAAGAAGGGAAAACTCAAATGATGGTAAATTACTCAAAATTGTTTCAATTGCAGTTTATCCTGTATTGTGCAACAAATAACCTGTGACTGCTAATCTTGCATTTTATTTTTGGGCATTTCTATCATCAGTCTAGTCTTTAGCCCAGAATTTAAAACTACTTTAATTTGCCATAGCTTGAGGATTTATCTGTTCTTAAGTTTATGCCCGAATTGCCCAGATTTCAGTTATTTAGGATTTCTTCTAAGATCTGTGATTTATGTTTTATAACATGAGCAGTCAAGAGACTGGATGTGTAATGGTTGTGTTAGAAACATTAATATTCATTCACACAATTAATGAGACTTATTTGACGCAAACTATTTGAAATAAAGTAATTAATGAAGATTATTTTGTTGTTTTTTACTTTGAGAGGGTAAAAAAAGAAAGTTGTGTAGTCATAAGTTTAGTAACGCTCTAGAAAAGTTAAGCAAGCATTGCTCTGTTACTCTGCACAGTATAAATTATTCATCTAGCACAGAGAACATTGAAAATATGCAAAATCTAGTTTAGCACTAAACTCAGTCAAAATACCAGAGTGATCACACTCAAGTGTCCATTATCCAGACTGAAAAAAGTACTAATCATTAATCCCAGTTGACATTATTACCAACCCTCGAAATCCAGTCCACTTCATATGTAGCAATATTCTCAATTAGTAAATATTTTACCCAGTTTTACTCACATGCTGTAACTGTGGTCTTGAGTATACACATGAGAGCTATTGCAACAAAAGGTTATGAACAGGCCAATAGCTTTTGTATGTGATAGTCATGAGCTATCTGAGATTTAGAACGTCCAGCAGCATATCAGCTATTGCTTGGGTAATTCAGCAGTGAACACAAAGCTTTCCAGTTCATCTTTTCCCAGACCCAAACCTTAACATCAGTTATACCAATGTGACAACTTTTTAAGTAAAAATTAAAGACATTTGTAAGGGTGGCTAATTGTAAAGGTATCTACCAAGGTGGTGGCAAATAGTCAAAGGTTGCTAGTAAAAGAAAACTCACCAACGTTGATGCCTTGATCAGAAAGCTGAGGCAGTCTCCACAGGGGAGCAATCTCCAAGAGATGCTGCCTCAGTGGTGGTCAGCCTTTAAATGAGGTCTCAGAGGAGGTGGAGTCAAAGTCCATCCCTTCCGGGAGCACAGCTAGATTACTCTCACCTGTGCTCTTGCAGCTGACTCAACACTTGCCTTATTAATCAGCTTATTAATCAGTGGTTCAAACTGTGATTTCCCATACAACATTCTAACCCTGCCAGCTCTGGCATTCATTCCAGATCTCTGAATGTAGCAGTAAGTTAACCCAAAAGTTTTGTTACAAATTATCCTACAATTCAAAGGAAGACAAGTGGAAAATGTTGTATGATTGTAATTTCTTCTTGACTCGTTAGCTACTGAATCAGACCAGTTTTGCCAGGCATATGTGGGACCTGGATTGAACTCCTCTAAAAGGATTTGAGTTTCCTCCCAGGAAAACTTCTATATACCCAACTTTTCCCAGTATGATTGTTCTAGCTATCAAGACATGACCTTACTTTTTCGTTTTGTCCATGGACCAGTTTCCAAAGTTTATTTCTAGTTTGATAGATTTAGCTGAAACGTATGCATAAATAGAGAAAAAAATACCCACTCAAGTGTTCATGTTTTCTAGCACTTGTAAATGCTCTCTGACTTCAACTTTGACATATCCATGTCCAGCCTGCAGTAGTCAAGTTTGTATCAAGATATCCAACTTCTGAGTTTTACATTATGATATTTGAGAAAAATGCTTTATCCCAAACTTCTTGGAAATTAAACGATTTACATTAACTCAAGTATACAACAGCTATAAATGTAAACCAGTATTATTGAAGAAATACTTTTGATTCCTTTTCTCATAATATCATTGTATCCCTGCAGAATGTCAACAAATAATCATATTCCATCTATGCCCTGATATTATACAGAAATTGACTTTACCATCTGGCTTTCTTGAATTTTTATCAGGTCTTTTTAATTAGGTTCAATTCATTGATTTCCATTGTTCCCCAGCTTCTACTTTTTTCAGTACCATTAAAACTGAAACCATTTTCAGTACACTGCAGGGTTCTCAAGTGGAACCTAAAATGAATAGGATTTTCCCACAGGATTTCACACCTTACATCTACTAGCAAAAGTCATGTCATGCTTGCCTAGTGGTGCATGTAATTCAATTTTTGTTTTATTAAGATATGAAGATGACCATTCCACTAAAAATAATATGCTAAAAAAGCTTAAAAACTCAAAGTGAAAAATGAGTCCACCAAATTAAAATTAGGGGCCTCTGCAAACAGCTGGAAGGTTGGAATGTTCTAAATATGCTGAATATATTAAAATCAATGCTGTCATCAAGGCTTTACTTGGCTAGACCATATTACTATGTTAGTTATCTTTTTCTAAACTGTTGCAAAATTAAAGGCATTCATGAAACATTTCAAAGTTAAAAAAATATAATGCCCAGGCATTGATTTGTACTTCAGATACATAGTATGTAAATGTCAGCTCTCAGAGTAGAAGACCATACAAGACTATTTTCTTTACACTTTGCACAAAATGCTAATTAAACTATAAAGTAGCTTTTGTACTGACAATCTATAGTAAACATGCTCTCCCTTGCAAGAAGAAATCTTTAGAATGTTGCTTTCATATCAAAAACTGAACCTAGACAATTCTCTAAATTAAGACCATACTTAATTGGATTTCCAAAGTAGCAAAATGCAGACTTAAACTACTCCCAGATCTTAATAAGAGGGGACCTTAAAAGAAACTACAATCTTAATTTTGATTTAGAAATAAACAAATAAAATACAGACTATCCCTTACCAAACCAACTTGATTTTACAATTTAGATGCTGAACACTGAGTTTCACATTTTATAGTAAAAATTATATAAGTATAAATTTAAAGTATTTTAAAATACTTAAATTAAGTATTACTTAAATAAGTAAGCCCAGTAAATCCTTTGGAAAGAAGACTAGACTAACCCAGTGGATTTCAGGTCCATACAACAAGATACTCAAAGACTTCAGCCTGAATGAAAAGCTATACTAACACTATTCCAAACGTCACTCACAAGGTACTGCTTTCACATCTACTGTCTAAATATATTCAATATGTTCTAAGCTTGCTCTCACTGATGCCTAAATAAACTTCTAGTATGAATGAAGACAAGTTATCTTTTTTTACCACGGACTAAAGCAATAGCTTTACTGATAGACAGTTCCTGCAGGGCAATGTTTTACCTTCTCATTGAAGGATGAAGGATCTACCACAAGAACAAGATTTTTTTCTCTCTCTCCCTGAAAAAGAAAGGAAACATATATTGTATTCGATGATTTACTAGTATATGTCTTTCTCTTGATGAAATATATAGAATTTTCAGGATAGCTGCAAAAACTGACTAGCAGATGATTAGGTAAACATCCATCTAACTCAATATCCTGTCCCTCAGATATCAGAAGTGGAATTTCCCTAGAATATAATCCAAATCCTTGGTAATTTATAGCTCAATGACTTTGATGCAGCAGTGATGATTCTGGCTTTCCATACCCTTTCATGAATTTCCTTCCCATCCCTCCCATCTTTTCTGAAGCTTGAGTAAATTTTCAGCATTCATACCATTGTGAGGTATCTTTCACAACTTGATCACACTGTATGAAGAAACATTCACTTTACCTCTTTTGGGTGTGAGATTTTGCTTCCATTTGCAGTTGCTAATCTAATTTCTCCCTTCCACACAGTGGTGATAATCCAATCAGTGATATTAGACATTCAGATAGAAAACATTGTGCCAGGTCTGATTGACAACCTCAGTGCATTTATTTCCATGAAACTGCACAAAAACGTTGATTAATATTCAACTTGTGACTGGAAGTGTTTACCAGAAGAACTTTCTACTGGGCAGCTCTCCTTAATTTTGTAATCATGCAGGTCATTCCTGCCTACAAATGATGACTTACTGTGCTTTTTATTCTTTCAGATGTTCACCTCTAAGTTATCAAGGATTAAATGCCGCCTTCTCTCCTTACTGCTGTCTGAAATCCGACAAGCACATAGTATTTTTCATAATCATGATCAGAAGCAAATAAACATAGGAGAAAAAGATTTCCAAGGGAACTTGCTTAATTCAGCCTCCCAGATGAAACAGAGAGATGTGTTTCTGAGTGCTCTTTTCTAGCCAGTTATACATTCACTTTAGATTAATTTCACCCTCTAGGTGCTCAAAAGTAGTGTTTGTTTTACTTTTTCCTGGAACTGAAATTGCTTTTTCCCGTCTGTAATTCTCCAACTTTCATAGTTCCAAAAAATCTTGAACTCCACTTTTGTACTTTCAAGGCAGCATTCATCTAACTCTAGAAGTATGGGCAAATGGCTCCACAGCCAACAGCCTGTTTGACATATCCTGTCTCAGAAAGAGAACTGAATTCCAGCATGAGAATGAATGAGTTCCAAGACAGAAGTCAGATCAGAAATACAGCATTTCAAAATCTCTCAGCCAGTACTTCAGCATTAACAGAGAAGAATAATTTCAAGAGGAAGCTCACATCACACCTCAGTGACCCCATGACAGCATAACCCTTGGCCGTAATATGAAGTCTGTAAACATCTCCTTAATACCCTCCCATGCCAGGTGCTATGGAATTTTTCCATATCATTTTAAAAGAAAGAAACATGAAAAAATAATAATAATATAAGCACAAATAGTAATGTTATATATGAATGAAAATAAAAGCAATTAGAAATTTTCCTTATATTTTTGTAATTAGAACTTATTTAGAAAAATAACTGGTTTTGGTTCCATCATAGGAGAAAAATGCAGATTGATTAGAGAGGTATCCAATTTACTTATTAAAAAGACAGGAAACACAAATGACAGCACTACTGCATTATTTAAATTTAATTTTAAAATATAATTTATATGATGAAAAATATTTCTTAATCATACTCACTGTCATGGAATAGCTTCAGTAAAGTATATTATTAAATAATTTTTCTTTCCTGTTCAGAACTGAATTCTAAATATTAAAAATTCTTTGAGATACTGTACATTTATCTTAATTTCATAATATATAGTAATTATAATACTATTATAATAATTATGGTTTTGCATAAATGTCTTTTTCTGAGGATCTACAGAGACTTTAAAGTGAGGACTATCTTCTAAAACAGATATTTACAATCTATTTGCATTTCTACTTCATGCTCTCTCATTGATAAGCATTATTCCAGTCATTGCCTTTGACATTATCTTCCTCCTAAAATATAATTATAGAAAGAAAACATTTGCAATCGAAAACTTTTCAGTCCACTACCTGTCTATGCCTCTTCAATTATCAGACAGCATCCAGTGTGCCCCTCTTCTCCTAAATGGCAGTTCCTGTCACCAAGGATGTAGGACAGTATGGATAAGACATGCTGAAAAAAAAAAAAATAAGAGAAAATGAAAAAAAATTTATATGTATGCAAATTAAGGCATATTTTTATAGATATAAAATACTTATCTTTGATATAATGAGATTGGGTAGATTAAATAAATCAAAATGCATAGTCAGATACCTCAATTAAAGATGAATGAACCACACCTTTTCAATGGAATTATTTCTTCTTAACAGGGTTAACTTTCTTTCAGTCTCTGTGAAAATCCATTTATAACACTGGCGCTTATTTTACTGTCTAATTAAGGCAGGTAGGATTGTCCAATATGAAAAAGATGAAAAATGTAATTTAAATCCAGTAGTTCTATTTTCTTACTGAGACTGCTCTCTACACTTTAAAAGTCAAAGCAGTTGTCTGACAACTAACATTACCTGACCTCTATATTTGTCTGTGAACATGACACATTTATTTTAAAGAAATATGCCAAGACAATTCAGATAAGGCACCCTGAATCAGTTACGTATAATTATTAAATATTACTGATAAATGCCAACTATTACAGAAAACCCACATAGAAAAGGCAAAAACAGATTTCTGCCTCTGAAAGGCAATAGATTGTTTGCTTTTAAAATCTCATATACAGGCATTAAAGACATATATTTGAGAAATACTAGTGTTGCTGGATTCCTGTAATGTAATCCTACTATTCATTTAATTGTCATGGAAAATGCAGTAAGATTAACACTGATATGAGCATTACCAAAATTGTGATAACTAATATTCTCAGGAATTATGTTAGTTTTACAAGCTGATGAGCAGATAAGAGAATTAAGCTTCTCCAGAGAGAAAAAGTGTTTGTCTGAGGTATGAAATGCCCAAATTTGATCATGAATGTGTTCTGTTTCTGAAAGCTGCCAGACTCATTATCTTGACTTCAGCTTGGATATGTCTATTTTTTCCTACTGTTAGTTAGTTTGTATGTAGAATGAAGACCAGTGTGAACAATTATTCTTGACTCTATTACACCTTATAAATACAAACAGCTGTAATGAAGGAATTATGCAAGGAGGTATAACTGTAGGTAATATAATTATCATGAAGCATGCATGTCCTTCAGAAATTCTTGACATAGAACTCTAAGGAATATTGGCTGAGTAGACTAGCACCTCTGTGCATTCTTTACTCTTCATTGTTGAAAAAGGAATTTATTCAGTCAAGTATTTCAAATCAAAATACAAATACTAAATTAAAAAAAAAGATGTAAACAGGTAAAAAAAATAGAACAAGAAGAAAAATCCCAGCTGGTAATCTATCTTGTCCCTTAAGCACAAAGCAAAGACTGGTATTACTTTTAAGTTTAATAAACAGTTTACTGGCAAACTTAGACAGATACTCAAGCAATACAGCCATCAAATGGGAAAACATTAAAAGCTTTTAACAATTCAAGAGTCCTGTTCTGTTCCTCCTAAATCCTTCCTCTTTTCCAACAGTAATTAGAAAGATGGGAAAGTTAAGTAAAACATGGAGTTAGATGAATAATGGCTTTATGTTTATACAAGATGTTCAATTGCATTATTGAGCACAGCTCAATAAAAGAAGCCATCTTGTTAATGATTATTTGCAGATATTCAAAACCCACCGTTTAATCCTGCTTGAGCCAGAGATTCTAAAGAGGTCTAAAGAGGTTCATCATAATCTCATCACTTCTGTAATCCTGTGATTCTCACACTTGAGAATGTTATTTGTTCTGAAGTATTTACACTGCAGACTTCAATTTACTAGTTTTGATGTTCCTGCGCTATATTGCTCTGTGCAAATAACATGTACTAGAAGCGTATCATAAGGCAGTTAGGGAGCTAGTACCATGTTTTAACTCAGACTCAAAGTATCACTGAACTGAGTGATGTAAAATGCTCCGGCCATTTCTCAGATTCTCAGGAAAAGAAAGAGAATTGGAAAGTACAGAAAGACTTACCCCAATAATCATTAATTTATTAATTAATCTGAGTTAAAATCTAGATGGGCAGTGACCAAAAAAGAAAGTAAGATAGAGCATGGACATGGAAAACAATGCCACACCATTTTTAATTTCTGGATTGACACACATACAAAGCTAAATGCATATGGGAAGATTTTTGGTGTCTATATCATGGTAATTTGGGGGAATTAAAATCCTATAATTACTGCCATTTTCTTCCTTCATTCTTGAGCTTTTCATATATTAGGTTTTTACATGCTGTCTGCTTTTAACCATATGTTCTCATCTAAAGACAATAAAACATGCGGTAAATACACTTTACTAATATGATGTTAGGATATAAATAATTAATTTAAAAAAAAAAAAAAAAGGAATGAATACATATCCACAGCAGGATCCACATATTACATCAATAAATACAGAGGACAATCTCCTCCTTTCCTCAAATTCCAAGAGTTAATATAAATGGACAAATGTATAATAAAACAGGACATAAAATGTCCTAAGAAACTCATCTGCTCCGTATTGAATTGAAGTATGTCCAAGTTCAGGCTTACATATCCCTCAGGCCAGAGACTTTCAAATAGAATTTTTGGTAGATAAAGCAACATTTGCCTACAGCACCTGTCAAGTATTCATTGAGAACTGAATCATGTGCTTTCTAAGCACATATTAACTTGGGCTACTGTCAAGATCTAGTGATGACCCGAAGCTGAATATTGGAGCAGTGTTTGTCCAGGAAAAGAAGGAAAAAGGGTACTTTGCTCAGAAGAACATGGCTGTGAAAAAAGAATAGGGAAATACTGGTCAGAAAGAGGTACTTATGAGAGAGGTGTGATGGATAAGGGGGGCTACATTTTCATAAAATGAAGACACTGATAGAACTGCAGATTTCTTAAGAAGTGGTTACAGATTTCTTTTTCACGTATATAAAAGTTGAGTTCTGCTTAACAGCTTTACTCCAATAATGGTCTGTACCTGGAAAAGAACTGACATGATCAGAACTAGGTAATGTCCCTAGAAATAAGCCAGTGAAAACTGACACTCCAGCTAAAGTGGAGCATAAAGTGACCCTCAACTAGAGAGAAGTTAACTGTGTCAAGAGAATACCTGCATTACACCACTCCACATGAAAGGGCAGCATAGCTCCCCAGCAAGACAACAAGTATTTGCAGGTAGCTGCCTTCACAGAACAAGAACTCATTACATTAATGACAATGGTAAAAACGAGAGAGCTTCCAAGTCTAAAAATAAGCGGATATTGGGCATGTTTTAGTTATATTATCATTTTATTCTTTCGCATAGCATCTCTCAGACAACCAATTCTTGAACACCTCAAGACTCTATTCTACAAACAGTAAAAAGTAGTTCAAAGTTGTACTTCTAGGCATTGTGGCAGGTTCCTCAGACTGGGAGCTGCCAAAGTTAAATTCTAACTCAGATAGCCCTTCCACATAGCATCTATGTCCCAGGAATTCTTTTAGCACCATCTGGACTCAACAATATTGTTCCTCCTCCACTCTATGCCTTTCCATTAGTATCAGCCAATTTCACAGGGTAAGGCCACAGCCTCTGTCTCGAGCGAGTGGTTAAATGCATCCTCTCCAGCCATAGTCAAGCAGTGTTTTCCTGTTATATATACTGTAAGTGGTCCAAACTGCCAGCTGCAACAGAGCCAGCCTCTTTTGGCAATCCAAAATCATCTTTGCCTTCCTTCCTCCTCACAAACCAGGGATGTTTTCTTGGCACATGAAAGCCAACAGGTGTACCTCAGTGTTAAAAAGACAAGTGGTATCAGTGCTTTAAAGACATCACTGTCATGAGTCTCCCAGCTACAAATGATGCCACTCACCTTATTATGCAAAGTGCCTATACAAAGCTATTATTGCTTGGCATCTATGCCCCAGTGAGGTGGTCCAATGAATTAACAATATCTGATGAAAATGGACATGACTGCAGGCAGCCAAGAGTTCCCACAATATAATAAAGCTTTTTTTTCTTCCTTTAAAAACATCAGAATCTGATTTCTGAGTCGAATGCATCAGTCTAAATGCATCCTACCTTTTTTTTTCCTATTATATATAAAGCACAGTTTATTATATTCTCCAGGTTAAAAATACATATATTTTTAAATCTGCAGAGGGAAATTAATTTAAATAAAATCCACATAAAGTCACCTTATACAATAATTAAACAGATGAAGAAAAAAATTAGACACTGCATGAATGTGAAACAACTAACAACAACCATATTGTTGTTATTCTTAGTTTCTGCTCTAAGACATTAGTATAAGAAACATTTCACTAAAGTTGGTTAAAAAGCTACACTGAGTGAAATTAGCTTCAAGTACCAGGTTCAGACTGAACAGAAATCAGTGTTTCTCAATTAAGTCTACTTTTGCTCCTTCAGATGAAAGTAAAAATAAAAGAAAACTAGTGGTAGATACTGCAAGAAGATCTAAAAAATTGTATCTAGTAATTGTATGGATGAATGCTTTCTTTTGATTTGCTAGAAGAACTTTTGAAAAATAACTCTAAAGTACTTTTAACAGAAATTTGGAATCAGAGGAACAGAACTTCAAGTGAGCTAAAGTGTCTAAAGATACATTAAATAAAAATTCCACAGTTTAAATTTCTAACAGTATTAATCTTGTAAACAGATAATAAAGGAGACAGTAAGAAAACAACTTCTGCCTACTGATGTATAGATAAATTGCTTCCATTTCAGCTATTGGGATCCTGTATCAAAAGTTTTCCATTTTAACTTATGATTGTATGATTTGTTAACTATTGCTTTACAGGCATTAATAAACATTAATTTCTCTATTCCAACCATCTAATCCTTGTGCACACTCGTGATGTTGAGTTTGTGAACACGTCCATAGCAAAATGTCACAAGGAAGCAGTTCCTTTACAACACATCTTTAACTGTTCCAGATTGATTAGCAGAAGAAGTCAGTAGCTACAAAAATCTCTGGTTGTGTAGACATTCAGAAATGAACCAACACACTGTTCTGTAATTTGGCTGTGCCTTTAAGTAAAAATGAGCATTCAGTGGCAGCAGGCAGCAGGTCTTCTAATGACTTGTGTAATGCAAAGAAAAACGTTTCACACTTTGCCTAAGGCAGAAAAAAATCTGAAAGCCAGCTCTTGGTGAATTATTATTATGTCTCTGTGCAGGAATACTCACCAAATTTATGCAAATCCAGAGGTCAAAGCATTCATCTGCTATTTCCAGTATGGTGTAAAAACACAGTGCTTGCCATCCATAGCTCACATACTTCACATTCCACTCCTCTGCTTCAGAGATACCAGGCAGAAGCATTGCTACTTTAGATGCTTCCTAGCTGTAGTACTTTTCTCTACTGCTGAACTAGAATGGCCTACTCCCTCCTCTTCTGCCATTGAGAGGACAACATGAAACTTATGCCAAAAATAACTCTTCTGATCTATATCTTTTCTTTCTTTCTTTTTCAAGTCTGCTAAAGGTAACTTACTTCCATCTTCACATACAGCTCCCTTTGGGCATTAACTTCACTATGATACATACCGTCTCCCACCTACTTCTTTCTTTTATTTCTACTGTTACTTGAATTTCTCTGTCCTCTTATCACAGGTCTGTCCGTGACCATAAGGTTAGAAAAGACCTTCAAGATCATCTAGTCCAACCACCTACCAACCAGTTGTATTGCCCACTATGCCATGACCCTCAGTGCCACATCCACATATGATACATGATGACTTTGTTGCTATCATTTGGAACAGAACATTGTGTGATATGCATGTGACAATGTGCAATGTATAGTGTGCAGCCTTCAGAGCCTACAGTCAAGATCCCTAAGGATATTTCTAATCTCCCTGTGGTTTCTGTACTAGCTTAAGGATAAAGCTTCCCTCCTCACTACCGTAGTTTATAGTTTCATCTTCTGAAGCCACACAGTACTTAGAGAGTAAGTGGATACCTTATAAATTCATATTATTATACATGTCATAGTAATGGAGGAAGCACCTTGACTTACAACTCCCCAAACAAAAAACAAGCAGGCAAGCAAAAATACAAGAAATAAAACCTTCCCTCTGGGATCACAGACATCCTGTAAGACCTTGAAGTATAGAACAATTCTCCCATGATATTAAAGCTTCACAGACATCAGGCTGCAGTGGGAAGCTTTTCTTCATTACTCAGGAGCATCCCGCACTTATTCAAATAACATCATAGATTAGAGAATATGCATCCTTTTCATAACTATTTTTTTTCACCAAACAATTGCATTGTTCTAATTTACAAGCAGACAACCTAAGACAATCTGTTTCTTTAATTTATCTAGTCTAATTAACATACTCAATGTTTTACCGAGAAAAAAAAACATAAAATGTTATCACTTTTTAGATTACTCTTGTATCTGTTCTTAGACTGTGTGTGATCTATGGCATAGGTCCAGCCAGCAAGTAGCAGATTAAATACAGGCTGAGGAATAGAGCAGTACATAAAATTCAGAAAACAAATCTGAACTTATAAAGTACATTGCCCAAATTGCCATTTCTCCCAATCTTTTCTCAGCTGTTTGCCAGATTTTCTTCCACCAGTCACTGTCACATCATAACTTCTCTTTCTTTTTTATGTCCTGATTAACAGGACATCTATATTTTCCCTTTAGCATTTTTCCTCCCAGCAAGTTAGTTTGCCATAACCCTACAAGGGAGGGATCAAATACGCTTTTATTTCCTAATCATCTGATACTCTTCTTTTTCAAGATAAATTATGTGATCTAGTATAATGCTTTTTCTGATAAATATATCTACTTGAGACTGACGCAATTCAAACTCATCAATACAGGTACTGAAACATTCATATGAAAGGATTTATTCTTTGCTTACTGTAAAAAACAAAGCAAAAAAATTTGGTCTGCTTTGATCTGCTTTCTATATGTATTCACTGTGGCCATATATACCTCTTACATAATGTGTTCTATTCCAAAACTTAGACAGTAGTTCACATAGAATGAAGAAACAGAACTAAACTGTAGTTTGGATTGTATTTTCATTTCTAAAATTTACCAAGCAGTGTGTTTCTAGCTCTATTACTTAACCCTCACTACTCAGGCTCTATTACTTAACCCTCACTACTCAGAAATTGCTTTGGACATCTGACATGTTCTGCAGCATTGATCAATGAGAAGAACATAGCTATGCAGAATTGGTATGCAAGTGTTATGTTTGCTAAGAAATACTAACTTTTGGTAAGAAGTCAATGCACAGTGCTAGAAAATGGTTCTTTCATACTCAGTTTCCATCAGTGCTGGAATAGAACTAATACTCTAATTTCTATCCCACAGTCAAGTCTGCCATCTGATTTTCTTATCGATCACTGCAGCAATTTTCCTGGAATTAAGAGTGATGATACAATCATGGCACTCAGCACATACAAGTACCTGGTTTAGGTTTTGTTCTCACTCTAATCCTGCTTCCATTATTATTATTTTTTTTTTTCAAAATCAAGGGAAGGTGCACACAGGCCCTCAGCTTTTCTCTCAAATGACTCAAATGACTTCTATACATTTCCATCTCAAATAAATGCCAGCTTGTTTCCATGGTGGGTTTTTTTTGTTTTGTTTTTTTTTGTTTGTTTTGTTTTTTTGGTGGTGGTGGTGGTTTTTGTTGGTTTTTTTTTTTTTTTTTTATGGTGCGTGTGACACACACTAAGTACTTTCTAAGCATCACTTGACGAGAGGGGTTGATGTTGTGTGTGACCTTTTGCAGGCTGAACCGTTTTGCAGTTTTACAGTCTTTCATTGCACGATGTACGTCGCTTTCAATTTTTCTTTTTTATAAAAGATATACTGGATGTAAGCTGATGAGAAGAATGAAATTAAACAATGTATAAAATGAATATAATGTATAGAAAGTATTAAAATATTGTGATTGCATCAGGAAAGCCTCACTGATTCATTTTTGAGACTTTAGTGGTTCAGGGAAACCAGTGTTTCCTGTCTTATAGCCAAACAAAATTTGTGGGTAGAAGGGAGCATCTGTGTACATATTATTCAAGTACATATCCAGCCTTACCCTGAACTTCAACTCATTTTTTTTCTATCACTAGACTGATAACACAAAAAGGAAGCAAAGTCCTTGACTACTCCAAGGTACAGTTCTCATGTGACTTCTTTCTTACCTCTTCAGAGTTCCTGGCAAATAAACATACCTTTTTCTTAAACACAAAGTTTGTGTAGCAGGTACATTTAGTTCTTTCCCATCCTTTTCTTGTCAAAAAGGCAATAAATGTGTTAAGTCCTCCACTTTGGATGCAGCTGTAATGGATCCATTGTATAACTGGCTGTGAGCTAGATATATACAACAATCACATTGCTGGATGTCAGTGGTAGTTCCTGCCAGTGAACCTAAAAGCACAAGATTTCTTCAGCTGGACCTGGTAGAAATATTCAACTACAAAAGGGCATCAAACAATGTTTCTCTCTTAATATGAAAATGTTTTAAGGCAAAAAATATAAGTGTGTCAATTACTGTTTCAAGTGTGTATTGAAAATAAATCTGTTTCATTATTTCACCTTGAAAAGCATTTTCTTTTAGTACCTAGGAGACAAAAATGTTTGTGCCAAAAAATGTCTACTTTAAAAAGAAGACAGGCTATATTTTCTAAGAAAAGGTATAGAAAATTCAATTAAAAATGCCAAAACAAACAGCAATGGAAACCATCTTTACCCATTAAGGATTATCTTCCTTAGCTAAAGAACTTCGGTTTTAACTTCTTTTAATGCCTAGATGAAGAAAACTCACCTCAGATAACTATCACAGCAGAAGAATGTAGGGTAAGCAACACTTCCTTAAAAGCATTCCCCAGCAAAATTAAAGTTTCTACTCTAGAGTAAGAAAAAAAAGTAGAGTAAGAAAAAAAAAAAAAAAAAAAAAAGAAGAAAATCTTTATGAGAAAAGATGCAGTGTGGAAAAAGAATGATGGTCATAAGCTGGTTGAAGAAAAAATAGAAATAAAAATTAAAAGAATACAAACAAACAAACAAAAACAGAAAAAGAAAAAAAAGGGAAAGGAGAAAAGTTACATATATATATATACACACACATATATATATACACATATACATTTCATTTCTGGGAATGACAATGTCAAAATATGGAGTTACATGAAAGGATGAGTTTAAAATATTGATATGATAAATGAGCAAAGGTCAGGGACTCACATTCACCTAGAGCAAAAGAATGCTTTGGGCTGGTCCTTAGAACTGTAATACTGGGAAATCATATACTGCCCTGGATTTCTCATTGCACAGGAGAAGCCAAACAAAGCTTGTCTTGTATTTACTGACAGTGTTTTAATTATAAACTTTCACATCCCATAAAGTGAGGATGGCTGGCATCAGGTCTCTTGTTTCTTACACACTGATGTATTTGTGCTATAATTTTTCATTGTTTTTTTCTTAAAGAAAAGAAAGTAAGCTTAGAGGCAGGAGAACTGGGCATTTGTTTGCAGTGATATTTTTATTTTTATTTTTATTTTTATTTTTATTTTTATTTTTATTTTTATTTTTATTTTTATTTTTATTTTTATTTTTATTTTTATTTTTAAACTGACAATCCAGGGGAATTAAAACAAGAGTAGAAGACAACTACAGTAGAAGACAGAGAGAGCAAGAGAGTATATATCCTTTCTTTCAGTTTCTAACATGATATGTTCAAACACCTTTCGGATACAGTATGTCAGATTGCATTTCACCATATGACATGACATAATGCAACATGACACACCAATTGTTTTGTGACAGAAATGTAAAGAAAAAGACCTCCTCCGCTCTGCTGGTAAATAAATCATTTTAAATAGAGAAATACCAAGTTTCTCCTAAACATCAATGCATCAAAGTGTAATGGCCTTGAGAGTTACCCCCTTCCAGGAGCTCCTGCTGCCAGGGCTCAGGGACAGTACTGTGATAGTGCAGCAGCAGGCTCTTCCCCTCCCCAAACAGTTCTGCTGGGAGGCCTGAGCCAAGTTGAGCCTACTTTTCTGTAGAATCTGTTTTTAAGTTAAGATTCTCATGCTTGGCCCCAACCTGACCTACAGTCCAGCTGGGTAGCAGCCAGAGATGCCCTTGGCCATGTGCCCCGCTGATCCAGACCTGGACCCATAGATTGATTTGCTGGTCCCACCTCAGACCTGCCTCTTCACTATGGACTTAGCAGCAAGTCACTGGCACATATATGACCCTGTTCAAATACACCAGATCTGATCCTGACTCTGATTCATTCTGTGCCCAGCTTGGCCCCATGAACCGTTAGTCAGACATGTTTGCCATCACCATGCATACCCACTCACCTTGCTTGCAGTCTGTGGGATGAGATCCTGACTGTGTCATCATGTTCAGCTCCTGGCTCCTCTCCCTGAAAGTACAGCTGGTTAGTGCTGTGCCCCAGCAGAAAATGAAGTCTTCATTCAATAAGAAACAGTACTAATCTGTTCGACTCTATAGGCATCAGTGGTAATGTACACTGTAGAGCCACATAGCCTTCCCAACTTGGTACATTTTAATTGTAAACACTTTTCTGTTAAAGCATGTTTGTAGGATCCAGGTTGAGTAGTTGGCCTTTAATTTTAGTTGTGCATTATGTGTTCAAAGTGATTAAAAGGAGAATCAAGTTCAGCTTCAAACAGCTGGAAATTTCACATAATAAGTTTATTATAATTTTGAAAGTTTTTAGTACCACTGTTTCTGAAGTTTGATTTTTTGCTTTTCTTTCCACCTTTACCTATTATTATTACTTCATTAGGATGTAGAATGCACAGGAATGAAAGAATTTTGTGCTGTCTTTTCACTGGCAGAGAGTGAGGAAATAGGAACAGAGTACTGACAGTTCTCTGTATGGATACAGAGCCCACTCCATCATCTTTGCTTGGTGGAAAATGTGCTAAGAAATTTTTACAATAAAAAATATGCTTAGTCTTAGCTAATTCTTAAAATTCTTTCAAATAGAGAATTGCAAAGTACTACTAAAAAACATTTTTATTGATATGACACATTTCCCGAGACAGGCCGCTAATCATCCCATGTTATTTTATCAAAATTATCCTTAATGTTTGAAATTCATGTGGAATCCTAATGATACAGCTATCAGGAGGAAAAATGTAACACTGAATCTACATAAGTGGTGCTTCCACTGTGACTGAGTTGCATTTTCAGGTTACTGCTTTTCAGCTGGATTTCTGCTGGTTCGTGTGTATTTTTATTCCTTAAAGTACTGTTTATAAAAATGGAGGAGGTCAGCAGTGTCATTCCTGTAACCTGACAGCCTACTCAGAAAGAACTGCCTGGATGTAAAACCTTGCTCTGTCCTTTTCTCTGGAGTTTTCTCTCAAAACATATGCATAAAAATATCCTGGGTGATAACACTGGGCATATGTTTCAGCCCCAAGCAACAATGATTACTATGGATCTACACCAACATAACTTAATGAGGCTATAGGTTTTACTATACTTTTCCAGATAATAACATATGCTTATTTATATGGAAAAAGGATTCATCTTAACTTTACAATGTACAGAAATTTTAGGCATCTTAAGACAAACAAACAAAACTATTTCACTGTGATTACCTTTATGCGTACCTACTCCTTTTATTGGTCCTGACTGTTTCCCCAGCAACCTTTCTTGGCAAAATAAACAAATAACTATTTTTAGCATTTTAAAGAGGAGATGGGGAGTAAAACAACACTATGCATAAAATGGATGTTCTGAGATAAGAAAGTTGTCACTGACACAGAACAGAGATTAGTACAGTTCTGACCCCAACCATCAGTCATCGCAATGAAGCCTGCAGACAATGAAGAAACGCCTTACAAACATACCTTTACTTCTTCCCAGAATGTGACACAACTGTAGTACTTTCACTTGTGAAATACTGTTTAATTGCACTAAGGCTCGACAGTCATGTTAATGCGTGGTTCTGCTTATTTATATTGTTGTAGATTCATATTGAGCTTGGATTTCACCTTCTGCACTTAAAATGGCCCTACATAATTTTGTTCCTCTGGTGTCCCATGTTCCAAGATAAATTCTGTATCTATCTAGTTCTATCCTCCTGATCTGCTTGCCTCTCCATCCTGCTGAAGGTGAACTACAGCTGGCAGACATGAAACCAATGGTCATGCATGCTGGACTTTCCCTTTAGATTTCAAATATTTTGCCATGGGGATAATTTTATGGCAAGTGTGATGTTAGGGAGCTGTTTATCACAACCACCTAAACCGAACATGAATCCCACAGCACTGCCACCATTATTTTCATGCTGCCTTAACTAATTCAGAATTGAATAAAGATTATAACCAGTACTACAATACTACAATAGAAACCAGAAACTGACAAAAGTAAGGTGGCAGAAATAAGAAATTAGGTATGTTAGAAAAAAATGAGAAAACACAAACTGCGCTGAAGTTCTTTTTCCCTCCATATTAAGAATGACTGCCAATCCTCTGTGTCTTTGCAAACTTTGTTTAGAAATGCATTTGTTCTCATACTTCTTTCAGGTTTAATAAAAAATAAACAAAAAACAATTTAAATGAATAACAGTCACTTTTGCTGTCTTATAGTAGTAGATTTTTGGCCTTAAGGTTTCCAAAAGGAAATTCTATTTGAATAAATTTGAATTTTCAGTGAAGTGTGAATCCCACAAAAGTTATTTCTCAAATTCATTCTAAATCTTATTGTACTTTATTCTTTCAAAACATTTTGAAACAGTACCCTCTGAATCCATATTAACAAATAAGTTTAAGAAATAAGCATGATTTTTTTCATAGTATTTCATGTTCACTAAAGTTCTCCCCCAGTATTATACGAAAAGAATATATATGTGTAGAAATTATTGCCAGCACTGAAGCAAAAATACAAAACATTTGCTTATGTTGATATTTCAACTAAGGTTTGTAATCTCAAGTAATTAGTTGAGAGTTTTCTTGTATTCTTCTACCACTTTTTATGTCTATCTGTCAAAATGATTTCATTAAGACACACAGAGATGATCATTTCACTGAATTTCTGGCAAGTTAATATACTCCTTATGAAGCTGTAATTACAGGTTGAATTTGGTTTTGATTCAGTAGCCGATCCACTTTCTGTTTACAGAACAGGAAAAAATACCAGGTGCAATGAATGGTGAGAAGCTAGAACAAAATAACTTGAAAAAGCAGTTTTGGATTTCTAGTCTTCCATGATATACTGCCTTTTTAGTCAGTTGTTAGAATGAATTCATAATATTCAGGGATTCAAATGAGTGTGTGGTATCTTCATTCTAGGATTTAACAAGAAAACTGGTGGTCATTACAGATACAGAGACCTCAGTTGGTCACTAACAGTAAGAGTTGTGGATCCCAGTTGTTCATTAACAGTAAAAGCTGTAGATCCTTCTGAGTAGCCACTACAAGTCCAAAAAAAAAGGTGTTAAAAAAAAGATTAAAAAGAAAAATAAGAAAAAAAAAAGATCACTACTAAAATCACAGACGTAGAGTTATAGAATGGCCTGGGTTGGAAGGCAGCTCACAGCATAACACCAGTGGAGTAACTCTAGTCAAGGAAGTAGATTACCTAACCTGTCTTCTCAGTAACTTCAACTTGTTTGCTGCCTAGGAATGCATGGAAGGAATAGAGGTAGGATTGTCTTAGGGATACACAATCCAGAATATTTTCCCACAAATTAAGTAATTTTGAATTCAACTATTAATTAAAGCACACATATTTTGAGCTTTGCTTTGAGAATATAATGTATAAAGACTGGGGATCAGTTTAGAAAGAGTGAACAGCCAAGAAAAAGGAATAGGATAGGTTTCGCAAAAGAAAAAAAAAAAGTGATAAGCAGTAATGCTTCTCTCAGCACTCCTCTGAAAATCTGAAATAAATAGAAAACAATGAATAATTGACTATAGATGAAGAATTCTTTCTCCAGCACACATCATCCAAGATGAAGGTTAACTAGGAGAATCTCCAAAATTAATGCTGAGTTTTACTCCCTTTAAGTGGAGATAATGTAACTATTATCAATTCTTATCAACTTATATAATGAAAAAGGCTAGATGAGGACATGAGACTATAACATAGGGGTGCATTAACAATTACATAGGAAATTAGATAGCTCCTGATTAACTGCAAATAGTCATTCCTGGTAAGACACCTGTATACTGCATTATCAAAGAGTTTAGAATAAAGTAAAGATCAGTTATTCACATTCAGATGCATTCTCCTAAAAGAAAAGGAGAGCAAAGCAGAGGTGCTGTTACTGAGAGATTTTTCCTGTAAAGAGAAAAAACACCCAGATGATCTTGAATGTGCTGCAGAAAATATAAAAAACAAAAGAATATTATTGCTCAGAAAATCTCTGTCAACATTACTCAAGTGATATCAAAGGTTAAACACTGGTAGATTTTTAACTCATAAATCATTGTTATAAATTGGAGATGTCCAGCAGCATTAAGTAAATCATTTAAATGTCAAAATCATTTGTCAAGAAATTATTGTCATAAACACCAACTGTGGTTTTAAGGGGAATAAAAAGCAAAAAACCTGATTTCTTGTAATGAATCACTTCAAACCTCTGTATTTTTCATATTTCAGTGAAAATAAATATTATTGACAACTTAAGTAATTTATATACTTGGACGTACATAAACCAAACTTGCTTTTTAACTGCTTAACCCAGTCAGTTTGTCACTGATGTTTGCGAATTAACTCTTTTTCTTTCAAAATGGAGCTCAAGTGAAATTGGTATGACCAGGCATGCTCAGTTTGGGCTATTTCTGCACAAATCTATATTTGTTATAGAAAGAGTAAAAAATGTATTTCAAAATTGTCACAGCACGTTTAATGGTAAGTCCTGTAAAAAATCCACTGTTAAAAAAAATCAAATAAGACGTTGGTCAAGCCATTACCTTCTGCAGAGAATACTGATGTGAGGAAGTAGATAGATCAGGGAGCAGCAAACCCTTTGAGCTGGTATGACTCCAGAAAGAATATACATGCATTTTTCCATCAGGATAGCCTGAATGCACAATAAATATATATATACTGGCATATTCTTAATAGTAGAACAAATATGACTTACATCAGCTAAAGGAAAATAAGCAACATCTGACCTAGCATTAACTTAGATTTTCACAAACAGGTGATACTTGATCTAACATAACCTCTTCTGAGACAAAGTTATTCTTTAAAAAATGTTGATAAATATGACCTGGCAGAGAACATTTACATGAGTTCAGTAGAATGTCTCTTTTGGACTCAGAAGTACTGCTCTGTGCTCACTGAAAACGCAGTTAATATCCCATTTCCAAGGCAGGAAAGAGCGTGTATGCCAGTTCTCAACTACAAACAGATACTTAGAAAACGAATTTTGCTATACAAGTAGATATACTGCACAAAAACAAAGAAAAAAGCCCGTCTCTCAGTTTCACACATCTATACCACTGGCGCATAGATTCAAAATTTAAATGAAGTAACATGGCTGGCTTGACATTTTAAGTTACGTGACAAACATTCTTTTTTGTGACAATTGAGCTCTACTTGAACAGAAGTCTTTTAAATATCCTTATGCACAAGTCATTTCGTTCTTCATCATCAGAATATGCTATTTTTAATGTACATATTACACATATATTGACATTGAGTTACTTAAAAGTAGTAACAAATCATATTTTTGATGTTAGAGTTGTGACTACTGTAGAAACATTTACTGTAGTGTGACTTTCTCTCCTTTATATTATTATGATTTACTCTGCTCTTTTTCTCTCTCTCTCTCTTTTTTTTTTTCCCGAAGAAGATCTCTTAGCATAAATGTAAGCAATTTTGCACCATACCTATGTCATGTTTTGTTGAATCTCCATCAAGATGGTAGTGCCCTGCAGCACCTGGAAATGTGCACTGATCTTCTGCAACACTGGTTTCATCTCTTCAAGACTAAAATTGATTTTTCTCAAACTGGCATGTAAAGGTACAAAGTGTACTCAGTGATCCGTAACTCAAGTGAGTGCAACAAGCCCAGCCTCGGTAGTTGAAGAAGCAGTAAGTTTTTAAGGCTCTGTAAGAAACAGTGTAAGGAAAAAAAACAACAGTAGTGAAGAATTTATCTTGTAAAATGCCGGGCAGTCAAGTTGTTCTACTGCTGCTGCAGGCTATTGTCAAAGTTGCTAAGTAAATGGTAGAAATAATTTCCTTTAATTGGAAAAAACTGGGATACCATGGTGATATGCTTTTTATAGCACACATAACATAAACAGACAAAAGAAAGAACTCCTAAATTTGGATTTTATCACTACATTATTTGCCTTATTGCATAGTTCACTGTGAGAGGCTCATGTCCTCCCTTTTGCACACTGACACAGGAGGATGAGCACTGGAGTTTCTTTTTGCTCTTCCCCATTGAACAATATAGTATGGAAGACACAAGTTTGCCAAAGAGAAACCAAGAAGTTGTTTGGGGGTGAAATTAAGGTCATTCTAAGGAACATAAGACAACTGAAAATACAGAACACAACTTTGAAGATCCAGATGACTCCAACTCTAAATTTGTGTTGCACTGACAAAATGGTAGGGAAAAAATTGGGCTTTAGTAAGCCATGAAGTTGAAATCAGCCATGATTTTCTTTTTTAAAAAAAATTAATGATAGGAACATTTCAGATAAAGTATTGTAGCTATATCTTCTGCGTGCCATAACTTACCTTTTTAAATAATGCAATTTCTGATCATCACGACTATGATATAACCACTAAAAAAATAGCTCCAGCTGTGGATAGTGTTCTGAGAGTGCTCCAGGTAATAACAACACCAGTTTCCCAACTCTATTCACAGAACATACTAACCAGGATTATTTCTGTAACTGTCCCATGCTCTCTCTGATAGTGGTTAGCACAGTGCCCAGTTCAGATCTCAGCCCTTAGAGAAGGTTTGTACAAGAAATTGCATTGATATATCAATGAATTCTGTTACTGTTCCGTGCTACAGAGCAAAGACTGAATTGTCACTAAGTGATCTAAAATACTGCTTTGAAAAAGGACCTATCATAACAATAACATAGCCAGATGTTCCTTTATCTCAAATGCAGAGTTATTAATAGACTGCTTCATCCTTTCAAAAAAGAGAGCCAGTAGCACAGCCTAACCTTTAATTTATGATTCGTTAGGTCTAGTTCTTAATGTGATTAATGACAAATCACTACTTAAAGCATGGAACATTCATCAGCAGAACTGTATGCCCTTAAAACAGGTGTTAAGGGATTTGAGAACTTTAGAATGCAAAGTTCTCTTGTTTCTATCAGTTTAAATGAGAAACAGCCAAAGGACTGTAGACGTTACAATATTGAAATACAAATTAACTTCTGTTTATTTATTTGATCATTTTTCTTCTCTTCTTAAGTTGTAAGGCTTCCAGGAATCATTAAGAAAATAGAGAAGATCAAGAGTAAGAAATCGCATATCAAAATTGGCCAGAGCAGAATGTCATGCAAGTGGAAAATGGAATCTTTCTTGAATCTTGGAACTTCTTTTTGGCCAAGATTTGGCCATTTTCACTGAGAAAACATTTAGAATCTTGATTACTGGGAGAAGAAAAGAAGGAAGACTTTTGAAGGAAAAAAGGTAGAATATGACTATATACAATAGCGACCTAGTGTACCTTTTGTTTACAGTACAGTGATGCATCTGACTTCTTAATATTTCTGAAATTGCAGTCTGAAAAATCATTTTTAATGATTCATTAATTCAAATGAATTACTTACTGCAGAAAAAATGTCCAGGGGTAGTAGTGAAAAAACTGAGAAGTAAGTAGACCAGATGAGCCAAAAATCCTGAGGACAAAAATGCTCAAAATTCTGAAAGACTTTTTAAAAGAGACTAAAATATAGAGGTGGTAACTCCCTTTCTGTAAAAGGTTGAGAAATGTATGAAATTAGTTCATATAGTAGCCTGTGTTGAAAAGAACCACAATGCTCATCCATTTCCAACCCCCTGCTATGTGCAGTCACCAACCAGCAGACCAGGCTGCCCAGAGCCACATCCAGCCTGGCCTTGAATGCCTGCAGGGATGGGGCATCCACAGCCACCTTGGGCAACCTGTTCCAGTGCGTCACCACCCTCTGGGTGAAAAACTGCCGCCTAATATCTAACCTAAATCTCCCCTGTCTCAGTTTAAAACCATTCCCCCTGCCCTGAATTAGAAATAACTAAAATCAAAGTATGTTTGTTAACATCTTTGCATCCCAAAATATTTTCTATCAGGTATCATATTTTAGTGCTGATCTTTCATGCTTTATCAGTGATTTTTGTTTTTCTGCTCAGTCTGTTCAGGTTTTATTTTTTATTCCTGCTCTTTCCCAACCTTGTCCGTTCTTTCTTTCTTTCCTTCTTTTTTTTCATGTATAATATAAAGTCTCTGGAGGAAAAACTTTTTTCTTTGTTAAAACACTGCAGAGTCTTGCATAACAGAACTGTAATCTACAACTGGGGGCTAGATGGTAGCATACAAATAAATGAAGAAATATCTCTTGCACTTATATTTTAACAGAAAGAGATTAGTAGTAGATATCAAACTCTGATTTTGTTAATTAAAAAAAAAAAACAACAACAGAGGAAAATTCTGTTGACAAACAAATCTTTAGAAACAATAGCAGCACAATATGTTGCAGTTGTTACTAGAAAAATTGGATTCTGCCTTCAAAAACAGAGTATACTAAGAAAGAAAAGGAGAGAAAGATATAAAGGAAAAGACTTACTCTTTTTGTAAGCAGCAGTTTGTCAAAAGTGGGAGTGTAAATTGTGCAGTGCTTTGGTGCCTCGATCACTGCAGGAGACCTGAAATGGATGCTGGAATTAAACAGAAGTTGCAAAATTTGACCCCCAAAAAGTAATTATCATGAGCCCACTTTATTCAGAATTGGTCATTATCAAAACATATCCTTATTCTAGAATTCAGGCATTTTTAAAATTATTGAGGAGCTGGTAAAGTGTCAAATACTAATAACTACAGTCTGAAGATTCTCATCTCAGCCATTGTTTCAATTCAGATCATGCTAGGATCTGGCGCCTGTCTGCCCTCTAGGAAGATCCAAGGCTGGGAACACAGAAGTAGTTCAGAACTGTTCCCTTTTCATCTTCCTTAGATTGGTCTCCTGATCAGATAAGGGCCTTGATCTTCAGACACAGTCAGTCAGTCTTGTAAAATAAAGATCATCACTTCTAATATATTTGCCATTTCATTCAGCATATCACAAAGTGCTTTCTGAACACTGCTGAAAACCAAGATTTTGGCCACTGTCCCACAAGTGTCAAAATGTTTTTCTCGAATATTTAAGAAAAGTTTGAGTTTCTGAATTCCTGACAAAGTTCTACATAATGAAAAATAAAAAATAAAGATAAAAAATCAGGATTTTTTAAATGATGAAATAATGATAAGGGATGTAAAAAGAAAGACTCCAAAGTCCGTGCATACATCTACAAGTACATCTGCATTGTCTTTGTGGACTGTGCCAGACACAGATCCCCAGAACTCTAAGCCAATTCATATGGTGAAAATCATGCCAGGGCTACCTTATTAGAAACTTCATATTTAATTTTGTGCATTTAACATTTTATTCCAATTTCTGAATAGTCACTCTACTTCAGTACTACATGAAAACAGAATAAATGAGGATTAGTTTTTAACTGAAATAAAATAGAGTCAGGAAAGCAGCATTAGAAATTATCTTTCACTGTTTGATCATACATTTTAAGGAACACTTTTCTTCCCAGGCAAAGCCAGAGCTGTAGGTATATCTGTCTGTAGGATAAGTTGTACCTGCTGAGTTTTTCAGCTTTACTGACTAGAACACAAAATCTGTTGCTTTTCCAGTCCATAGAAGTGGAGGCTGAAAAAATTGTGAGCTTTTTAAGAAGATGAGCTCTGGATTTTGTCCAACAGCATTTAAAAAACAAGCTAACAAATAAACGATTTTAACAGAATGATGTCTCTCTACTTTATTTTATGAACAACACTGTCTTTCTGGACCACATCAGCCACAAAACAGCACTGTTACAATACATGCATCATTTTGCTTGGAAAAAAATCAAACCTTAGAACAGGCTGACAAAAAATAAGTGATTGTTTTTCTGCCTTGTTTGTCTGTTTAATTCAAGCTTGTCGCTCAGCTTTCAGCTATTCAAAGCAGTCATACTTGTGGACAGAAGAGTAATTAGCACAACAGTTCTTAGTTATTTGCATATGATAAAAAATGACTTTTATTTATCATTCATCATATTCCTACAAACTTTAAGCAATAGAATTTGGGTTTATTTTCCTTGGCTAATTAATTGTTTAGAGTTTTTAATTTGTCCTGATCAACTTCTGACCAATACTCTATTTTAAAAATAGTCAGTGACTTTGGTTCTAATTTCTGCTTCAACGCAATCAGATTTATTTGCCCCTTTTTTTCATTTTTATTGTTGATTGATTCTTCAATTACAGACTGTCTGGTCAAGTGTTTCTCTGACACCAAATGGTAGACACAGCATTGTTTCAGCTTGCTAAACATCTGTGCCATGAAAAGATATTGCCTGGGAAATGCATTAGGCATGAATCAGTTTTATATCTCCATTTAAAACAAATATGAAATAAATCAAATTATTGTTTAATATACTTAATTATCTTTTTATGTGACTCAAGTCACATAGCATATGTCTCATAAAAAGCACTTGGTTTGGTCCTCTGAACATGTCATGTATATGCTAATGATGAGAGATGGCACAACACATTCTTGCCAGAGTCAGAATCCACTGTAAAAAAAAGGTGTTTCTAGATACAATTCTACCCTAAAAAATATGTTAATAGACGAATGCTCAGTCTTTAAAAGGTGCAATAATTAGAAAATCCTTTCTCTGAATACAGTTGATGATATATTTTACCAATGAATGTTTATCAGAAGACCATTCAGGTTGGAACCTCTTTCTGTATCTCGTGAAGCCCAACAACGTCTCTGCCCAAGTGAAGGTCAACCAGAGCAGGTTGCTCAGGTCCCGATCCAGGCTGGTTTGGTTTGATTATCTGCAGAAACAGATATTTCACTACCCATTTGAGCAAATCTATCTGACTACACTAATTGTAAAAAAGTATTTTTTTCTATGTTTGACTTGGACATTCTATATCAAAATTTATGCCATTTACTTTTCAACTTGTCCCTGGGCATCACTGACATCTGAGTGTAATTTTCAAAGGGACTTGTTTCTGATAATTGTTTATACA
This sequence comes from Coturnix japonica, assembly GCF_054131305.1. Classification (NCBI taxonomy): domain Eukaryota; kingdom Metazoa; phylum Chordata; class Aves; order Galliformes; family Phasianidae; genus Coturnix; species Coturnix japonica. Next base: position 14,030,856 of record NC_140666.1, read on the forward strand.
GGGAAAAATTCTAAAGATATATAAGAAGTAGATGAAACTCAGAAAAAAAAAAAAAAGGTAAAAAATATAAAGTAAAAAATTATGAGGTATAAACCATTCTTTTTGTGGCCAAATGCCACAGAGATCAGCATAATGCTGTCACAGAAATACACTCTACATCATTAAAATCCAGATAATGGGTATCAGTAACTATATATATTTTTACTTTGCCAGCATATACATACACTTAGATAATAATTTGTATATCCATATAAGTAATCTGTTCAGTTTGGCAATGTTTCCATTTTTAACAAGCCTGATATAAGAAACCTGTTAAATGTCTACAATATGTTCACCTTTCACAGTGCATAATAAAGTCAAACACACTCTCACAGATACTTTGTTACAAATATACTGACAAAGAAATGAAATCTTTGAAGAAGTGAACCCATCTGAAGGTGGTGATTGAAAGCATTTTCACATCTCAGGAAAGGAGTATTTTAACTTTGCTTGTCATAGGAATCCTGTTTGGCCTTTGTGTGTTCCAGATAACACCTTTGATACAGCTTTTTTAAGCAGAAGAATGAACTTTTGCCATTGATTCTACTGTAAAATAAGATTAATACATCGTACTCGGAGATTGTTGTACTCAAATGATATTTTTTGCTTTGTTATTGCTATTCAACAGGAAATAACTATCTCTACCTGACTCATCATATTTTGAGGGTTCAGTGCTAAACCTGCTAGTAACAATATATATATATATATATATATCACATTCTGTAAATTAGAAACATGTTTGTAGTTATCTAGAGAATATTTTACATTGTAAGTTAAGTTGATGCTTCTCTGGGTAGCTATTTAGCAGGAATATTTATTATACAAGTTAACTTTATTTTCTTAAAGAAATAAACTGCTTTGGCTTTGCTTGTTTGGTTTTTATTAGTTCATTTTTTTCCCCCCTAAATAATATATCTGCTGAGGTATTTATGAATGTTAGGATTATGCTTTGATTTAGTCCAAATACCTGACAGTCTGATTAAGAAATGTCATTTATTTTGACCGTACATGTATCTGATCTGAATGTCATTTTACTGGGGAGAAAAAAAAAAAAAAAAAAGAGTACTATTGGGCAGAATAAAACAAGCAAAGCAAAGAGAAAATATCACTGATGTTCTTAACAGTCTCTTAACTAAATCTGACTTAAGGACATTATTTTAAAGTTGATAAGGAATGGAAAAAATTACATGAATATTTTAAATAACTTGTTATTTCAACAGTCAAATAGAGACAGACAGAACTTTAGAAGCAGTATTCTGCTGGAGGAAACAAGGGTCAGGAAGAAAACTGATGAAATAAATATTTTTTTCCCACTTCCAGACATTTATTTCTGAGTCTTTTTGGAGTCCTACACTGTCAGTCCAGCAATCAGCACTTACGTCTGATGTGTTGTTTCCTAACTTATCTACAGAATGTCACTTTAGTCTCTGGGGAATATTATTGCCTAGGAAGACTGAAGTGGTAAGGGGGAGAAAGAAAACAAGAAAATCACTTCTAATTAACATGATATCAATTTGGCAACTAACTGCAAGCATTGAAAATCTATCCTTATTTCTTACAGCAGAGTAGAACCATGAAAGTCTCTTGACTTCTTGCTCCATAGCTCTGTCTGGTTCCTCAAAGTACCAGTTTCACTAAACAGGATTTCTAAACTGCACACAAGTAGAGGAAATAATAAAGGCCTTACCATAATTTAATGAAAACAGGTCACAGAGTTCTGTTTAGCCAATTCTAATACTTCTGAAAATTGCATTTTGATGAGGTTTTGCACTTTAATTTCCTCTCTCTATGCATTCCTACTAAGGACCATGAAATAAAATACTGACTGAATGCTAACTCACATTGCACACTTCAAGATGTTTGTTTGGCTTTTGTGAACATTAGAAACGCGCCTATACTCACTGTCTGCCAACAGGATGGAAAGGGAAATAAATGCTTGCTGAGAAACTTGAAACTTTTCCCTTTCTTTGCCACTTCCTTCTACCTTTCTTTGAACATACTGCAAAGCAACTCTTTCTACTTCTTACTTTTTCCCTTTACTTCCATACATCAAAAGCAGAAGAAAAAAAAGAACAAAAAAACAAAAAAAAAACCAACCCAACAATAAACCATAAACAGATTTCTTAGCCTAACACGGTGTAGGTGACAAAATGTTTCTCTTGCCTCTACTTTGGGGACAAATTCGAGACATCTTTCATAGCTGCTTGACAAATCCACAACTCCTCCTGCCCAAATCCTGGCTGAATTCCAATCTCATAATCACATTCCACCCACCTAAAATTCTCTCATAAGTTTGAGTGGGATAGTACCTGCTATTTTCCTAGCTCTGCTAATCTGTGTGTAAACTCCCAGTGAAACTTAAAAGAAAGGCAGGCAGGATTCAGTTTCACTTCCATAGGAAACACTGGATGTGATGTACCTATTGTTCAGAGAAGCCAATGAAACTATTTATTTCCACAGACTGAGGCCAATTGCTGACCAATTAACATTCTGTCCCCGGTAGCAATGAAGCTCCCTTGGATTCAAACTGCTATGGAATTAAAATTCCTTGATACAGACTCATAAGTCGATGTACAGTATAAACATCTTTCATAACATATTCCTATCTTGAAAACAATTAAATGGTGCCATTTTTATTTGGTGAAGAATTTAACATTTCTAAAACAATGTGTTCCAGGGGCAAGAAATATAAGTCACTGATGGACTCTGCTTTGCAGGTCCTAGTGTGAAATGGTGTGACATACACTGTATTAGCTCTATGCTTTCCTTTCCTTATAAACTGTTATTCATCTGGTGATCAAAATATTTATTTGTACTTGAAAAATACTACAAAACCTTTGCAATGCACAAACTTCTGGCCACTGGATACCTATAGGAAGAGTAATTGTTCACCGGTTTAGGCTGTAGAAGAGCTAACACATGCAAGATAAAGACAATTATGATTATTCCAAAACTTTAAAGTGTAAAAAAAAAAATAAAATAGCAAGAATAGTGAAACAGTTCAACATCTCTCTTGTGCAGGATTTCAATTAATTATTTTCATTTACCATTTTGCAGAACCAGGTATTCATCATTTTCTTTGGTCTGTGTTTGGTCTGTTATATTCACCATGGTTAAGTTTGTAGTGTTCACTAACAAGCTGATAGAGGGATTTTGTCAGTAAATTGTTTTGGTTGCTCAGTGATTACCAGTCTGTTGTGAGATATTTTCACACAGAATATGTCTGTTTGCCTGCTGAGAAGAAGGAATGAAAGAAGAGGGAAAAAAAAATGGTACGGACGCAGTGACATCCATTGTGAAGTTTACTAAGTGACTTCAGAGTTGCTGTGATTTTATGTGACATTCATGTTCTTCTAAAAATGGTGTGAAAGACCTGATGGCTAAACACAGCATGCACCCAAATGACATATTTTGCCCTTTGTATCAGAGGTATCCTCTCAGGCAAGCAGTCTGAAACATGCTGAGTGTATGGCTGGCTTGATCTGATGGCTAACAACATGAAACTGGGAGCCAGAAAAGCCAGACTTAATTCTGTTTCTCATCTACCAACTGTGATGCCCTAGGGAAAGTCACTCACCTTCACTGAGAAACTACTGCACCTCCAGTAAAGGTTTTCCAGAACAGATTGAAGCTCTGCAAGTTTACAGGAGGAAGACAAGATTTTGTCTACTACCCAAAACATGTAAACTCTGACAAATTCAGGCTGTCTTCAGCATTATGTACTTTAAAGAATGAAAAAAATACAGTCATTTTTTGGTTTTGGTGCAGGGACAGTTATCTTTATCATGCTAAAGCACAGACTGCCAAATTTTAACCCTGGGGACACATTATCAATGGGAGGCCAACAACTCAAGGACAATTACAATAATTATCAAAGTTCACAGAGTACATACCATACAAAATTGCATTTATACTCAGTAGTTAGGAGATACATGCTATCAAATAAAGCAAGCTGAAACTGGGATTTGTGAGCAGACATTTTCCTGTTGCCTTTTTTTGCAGTTTCTCTACAATTGTTCTCTTCAGCAGGACAGGCAACAATGCTACTGAACATTCTAAAGCATTTGAGCTCACTTGTTGTTCAATTATTAATAATATTTGCATCTGTTCTACCTAATCATCTCTGATCATCTTTTTTATAGCTAATGTTCTACTTTTCCTTTTGAATTACTGCAGATGTTTGCTGATTAAAACCACACTGCAGCTGCCTTTTAAACAAGCTACAAATTTGTCAGAAAATGCATTGGACATCAGAAGAAAATTTCACTAGCAGCAGGTTTTCCACATGATGAAGAGACAAAATGCTAAGAAAACCTAATTTACTTTTTGTGTGAAGTAGAAGGGTTATATTCCTCTGGGTCTTTATTCCTGTGCATGCCACTTTGCAAATGAAACACACTATGAGTACTATGAAAAAAGCATCATGAATACTAAGTTGGCTTTGAGTTACATGGGAATATAAAATGCATTGGTTCTAGCTAAAATTGATTTTGCTTTAGAAATAAGTATTGGATTCAGTTTCTCTTCATCCCCAAAACACTTAGACAGATGGAAAACATCATGGTAGCTACTGTATGTTAAAGTGATAAATTCATTTGTGCAATCAAAAAATTCATCAATCTTGTTAGCAGTTTCAATAAAATTTATTGTCACTGTTCCATTGCAAAGTGACACAGCCTCCAGAATATGTTCAGAGTTCATCAGTGTTGATTCACAAAAGGGAGAATTCTTTTTCTTTACTCCCTATATTAAAAAAAAAAAATAAATTGGAGCTCCTGTGGGAGCTACTTATTGAATCTCACCTATTTACGAGAAGATAGATAAGTTGGTTTGGTAGGAAAAAATACAAAAAAAATCTCATAGTTGCAGTAAGTGTGGGAGCATCTAGATTCTCAGTGCATCCCTTTATAGGAAGGGAAAAGAAATTACTGGTCTAAACATGTTTTTGTAAATTAAAGGTATTGGTGAGTACTGATGAGATTTGATACACCAACAGGATCCAACTTTCATGACCATTCGAGAAAACAAATGACTTATTATATTTTACTCCTGTGAAATTTGTTCAAATACCTTTCACACATGAGATACAAGGAACTATTGTATATGATACAGATTTTCAAGCTTTTCACATGGGCTTATTCACAGTTTGTGTGTAACTGAAATGTACAACTTTCTGCTATATTCTAAAGTATTTGTTGCTGTTCAAAGAAGAGTTCTTGATGGCACTCATTCTTTTCACCTGAAAAAGGCAGAGCTGACAAATCTAGGGTTTTAAAACTTATTTTGAAATGCCTTTCCTCTGTACATTTTAGTTAACATCAATTGTGTCCCTTATTGGCTCATTTTGACAAAATAAAGTACAAAATATATCATTAGATTGGTACTAACAATCTATTATAATTTTATCAAAGAAGATATTCAAGTGAATCATAATGTTCTTTGATCCTCTTTAGTTATATTCTACCTATATACATATACCTACAGTATAGAACGAACATTTTGCCAAAGCACTTTATTACAAAGTCAAATCACTTAACCATCTGACTTGACAATAAATCTGGCTCTGCAGCACCAGGTAACAGGTCAGAAATACTCTAGTGGGTTCATACTACCTCACTCAGTTCCTTCAAAACTGTTTGATACCTTTGACTCATTGCTTTATACCAGCAGGATTTTTTCCTTTGCTGATACCTATCGTAGTAAGCCTGGTGGAAATACAAGTGTGTAAGCTTGTATTTGTGGGTATTCCAATAACAAATAGATCTGGCATCATTACAATGAAAACAGCCTGAATTAGAAAGAAAACTGGGAAAACAACAACAACAACAAGTGTTTCTGCTGGGTAAATCTACCTAAGATTTTCATTTCTTAAACATTCAGACTCCAAGGCGAAAAAAACGGCCTTGGAATTTAAGACAAATTTTAAAAGATAAAAGCAACAACAAAAACACACAAAAAAGAACAACCTCCTTCTTTTAACAGGCAAGGGAGAATAAAAGTCATATACAAGCCAATCTGAATAGCTGAATAGAAAAGCCTTTGCTTAAGACTTTGTGCAGACACAGATGACTCGTCATATCTTCTGAGATGGGAAAACCTGCAGAAATGGACCCCGAACTGAGAAGAATGACCACTGCAGCTACTTTGGATACAAATGGATACATGGATTAAAACAACATGGATTAGTTTTCAACACATCTCATCAAGTGCCAAAGATACATCTGTTATATCACAGAGTTCTTAAACAGGCGTAATGGAGCTGTGTACTCTTGCATTTCAGGTTTGGACTGTATGCTGTTAATAAAAACAGATTTAATTCAGATTCAAACCTAATTGTGAAATATGACACAGTGAAGTATCAAATGAAAAAATATAAGGCACTGGAAGTGAGCTAAAAATGAACTTATAAGATGCAAACTGAAACAGAGTTGTATATGAAACTAGGACATAAAACTTGGAAAGAACATTCTCTGGACCAAAAAAGCTCCTACATACTGCCAAGTACTGCAGATAGGAAACACCCACTGTGTTGGTGAACACAGCGTACTGTGGTTCTAGCACACTGATGGTACTGGTATGCAATAACACAGCAGGTGCTGCTCAGTGAAGGAATTAAATGTTGTAAGAGTTTTCACTCAGCAGAATCTGTCATTTCTCTGCCTCCCAGCTGTTATTCTCTTTCACTGTGGATGTTGGAAGACTGCACAATCTGGTTATAAGTATGGCAAAAGTCATCATTTTTTTTCTTGTAATTCCTATTCTGTGCCTGCTGTGAGGGTTCTGCAAATTCATTGATTATGTCTCTACTGTGCTGTATAAATTGTGGATATTTGCTGTACCAGATTAACTAATATTTTCTTGGATTTGCATGCAAACTGTTATGAAATGACAATACCCTTCTGTTCAAATTAATATTTCAACCCTAAGCAGAAACATAGGCATTTCTGTACTACATCACACTATACTTTTTACAACAGCCTTCGTTTAAGCTTATTAGCTGATTGTACTACAGCTAATAACTATAAAAAAAACGTTTCCTCATTTCTCTGTCCTCTTGGCTTACTTTTGATTCTTTATGTCAAATGTCACATTTTGTATATAGCTCCCAGCATCCCTTATAGTTTAATTCTGAACTTCAGAGCTCGGTACTGTGTAAAACGTCATTCTTTAGGGTTGAATACATACCAGTAAAAGGCTATTGATTCTTTTTCTAACTCTTAAAAATAAAGTATTGTACCTTAAGAAAACAGTGGATAATATTCTGTTAAATTTAAAATCAAGCTGTATACTTGCATCCAGACTTTTCAGTAATTTATAGCTCTGATTACTGAAAAGTATTCCCCTGATCCAGTGTGGCTTGCAACAGACCAATGTTTTATGCTTCTGTCTTTTTGCAATATATTCAAATATAAAATAAAAAATAAAAAAATTGTGCTGTTTTGGGAGACAGAATATTATTATTCCATTTTTTATTATTACACACACACAAAAAAACCCCAAAACTTACTGAGGTTGTATTTAAAGGATTCACAATTTCTCACTCTATGTGGCCCTTTAAATTCAGGGAAGAAGGCACTGCTGAAGTTAATTACATTAGCAGCCAGAATGTGAAAAAGATTCTGTCAGGTATTGTCAGGCATTTATCTTATCAGCGGTAGATTTCATACATTCCTAATGAAATAAGAGCAGAAGATATTCCTCCCTTACAAGCAGCGGGAAACAATATACAACACTTTTTCCAATAGCATTCATTTATCTTTTTCTTTCATTTAAAAATCACTGTTTCCTCAGCACAGAGAAGCCAGATAACCAAAAAGTTTCATTTTTCACCCATATTCCATCCTCTTTTTTGTCTTTGTCACTTATTTATGTTTCTTACAGTTATGCGAAGTCTGAAATTGCACCAATTTCATAAGTGAAAAACACTAAAAGATGTTTCTCCTTGGAAGTTCATTCTGCTTCTACTGGGTTTTCTCCTTATCTACTAGAAGATGTAGTTCACGATATTTTTTCACCTAAGTTTCAATAAGAGACAAACAGTATGAAAGTTCACTTACCTAGAACAATTGAAAAGCTATTCAGAAGAGAATTTTTTCAGCGAGGTTTCATGGTTTGTTTTCAGCTCTCCCAACTGAGCTACAAACCTAGAAATGATTATCATAGTCATAATGTGACACTTCTACCCTTTATTAATTATGAAAAAATAAAGATGGAGGTGAAAAATTGTGTGTACATGTGTGTTTATTTCTTAATATGTAATAGCCATCTTCCTTACAGGGTTGTACTGAGTACACCTGTTTGAACTCTAGTTTCATCAAGCTATAATTGAGGCAAACTGTCCTTTACAAAGTCACTTATTTTATCCTAAAAATGATGAATTATGGAGGGACAGAAAAGCAGAATAAAGTCAGGAAGAAACTGCCATACATCAGTATCTATACATTTACATAAGAGCAGCTCATGTAATACTAATATGGAATTCACAGCTAAATCTCAGATTTAAGAGAGGTCATATACCATGTGACAGATTTCTTGTAGAACAATCTTGATAATTTATTCATCAAGATAGTATCTACAAGGATATGACAGTGGGAAAGGGAAGTAGAAACACAGAAAGCAGATTGGGAAAGATGCATTAAATTGTAATGTGTCTTTGTGCTTTTAGAACAGCAGGAAAATGTCATTAGTAGGAGTCAAAACTGAAAACGATAGTTAAAACAGGTTAAGATAATATAGTAATCTGAAAAAATTCCATCACTTTCATACAATAACTACAGTCACAAAAAGAATGGAAGCAAAAAGCACAAGAGTTAGAAAATAAAATAAAAAAATCGAAGAATAAAGTGAGTTATAACTCTGATTGAAGGGCACACAGCAGAAAGCACAATAACGTGGTGAAAGTATATAATAAATTTAATATAAAAAGTCAGCATAGAAGTACAGAGATAATGGTCAGGAGCTCAGATACAAGAAGAAAGATGTTACACTGCTAATAATATCAATGAATAAAATATAATGAGAGAGGAATATTCAGTTAAACAAAAATGAAATCTAAAAAAAAATTCTAAAAAGAAAAAGAAGATTAAAATGCACTTTGTATAAATAAGTGATAAATTAATAGTGATTAGGCTACAGAACAAGAAACTGAAAAATAATGTGATGAAAGAAACAGATATAAACTACTGTATATTCATGGGCAGAAATACTTATAAATTCAAACAGTTACTGAAAATGAAATGCAGCAACCTCATCTGTGGAAAAAAATCGAATCAATTATTGAATGAAGAAAATGATGACATTGTAGTTCTGTTGTACTTCATGCTACCAAATAGTAAAATTAGCATTTGTAAGATAAACACCTAGGAGTTCTACATTTAAAAAAAGTAACAGACATAATAAATTTGCTACTGATGTAGCTTATTGCTTAAAGATTTATTTCAAATACTTAAAAATTATGGAAAAAAAAAACCAAACACACCAAAAAACATTGAAAATATTGGTTTTACCGAGTTACCGAAATATCTTCTAACTTCAGTGGAAACCACGTTAAATGATCAGCAGAGCAGAGATTCGCTGTTCCCATTAGGTAAAGTATGGAAGAGTAAAAAAAGGGGTATCATTTCCTAAAAGCAACATGCACCTGAACATCATCTCAAAAGACAAAATCTCGTGATGCATCTCCAGAGGCAGAAAAGAAAGAACTCTGCATAAAAAAATAACAGGAACACAGTTATGTATATGGAAAAGATATCTGTCAGAGGATACCAGCATGGAAACTCTTTTTGGTGCAGAGATTTAATGAGTGCTAAGCAGGATTTTAGGACATCCCTGTAGGAAGAAATTCCTTCCCACATTTGTCCTTCCATATTTGTACAAGCTTGCAAACATGAAAAGCATTTTTTGCAATTACAGATGCCCTGGGTAAGAAAGATTATTTTGCAAGTCCGATGAAGGGCAAAGGTAGAGCATGAGATAGCGTGGTTATCAGAACTTCCCATTTGGTCTGCTTGTAAAGCATCAATTACAGGAGGTGCCATCTAAATCAGTGTGTCTTCATATTGCTTGCTTATAGTTTGGATTAGTATTAGAAGAAAATTGGAAAATAACAAAGGAACACCTTGTGTGCCTGCAGGGATTAGGTCAGTGTAATTGTTCAGTGCATGTTCCTCTGAGACTGCTGCTGTCAGTGATACAGATTGTGTGTTCATCAACTCTTATCTAAATTACTCTTAGCACATTTGATATTCCTTGGGAAATAAAGCCCAGGTGCTCACACATTTATTATTTGAAGCTTTATAAAGATAAAAAGAAAACAACGTAAAGTTAGATGAGGGACCAAATCAAAACTTCTATGGTTAAGCTCTCCATCCTTCTGAAAAATGTAGCTGAGTGTTCTCAAATGTAATTAAATGCATAGCAGAACGCGATCGAATCCTCTGGAAAATAATGTAAGGGACAAGACAGGCAGTTCTTATTAGATAACAGGGTTTGAAGTACATGACTTTGTCTCATAGCGCACAAATTGTCAATAAGTATTTTCTGATTTTGACATCTGTGTCCAGCTCATTTTGTTGTCCACAACTGTGCAAACTGTTTCTATGCTGCAGAGGAAGTGGAATCAGGAACAAACTTCAGGCAGCTGGTACAGTGCACTGTATGGGTAGGATACGTGAATGACACCCAGGAGATGTATGAGCTTGGATGACTATTAAAAGCTGCCAATCCATTTTTGTACTTTTTGTATGAAACTGAGGCCAGCTTTTATGGAAAAGCAATCAGATGCAAAAGAGCTGGCCATGGAGACATAGCCCACAAATACAGAACGGGGATGCTCGATGGCTGTGTTTCCACTCAATTAGAATTTCTGGATCATTGTATTGGAATTTCTAGTGAAGTGGAATAACATTTGAGTCTGGTTGGTCAACTGACTGTACAACCACTCTGGTCAACCTGGTAGCTGGGAAAGCTGACGAATAGCAAGCTGGCCAGTGTCCTGCCTTCTCAGCCACACCAGAGTTTTCCATCTTTCTGGAAGATAAATGAAAGGATATCAAGGCAATCCACTACTTGGCTTCTACTGAGAAGATCTATAATTATGCATTTTCATAAAACAAGCCAATGTAGACAAAAACAATTGCATGAAATTCATGTTCTTTGTTAGAAAATTTCATCCCCAGGAAAAAAAAATAAAAAAAAATCCAGAAACAAATTCCAGAATCATGAATCTCAATCTGCAAAATCTGAATTTTCTGCTAGCAAGTTGCTTCCCTAGAAACAACTCGGATATGATTCTTACTTCCTTCTCCAATTCCATTTCATGTATTGTGGCACAGTTAGAATTTGACTAAGAACTACTGTACACATCTTATTCTAGATATTTTGTTGCCACAAAGGAATTCAAAATATCACAATGGATTTTTCAGAAATTGAAAAATATTTCTTTTGGACCAAAAACAAATCTCTTACACAGCAATGAAAAATGAGTTTACTTACTGATACTGGAAGGAGCAACCTTGCACCATTTTCAGTAGGAGTCCAGTTTAATGTTTTCCTCTTTGATAGATTTAAATGGTTTTCTTTGCTGATAATCAAGAAGTTATAAGAAACCCTGCAGTTTAATTAATCTCTTTGGTTCTCCATTACATATCCAAAGACACGCATTAATACGAACTTGCAAGAACTCACAATAGCTGTAATGGGTTGCCCATACTCTCCAAATGTCAAAACTCGGATTAAGTAGGAAGTCAATAAGCTTACACCGTGACTTCAAAATACAAAAGCCTCCAAGATTCTTCAAGACTCTCCAAACTTCTCAGCACAAAATAATTCCCTAGGTTTTTCATAACAAACTATGCAAGTAAAGGTAGCAACCATCTTTCTGCCTTTTAGCCCTTTTTATTTACAGTTTTATAAGAACTTTTCTTCGTCTTTACAGTAACTATTGATAGAGATGTTTGCTCATATAGAAGGAGATTTTATTGGATTTGTGAGATTATAGTTTTTTGGTTTGGAATAGTTGTAGCAATTAGATATATATAACAATTCTCACAGTTGATCAGAGGTGTTAAAGGCATGCTATAATTTAGACCTAAACACCACATTGTCTATATTTATCAGCAGCTCACTCATACACAAGTTGATTAAACAGATTAACAGTTTGTGTTGTGAATACCTTTTTGTAAGAAAAAATTCAGACATAGCTTGCATTACTTATCAAGAAATATTTTTTTCCAAACATTTTGTCTTCTGATTGCCCTATCATGAAATTTAGCAAACAAAGAAAATTGATCTAGAGATAATACCTCTACTATTATCACCAAATAAAATCTGAGTCAGTAAATCCAAAGGATGGTTAATGTTTAATCAGTGAAAAAATCTTGCTCCTTTTAAACTGAAATCTTTATGAAGCTTTTGAAATTATCAGTCTTTGCCAAATGTCCAGCAGCTCTGAGTTCTTAAGGACTAAAAATGCAGCATACCATGAAATGTGCAGTAATAAGCTGCCATTTCATGGTGATATCAATTGTCTAAAAAGCAGTCATTTATTGTATCCATTTAATGTTTAGTCACTGTAGGAACTCCACTTCCTTTATAGACTAATATTTTAGCTTTGGGAAGAAACTCAGAGTATATTACATCAATATCCAATTACATGAAAAGAGGTATATGTGATTAAGAATGCCTAAAATACACAAATTAACATCAATGGATTAATGTATAAGCTATCATACATTTCCACACCAATTTATGATACTGCATAGAGTAGTTAAAGTAGTTGGAAACCAAATATATAAGCTCTTCCACTAATATTTATAGACAAAACGTAACATTCCATAAATACTGATTCACTTTCACATACTTTTATATGTAGCCCAAATGCATAAAATCCCAATTCTACTGTATAGGTATCAAAAAGTAGATGCTTTTTTTCAATCTTCTGTTACTGTTGATTGTAAATGCTTTAAATTACAATGAAGGTTTCAAATTGAAATTCCAAACTAACGTTTGAGTTTCTTTCTTCCAATAAATCTGTGACATTTAAAGTACAGGAAGGAGTTCTACTCACCTGTAGAAAATGATTGTGGCCTGAGATTTACAAAGGTTTAGGATGCACTATGAAGCAGCTAGTTATCGACTGACACGTCTTAAAATATTGTTAATTACATAAAACATTGCTCAGAATAGGTAGATTGTAATGACTTACATTAGAATGGATGGATAAAAGTCCCCCAAGTTTTGGAATAGCTTTTTATAAAGAAACAAATATTTTGGAATAAAAAAAAGAAGTAAAAACCAATAAGACTATATCCTCAGGTTGCTTTTGAATGTAACAACAGCTATTTCTTCACAAAGGCATAGTGTTTACTAAGTAATCTGCTCCTTGGATAAGCTATTATTACTACAGCAACCTCCAGGTTTTGAAAGGAAGGACAACAATTTCATAAATGCAGGAAAATTGCAAAATGTAAAAATGGATGATAAATTTAGACCACTTGACGTGCCTTGTCAATCACTTACTTTTCATCACAAACTGAAAAGACTTGCAACGACTTGGAAGCAGGGCCAGTCTGGAGCCCAGGTCAATGAGGATGCTGCCCAGTCTAGGAGGAAATAACAACAAAAGAAGTAAATCTGGTAGTAGGGAATGTCTTATTGATCAACAGTAATGTATTGCCTGAGAAGAGTGGGTAAACAAAGTTTTTAAAGTAGTTTTTAAGTAGTAAAGAAGTTTATAAAGGAAAATCAGTAAAAATGTTCTTCCTTGCTATAGAATTTAAAGACATCGCTGGAAATCTGTCTTCTTTTGCATGGGTTAAACAAATGAATTGTTCGTGTCATACTAAGACCTCGAGCTGAGAATGTTGAAATTACTTATGATAAAAGTCTGCTTCACTCTCTAGCTGTACAGGAGCAGCCAAAATTAGTATCATGGACCTATGGGTATGACAGTTGTAACTGGCTCTTGTTTTAGCTGGTCAGAACACATGAACAAAAATGTGCAACTTGTTCCAATAAGTACACAAAAAAAGGAAAAATGCTCTAACATACACTGGATCTATACCTGGTTTTGTGCCAACTTTCTAAAAATTTGTCTGTAAAGGGAAAGTTTTAGGGAAGATTTTACCTAACTATGCAAGTGAGTATGTTGGGGACCTGACAGCATTTCTAAGTGAAGCAGAACAGAGCTGCTCTTTTTCTTTTTTCTTTTTTTTTTTTTTTTTCTTTTTTGTCCCATAGGAACAAACAAAACCAGCAGAGTTGTTAATAGTGAAAGCCTGGGTTCAGCCATTTTGCAAGACATGATGGAAAATACACTGGAAGTTTTGTTTGCATACTCTGTCTTGTCAAGTATAGAAACAAATCTTTCTGAAAGAAGAAATCAATCACTCCTAAAGTTGTAATGCCTAATAAAATAAGAACTAATTTCACTATTACTCTGGATTCTCATTATGAGATACAATTTATACCATATTACAAATCTTCCTAAAGGTAATAAATTTGACACAAAAAAATAATAGAAAACCTAATTACATATAATTTGATTAAATTAGAATAGATGTTTCACGGTAATCTCATTTCATTAAAGACATTTGTAAAATTGTTAACAATGCCTTAAAAAAAAAAATAAAAATCCAAACTCACCTCAAAAAGAAGTTTCACATTTTATTGAAGAGGAAGATAAACAGTCAGTGTGGAAGAGATTAAAAAATCGCATGTTCTGGGCCAAATTCTGCCATAAACGAACACATTCTATGCTTTGCAGACCTGAATCTGTGTTACTCAGAGTCACGTTTTTAAAGGCAAAGAAGAAATAGCAGACAGGAAAGATTGGTTATTTCTACAGCTCTCTATTTCTCTGAAAATTTATGGGAATCTTAATGCTGCTTCTGTGAAAATGAATAAGAATTTCACTGCTTGCCTCAACACATCTATCCTAAAGAATTCCCAATTCACACTTGTAAAAGCATTTCTTTTTGGAAAGGAGTTACATGCTGGCTGCAGCCTGCATTAGAAATTCTGTTCATTGCTGATGTTGGTGATGTTAAAATATATGGGTATTTTTATATAAGTAACCTTCAGCAAACTCAAATCTTAATGTACTTGCACAAAAAGTACTTTAAAATCAATACAGTGGCTCAAAATTTGATGTTGGTTGTCTACTTGAAAAAAGAAAAAAAAAATCTGAGAGAAATCTGAATATTTTCATAATTTTGGACTATTAGGAGTTTAATATTAAGACTGAAATAAAAAACAAGAGAAAAATGCAATGTAAAAAATAAAGCTGAACGGACATGGCAATGAACCAAAAACACTCTGTAACAAACATTTCAACATTATCTACGTGAAATTTCAACAGTTTGAGCAAAAAAATTGTAACATTTCTACCTGCATAACTATCTAACCATCTGCAACATTTGTTTCAGTTACCAAAATGAACATCCTTGTTTTCAAGGAATTGCTTCTTAAATCCTTTTTTTGCTTTTATTCTTTTTTTTTTTTTTTTTCCCCCAGAAGAAACATTCCAAGCCTTTGCTTGGATAACAACATAGGTAAGATCTAATCTTATTTCAGTCCTCCTGTGCCACAACTGGCTTATAAGAATGGCCTCAAAATACTTTGCTTTTATTCTGAAATGAAACAGAAAATATAAACAGATGAGTGCTGAAAAAAAACCTTGTTCCTTTTAATCTTTTAAGACCAAAGGTATAAAAGTGTGTATTCCATCAATACATATCTACTCAAGGCTATGGAAACCTATCATACAGTCACAGAATTGCTCAGATCAGAAAAGACCTTAAAGATCATCAAGTCCAACTGCAACTTAACTACACTACCCTAACTCTAACAACCCTCTGCTATATCATCACATCCTTAAGAACCACATCCAAACAGCTTTTAAACACGTTCAGGGATGGTGACTACCTCCCTGGGGAGCATATTCCAGTGCTTAACAACCCTTTCTGTAAAGAAGTTTTTCCTGAAATCCAACCTAAACTTACCCTGGAGCAACTTAAGACCATTTCCAGAAAACATGGATTGTATCTTCATGCCCATTCAGAATAACATCCTATTTTCACAGGTTTCAGAAGCTGCAGAATAATTTATTCATGAGGGAAACTAAATATAAAGCTTGTGTTTAAATTTATTATTAAGAAATGCATTCTGGAAGTAAAACCTTCAAAAACTTCAACTGTGCTTGGCAAACATAGCAATGAAAGAGGAATACAAATCTTTTAGACATACCACTGCTCTGGAAGTCTGAAGATACCAGAGTGAGCATTCATAAGGCATTTGTTCCTTTTCTTCAATAAGACATGGTGATGAACATTTCTTTTAACACCTTCCCACACGAGTACTTGAGCATCCAGGCATTTAAAATAGATGAGCTAGGAGAGACAAAAGTCTTGGTATGACCGAAATAGTGGCTTGAGAGCTTCAAGAGTTCTGAAAAATCACTCTTCAGGTTTGACCCAGTGGGCTTGAGATGGTACCCAGCACTAATGGTACTCAAGTACTCAAATCAGTTCAGAAAATAGTCATGGAATAGCAAGAACCTCATATTTCGAACTACACATTGTAATAAACAAACAGATGAGCTCTATGGAGAAAAATCCCAAATGAATGTGATTGTTTATTTTTTATATATGAGTGTCATCTTTAGACATTAAAAACTATTTAATGGTTTCTAGCAGCATAATTGAGAAGTCTCTCCTGAACGATTATTCAACTAAACAAAATTTCATTTGCTCTTTTTGTTTATCCATTATGGAGTGGGAAATCGTGACATAAGAAAGTAGGAGTGAAAATTATTAGCTTGTGGGTACTGTCTCTGCATCCTATATAGCACCTACTCTACGTACTATATGCCTTTATAGTACACAGGAACAATGCCACGTTTTATTCATCACTGAACATCCAAATCTGAAAGCGCTATTCAGTGCTTCCTTCCAGTCCTTCTTAGAGTGAAGGCAAGTCATTACAAGTCAGGGAGAGGTGCTGCTATCTGCTGGCTTTGCAAAATTTTCTCCTAAATCGCATGGAGCTGCATGCGTTACACGCTCCAAGCACCTTCTTTTCATAAGCTTCATCTTAAAGGAAGGCATTCTTAGTAATCTTGGTCAAGAATCACATTTTCTTAACTCACAAATATTTTTTATTTGGGAATGCGTGACAGCCAGCATCCACAGATAACTGCAAAGCAGATGCCAGAATCACCTTTATAACTATGTGACTGTACTAATAGTAATGAACTATTTGGCTTGCAGGAAAACATACATTAGCTAGAACATAAAATAGCAACTTCAATGTTATCTCCACAAAGCTCTTACCAAAAGGGAAAACATATGCATATTTCTTTCCTGAACATTAAATATTCACAGAATGTTTATTAAGACAAATACACAGCCTCATCAAGATGAAAGGCTTGGGAAGACTTGTGAATTTTTAGAATTAAAAATAAAAACATAATGCTAATAAGACTTAATGGCATAGTTAAATATTAAATATACATCTGTGAAATGTCCTTTAATACTTAGATAGCTAAATAGATTTTTCTCTATAAAACATCATTATCAGCCACCAAAATTTTCTTGTGCATCAGTTGATTTAATCAGAATGGACTTTTTATGCTCTTACTGTTCCTGTCTTCTTCATGCATAAATAAAATATATATTTATTTTGAATCAGCTGGTTAGGTCAGACAAAGCTGATGGGAATATGTGTTGTACCACATGTTAGATATATTAGGGAGCACAGTATTTCTAACACAGTCTCGATACTGGCTTCTATACAAACTGTTTTGCATAGTTAATTTTCTGAGATCTACACCAAATGAAAATGAAGGAGGAAAACTATTTCACACTCCTTAATGCCACACACCTATTTATAAGGTGCAAGATACAGAGTCCTATAAGAGGAACTGTGGCTACTTTGTTCCAGATGGTGGCACAAATAGCAATCAGCAAGGGCAGGATTAATTACCATAGTAAATTCTAACTGCTGGCTTTGTTTGCTTCTGCTTTTTTTAATCACTAGAGCAATGATAAGATTCGTGGATATTCTGTGATGTTTTACTTTGTCTTCTCAGCTGATGCTACACTTATATTTCACAGGGATTGAGATCATCAGTCACTTAAAATTCATTACTGAAGGTATTCATTCACATATATCCGTGGACAAAG
The DNA here is from genome assembly GCF_054131305.1 of Coturnix japonica. Lineage (NCBI taxonomy): Eukaryota > Metazoa > Chordata > Aves > Galliformes > Phasianidae > Coturnix > Coturnix japonica. Next base: position 14,049,077 of record NC_140666.1, read on the forward strand.
CAGCATGCAGAGAATAGCAGCTAAATCCATCCACACTTTAAGTATTTGTTCAAGAAGCATTCATAAAATTATAGTAAAATATTTAAATAAAATCCTTACGTACATCACTTCTACCTCACTTTGAACTTTGTTCCCAGAATTTAGCTGAAAATAGATTCATAGGCATTAAATAACAAAAACAAATGAAAGCCCTTTCTTTGCTGGAATTGCTTGAGATACTAATCACAAGTTTAAACGTTTAAACTCACTCCATCCAACCATAGAATGACTTCCACATTTGTATCTCTCAATTTCACTACAGCATCACTTATAGACCCAAACTGCTAAAGTGGTCTGCGTCCCTTTAGCACTTACTGTAAAAAGACAAAACAAAAACTTCTATGATGTTCCTCTAAAGAAAATTATGTCAGTGTCCATCTTTAAAGATCAAGCCAGGGACTGGTAACCTGATTTGATTAGCTGTAAGGCCATTGGGTTTAAACTCGGGGCTGCACTTAGGCAGATAAAAACCCGCCAAACTACTACTTCTACATTGTTTCTACACTGCTGCAGCAAACAGATGTCACTGATCTGCACAGTGATCCCAAAATCATGTTTTTCACTTTTTTCTCAAAAAGCTGTGTGATCGCTAAACAGCTGCTTTGTTGACTCCCACAGGTACCTCCACTTTATTCAGAGGGAAATAACTTCTATATATAGTGTCCATATGTTCCTTTTCTTTCAGAGGCTTAGTGAAAATTAAGTAAACAAACAAAAAAAACCATCTCACTTCAAACAGAAACATATAATGTTATCCTCTGTTTCTATAAAGCTGCCAGAAAGCTCTCTCCAAAATCGTAAAATAGAGCCCCACAGTGGCATAAAGTAATAACCAGGGTTAAAATCTCTGAATTTATTGCTGACCTTTAGCATTAAAGTCAATATGCTTATCAAGTTTGACTTGAGCATCTACTGTGAAATGATGGGGTCTTCATCCCGGAGTTAACATTTCCAACCTGTTCTCAGACAGGCAGTGAAAAAAGGAAGTAATGGATTGAAATATGCTTTTTTCCCCCTCTCACATCTGCATTAAATACAAAACAAACCCAAACAATATCTCCAACCCATAGACTGACATATTGGAGCAGGCTTGGGACATGCTGTTATTGCTGGTGAAAATATTCATACTTCTGATACCTCATAGAGAAAAATGGCCAACTATGAATATTCAGGAGTAGTTAAGAGGTACAGATCCCTTCATTCAGAGCTGTTTACTTGCTTAATGGTGCTATCACATTTCCTCATCACACACAGATTTGAACTGAACAAATCCCAGTTTTTCCTTTCACAAACAAAAGGAAAATATCACAATGTATCCTATAATTCTCAAGTTTCCACCTATAGCTACAAAAGAGAGGTGTAGCCACAGATTCACTTGGCTCTCTCAGACAACTCACGTAACAGCCATTTGCTGTTACAGTCACAACAAATACTATATGTTTCCTGTTCTCTAGTGCAGACTATTGTGCCCGAGCCACAGACATGTAGTAGTAAAACTCGTCTTTCCATAACTGTCTGCTGTTGAAGTAAACACTTCTATCTTGATCTAGTCCTAATTCATTAGCAGTTAATGTGTTTGCAAAACTAGAAGGTAATTTCAATCAGAACGAAAACATCTTATGCTCAGAAATGCCATGTCAAATACAGTTTTCTGGGGACTCTTAAATCACTATTTACAATCACATTATAAAGAACTGCATCCCAATTTCCAGGAGTGGAGAGAGAAACTTTCATCAAGGTTGTTCCCTCCTCCCTGACATATGCCCTAGAAAATTTAGAAGGAATGGAAATGTAACTCTGAAGAAAATACTAGAAATCAGGCTACAGCATTAGGAATGTGATATAGATCTGTATGATTTTAGATATATCATGAGCCCACTTACCTACAGAACACATGCCAGTAGTCTTTGTTTCTGTCAACAGAAGCTCTCTAACTCTGCATTTTTAACAGAAGAGTTAAAAGCTAGAATTGCTGGGAAGGGAGGCATTACCAGATTTGATAGTATGGTTCAGGATAACCAGAGTGTGACAACATGAAATACTTCTAAACTTTAATGGAAATCTCTTTTAGCAGAAACATTTTCTCAATTTTATGCAAATGATGAACCAATGTAATTTAAAAGCTATGAAGATTTTAAAGAGAACCCATGAGTCATAGCTCACATGACCACTAGAACAGATTCTGTTGCCCTGTAGCTCAGAACCAAAATTGCCTGATCTATTCCTGAGTCACCAGACCCACTTTAAGCTGCAATAATCCATGATAAATAAAGCTCCACAAAAAGGAGATGTCTGTACTTACTCTATGTGGATGGCTATCATCATTTAAATTATAGCATCTTTGATTTGCTCAGATATGCGCAGAAGTGTCAAAATGAGGGCTAATATTTGCACATCATAATATTTGCACACCATCATAGGCTCCAACTTCCACACTAGTTCTAGTTCTGTGACACAATCCAGTTGTCTTACTGTTGAGCAAAGATTGAATTTTGTTCTGTATGTTTTCTGTTTTACATTTTCACTTTACAGACTTCCTGCTGAATGAAATCTGATGTTGCATTGCTTTTCCCTTAACCTCATTAGAAACCATGGTCCAGTCAATGCAGTGCTTTCAGGAATTCTGCTCTGCTAACGCTCCATTACAAAAGCGCTCACAGATGCAATTTCTCATTTAGAACAAATGGAAAGACTCACTCCCATGGAACAGAAAGCAGTGACTAACCAGAAGAAGCTAAGGGGATAACAATAACTGATATTCCTTCATCATTCCTGGAGAGTGTGGCTATCATGCTAACCCTGACAAGATTTTTCTAACAAACTTCCCACGTAGTAGGAAATGACAACAGCAAAAGCTGATTTATCCAAGCTGCTCTGGTCCTTGCCATTTCATGACAAGATAGCTAATATGCTGAAAGACAGAGAGCTTAGGCTGAGCTGTTATTGAACTCATCACATGCCAGCTGATGCAATTCAGCTACCACAGATAGAAACTGTCACACAGACAAACAAACTTTTGCATAAGCTAGTAGAAATATTTTCAAGCCAAAGCTAGAAAAGTAGCTTAGAAGTTGATCACACAATAAGCTACTCTTGAAAGTAGTCAAAGCTGTTACCTCAGATAAATGTTAGAAAACACAAAATTACTTTTTCTTCATTATTGTCATTGCCTGTATTTAACTCCAAAATAATCAGTGACTGATTAGATCCAAGTATACCTGGGTCGAAGTATTAAATATTGAAATAACCATTGGCCTGAAAAGTTCATAGGGTAACATTTATTCCTGATTCTTGCGCAAAAAACCAACACTGTGTGACTCCATTCCTGCAATGCAGACTAGAACTAGATCAGCGTGATGAAGCGGCAGCAGAATACTACACCAACTGCCAAAATCTGTGGGATGATTTCAAAGAAACAGCGTTGTCTTACTTCATCCCAAAGATAGTGAGCTTCATCTGAAATGTCTAACCTCACAGAGGCAGGAAAGTAGAAGAGTTCTTTATGTGAATGATTGGAGGTTTGCATATTTTATAAGCCTTCTTAACACAGTTCAATTTTTAACAGAAAAGAATGTTTTTAGATTGAGCTTATTCTGCAGCATCTAAATTATAAAAGCAAGTAAAAAAATTAAGAAACCAAATTAGCATTAATCCTGAAAAATAAATAATATATTTACCTTTTTATTTTTCCTTGTGCATTTCATTGACTGTGAAAGTTGATCCTTTTTCCTGGCTTCATTCTGACACTTCATTACCCAGTGGGTCACCACCTTTCACTCCACTGAGTAGTGGTTATTTTTCATGCCAGCATAGATAGAAGATTGAGATCTGATTTGTACTGCAGGTAATAAATGGTAATTATCTGCACCTTTTTACTGATGTGAATCACTGTCTCTGAACTGGGAAACTAAATCTTTGTAGCTTTGATGACAGCGGATTAGAGACAATAACCAGTCTTTTCTCTGCTACACTTACTGGGGCAAAGACTTAAAGGTCAAGCATTCAATTTTGTGTAATTACTGCCAGTTTAATGACGAAGACGAAAGAAGATAATGTATACTTAATCAGGCAAAGAAACATATGAAGCTTTTTCATTAAAGATGTAATGGAACAATAGACACAGAACTGGACAAAGGACAGTGGGCAAAACATATCCCTTCTGTGACCACTGTATGGTAAGAATGAATAACATAGGCTATTTTTTTTTAGTTTTCCTCCATTTTTTTCCCTTATTACACTATTATAATGGCAGTTGGGCAATTAAGAAAGCCAAGAACAATGCTAGAAAATGTTGTTAAATTTCATTTTTATTTTTTTTTTTCCACTGTGATGAAATATGCCAGAGTAGAGGCAATGGAATGTGAAGTTATCCATAGAACAGACAGTGTTGAAACAATGGCATAAGCTTTCAGCTCCCTGATTTAAGAAGGAGTTACAAAAGCAAAAATAAAAATCTGCCATTGTTCATATATTTTACATTCACAACATCTGTTATATTTATCCTCACAGTGCCCCCATGACACAGTGTAATGTTGTTGCTCCCTTATACAGGGAATGAACAAGGAAGCACAAAACACTGGAAGGCTTCAGATATCTTTGTCATCTATTCAAGAGCACTTGGGGTATCTATAGTCTAGTTCACAAAATTTTGTATCTTCTCATATATGAAAAGGTGACACACTCGGGATCACTTCTCTCTGGGCTGATAGGCTCAGTGCAGGCACCATGAACAAACCCACTCAGAACGCACGTCCTTTCTATGCAGTGCATCCCATTGGGCTTTTTCTGGCCATGCTTTACATGCATTATCATGCTCTGCAGGAAACACAGCAAGCACAGCAGCTTGTCAAAGTAAAAGCTGGTTAAGGCTTCTTGTAATACAGCAGTTCGGTAGTTGAATAAAATGTCTGTACATTCTACAGAGTGAAAAAAAACAAAACATTGAATATTCCATGGAAGAGGAATCCAAAAGAGGAATCCTGAATCCAAAGTTGCACAGAGGAATGCTAAGAAAGGTAATACAACGCATGTCACTACCCTTGGGAAGCTTACTTTCACCACAAAATAAAATGACGAGGCCACAAATGTCTTTCTTTAATTACGTATTAAGAGAAAATGGCAATCTTTGCTCTGTTGTTAAAATACATGATACAGTTACTCAGCTGTGATTTGTTGATATGCAACCTCATCCCAGGGTTGGACTTCTAAACTAGAAAGTATCTTAAGTTTTAATATGTAGCCTCCTCTTTCTTCATAATTTCATATTAATTATTGTGGATGACATTCCTTCTGTATGTTGATTACTGTAAATTCCACCATAGTTCCCATCACTGCAGAGTAGCATAGAGCTTACCATCAGGTTACTACACACCAATACATACCATGGATCCAGCCCTAAGGCCACAGCACAGCAACAAGCTTAGCCCAGGTCTCTGGAAGTTCAGGCCGTGTCCTGATTGCTGGCATCTTATCCCTCAGAAAGCAGTGAAAACAAGAGCAATGAATCCAAATCTAGTGGGATCCTGAAGATTATCATGTTTTCTAGTTTGTATGCATTAGTCCAATAAAATGATGGTGGCAAATCTCAACTGTATTTGAACACATGAACTGGAACCATAAAGCTCTGTCACCGTCTACAAGCTCATGAAATTTCAAGGGGATACAGTTCTAATTACCTCTCATATCCAATTTGCCAAGATAAGAAATCATTTCCACCCTTCCTTTAGATGTAGATGTAAGGAGCATGTCAAACAGCTCAAGAGCACAGTGCTGCCCAGATGCTACACCTGTTTCTCATATATCATTTTCTTCTGTTTCAACATTTGTGTTTACCAGAAGGTTATGAATAGCTAAGTTCTGCCGCCAGGGAAGGTCATCTCTGGATGATCCTTATTACTTATTACCACTATTTGCTTATATTTTATTAATGGCCCACAGGCTCTAGTCAGGATCTCACTTGGCTAAATGCTGGAGAAACATATGGTGAACATCCCCTACTGAACACCCGGAGCAGAGAAACATAACTGGCAGGAAAACACTGTATTGGAATAATTAAAAAATCTGATATCCATTCTCTCTATCAGTCTTTCTAAATATTTCTCTACATAATAATATTAAAAAGTTTTACTCCTGCTTGCATTTGAGATATAATCCATAGTGATGATAAAAAAACCAAACACCCAGCATAGAGGCTAGAATGAGAGAAGTCTGGGGTTCAGGAGACAATGTCAAGAGAAGATGAATTGCTTCGGACCTCCTGCATCCCTTGGGAAGGAGATCCTACTACTATTATTGTTGAATGTACACAAAATTTTGTTGTAGCATTCACTTATAAAGAAAAAGCAGTACTCTTCTTCCATTATTAGAAACAATTCCAGCCAGAAATACTCCCTGGATTTTGGGCTCATCGACTTTCCCACAGATGTAGTGATCTTCAAATCTGATCCCAAGATTTGGAATAACTTTTTGTAGAAGAGACTTTGTTGGGTAGCCTTCATTAGACCCCAAATCTGGTGACATTGCAACCACTGCACTATTTTTTTCAGGCTGACAATCATAGCCTGATGCACAGTTTTTTGAAAGAGGAGGGCTACTGAGGAATGCAGTGCTAATAGTCAGGTGCTGCATCTTGCGAGAGTCTAAAAGCAGTGGGACTGAAATCCCAGAGATAGCTGAAGGCAAACAACGTTCGCCGTTGTTTTTCTAAACAGCAAATAATTGTAAGATAAGCCTTGGCAAAATGTCTTACTGTGTCATTTCTGTTCCTGAATGCAATTCTTCACCTTCTGCCGAGATCGCTCTGTTTACCGGTGCAGCACGAGTGGTGAAATATCTCGTCTGCAACATCTGTGTTAAGAACTGGAGGGGTTTCAGACTGAACTGCAGAGCTCTGATAACAAGGCAGCAAGCCTGGCCCAGTGACCCAAAACAAAGGAAGCAATGGAAGTAAGAGGGTAATGCTGGGGAAAAGAAGGAAATTCTGAATTAACCTGGGATGATTATGTGCTCTGACAGAATGAAGTAACTCCCACTCCCTGTACTGAACCTATGTGGCAGCAGAACAGAATAAAAAACAGATGTAGACTTTGCAAGATAGTATATTATGTTCTCTCTGACATGAATAAGTAGAGTTTCTGGAATTAATTCTGTCAATAGACATTAAAAATGCAAATAATTTGAAATATATTTAATAGACCAGATTTACTACAAATCATTATGGGAAAGTCCATAAAGGTAGAACATAAAATCACAAAGGAGCATGCATACTTTCCAGAAGATGTTTAGTTATGATTATCTACAGAATATGTTATTATCCCTACTACAGCAGCTCCCACTGCAGCTTCGCACCATCCGTGTGTGTAGTGAAATCTCCAGAACAGCTCTATAAAGAGGTTTTGTTGCTGGTGTATTTTAAATCACCCTGTGCCTCTGCTGGCTCTTTCAATCCATACCCCGTATAGTCAGAGGGACCAACCAAAGCCAAAGCCACAGACAGGGATCACTTCCTTCTCCCAGAAGGATGGTTATTTTTTTGGATTGAAAGACCAGTCTCTTTCACTGGGGTCTCCTGATACTGCTGAACAAATTGTTGCTTGCTGTGTAATAGTGGCATTAATGCTGCACTGTGTAAACAGCCCTCAGCTGTGCTCCCCATTGCTGAGGAAATCCCCAGAATAAGAACACCTTAAGCACAACACAAACAACGAACTGCAATCAGCAGCTGCAGCACCCTTCACTTTCTAGAGGAGTTATGTGCTGAATTTCCCCCAGTGTAATTCCCAACAAATCTAAACCTAATGGACACAACTGAAATGATGATGCTTAAAATTCAAATCTCAATATTTCTTCCTTTTTTTTAGAGATTTTCCTTTCCCTAGGAGTTAAATAGGATAAATATTTAGTTAAGAATGCCAAAAAAACCCCACAAAAAACCCCACAACAGCAATCAAACAAACAATCCGTAGGTCTAAGAACATTAAAAACTTTTCCTAGAATAGACAATGATAAAGAAGTTCAGAGTCTTTCTGCCATGTTAGTTCACTGATGACTAAATTGGTTTAAACACTGGCTAGAGTCAGGAGCTGTGCAAAATAGTCTGCTTTTCCCCAGAAATTACACAGAACTTCTCAATTTCATAGAATTCTGCACCACGTTAGTTATGGGCTTGCAGTGCTGATTAAGTAGATTTTTGCATCAAAAATGCAAATACATAAACATTTTTGATGCAAAACACTCCTTGCTTGAATGCTGTTACGTCTGCTGTGATACCGGCCTATTTGTGCTCAACAAATTTTTCTGTGTTACTGAAACTTCACAGTGCATTATGGGCTCAAAACAGACCCACTTGAGGATAAAGAAAACATCCTTAAAGTTATGCAAAATATTCATAACAAAATGCAAATATTGTTTACTGTTTTCAGCATCTCAGTAGAGCAACTCATTCTAAACTGCAATGAGCTAGAAGCTATATGGAGAACTTTTTATCAGTCTCTGTGCTGGATACTTACACCGTTGTCTTTTAAGACAAACATTGCAATAATAATAATTAAAAAAAAAGCTCAGCCCAGGATTAAACATACAAACACCACTTTTAAAGTAAAAGAGTGTTTTTGGATATTTTTAACACCAATGTATTCAGAATGACATTCAGTTTTGCTAAGACTTTCCAAGAAGGGCATTCAGCCAGGGAGGGGGTTTGTTCCTTGGGGGGGCGGATACATCACTGAAGGATTCACTTTTAATTCCACGAATGTTAAATTACACTAAAAAATGAATTGGGACCAAAATAATTATTCGGATCATACACTGCTGGGCCGCCACAGATTGATGTATTTACACTTTGCCAGAATAAGCAATGTCTTCTGAGAAATACAAACCTCTGCTTCTTTTACCCTTGAATCATTAATAAGTACAGTTCCTGTCATCATCGCTCATTGGTGAAGTGAACATGCATCTTCTCATCCTCTTTGCACACTTACCTTGCCATCTCCACCATACTGAGTAAAACGTTCTTCACATTTAGGAACAAATATTCCATTTCTTAGTGTGCTGCACTGATAAAGTAATGGCATTTCTGTCAGCCTCTCCCGTGGCCAATTCTGCCTCCTCAAGAGACCTCCAATAAAATGTGAATACAGCTCTGGGTTGTTCCTATCTCAAAACTGGTTCACAAAAGAGAGTTCTGAAGACTGAGAGAGCAAACAGCCATGCTGCAGAAGACTAGCAGCTTGCAGAAAAACAAGCACAGAAAGCTACGCCGATAGGATCTCCATCATGCTGAGATACCTGTTTAGTTCTGCGCAGCATGCATCCAAGAGACATCCATTTTTCAGCAAGATAAGTGAAGTACGTTTTAAAAGTTCACGCTTATGCGCTGACTTAATCAGGGTGCATCTGTATGAGGGAAGAAGGCTGTTTCCATGAAAATCATTATGAGGATCTGTTCTTAGTGTTTAAGTTTGCTGAATCATTTCTTATAGAAAATTCTCCCACAAATGCTGTTGGATGTTAGGAAAACTTCTCAGAAAGTAGTGACGCAGTGGCACAGGCTGCCCAGGGAGTGGTGGGGTCATTATTCCTGGGGATGTGGCACTGCAGGACATGGCTACAGGCATGGTGGGATGGGATGGTGACTGATCTTGGAGGTCTTTTCCAGCCTTAATGATCTGTGATTCTATATTACTTGTTCTTTCAGTCTGTGTACAGCAGATGTCCCCTGCTAACATCAATGTTCTGCTCCACAAAGGGCCACCACAAAAACAGTAACTGAAATTATTGAATCCAACAGAGAACACTGGATGAAACACAGAAAGCAAAAGATTTCAGCAGTTGCTCTGCAGACAAAAAACAAATCTGAAGATAAACAGATACATTTTGGTTCAAACTGGACATACAGATCATCCCTGATCATTTAAAGCTCAGTCACCTCCATGAAATAAATCTTATTTAAATCCAAACAGAAGAAAAAGATGACTGCATTGTTAGCCAATAGTACCAAAAGAGCAGGCTGTCTGAAGGAAGGAGTGCTTAATTAACACAAGAAAACTAGTATCTTTTGTAAGGGAAAAAAGAACCTTCATGATGACAGATCTATCTTATATCCTTTGGTTCCTCCACCGTACAATACACTCCAGTAAAAATACAGTTTTCCTGAAGCAGCAAAACTTTAATTAAAGGCTTCCCCTGCTTAGATCAGTGGGACTGATGTCTCCCAGCTGATCAGTGCCATGCCTCAGTGGAAAGCAGCAAGGCACACTTCTCCCCTCTTGTTGCAGCGCTCATCCATCTGGCTCTATCTTGAGACTGGTAATAGTGAAATGAGTGAGCAACAACAAAAAAATGCCTCCATAAATAACCACAGCAGCCAACAATATTTAAGACTAATCTTGGCATAGCACTTCTGTCAAGTATTTAATAACATGCAGAAATATGGTTTTATTTTGATTCAAATAGTTATTTTCTAGCAGTCCAACTGATCCAAAGTCATCAGAGATACTATTCAACAGATAAAGTCTTATTATATACTTAGTTCTCTTTTTGCTTCAGTGTTACACATCCTGCTTCACAAGAAATTATTCTTGAACCTCACCTTCCTCACCTGGGTAGCTCATGCATAAGTACCTTCAAGTCTGAATCACTTGGACAGAACAATGCAACAGATCAAGACACCTTTTATCTACTGCATCAGTTCTTTACCAAATGCAGGAACCAAAAGCATACAGGATCTGGCATGGAAAAATACATTGTGAACTCCAGACAAATAAATGAATGGGAAAAGAAAACTTCTCTTATACAGTCCACTAAAAACCATAAAGTTTATCCTTTTAAAATTGGTTTTTGTGTGAAAGGGATTATACTTTCTATGATAGGAAGAAGGATGAAGAAGCACTTGTCTATGACTAAGTGCTTCTTTAACTGTCTGCTGTTGAAAAACTAAGATTACGGAAATTGAACTACTTAGAAATAAAAGGACGTGCAAAAAGGGCCCCAAAAGTACCTGAAATAAGTTTAGCAGAGTGATTTAGCATAGCTATGATCTCAGTCCCTTTCACAACTCCTGTCTCCTTCTCTTTAGCATTATTACATCCTGGAAAATTTCCAATTCAAAAGGAACCATCCTCTCCCTTCAGCTGCAGGGCAGCCTGACAGCACTGAGGTCTTTCATAGTCCCTCCTTTTCCATATCTAATAAAATCGACTTACACATTATATCAAAAGAAAAAAATAAAGTCTTTTAAAGTGAGTTTGGCTTTACACTCTGTGATACGGTATATGAGTAATCTGTTTTTCAAGCTATGTGCACTTGTTTATAGTGCTTCCCAAATGATGCCTTTAGAGACCACCCGTGTTAGGTGCACAGTTCGCTGTACAGTAATGTGGGACTGCATTCTGTCAGTGAAGAGGTGAGCGCCAAATCTCATCAAGCAGAAGAATAATGGTTATTGTTTAAAAGTGCAGCTTAGACAGTTGGAAGCCAGTTATGGCCGACAGAATTAACCCCAGAATTAACCCGTAACCCTTCCCCTACATTGGCACTTCTCACAGACTGTACAACAGTATTAATCTCATGGACAAGCATGCTAGTGCTTTCAGTCACAAACTGAAGGATGAGAGCTGAGCAACACCTTGTGTTAGATGATAAAACTAACCATATGCCCTGATTTTGCTCCTTTTCTTCTTCAGTGTAGCAGACTTCCTTCTGTACAAACAGTTCTCATGTTTTGTCTTTTGAGACATTTATGTATTTTTTTTCCTTATGACAGACCAGCTTTCACAAGTCACTTGGTAGCACTATTTTATATATATTTTGTTCCTCCTCCTCCTTTCTTTCCTGTGCACTATTTGCTGTGCCAAACACTGCTTTCCAGGGCAAATTAAAGTTCCTTGAGGTGTTTTTAATAGCATGATTGAGAGCCGAGACTGACAGCCGATCATCAGTATTTATTTTTTCTTTCCTTTTTGGCAGTACTTCACCATTTCAGAGTGAGATGGCTGTCTCCCACTTACTGCCACTGCAGACAGCTCTCCCCTACAAACATATACTTTAATAACCATCTGGGTAGGATTGCTGCACTAAATATAATGTAGATGATGACTGAAAATTCATTTCTAGTTTTAGTTAAATTCACAGAATACTTGGAAACTTATTTTCCCCAATACAATTTATGTTCAGTTTTGTAAAAGTTTATAGAATATTTTTAATCCGATACAATTAAGTTTGCTTTTAAACCTCAGAGTGTGAATATCTGAACTTAGGGAACTAGCTACTTTTGGCAATAGATGAGATAGAAAATGTTGTGTAATAAAACAACATGGGTTCTATCAGCTTTCAAAAAGTATTGCTAAAGAAAGATATACATTTCAGTTAATTGCCTGTTTTTTTTTTTTTTTTTGTTTTCTTTCTCTTGAACTTAGTTTTCGTTAAAGATACAGATAATTATAATTTCACTTATAGATGGAGTATAAACATCTAAAATCCACAGCACTTCATTCACTTTTAGACTATCAGCTTAAAGCATGCAAAGCCAGACTCAATATGCACAGCCTACACAGCAGCATCCAGATGACTGACTAAAGCACACATAAACATTACAATAATATGTTAGGTAACTGCTTTAATAATACTAAACTGAAGAGCATTTTGGATGTCTGACTTGGCATATTAATCAAACCTAAAGATCCAAATATGAAGCTATTAAGGCTTTCTGTAAGCTATATACAAGCTACATCACTAGCTAGCCAAAATTGATGCATTTCTGTGTCTATTAGCTCTTGAAGTAAGGGTTTGTTTCCCTCAACATTAGTTCGGTTTTAGCTTCTGATACCAGTAGGTTGTAAAAGGCTATAAATTACCCTCATTATCTTTATAGTGATTGGATTTCTGAATAAGCTCCATTCTACCATAAGAGAAACACATTCCAGCATGTGCACCAGGCTTTAAGGCATCCTCCTGCTGCAGAGGAACGGGGCTCTGAATCAATCAATACAGAATGCATTAACATCATGTAACATGCCACATATTTGATAGAGATACTCCCATATCTAAAGTTAAAATAACATGTTTTGTATTTCACCTGCATGCATTTCTAGTTTAGGCTTTTTTCTTCTTTATACTGCAGCTCAATGTTGAGAAGTCCACAGGTGTTGGTAATGAATGTGAATAGGTCTGCAGACTAACTACAGCAATGTGACAATGTATTACACTGGAGAAGGAAAACAAACTGATTGCCTTATCCAGTTACCGCAAGGAACAACTACTTTGCCAGTCATTCAAAAATCAAGGTGATAACAACATAATTTAGGGCAGGTTTTGCTAATTTATCTTGAGTTTAGAGAAGATGAAAGTGAGTCTGAATTACCAGTGCTAGGTGAGTAGCTCAGCTAGGAGCAGAATCACCAAACCACCATCACCAGTTTTACACGGCACTTGTAAAGAGGTCTTCCCTACTGAACAGAATTTCTCTGCACAGTACAAACATACTTAAAAACCAAAGCTTTCATTTCTTTTAAATTGTTCTTAACCTTCACAGTGCAAAGATAGCTGAGAGATGCAAACAAACTGCTGCAACGCCTGAGCCTGCAGAGGAAAGCTGTAACTGAGGAAACAGCAGCTCCCAGCTACTGGGCAGCATTGCAGGGCAGAGCGCGCTCCATCCTGCCTCGCCTTCCTGCCCTGCTGGGAAGTGGCTTGCAGCAGCATCACCCTTTCTAAAATTCCTTTCCAAGAGCCATCAATCAAAACGCAACGTGTGCCTCCTGTGCTGTTTCAAAGGCAGAGAACAGCACTTCCCAGAAGCACAGCCTGACGGGCAGACAAATCTGCCTGCTCACATGCTCCTTCAGAAGCGCAGTGCTCGAGTCAGTCTGCTGTGTGAGTGCCTGCAGTTTGGGTCTCCACTTGGGAAGAGTGGATTGAAAGACAAAAACTACAGTTTGATAACCAGAAAGGCATTGCTGTACTGATGTGATCTTCTTTCCACATCTTTTTTTTTCCCCCACAACTACAGCTACCCTCTGCTGAATTTGATGATGTTTTACATCAGATTTTTTTTTTTTTTCTTTAGAAAATTAAGATAGAGCTCAATGCATTTCAAATCACCTGATTAGTTTTACTTTCTGGGGCAAAAAAACCAACCAAACAAACAGAGCATTATCACCCCAGCATAATTTGCCTGCCCCCTTTCCTCCAAGTTACCCATTTCTGATTTCACACTGTTCATAGAGAGAATATTTATTGAGACTTAATGAGGCCGTGATCACTGACTCCTATTACAACACCACAGCTACACTAAGCTTTATTCCTTAATAGCAACAATGTCCTGTGATGAGTTAAAATGCCAATCAGACCAAAAGTCACTATCTTAATCATTATCAGTTTATTCCCAGGCTTTAAAAATCTTAGCAAAACAGTCTATTCACTCAGCAGACTGCTTGGAACAGGGCACGTTCCTCTCCTCCCCCATATCTAACACATTTGCAGACTGCTGTGGTTAAGTATCCTGCAAGGTCAACCTTCATTTCTGAGCACAACTCTGGACAGCAAAAAGCCACAAGGAACAAAATAGATATATTCTGGTGAACAGTAAGAATGCTTTCAAATGGTTTTGAATTCCTTAGGCTCTCTGAAATAAAACTGCAAGTGCATCTCCTCACAAGAGATACTATGACTCTTCCAAGATCCATCACAAAGTAAATAAGCTTTACAAAATACTGCCAATCTATTTTAAGTACTATTCAAAACTCACTAACCGTTGTTCAAACTATTTGTTCACAGATCCATCCCTACTTTTTTCTTTCTAATCTCAGTTCTCTTCATGTCAGAATTCAGGCAAAAAGAAAAAAAATACATTTTTGTTAGGCTGGCACACAAGGCAACATCCCTCACCTGTCAGAAGGGTTCTTTACATCGGGTGCATCACTATGTTAACACAACAGCTTTCCGTACCCTGTGAATTTAAGTGGACCAAATCCTATATGGGATTTTTTTCAGTCTTAATCTCAGTTTCGCATTCATACAAAAGGATCAATTATAGCGATGTAGTACTTACAAAGTAGTTCAGAGCAAATTTTCTTCTTTTTTGTAATAACATTACCATGCCCCAAGAATACAGATATCCTTAAAAATATATATATATACAGAAAGGCTAATTTAGAGACTGAGACTAGAGGAAATAAAGGAGAGAAGAATATAGCTCAGCGTTACAAAAAGTATCCAGACATAAGCAGTCAGTCTGTATAAATGGCAGAGCACCAGAATTTGCCATCAATCAGCAGAGTCCACACGTGAGCAAGCAACAAGCATAATTACCACTGAGGGAGGTATGCTGCTGCTACCTAGTCATTTCAGGGCAAATTCTGCCTGCTAACCTCCCAGGAGGAAAACAAAGAGGACAAAAGCAATTCCAGACTCTCATGGAAGTCAAAAGCATTAACCTAAATATAAGGAACAGGAGTACTATGTGTACATAATGCATCATTACTATGTTTGCTTAATCGTGCCAATTACAGCATTTCCAGTTATAGCCGGCACCTAAAAGTTCTCATTTTACTTCATCTTTTTTCCCATAAGAAAATAAATATATCTATAAAAATCTAACTCCAGTTCATTAAAACAAAACAGTGCCTTCAGCCAACCCCTCACTGCATCTTTCCCATGTATAAAAAGATACTGGAGGAGTGTTACGTCAGCCTGGCTGACAGCAGAATTTCATTCACTTTGAATAGGAGGTTTTTTAATCCAGTAACCCAAGGTGCTCTACCCAAACTTCAATCACATTTCAATCTCTTATAGTGACTTTAATGAGAAAAGGTGTAACAGTTAGTTTTTAAAGTCAGCCAAGTTTTCTGTTAAGACCATTTTTTGTAACCAAGCTCAATAAATAATTTGGAAAACAACCATAGCCGTCCAGCTGTGTTCTCCAGGTTATTGGAACACAGTCACTTGAAATAAATAGGGACCCATGTTAATTGCATTAGTGACTCCCTTTTATTGTTACTTTTGTAAAAATAACCTGGTATTGTGACATCTTGGTTCTCAAGTTGTACACAGGTTATTGGTTATTTTGCTGGAAAAGTATTCCTTCATTCCTTTCCTCCTCAATTCACGTCAAATATACTTAACACCTTTGGGAAGAAATCCAGATATCCAAATGCCCCAGAGAGCAAGAACGTGCCAAGGAGTAATTTCAGCATGACAATTCTACACAGCAAAAACACATTCTGAGGTGATGATAACTCAGTAAGTCATTATGAACAAGTAAAACATCACTGCACCTAGCAAAATCATGTACATAATCTTTATTACAGTTTTCAGAATACATGGATAAACAATGGCCAGGCTGTAATGTCATCAAATTCCTATTTAAAACATTACATACAAACACAGAGCTGATTAAAAAATAGAAATGCATGAGTTTTGTCACTTTGATTTTTTTTGGCATCAGGAGTCTTATGACTTCTAAAAGGGAAACCAAATGGCGCATGATCCTGACTAAACCGTAATCAATTATTGTTCACATTCTGTGGCATATGTATCACCTCAAATAGCACTAAAAGAAGCACTACAAGAACAAATCTTTCTCCTTTAACATTTTTCTTATGAAATCAGTGGGTGCCTAGTGACAGCTTGCAGAATACACAGGCTTACACATGTCTCTTGTGCACAAAAGCAGTACGTGATCTGAAAAAGCTGAGGGATTTGGCTTTAACTGCTTTGATTTTATTTTCATTATTTACATTCTGTGAGACATGAAGGTATCTTACAATACTTGTATCAAAATGGGTAACATTATGGCACATAAGAGATGAGCTACCTTTACATTGCTTTCTCTCAGCATTTGTTATGGTGACCCCTCACCAGTTTGAAGGCAAACATTGAAGTATAACTCAGCCAAGCCTTTGTTTAATGGATAAGAAACAATTTACTTAAGTTTGCGTCCACGTAACTATTACCAGCTTTAAATATTTCCTATATTCTCAATATAGGATGTACTAAATTCACCCATCAAAGCACGATTTGCCTGAGGGATGCAAAAGCAAAACACTGCAAAGTTTTCTTAACGAAAGCTATAGGAAGATTTCCAGAGCCAAACCTAAAACACAGCCAGATTCTCAGTTTAGCAAGCCATTTGTACAATGTGGATTGAATTTGAATTAGGTCATGGATGAACTGTGGTTTGGATAGAAATCATCAAAATATGTTTTCTTTGTTTTTGTTTTGTTTTTTACAGCATTTCTCTGAGGTAGTACATATACCACACATACAAATGCAAAAATATACATATATTCATAACTGTTTTCATAATACAGAAGGGAACTATGGGAATGTATGCAATTGTCTCTAAATTTCCAAAAATGAATTACTAATTCCGGATAACACTTTCCATATTGATCGTGGTTGCTTAAAATCAGAACAAATTACGTAACAGTATTTCTAGGAATGCTTCCTGAAGGTGTTTGTCAGTGCCCTCTGAAGCACTGATTTGATTTTGGCTTTAACCTCTGTTCAGAATATGATTAACACAAAACAAACATCACTTATGTGCTGGGAAAAGATATCTGCTCAATCACAAACATACATGATAAATCATCTTGCACTTTTTCTCAGCAAACTTGAGCAAAAATGTTGTGTCTTCACATTTCTGATCAGTACAGCCAGTAGTCTTAAGCAACAGAGGTGTATATTTGTATATGATTTAAACCATTCATTCCCATGTCAATTGCAAATTTAGTTTAATTCATTACAAAGGTAAGATTATTTTCCTCTTAAATAAACTAAGAAATGTAAACAGTGTAACATCATAAAAAAAAATATCTTCATTACTTCTAACTGGAAAAATGTGAATGCAAACAGATGTGATAGGATACCGTTAACGTCATGTCTCAGAGGACATTTAGTGAAAAATAATTAGCGAGAAATTTATGTATGAAGCCTCCAGCAATTTTCTTTCTGGGATTATTCTGAATACAAATATAATTTAACTGATATATTTCATTTTTTTTTTTTTTAAATTAGAAAATAAGGCAAGTGCATTTCTGAAAAAGGTGCTACTACTCTACACTTCTAGAGAAACACGTGACAACTCTGAAAATCAGATCAATAATAAAAACATTAAAAATAGCTGCAATTTAATATAGACTGAAAAAACTATCAAAAGACAAAGTGACCAGCATCAATTTCAGAAAATATTTTAGACTTCATAAATACGAGCACCCTATATTTACATAAATTATCCTCTAAACTAGTTTTCCTTTGAAAGACACTTTTGTTCTAACAGATATGTCCATTAAATTATATAAATGTTTCAAATAAGAAAAAAATAGTAGTAAAATAGAAGTATTAGATGATGATGTTCTTTTGGATTTCCTTTTTTTTTTTTTTTTTGCTAAGATTTGGTTCTTGAGAATCTGCAGTCAGCATTCACAAACCTTTAAAAAATACAGCCACGGAAATGAAAAACTTGTGCACTAATAATTTCTGCTACAGTATAAAGATTCTGCTTTGAGCTGTTGAGTTTTCACATATAAAGATATCAATACCTCTAAATCCCAAAATGCTCATTTTAAAATTTGAATTTTAATACACTATTGATTGCAGTACAAATTTATATTGACATTATGCACCTAATCCTTTTAAACTGGCTATGCACATTAAGTACATTTTTATAACTGCAAAATTAATAGGGTTGAGTACAAGGTTGATGTTGACCTTACACAAAACAGAATATAATTATTTGTATCTCTTACTGAAAGAGCTGAGACACAGAACAGAACCCTGTTGCATGCACATTTTTTTTTTCCTGAAGTACCATACAAGTCTTTGCTTAATTACTAAAAACACAAAAAGCCCCTGTTTAGGTAGAGTATTAGTTGACAGCACACACTTCACTTGGCTTCATTTGCATTCTTGTGTTTAGTGATGCAGCAATGGGCAAAAACTGTATCCTTTGAAGACCTTTTTTTTAAAAAAAAAGATTGGAAAATCAATACTTGGACAGATAAGGAGCTGTATCTTTTATCTTTTCTTACAGTAACTGTATATTTATGAACATAGCTTGAAATTGTAAGCAATTATCCCTATATAGCTGGATAGTCTTTAAAATCATAAAGTATGTTACCAGATAAGCAAAAAGAATCTAACTGTACAAAGACGCTTGGCTCAAGCAGTAGTGCAAAATTACATCGCCCCAGTATCAAATGCTCCTCTAGAGCTAGCAGTTTGTGCACAGAAAATAACGTGACTCCCAAATATTCTTTATATAACATTAAAAAAGAAGTTTTCCATAACCCCAGGCAATAAAAGTATTCATATTAATGCATCAATCAGTAATAATCTGAGAATAAGTGCCATCTACTACACTGTATCCCATTTTAAAAAATACCATAATTGAACAACATACAAGTAGTTCCACCGGAACTCCCACTTCAAATTCTCCATCTCATTCTAATAAGCATCAAGTCTTCAGTACAAAGGATGGTGAAGACTGACCTGAACACCAAAACACACTGTACATTCCACAAGAGTCTAGGGAGGAAAGAGAACTGTTAAGTTCCCCCTTGAGTGGCAGAACATAGACAGTGTCAGCTACTGAGCTGACTGCTCACCTGAGGTACTGCAGTGCAGGGGCTGTATACAAAGTAGAATGGGAGGAGTTTCCCAAAAAATCAGATTGCTGCAATCTGCTGTTTCTCTGCTATATAGTGCTCCAGGTAGAAAACTTATTCTTAGCTGCTAAACCCTCAGAACTAAAATCCACCACAGAGATCCCGCTACATGTTTTACCTGAGAAACAGAGGAAAAACTTAGAGGCAGCTCTGAATAGCTTCATAATGTAGCCAGTATCTAAAAACCTACACAAAGGTATTTTCAGTACAGTTAAAATAGGACAATCATATTTTCCCCAAATATCTGTATAAAGAATATATAAGTTCACAATTAGAAAATTTCTCTGTATATTCAGTTAAAAACATATTCTGCCCATAGTATCGTTTAATTTTTGTAAAATCCTATAGTTTTTTTTTTTTAATTATTTTTCATTTTTAGCAGTGATAAGCAATTATACATCATTAAAGTCACCAAAAGTGTAGATATGTGGTATATCCTACTTGCAGCTAAAACTGCTGAATCCACCAGGCTTTACATAGAGATAAAGATTTCCAGCAACCTCACTGGGGCTACACATAGCATTTTTATGGTTACAAAAATGATTCTGTACATCAGCTCATCTCTCAATTTTTCAACATACAATTTTATTACGTTTTTCCTTTCAGGTCCAAACAAGAATTGCAAATGGAATCCACATCTGTATTCTTTCAACAAAGCTCTGTTTTCTTAGCCATATAAAGCACTTCCTTGGAACCCCCAACTCCTTTCATTTAAATTACCAGCTTTTTTAAAAAAAAAAAAAAAAAAAAAAAAAAAAGGAAAAAGGAAAAAGGAAAAAAAAAAAAAAGTACCTTAAAAAAAAGACCTTGCTGTTAAACACTGTTTACAGATCTTGGTAGTTGGGGTAATAAGATACAGTATGTGGATTATTTAACAAAAAATATTTAAACATTTCCCGCATTTAGTCAATACCAGTATTCTTTTGTGAACGTTGCCAATTTGGATGATAAACTCTTAAAAATATATCCATGTAATTGTAAATAAAACAATTCACTAAATTCTTTGGCATCAGAAGAATCATATAGCTGCTCTTGTTCCACTGTGACGAGTACGAGAGTCTTCCAAACCTACTTGTCTGTTATCTGCAATATAAAGAGAGAAAAAACAAATCACTATAGGATTTGAAACATGGACAGTGCAACATCAAGAGATTTTCCAAATAGCCTTGAAAAACATTTCAAACGATATGTAAATAAGTAACCAATAGATTGGATCAGAAAAGTTTCACACTACAGCTGACAGACAGAGTTCAAGAGTTCTGCAATCAGCAATAAATTACTTTCTTGATCAGAGAAGTCAGGTAATAAAAGCATTAAGAGTATCTTGAAACACTGTCCCCTTGGAAACAGCACACAATTAACAAAATTCTAGGTTAATGCCTCATATTATAAACAACCTATTTGCAGAAATCTCTGGAAAAATACATATCAAGACTCCTGAGACTGTACTGACCAACACGATGGTGGAAAGTCTACTATAAGATGCTGCAAATGTTAAAGTGCTAGACTACTTGCTGTGATTTAATATGGAGTTTAAAATAGAACTGTCAAATCAGCCACTTCCTAAGCATTTCCTGATTGTACAATGTGAACTTTTAGTATGAAATATTACACAGTAGTTATTGCAATGAACGATAAATACATCTTTCACAGGAAAAGACGAATATCATGAACTACCAACCACAACTAAATGCCCCTGCTTAATTTTATGGAGGTCTTGATCTTTTTCAAATGCGGTCTTGCTGCATAATTTTATTTTTTGGTCACTGTTTATTTTTGACATAACCTCCTCTACTCTTTTGTTTTACATCCAGGTTATTGTTCTTTGTTTGCATCAGTACCAGTCCTTCATTGCTACAGCATCAGAGCATCCCAATACGTGTCTTGTCTGATGGATAGAAAACATTCTTTAAAAAAGACTCATGTTATAACCTAACCAAGTCAGAAACAGCCTAAGAACATTAAATGAAGTTCTGGAGTAGTCAGGGGGATCAGTGAACTATTTCTGGACCACAACAGATGATAGTTGTGAAGACTGCAAGAGCTCTGCAAAATCAGCCTTCCATTTCTCTGTTCAATAGAAGTGTCTCCAATGCTATAGGGAATTAGGGCTCCTTCAGCAAGATATTTGTTCTTTTTATAGTTCTGCCTTGCCTCCTTTTCCTAATGAATTTATCCATGCATAAAGTATTCAAATTACCCTAAGTCAATCTGTTTTGCATGGGAATAAATCTCTACACTGGTTGCAGTCACTAGGCACTGGATATTACCAGCACAGAAAAGCTCTCTAAAACCCAAGAAGGAGAGGTACCAATTCACATGCGCTGCTGCTCATCATTATCAGCAGAGAGTAGAGTCCAGTGATAACTGCCTTCAGTGGTTGATTTAACTTTTCTGGGAATAAATAATATTGACAAAATACAAAATATTTGAAAAGGTGCTTAAGCATCACTGAACCTGTAATATGAATCTAGTAATATGAGAAAACAAAACCATAATAAGCTTCATGTATAAATAGCTGCCATGCAATAAAAAACATACATTTTTAGACAATGTATTTCAAGTTGGTGTCATTTGGTGACTTCAATTTTAAGACCTTCTCATGTATAAGTGTAACACACTACTATTAAAATCAATTAGCAACATTTGTTGGCAAGAGGAAAGTATTTTTGCACACACACACACACAAAAATAGACTATGTTTTCCTTTCCTTAATGCTTTTGCATTAGCTCTGATATTAAAAGAGGAGTCTCAATAGCTGCAACAGATTTATTAACTCAGTGGCTTGTTACCAGCATGAAACTCAGTTACATTAGGAGAAAAATAAATGAGATTTTGCAGAAGTGCAATATTAAGATTAAATGATTTTTCCATTGTGCTTTCTACTTACTCACTTTGCCAGGTAGTACGTTTGTGCTCTACTAATTATAAACCTAACTCTTTATGAGCAATCAATGCCAGTAATAATATAGGTGGTGTACGATCGAACTGCCTAGTCGTAAGACTGAGATATCTGATAATAGAGAATGGCATACTGTACAAAACTGTATTTTAAAGGTACACAATTAGAATTTGTATTAATACATAACAACCACAAAAAAATGTTTTTGACATGCCTTACATTAAAATTATAAGCATATTATAAACCGCTGTCACTTGAGCTTGGAACATCATTTGGTTAATAACCTAGATTGTCACCCTTAGATTAGCAATAAAAACAAAACAATAACAACAGTCAAACAGATAACTAATGTTTGTTTATTTTGAAAAAGAAAAACAATAACATTTTGAACATTTAACTAAAAGGTAAAGTACCTAAAACTTATGGGAAAACCTGCTTAAAAAAAAAAAGGCTTTGGAGGGAAGAGTAGTACCAAAACTATTTTGCCTTCTTCAAATGCAATGGTCAGAGGACCCTCAAATCTCAATAACACACACACAAAGTCTTAGTTAATAAATCCTACAATAATGGTAAAGTGGTGAATTCAGAAGAGGGGTAGAATATCTCTTTGGGTGCTCAGCTAGCAATTGTTGTGCTGGTGCGTATGTTGGAGAACACAAGACTCAGTAAGGGGAACGCTGAGATGGTAACTTATTTAAAAATCCACTCTCCTAATCTGCACATTCAGAGTTGCTACTTTTTTTTTTTTTTTTTTGTAATACCTATCACAAGGTGAAAAAATTCACCTTCTCATATTTGAGGATAAAAAAATATGTTTAATGTTAGAAGGGCTACCTCCTCAAGTTGACTTCAGAAAAATCACACAAGGAAGGAACCCAGCAATGATTAAAATACTTACAATTTAATTTCTTAAATAATTTTGACTTTGTAAAGGATGTAGAAATGCATCCTGCAAGGGAATCTGAAAGACCTCTCTACCTTTGGGAATCAATGAAAGCATTTGCATCAAATATTTATTTATTCATTCATGTAAAATTTTCTTCACTGGGAAATCCTACTGAAACACATCTTGTTTTCATGAGCAGCCCAAGGGAAAACACTCATACAGTTCCTAGTAGTTCAGCAAGCACCACAAACAATATAACATCGAAATCAATCAGGAGGTCGAGAAAGTTTAACGTAAGTACAGAACAACTACACTATGCTAAAAAAGGAGTGCAAGCCACTTCTGTTTTAAATGGTGAACTAGAACAACATGTGATAATTGCAGGGAACAAACAATGCACCTGTGATACTGATGACATCAGCATTCCTCCTGTAGAAGGAATCACAGAATGACCCGGGTTGGAAGGGACCTCAAGGATCATGTAGTTCCAACCCCCTGCCTAGCAGGGCCACCAAACATACACCTTTACTAGATCAGGTTGCCCAGGGCCCCATCCAAACTGGTCTTGAACACCTCCAAGGACGGGGCATCCAAAACCTCTCTGGGCAGCCTGTTCCAGGGCCTAACCACTCTCCTAGTGAAGAACTTCCCCCTAACATCCAACCTAAATCTTCCCTCTTTCAACTTAAAACCATTTCCCCTTGTCCTGCTATTGTCAGCCCTTTCAAAGACTTTACTCCCCTCCTGGGTGTAAGTTCCCTTCAGGTATTGAAAGGCTGCTATGAGGTCACCCCACAACCTTCTCTTCTCCCAACAAGCCCAACTCCCTCAGCCTGTCCTCATAGGGGAGGTGCTCCAGCCCCCTGATCATCTTTGTGGCCCTCCTCTGGACCCTTTCCAAAATCTCTATGTCTTTAAGGAAGGTGGAAGGTCCAAGAAACACACAGTCATCACTTTGTTCCGACTAAGATACCTCAATATTTGCTGTATCACGTCACAGATTAACATCTGGGCAAATCAGAATCAATTCATATCACATTATCCTGGCCAGCCTGTAGTTTTCTCCTTCAGCTGTCTATGCACAGGGAAATTTAGAGCCAAGCTACAATGAGCTTTGATGTAACAGCATATTAACAGTTGCTTTGAAAAGAAACTTATGACAAGAACTAACTTGAGTTTTCTTGTTCATCACATGCATCTTTATCATCTTGGATTATCAAAAGTGAAAGGTAAATTGTTTTAGAAATAGTAATTGACAGCTAAAGAGAGAAAGAATTTGTAAAACAGCAAGTCTACCTCTAGCACCTCCTTAACTGCTATAGCTACGTTCTCTGCACTGTCTAGCCTCTATGACATTACTATGATGGAATGTAAAGTAAGGAATAAACTAGTTGAGGAAATTAAGAGCTTCAAAAACTGTTTTCAGTGTCTAGAACAAAATCTTTCTGAGAAACAGCACCTTGAGAGAAAACAGCACTCATAACCTCAATTCTGTTATGATACTGCCCATCTCTGTCCAATTTTATTTCAAACTTTCAAAATGTGCCTCTCACATTAAAGAAAAATAAACAGACAAACAAAAAAAAACCCACACAGTGAGGTGAAGATCAGTAACAGGAGAAATGAAACCAAAACTGAACTTCAAAAAGCACAAATAAAATTCACTCCTCACAAGAAAATACAAGTTATAAAACCAAGTTAAGGGAACCACTGTTTTTTTTTAATTATTATTCTTACTATTTTGAACATTTATTTCAAACAAAACAGGTACACTACACACACAAAATAAAATCCAAACTAGAGCCTTTATAGAGCACCTCACTGGGCCATTTTACATGTTTTTCAATTTGATATTTTTGTATCTAAAAATGAGAAAAGACCGAGTGATACAATTCCCATGTTCTTGGATCTTCTTCTGAACAGAAACTCAAATTCCTGGCAAATTCAAATTTCAGCTAAAATGGTTATTTTTAACATCAAAGGAAATTGTAGAGAGTTCAAGCAAACCTTGTAGAAGCAGAGTCAAATTCCATAAAGTGCTGCTGTATTTTGTCTTAGGTCCAACCCAAACTTCAGTATGTATTCTGAGTGATACCTGAGCATATAAGCAGAATTTCTCCCAAAGGAGGAAAAGAATCTCACCCTAAGGCCTGTGTTACAGCAGCACTTTTCAACTCAAAACTACACAACACACATAAACAGCCCAAACAGATCAACTATAAGTGTGTTGATGTTTTAATACCCCAAAAATTACATTCTTGACCTGGTTAGTGGGACATTTACTAATATACAGTTATATGAGAAAAGGTGTTAAAATAAGCAAGGTTAAAAATACTGAGTCTGTATTGTTATCAGTAAGATTTCTAACTCAGGAAAAGAAGATTAAGACAACATGTTTAAAAAGAGCATCTCTTAAGAAAGAGAGGTTCCTCCACTGAGAAAAGAAGTACATACATCCTGCAGGAGTGCCAAAATTATCACATTAGCCTCGCAGTAAGAGAGATCGCATGTAGATGCATATGTTGCTTTAAAGTACTTCCCTCAAAGTTTTAGTCATTTAAGTAACAAACAGCACTTTGTTGTCAGGAGCCCAGCTCACTGTATCTGCCCACACATCTCTCAGCGAGAACACACGTGGAAGTCCTGATCTTTAACTTGCTAAATAAAAGTATTTAATATCCACAGGCAAGGTAGTCCAAAGCTAGGGATAAACCAGAGAAAACCAAAGAATTTGCCTTGGCACAACAAGATATGTTAAAGGGGAACACAAACATCTCATGGTACTGCTGCCACTCATACCTGGCTTGCTGGGCACAGGTAAGCAGAGACTTTCATTTGTATGGAAACCAATACCAGCAGTCTAAAACAGCACTTTATGTTCTCTGCGTGATAAAATACTTTAAAAATGAATAACATAAGAAATGTAAACGTTGAATGGCACACGTGATGACATCTCACTGCTCAGCATAATCCAGCTGTAAGCACAATCAACACGGTATGGGAACACAAAAATAACATGTTTGCAACAGAAGTCTATGCTGCTGACCTTCTGTATCACAATACTGTCAAACTCACCCTACTTATAGCTGAAAAAATTCTAGTACACAAAGCATTTACAGAAAAAGATGCATCTGTAATTTTTATTTTAAAGTACTGTTTTAAATAAGATTTACTATAGCTTAGCTCAGACCTTAAAGATTTCACGCACACGAATAAAGAAGCCTAAGCCCAATAAGCTAAAATTCCTTAAAACTTTAAATGATTTATTTAATATTTCAATTTGACTTTGCTTTCTTTGTTAATAGTACTGCTTGGGATTTGCATTGAAAGTTCTTCTACAAGAGTTGAGATGGAAAAGCCTTAGTTTGAGACAACATATGCCTGCCTCAGGGGTTACAAGACAAATCAATCTATTTTTCTCCTTCCCTCCAAGGGTAATTGGCTTTTAAAATTACAGAGGAAAAAAAGCCCTTCATGTCAGCACAGTGCAGGCCCACATACAGCCATTTTCCATTTCTTTTCCTGCTTTAATTCTCAGGTGAGAACTAAGGAAAGGTGGGAAAACAAAGAAAGAGAGGAATGATTGCGTCAGGTTGAATATATCCAGTAACAATCAGCACTGTGACCAGCATCTGAGTCTGGAATTTACTAAACCTACTATGAATATCTGTCACTTTCCTAGTCAGTATTTTTAACTTCTAATTTGTGAAGAAATTTTCTTCAATATCTCTGACAGCCTGCACCTCTGGCATTCACAGATACTTTGTCACCGAATTCAGCATAAATTGCAAAGTTACAATTATTGCTTCACTGCTATTATAATCTCACTAAGTAATGCTGACTTCTAGTTCACTCTTATGAAATTGCCTTTTACAAGTAGCAGTCACATCTATGAGCATCCTTACAACCCTCAGGCTACACTACACACAATCATATGCACTCTCAGTTTCACACTCAGAATGCAGTTAAATCTACTCCTCCTCATCCCACTAACTTGACTAATATTAATTGATTCAAAGCAGTGGAACTCATACGATAGTTCTCAGATTTTTCTGACTGCTATTAGATGTAATTTATAATGCATTACTCCAGAGAATTTCTTACTGGAGGTACAATATGTGGAAATATTTTTCAGTGCATAACAATGAGCAATCAGAGCTACCTATGACTGATACACATAAACAACAAACTGCTGAAAAATTCAAAATAACGTAGTCTTCTGAAAACTACTAAGATTCTCTTGGAGCCCAGCACTGAAACTGTACCACTAAACCTTTAATGTGAACTTGCTCACTGGGACTGTGTATACAGGTGTAAAGCAATTATTGGATTTGATATCTGAATGAACTCACGTTCCCATTAGGGTTTGAATGCTTCAATGACCCTATTATTTTCCTACCAATGTTCTCAGACCTGATCAACTTAATTATTCTGACTAGTGAAACATTTAGGACATGAATATATGATTTGTTTTAAACCAAATGAGACAACTGAAAGTACTACATAAGGTAATATAAAAAAACCCCAAAGGATAAAATGTGACGTGTCAAATCCTGGAAGAAGGTCAGATCCAAACAGTAAGAAAGAAACAGCGAAGGATATGTACTGCAATAAAACTAAATTTATTCACGTATCTTTCCTTGAACTTCTAATTTGTATCCTTTACTGCATGTCACGCACAGTAAAATAAGTTCAGCTTATGAATTAGAAAGGTAACATATTTCAGAGAGTAAACAACTGAAACCTCCTTTAGTAAGCAAGAAACTTCAGCTCCCAAATACAGAATGGATCTCTTTTCATGAGTACACGCTGACTTTTTCATCAGTTGTTCAAAAGTAAAAATAGAGTTTCTTATAAAAAACATTTTATGACAGAAATGACAGATTTGTTGATATAAAAGATGTTTCCCTATTTCAGCTGTACCTGTTATTTTACTGCTAAGAAGAGTGACACAGCACAAATGTGTGCACGCATTCTGAACAGACTGATATGATGCTGATAAACCACATTTTTCATAAATAATTTAAAATGGCTTCCAAAATTTGATATTCCCAGCTTCCCTATTCACTCTACTGTTCTTACAATTTGTATTTGCTTTGAAATTGACTGTAACATTACAAACAGGACAAAGAAATAAAGACAGTAATAGGTTCTGAACTTCAAGTATACGAGCAGACATAAAGTTAGCATCTTCTCATCCGAATGCATTTGTCCTTAAAAAGAATCAAACTGACATCGGAGTGGTCCCCTTGTCCCTTG
Organism: Coturnix japonica; assembly: GCF_054131305.1. Classification (NCBI taxonomy): domain Eukaryota; kingdom Metazoa; phylum Chordata; class Aves; order Galliformes; family Phasianidae; genus Coturnix; species Coturnix japonica. The sequence continues at coordinate 14,077,825 of NC_140666.1, forward strand.
CCTTCTTTCACTAATGATATGTAATGGCTGCTGAGCCTGCAATAAATGTGTTTACGTCCAGCTAGATTGCCATCATTTTACAATCTAATCTGATACTTTTAAGAAAGAAGAAAGTCACGAGAGACCAACACCAGCCTGTGCTGAAGGCATTTCTTGACATCAGCCTTCACTTTGCACTTCAAATATAAGTATACGATTTGACAAAACGTACACAGTCATGATAGAAGGCTCTTCACCTCTTCTCCAAAACTGTCTGATAGAAGTCAATATCTATTCCTTTACAAAGTTACAATCAAAAACTGCCAGATGAAAGTCAAAGGGGAAGCTTTCCAACTATTCCTTACAATTTTTTATTAAAGGGCAGCATATGAACACATTTGCTTCAGTAGGACGCTCCCACCCACACTCCTCAGTTTTATCAGTTAGCAGCTTAAAATACTGGAAGTTATGTCTCCCATGCACAAATGCTTTATTCTTTGCATAGAATATGAAAGCAATGAACTCGAACCTCTCTTTTCTGCAAAGGAATTTCAGAACAAGAGTAACACTCCAATAAAGCAAGTCTTTCCTGCTGTTGCACACAAAATGTCACCAGTTTTTCCCCTGTACCCACACAATTGACAGCCCTTGTCAAAAGCAAACAATTTGTTTTATATCCTGCAAAAGAGTGCCTCTTTTATTTTTTATGCATCAGAAACAAATTCTCTTTATAAAAACATAACTCTGCAATAACTTGTAGCCTACATGTAAAATGAAATACTTTAAATAATACAATAAAGGCAGACCATCTATAATTATTTTTTGATTAAATAAAATATCAACATTTTTTATTCATGGATAGGTTAACATTTACAATTCAGCATTTTGCAATATTTAAAGAGAACTGAATATGCTATGAGAAAACTTAAAACGACATCACTCCTGTATGACCGGCTGGCACAAGCTGCAGTCATCCATGCCCATCTGCACCTTCATCATATAACATTAAAGAAGGGCTCCTGTATTAAAGAAGGGCTCCTGGTTTGAGACTGACAAGATGATCTCACCACTACCTATTACCTCCTTAGACATGACAGCAGGGAATTACTAAACAGAGCATGTGACTTTTACCATAAATTATTAGCAACAAAGGCACTTGCTTATCATGAGAATCAAATTCTTGTTTATTGAAGTAATTCATAAAAATGTTATTTTTACAATTTTAGACTATTGGGAAAAATAAATTCATAATCTGTATCTGCTTTGTGAATGAAACATTTAGGGTTTTTTAAGACCCTAAAACCAAATACTACTTCCCAATGGGTCTGACTAAATTGACGAATGCTTAACAAAAAAGACAATTATATACATTTGGATATAACTGCTCTGGAAGCAAAACACTTGCATACACAACTTCTTTTCTAAGGTCAAGCTACTCTACAGTTCCAAGATGAGAAACTACATACCCTTCCTTACTAAACAACGAGCTGTGATAATGCTGATAGCCTGTATTATACATTATGAAAAAGCCCCTAAAAATTTTTATCTGTACTAAAAGCAAGACTAGATGTGGCTTCACAGACAACAAAGAACACATCCCTATTAGTAGCAAGATATGCAGGAAGTTCTCAATGCAAGTTCCAGAACATTCAAATAAAGATTTTGCCTTATTTTAAAGAAAAACGAACTACGCAATGTTAAAAAGAAGATAAGCTACTTCTATTGCCTGAGCTTAGAAACTTTCCTCATCCTGTTATTTCTACTGAAGATGCTCTCCAGGCCACCAATTAGCAGACAATACTTTGTTAAAGCCCACAAGTGTTGCACTCTCTGGACAAAAGAAAAAAAAAATGGAAAATTAATTGGCATCTTTCAACTTCTCAACTCCAACCAGATCTGCAGACTTCTGAGAGTATAAACTTTCATGAAATTAATTACCACTTAGAGAAGGAGCTCTAGAGAAAGCAATGCCAAGGTTAACATCATTTTTGTCATGCAGTGATAAAATCTTAATGTCCCCTACAGTTTTTTCTTTGTTTTTTATTCTGTTAAATGATTGCATGCTGTCTTCTAAGCACTTTTAGTTGATATTAACTTACACTAAAACTCAAAGCTAGGTAAGAGATCTATGACTTAAATGAGGAGAATATTTCCATGTGTTTTTAATTACCGATTTAGAAATACCTACATCTAAATGCTAATGCTGACATTCATAATATGAATAAAAACACTTCTATGTAAATGAATGCTAATATAGCAAAATGGCAGTAACGTGCCGACTACACCACGACATTAGTCTTTCCTTCCTAAATCCAGCTATGACCTTCTTCTGAGTAGCACACACGTCCAAAGAGTTTCTGGAAAAAAGACATTATATAAGGCTTATATAAAAATTCCACCTGCCTTTTTCTGTTTACCTTTAGCTGTTGGTTCTTTACCTACCTAATCTCAATTAATATAGTAACAAATATCCTAGATCACTTCACTTACCACCTTTTGCCCTCTTTCAATTCTCTCATTCTCTCTTGCAGCATGAAACACCATCACATCAACGTACTCAAAAGGTTTCTTTATGACACTGAATAACTACTAAATGCCTTTTATCAGTACACACTGATCCCACTCTCTCTAACAGGATTCATTTTCTCTCAACTGCTACATATAATAAATACCTGTTGTTCATTTCCTTATCAACATTTTGCAAGTCTCTTCTGTGAAGTTTACAACTTCTAAAAATTCCTTGCATATGAAATAGCACAACCACCCTACTTCTTGTGAAATTTATCTAGATAGAATTAGAGATTAGAAGGTCTTTCCTGTGATGCATGTACATAATATAGTATGTACTGATTTGGTGCAGGCTTCCTAGTTTAAATTCTGTGACCAGCAGAAACAACAGAAAAGGAGCTTCAAAACAGCGGTTCAGTGTAAGGCATGTACTTCTTCAAGATCTCCTACAGCAAAATTTAGTGGACCATCCAGAGTTTTACAACTCTGCTTCCGCAGAAAGCTAATTCAACATCAGTCTCAGGACACCTCACATGGAATGCAGCTCACCCACACCCACCTGTCTGCTGACTCGTGCCATGTAGTCTGGCTTCTCTGCAGCTTTACTGTCCCCCTTGCTCACTGTGGGACTGTAGATATTATGTGTTTGAAAAATGCACTTTACCAGCTTCACTGAACAATGAAAATCGTTGCTTTGTGCTTTCAAGTCTCATTTGGTTACTGCATTGTTTCTGAAAGTTAAATTACTTTCTATCAATTGCTGACAATCCTCCTGTGTTTTCTAACCTCTGTCAGTTATTAATTTCCTTAATATATTATCTACTAGCTATTCTTCTCTGACATACTAAACTTAAACCATGTTAAAATTCTCTTTTATATAACACTTAGATATAACATTGCAATTCTGCACTGATAAGTGAAAATGAGTTGCATACATAAGTATGAACGGGGAAATGAGAACTACCAAGCAGACTTAAGAACAGCAAATATCTACACTTCTTTCACTCATATACAAACCAGTAAAATCAAATTCTAGTTAGTAAACAACCATGTTTTCAGCTTTTTGTTTATCTGGTGAACAGCCAGGAGATGCTCTACTCATTTATTCATGCTCCCATCATCACAAATTTGAAGCACAATATGCATTAAAGATCAGGTTAAATATTTTCTTTCTCCTGATTATATTATGGGAAAAAATGATTCCCCATGACTACTTCCTTAGTTTCATCTGTGATGAGAACATTAAGAAAAAGGAATTTCATATGCATTTCCTTTATTAGTAGGAATGACAAGGTAAGCCTCATTTTGTCTGTTGTTTACTTCCATTCTTAGCCCTTTCCATCACAGAAAATAAAACATAACTATTACATATACTCTTCAAATTTTACTGGAATCTTCCATCAACAACATCTCCTTATCAAATCAACTCCACTTGGTTTTGTTTTCATTTTGCAGGTGAATTATATTCATTTTTACCTGCTTTTCTCTTTCTGCATTTTCAGAATGTGGCAATACAGCCATTCTTACAAAAAAATTGATTGGGACCCACCAATAGTTCCACAGGGAACTATGCCACTCTGGTATCATTAAAAAGGAAGGCAGTCACACACAGGCTTTTTATCCACCATAAAACAGCTGGGCAACGAAATATCCCACTTCTTCAGATAATGAAACTAATGTGAATATAAAACTTGAAATATTATATTAACATTTCACATCAGCTGGATGGGAAGCAGGAACACAAAGACACATAGAAAAAATTCTGCTCTTCAAGTTTCCCCAGACTGAAAATGCAGAAAAGACTGATAGGGCAAGGTTAGCTTGACTGTGTGCAAAGTAGCAGAATAGGGTCAGAATAGTTTACTGCTGAGTGTGCAGAAAAATGAGCAAGTCATTCAGGGATAAATCTTGGCCTTGAGCATCTCTTGAATGCAGAGAATTAAATTTGTTAATAAGGACAAAAACTGTCTGATAACCCTCCTCTATTGCAACGTGGAAGAGATTTTGGAATCCTCTGTCCTGCAAGATGCCTTCTAGCCTTGAAATTTAAAATTTCCTGTTATAGATAAAACCTTTGCTTTTCAGGTGTTCCCTCCTTTCCCCATCCTCTCAGAACTCTACAGTACAACTCTATATCAAATTTTACCACACAAACAAGAAAATGAATTCAGGTGAAAGAAAAAAAAGCCAGGAGCTTCTGCTCTGGGTACAAGAGAGTAGGAACTTGTCTGCCAGATAAAATGAACAGGAAAATACATCCTTAGTGCCACAAAAATAAGACTAATCCATCAGATACTTTATGCCCAAAGCTGGCAATGTCCCTTAGAATTATATTCTGTTGCATGTAAACAGTTCTAACTATAAGCACCTTCAATTTCATGAACTTTTTTTTTAAACACTTGAATTAGTTTTATCATACAAACAAGAAAGTCAGTATGCTCACATGAATTTTAGATTCATGCCTTTTAACTATCACCCACTTTTTCCTTGGATTTCCTCATAATAGGAAGGTGAAGGAATTCTGCTTACTTTTAAAGCTGAAGCAATGAAAACCATGAACTGTTACCCTGCAGCAGAGTGGTGGAGATTGCAGAGCACACAGTGGCAAGCCTGTTTTATTGCATTAAACTTTTAGTCAAAGGACATGTTCCTTTTACTTTTATGTTTTCTTGAACTGGACTTTTTTTAGATAGCATTTTCTAAAAGACAGGACTAAGATGTATATCTTCTAAATGCTGATAATTGCTATTGATAATCATTCACTTTTCTTGCATATGCTAGATATTTATGGCAATGAAGTAACTTTAAAAGCCTCATATTTCATTTGTCCTTTAAACCATGCTATCACTGCACATTATGAATGAAAAACTGAATTTTGAAACTTCCCTACATAATAATTCAACAGAAAATAGCAAGGCAAACAACAGAAAATAGAGAAATGCCTGCATTTCAGCATAACAACTTGACCTGCAAGTTCAATGCACATCCTGTAACAGCACTCATGTGGTACTGTGATTTAACATCCGTACATGAGCAATACTACACCAGAAACACACTAGAATTGTTCAAATGGAAAAAGGAATGCTATGATGTAAAGACTGCTTAAGTATATTCTACTTAGAAACTCAGTCCAAAGACATTCCAAGTAACAGATATAAATCTAAAAATTAAAGAAGTGTTAAAAGAAAAAGTATGATATGCAGGGTTATAGATCCTTCTTATGAAGAAGCTCTCCAAAAGCTCAATTCCTGTGTAAATTAATAAAATAGAAGCAAGCACAATCATGACTCCAGTATGTGGTATTATGTATGTGCCCAAGACAATAAAAAAAACTTACAAGAACAAAAACACTGGTTGGAAGTAATAACACTATTTCCATGGCAGCATACAATTAAGGGCAAGAGTATAAAGGTATTTCAACTCCTCAACCCCCAGAGCTGATAAATGTCTAGTAGAATTACTACCTACACATCTAAGTGGCACTGAAAATCTCAGTATTTTTAAAATTCAAGGTCAAAAAGTAAGCATTTAAGCAAACTACATAACCTCTGACTTCCTGGGTCTAATCCTGGTAGTTTAGCTAGTAGCCAAGCTCTCTTTTCTTTCTTCTTTCTGAAAAATAGCTTAATCATCAAGTTTGACTTTATGTAATTAAAAGCAAACAACTCATGGCCTATAACCGACAAGTGAGGATAACTAACTACTAATTTATATCCTACAGACTGTATATTTAATCAATAATACTGATATTGTCCATATCCAGATAAGACACTATAACAATTGATTCTTGTATCTCCATCCCTCCTGCCTTTGTAAAATACACTCTTTGTACAAAAGCACACCTTGATTCACATCCTGTGTTTGTAGTATTTCTCCCTTACTGTGCATTCATACTGTCAGGGTGCCTTGTCTTGCCTTTTCTGCCAGATGACCCACGAGACGGCCATTCATGCTAACTACAAAAAGGCTCAGAGAGTAGAGCTTAGCCCTCCTTTTGCAGGAATAAACAAGTAGAGGGGGATCTAACTGCAACCTGTGACTGCCTGAAGGTGAAGGAACAACACAGCTGAATTCTTGTTTATGCAGATGGTATAATAAGGGACAATAGTTAACAACCGCAGCTTAAATGTAGGGGAAAAAAAAATCTTCACTGCAAATGTAGTGCAACAGTAGAATGAGGTAATCAGGCAGTTGCACAAGATTTGAGGACCTGGTTTGACAACACAGCTGGCTTCATCAAGGAGGTGACATTTATGCTTCAAAAGCTGGAGATTGTATTATATGATTGCCAGAAGACCCTTTTAAATATATCATCAATTCCTACTTCCCAGCAAGCACATATAAGGGATTCAGAAAGAATAAATATTAACACTAGTTATTTTGGGCTCACCATTAGTATTTATATACATACTCTCAGCAGCTCTAAATATCAAGGCTATGATTTCAGAGATGTTTTTCAAATGGGAAAGTTCTGGTTCTTGTGGGGGTTTTTGTTGTATTTTTTCCCCCTCTTTGCCAATTTATCATGTCTAATTTATTCAAAGCTTAAGCCAGAATTTTTTCAGTGAGACTTCTTCATAAGTAATTACATATAATGAAAATAAATTAAGATCTATTATTTATCTCAGTTTCTAAAACAGTTATTATGTGCCCTTAGGCTAAAATATATACAGAGAAAGTAAACAAAATTCACAGATATTCTCTGATCCTTCTATTTGGTGTACCCAGCAGAGAATAAGTCAGGTCACTTCTGGCCTGTGCATATGGGTTTCCTAGCAAAACTGCCTGGAGGAGCACCATGATGCAGATGCAGTGTGCACATGTAGATCAAGACTCTCAATTACACCATTACACATCTGCCTATGCTACAGACACAGCCAAGGGGACTTCAGTCAGCACAGTGATGGGTGGAAAAAAAAAAAAAAAGCCTTCTGCATTATGTAAAAGTAAATAAATAAGAAGCTCTCAAAACTTTTCCCCATCATCTCTGCTAAAAGCACAGAGATGAAGCTATGCAAGGACAACAAAGGGAGGCAAAAAGAAAGGGAAAATGGAGACAAGTTAGCTGTCCATTCTTAATTTGATTATGTCTAGAACATGTTTCTAATATGTTCCCAGTTAAGTGGCAGTTTCTTGGAAGGCAATATCAGGCTATTAAAGTATTAACTTCAGCTTTCCTTTAAAATAAAATTGACCAATTCATCCAGAAACACACTCTTAGAGAGTTCAATTTCTGAAGATAGCTTTACATGCAGTCTATGCATACAGCTAATATATTCTTTACTAGAAATTGACCGAGAAGATGCTCATAAAGGAGGACATCCAACCAGTGATCCCAAGCCATGTACACTTTAAGCCAGCTGAGAGGGAAAAAAACAAACCACAACACAGAAAAACAAGTATTAAAATGCAAAGAAGGATTTATGAACTGAATTTATTTTTTTATCTACCAGTCAGTCTGAGTTGAAACATGAATAACCAATTCAACATTGCAATGGTATTCAAATATTTGACTCCAATCCCCTATTGCTTCTAAATTCACTCCGAAGTCAAGATTATTAATTCCTCCTGACAGAAAATCAAGATTTAATGATCATCTAATAGCCCTTAGGAATTACTAAGTAAACTTAGATGATAACTCAAACAAAACAGAATGATTTTATATATAAAGAAAAATATAATGCAAAATGCCCATTTATGCATTTTCTTTGCAGCAGCAACCTTTTTTTTTTTTTTTTTCCCCTCCTTTCTTTCTTTAGAAAATTAAGAGCAAAGGAACGTTTGCTATGCATAGTTAATGTGCAAGTGAAAACGGGGACCTTCGTTTCCTGTGGACATTTTTACACATTATCCACTGCTTGGATGAAACAGAGGAACAGCATACCTTGAAAAGAGCCCACAGAAGGAAAACACATGCAAAAATTTTAACTCAATGATTTTGTAGCAATAACAGCACTTAGTTAACGACAGCATCACTTTTAAGATCAAGCTGTCAACTCACTGAGCAACATTGTTTAAATAACGTGCTTGCAAAATTTTATAGAGAAACCAACTTCAACTTACTAAAACTGATATGCTGTGACTTTTAGGTAATTTTTTAAGCTTTCAGATCATGACTGCAGGGAAGCAACATTAAAAGTAAAAGCAGTGGAAAAATGGAGAGGCAAATTTATAGCCTGTGCATCAATTTCTTCTGCCTCAGAGTTTCCTTTGTTGGCAGAAACGCTTTACGGCTTTTTGCTCCTTTCCATCAATCAAACATCCGCTCATACACACATCATCCTGAGATGTCCAGAATCAACAAAGCAAGAATTTCACATTTCAAAATTCATTAATATTTCAGGAAAAACATTAAATTATGAAATCCATTATTAGCCTGTGACTAACCCGTAGATTGCTCTATTGACAGCACTGAATGTGTATGTAAGAAAACACATACAGAAGTAGGGGTGTCTATACCTACACACACACCTGCAACTCTAACATTTTTGTTCTGCCAGACATTAGCTAATTGGCTAAAAAAAGTTGATGTTACATATACATCACTATTAAGTGATGGTGAAGTGTCTTTTTTCTCCTTCAGACTATATGCATATACTTTGTTTCTAAAGGCAAATTAAATTTGACGTTTAATTTAAAAAGCAGGTTACCCTAATCTAGAGCTCTACTACAGCAACACCAGTAAAGGAGTGAAGCTTTCCATAGAACAAAACCAATTTTTTTCTTTTCTTTTTCATTTTGAGATAACTTTAGTCATAAGTAATTGAAAATGTAATTTAGAATTCATTACTTTTGGTGGTTAATTACAGAACAGTTCCAAAAGATGATCTAATAAAAATGAGTAATTTTCCCTGCAACATGGTAACAGAATAAATAACATATAACGCAGTACTTTTATTGCATTAAAAATATTAAATGTACACCAACATGCAACACAGCCTTGTTGTCTCAGCGTTACACCTACAAGCACATTCTAGTGATCATTACAGAAGCAGAACTACGTGGCCAAACGCATGGAACTTGGAAAAGGCATTCTTATATTGTGCACCTTCCTCTTAATTGGTCACAAATGCAAAATGTTTTTATCCAATTATGACTGAGCAAGTATTCCAAAAGTCTTCTTAAATAGAAATTAATGTATTTCCTAACTGCATCAGCTTAAGAATGCAGCTGAACCAAGGTTTTACCTCCATTCTGTATTTTCCATCTCTTTTTTTTCCACAAGGAAAATGGAAGGTATATATTTAACCAAGATAAAATATTTGATTTAGAAAGATTATGAAAATCTTTTTGCAGTCATTGGGTCCAATCCACCTCCAGCTATTTTGCTGCAAAAGAATCCATGACCTCACTCCTCTTTCACAAAGGGCACAGAAGATAAATGAACTCTTTGCCCATGTTCCTGATTACCAGAAGTGTGAATTAACCTAAACATTTCTCCATTAGTCCCCAGAACGTGCATCTTTTCTTTCCAAAGTGTCAGTAGACAGAAAGGTTATCAGTAGGAACACAGTTGATACAATTAAAGCCTTGGGAACCTTTTTTTTTGTCTGCAGATCTTTAGAATAATTTAAGTGGATTTACCATAGCTGAGTGGGAAGAACCGAAATGCACAGGCCATATAAGAAATTAGCTGTATGCTTCAGTGTAGCAAATCTTAAATTGTCAGCATTGCACCTGAAGTTAAATTTTCTATTTTGATAAGGTGTTTTACTTTAGCCTATCATATGGAGTTTCCTAATAATTTCAGTTCTGTATGGCACAGAAAAATTTTAATTCAGGGTATAATATTCTCAAGGACATGTGTCCCTGCACAAAAATTGGAGTCTCTGTGTATACTCTCAAGAATTGTTTCATGATATATTGTACCTGACAGTACTTAGCAAGAATGTCACGTATCACAAATATTGGTGAATAATGCACAGTGCAAAGACTGCGAATGTCAGTATAATATTTGAGGTATCTCAACACTAACACACAGGATCTGAAACATTTGCAGAGACACTGTCATGATACCACGCCTACCGCACAGCAGTGCTTTCAAGATAAGTTTATTAGGATGTCTTTAAATACTTTGTTTTATAAACCATAAATACCACATCGCTGTCTTTTTTCATTTGTACATCATCTACTGAAGAGATGGAAAACTCAAGATGCCTGTGGGTTTTGCAATGGTAAGTCACCTTGACTGTACTACTACATTTCTGCTTAAAACTGGAAGCAGCCAGCTTTGACATAACAGCAAAAACACCAGAATTATCTCTCATCACACACATATTGCTTTTTTTTCACCTCTTTTCTCCTAAAGCCTCTAAACACTGTCGTTAATACTTAATATTTCTTTTTTTGATCATAATAATATTTCTTTAAAATGACTCTGTAAAGAATCAAAAGACTTCAGACCACATAAGAATTTGCATGAAAACATGAACTAACATATTTCAGCTTATGAATTTTCAGGTTATACTTCTAAAAATCAACATTACCTTAAAAACAACTTTTTGCTCTCTATATAACTTGTATTAAATAGGAATAAATTGATATATACCATGAAACCATCACTTGCCTCTATGGAAATAGTTTCCAAACTGACCTCTCTCAAAGAGGGAGTATAAGATGTATTTTATTTTGCTTTGTGTTTAGATGAGGAATCACGCAGCCAGAAATGAAACTGGCCACTGATTGATTCAACATATGCTGCAGATAAAAAACATACCAGACATTTTCTGCTGTTTGAAAATTAAGATGCAAATATTTTTCATTCTCAGCAAAGAAGCTTCCAACTCTCATGGTTGAAAACATTATTCAGATAAAAATAAATTTTAACATTTTCAGATTACAAAATAACTACAGTTGTTTTTAGATTTAACCTTTTCTGTCAACACGTGGGAGTCAAGTTAATGAGGATGAAACATTCTAACTGATAGGCATGATGGGTCATCATAAGAGCAAAATTTACAAGTGAGAAACAAAGTTTAGACACTGATAAACCAAAACTACAATAATACCTTTCTCACTCAAACTACTTTGACATTTTGAAATGCTTTTGCATGCAGAATCAGTCTGATGTCCATTTAGGGTGAATGTAAAATTTCATTGCTGCATAAAAGATTTGTGCCAGCATAGAATTTTTATGTATGCACAAATGTTTCCACAGTCATATGTGTGTAATATTATGGTATACAGATGTTACTCTCATTTCCTGCACAGAAGTGACTTTTAAGTCCTGCATATTCCCACCATACAGTATCAAGATGAAGCAAGTGATAAAAAAAGACTGAATTTTTCAAATGATAAAAACGCTTTGACCTTTGCTGTAGAAGGGTTTCTACCTTTCACACATAATTTGCGCTACTGGTTGTCTGCGGCATGTTCTTAAACATATTACTCTTGGTCATGGTACATTTTACTCAGAGATTCGTCTGCTACATCCAAATACTGTCTGAGGTACTCCTCCATATGTTAAATGAAGGATTTCTCCACAAGTCCTTCTAAGAACTGCTAGAATTAGAGTAAGGGACACTGATAATCACAACAAGGATCAACTGTACTGTAAATCAGCAAATGAGACTCACACACTGGAAAGTACATATGATTATATTTCTGATGGAAGCATATGGATCAGTAAAGGAGGATAGTTCTGTTTGCATCTTGAGGATGTATAAAAAAAGTTTCTGCCTTAATTTATGCTGTTTGAAAGGCCTGAACTACTTTTCAAAACTTTATCCTTCAAAGGCATTCTTAATATTCAAAAAGACCCTGCTAATTAACTCCTAAAACTACCTCAATTCTAACCTGCTTCTCCTGCTCCTTAGAAAAGTTTTAATTACACAGATTAAGCACTGGGATTCCAGCTGTCACCTTCCAATAGCTTTCTTCCTTTTTAAATAAGGTGCTTTTGTGCCGATCTCTCCTTTGCTTTGAGAGGAGCTTTGGACAGGTTGTTCTTATGATTTAGCAATTCCATTTGACTATTAAAAAGGATGTGACAGTATGGAAAGCACATTTAACCAGTTACAGAACATTCTGCTTTCTTCTGAAATGTCGACAGCTGGCCATCAGAGTAGGTTTTATCCAACACAGCCAATTATTTGGATACTTAAGTGATACAGACCTTAATGTAAGGACATACTTTCAGCAGAAGGATGGATTTGGATGACCTCCACGGAGGCTGCTTCCAGAGCAGACTTTGGTTTGATCCTAAGAGAATATACATCAAATGACAGAATACTGCCATTGCTGTTCTAAGCCACTTTCTCAATTAACATTCAGTGGAAAAGAGTCAAAAACAAACAAACAACTGCTTCATAGGATCAGAAGACTTTTATCAATGCATTCACAACTATCACTGCTGTATGAATAAAGTAGGCAATACAATGGAAGAAGCTCCATGGAAATGTCAATGGAAAAAAATTGTTCTGACTTTTCCCACTGTGCAGGGCTTCCTGGGTCAGGCCACAGGACAGGATCTGCATTAGCAAATATCTGCATATAAACATACATAATGTTTTGCTACAATTCTTCCTCTTACAGACACTGTTCTTTAGCCAGGATGCTGAGCACGGGCCCTATTTCCTGATTTTTCTGTGGTCCCAAGCAATGGGCAGGTGATTGTATCACTAGATATGCCTGATAAGTAGGTACGTGCAATTAAACAAGGAGTGATACTGACCAACTGATAATAATGAGAATAAAAACCACTACAATTTACTACAAACCACTGGGCAGAAAAACACTATTAATACAGCACTTCACATGACATTTGAAGTAAATGCCTTCTAACAAAAAATCAGATTATTATATTTTAATCAAGAACTGCTTAAAAATCTCCAACAGCTCTGAGTTGCAGCTCTGATAAACCAGTGACATTCAGAATGTTCAGGAAACAAGTACATTTTTCCTAGAAGTAGACAGAAGAATCTACATATTTTGGAGCGTCATAAAATTCATCGGGATTTCAGATCCAGGCTAACTCAACACTGATGTATAACTGATCTACTCCAGGTACTGTCCTATGCAACACACTATGCTCCCTGCCATCAGCTCCTAGCTGTCTGCATCAATTTCTCATAATTAAAACAATAAGTTCTTCATTTCTCACTTGTCCCACCTTCCTTGCAACACAATTCCTAGCTCCTTGCTCACCCTGCCACCATGCAATGTCACAATGCAGCCTTTGGTAAGACCTCCAAGAGAAGTCTTCTGTCAAGGTAAAAAGAATAATTCCTGCAGAAAATGAGGCAGAAATGTTATAACTGTCAGTAAAAGTCTTTTTGTACCTAAGCTGCATATTTACCTCCAAGAAAACAGAGAAACTAGAATTATTTACTAGTGTATTATTATATATATTACTGAAAAATGAAGCAATATTATAAATAAAAAAATTCACTGTGTACACCATTTCTCTCTACAGAATCACTTGCTAACTGTTAACATCCATTTAATTCTCCAAAAAACACTTCAATAGCTTCAGTGTATTGAACTGAAGTGTTTGAAAACAGGGTGCGACTTGTGGTATTAAAAAATTTAATGATAAAATGCACAGCTTTATGAAGGCATGGAAACAACACTGTTCTGTACATTCCTGAAGACTTTCGTACTTTAAGAGAAAGACATTGTCTATAGGATTTAAACACAGAACCATATGAAAAGGTATTCAAAATATAAAGTTCCACAAACATGTTACAGCAAAATAAAATTTAATAAATTTAATCCTTAGTTACTGCATTCATCACCATGTGAGTTATCTCCACACTAAGAATTTACTTCATCAGTCTTGAATCCAATTTTAACTTCTGCCAAAACCTAGAACTGTACTATTATAAACAAAAAATGGAATGTACTTGTGTACTTGATTTCTACCACCATGTGGTTTCCTTGCAGGTAATCGCAGAAAATTTATTAAAATGTATCATATAAAAATGGCACAGCCATTTGTGATGAAAAGTCACAGCTCATTTTTGCAGTGATACCAACTACATAACCCTGGATCTTGCTGAAGCACACTGCCTCACAAAACCTTAATTCTTTCACTCATTATCATCCCCCTTCAGTCAACAACTACAGATGTTCACAAGACAGGTTGAAGAGAGATAAAGGAATAAGCTTTCCTGAGCTAGAGCTCTTTCCTCTTTGTCAGAAAATATGCAAAGACTGGGGGGAAAGATGTAAAGGGAAATATACCCAGGAAAAGAAGAAAAAAAATGACTGAGGATGAGAATAGTATTTATATGTGGACTGGATCAGCATATTTACTCTCTCCTACTATCTAATTCAAACTTTTTTTTTTTGGTATACGTCTTTAATGTTAAATTTGATTTACTTCTTTGTTATATATAAAAGATTAAGACTGTGAATACAAAGAGTTCAGCAAAGTTGACAGACCACATTTATTTTCGCAAGTAAATAAGCATCCCTCAAAAGACAACTCATTCTGGTTACAATTTCGTATTTTGATAGCTCACATCTTTAATCTGGCTTTGTTTGGTTCTTTAAATCGATGACAGGGTACAGAGTTGAGCTAGCAGTCATGATTAAGAGGTCAAACATTGAATTCAGTAGTTTTTTTTTTAATCTACTTCTTTCCTAAACTAGCAGTTCAGTGTCTTAACTTATTCATATCAGCAGGGGGCTATGGGTGAGCACTACCCCCTAGTCAAAAACACAGAGGCAAGTTTCATTATCATCTATTGATTGAAGTAAGCAAACTCAATAGGAGCTCAGATAATCCAAACACATAAATATTGCCTTTTGAATTCAATAATTGTCTTCTTTCCTTTCTTCTGAATCATCAATTCCTCTTTGAAAACCTTCAAAAAAAAAGTTGCTTTTTCTTTTTTTTTTCTTAATTTACTTTTTCAGGGAACCTCTTTTGTCCTTACACACAGAAAAAAAAAGCAGCAAAAAGGTACTCCCACAGACAGAGCCCGTTAAAAATCAGATTATTTCCACAGTATTCTTCTATTATTCACCTGCCAGTAAAATATGTACACCCATTGTCTCTGCTTGAATGCCTATTTTTATCTGACTGAGGCTATATGGTCATTTTTGTATTTATTACTGGGTTGTTTTTTTCCTTCTTCTAAAGCATGTTTTTCTGTTCTCAAAAACTGGGCCACATGCCTCTGAGGAGAAAGTAGTGCATTATTTCATTCCCACCTTTTCTTCTTTTTTGGCATCTCTGAGGCCTGCTATGCCCAGAAGTGCTTCCACTCAAGCTGGACCATCAAATCAATTATCACAGCAGTCTGCTTTCTAAATATGAATGGCAATGAATGACAACAGGCAAGGCAAACTTTCAGCTTTGATTTGTCATTGGTAATGTAAATTTTTTTGTTTTGTTTTATAGATGTTTGTTATAGTTGTAATTTGACCAATTCTTCCCCCTGCTGTCTGCAACTGCAGTGTGTTGATGTTGAGATGAAAAGCTTCACCTTTGCTAAGTCAAAGACACAAAGAAGGAGAAAAATGTTATAGGGAGCCATTATGAATACAGAGATTCTTTCTGCTACCCTCTTTACTGAAATCATTGTCAATGCAAAAGGATGCACCATAATTTCTTTTTTAAACCTGTTTTCATTTCTAAGACTCCACGATTTCAAGATGCAATTGTTTTTAACTGTTACTACACCATTTAACATGAAATCTCCATTTGCAATAACAAGCTTTTTTTCCCCCAGTTAGAGTTAGCATGGCCTTATGACAGTACTAAAAGATTAATTACTGTATAAAAGCTTGCACATAAGATCTAAAGTACGAGACAATGCAAGCAAACAGTAAGTTAGAAAACAAGAGGTCTTACACCTTACTTAATATTTAGCAATCAGTCACAGTTTGAAATCGATATTTTCTCCACAGATTCACTGTTTTCTTAATGAAAGAATTAAGCTATGAAACAAAGAGTAAAAATATTTTTTGTTCTTTCCTTCATTACCAAAACTGGTTCAAAAACATTCTATGAAAAGCTTAAATTATTTTTGGAGAACAGATCAAATACTACAGAAGTGGATTTTAGACAGCAACTGGGACACATTCAGAGTACTTTGGAGTGAATTCACCTGAAAGTTTTATTTATTGCCAGGATATATAATCTGATTAGCATTAGTGGAGAGATTGTATTGCCTATTCTAGAAGAAAACAATTTCAGCCAAGGACATACTAAGTCATTTCAGAAGTCACAGACACAAACGAAACTCAAACTTTTACTTAAGCCCTACCAAAAAACTCTTGGATTACAAATCAGTATTAATATTCTCAAAAAGGGAGGTTTAATGGTACCACCTAGTGGTATCCATGGACCATATGAGTCCATTATAGGAATGAGTACTAGGAAGGCTTCCTACAAGCTTTTGCTGAATACTAGAACTGTTTGTGATTTCTTCTGAGCCCTGGTTTTACATACATTTATTACTTTAGGATTGAAGAAGATGAAGACAGTAATTTTTTTGTTTTTCTTTTTTTTCGTCTTCCCCTTGCATAGTATTCAAAACTTATGCAAAACAGACTATAACTGACTCCAAAACAAATAATTCCATTTCTCCTCTAAGGCTGTGGAGCAATTTCATTCTGAACAAGAACTTTCCATGTGCCAGTTGTGAGTTATGCTTCATAAGAGAAATAACTACTCAAGAGTGAAGAGACGAGCTGCTTCGGAGCACATCCTCAGGCCTGATGGACTGACTACCTGTCAGACAATGTTGAAAGTAGGATTATGTCTGAAAAGGTTGACATACCACAGATTACTCTCTCTAAATCAAACACTTACTGTTTAGTTAAACGCAGTGAACTTTAATTTGATCATCAACATAGTAAATTTGTATTGATACTTTTTAGAAGGCTAAAGCAAGAGTCTGTATTAAATATTTTTAACTTGAAATACTGATAGTAAGAGCAAGCCCTTATTTATTTATATTTTTTTTTTCCTGAATTTTAGACAAAAGAAAAAAGCTAACAAAGTCCCAGTTCTAATTGTTTGAAACCAAACATAAAGGATATAGAAACATAAAAACTACTCCATTGGAATGGAAAGTGGAAATTGAAGTCCTGTGCGCATCTTATTCTTTCACTTTTTCTTTTCATTTCATATCAAGTATTGAACTGATGGAAAATATCATCGTTTAGATATTCAAGTCTACATGAGGAATTGGGAAAAAAAAACAACAAAACAAAAAAACCCCCACAAACCACTAAAATCATGAAAGCTAAGGCTTTGGGAGAATCAAATAATTTCTTAAAAACAAAACCTGTTAAAAATGGCATAAATCTTGTTCTGTTGGAATACAGCATAGAAAAGAAAATGCAGAAAGTGCCAAAAAATACCCAAATAGAAACATTCTGAACTTCCTAAGAATAAGGAAGTTGTTACAACCGTCTTGGGACTTTTCAGACTATCCTTTCTTCATAGATACTAACAGGTGAAACAGGCACTCTATGAGCAACAGAGAATACAACAGGAGAGGTGCAACTGTTTTCCAGTTAAGAAGAAAGATCCAAGATTGCACTTGATACAAAAAATGTCATGAGGAATATTTGTCCAATTTACAAGTTCCACATCTCTAAAGACTAACGGAATACTATTTGTTTCTAAGAGTACAGATGGGAGTAGAAAGACTATACAGGCTCAAGTTCTCTTTCAGAAAAAAACATCTTCAAGATAAAGATAACCTCATTTCTCCTATCATGAATAACAATGCTTAAGAAAAGTGTTGTCAGGAACATTAAGGTCACTCCAGAGCAAAGTATTGTAACTTGTACGCATACACTGTGAAGATAATAATGTATTTGCCTGACGACAATTACTTGTCTTTCAAGTACCTAGTTCTACTGTTTATTATCACTTGAGATTACATCACCTCAAAACCTACATCAGTATAACTACCAAAGCTGTGACCTCCTTTTTAGATAAATATACCAGAGAGCTCTTAGTATTTCAGCTTCTCATACAATCTTTTACAGAATGCCCCTGTTAACTATATCTTGGGGGAAGCTTTGAAAACAAACAAACAAAAACCAAACAATTAAAACAAAAACCAAACAAAAAAACCCAACAACATCAGATCAGATTGCTGGTAGATCGCAATTAATTTACTGCTTTAAGTTTGCAGTAATGTTTAGAAACAGCTGAAATCCTGACCTCACTTATTTGATTATAATACCAGTGACAATTGGTGACTAAATTTGAATAGTTACTTGTTTCTGCATTAAATGAACACTGCATTTTATTTCTTTCTTGTTTTCAGACTGCACATAGTAAGATTACATTTTTTCTGTTACCAGCAGAGGTCTGATGTTTTAGGGAAAGACGTCTCTGTATTTTATAATCTTCATTATCTCCACATTTTATAACTAGAATAATCACCATAAGTGATGAAGTTTTACCACATGCATTGTGTCACAAACCACCAATGTCATTCAAAAATCTCCAAAACAAAAAGAAAAATCAGTATAAATCCTCAAGGAAGATCAGATCCTGAAGAAACATTGTCAGTTTGATATTTTTGAATCTATTTTGTTACTGCAGAAATCTGCTCACTTTGACATACAAAAAAATAACAAAAGATCTGCACAATAAATAGACATGTTCCCTATTTCAATATATTTGTTCTAACCTAAATTTGTAGGAAGAGGTACAGAAAGACTGAGAATCCACTCCAGTAACATATTCATGAACTCAGAGGCACACAGACATTATTATACAATTTTATAAATTGACATATTTAAACAGAATTGTCTTCAACAAGAGAAGAAATCCCTAAAGCATTAAAATGTATAAAAAAACCACACGCTAAAAAAAACCAAAAATATCATAGCTCCAACTTGAAAAACACCAGCATCTTCTTTTATTGGTAAGCATTCATCTGGAATACATTGCAGAATATGTACGTGGTATTTAAATTACATTACCTAAGGTCGTCGCCTTCTGCAGTACAGTTTTGAAAGGACTAAGCAAAACCAACTCTTTCAAGGTTTGTGTAATTCTTTTGTTTTGCTTTTAAATAGAGTACAGCTCATTCTTAGACTTTGAATTTACTCAAAATATATTTCTATTATCATTATGTTGCACCAGTTCTTTACGCATCATTAAGAGTAGCTCCAACCTACTGGTAGCACCCTTTACATGAGTACTCAATGCGAAGTAACCTAGCAAAACATTTTTACCTATTAAGTAGCACTTAAAAACTATTAAGATAGTTTTTAGGATGTGAAGCTCCTACCTCAGCTACATATGTTATCAACTTAACAGCTAGTTTCAGAACTGCAATGGAGACACTGACACAAATGTACTACTCTCATGCAGGTCACAAAATGAAAGTAAGATACTGAAGCTGTCATAAACTTAAAAATATAAATCTTGCCAGAGAAAGATGACCTGTTCCAGCACCAGTGCTAGTGTATGTTAGTTTATACAGATAATACAAAAATAATAATAATAATAATTTAATAATAATAATAATAATAGTGCAGAAATACAGCATTTGTTTACTCATCCATTAAATGATGGAAGGGGAAAAAGTGTCTGCTTCTCAAAGGAGCTTTTAGATTTTTTTTAGATAAAGAGAGAATACAATGAACGCAGTCCTAGGAGTGATGGCATTACTATCTGCTTTTAATTCTGCTACTTGTTTGACTCTAGAACAAAACATTGGAAGAGAATGAATTCACTAAACTTCTATGCATTTAAAAGGTAGAGAATCTATTGTAAATGAAAAATTTAGTAGTATAGTTTTGGAGCAAAAAATACTGCAGAAGTACCTTAAGTCCACGAACAATTTACTGAAACAAAAAGCACTGGGACAATGATGCTACAGCATGTTCAAGTTAATTGTTTTTCAAATTAAAAAAAATAATAATCATGGACTTAAAAGCAAATAAATAAAGAGAACATCAGAGAGTATTAAGAATAAAACTAAATTTCTTCAATTGCACTGTCAGGTCCACATGAAGTCTCTCACACCCTGTACTCTTGGTGGACCTTTCCCAACACTTTTAGAAAGTTCATCTAGACTGTTCCTCCAGCAGGAAATGGTACCCTATACCCGTGTCTCTGCTGTTGGATGTTCTGGCATAGATTCTTAAATGAATGTGTCTAAAAAGATAAAATCAAAAAAAGTGAAAAGAGACGTGGTAATGAGATTCAAGCTTCTTACACAGGGACATATTGCCTAACTACACATCTCTGCCTACTAAGTTATCACCAGCTCTAAAAAGACACTTGCTTCTGCTATGCTGACCTACCAATGTAATTTTCTCCTGATTGTACAATCACAATTTTAAAATTTTTGTGCTTTGTTCTGTTACATTATAGTCAGTAGGATGAATACTAGTTTTGCATAAAGTGAACTACTTAAACTGTTACAGTTAAGATGACAGCCACTAATAAAGAAACTATGATGGCCTCTGTGCTGTGGTTATAGGCCTGTCAAATTCTAAAATACATGCCTATAACAGGATGGAACAGGCAATTCTCTATCTGCAAAATAACCATTTTGAAGTAGATATACATCGGTTTAATTAACTGCTGCGAAGTCGTACATTGCAGCAATGATTTTTACCTTTTTCTTTTATATTCATTATATATATTAAAATAAAAAAGCCAGCATACATGACTTTACTAATTAATGCTACAGTAGAAAAGACTGTCAAATATTCCAGTATCCAAATGCAAATTAAGCTAGCTTTGCATAAATTCATTTCATTCATTAGTTCTTATGCAGTTGGTAAATGAGCATGAAGCATGAGTATTCTTTCTCTGTGTCTAAAAGTTCTCTAATGTCAGGTACCACACCTAGATTCTATAATTAATTGTCTGTTTTTACATGTCCTCTCCTCTGTATACATAACTTCTAGACTGGAAGTTGTATGTTTCTAAATCCCATGAGTAAATTTATATAATAATTTCAATCAGATTCTTGTGTGGGACTAACATTTATAGTCTCACATCTAAACCTTTAGCTATTCCCTAAAAATTTCGTGTAATATTTTCGTCGGTGACTCTGCTTCCAGACCTGAGATTAGTTATCTTGTTGGCTTTCTTAGCTTCCATAGTTTCTGCATAGTCTCTGGGAATTTTCTTGGTCACCGCTGGGTAACAGATCTCTCCCCAAGTAAAAACAGAGAGGTAACATCTCTCATAGATATTTCTCATCAAGTTACAGATAAAAGTATATTTTGATTGTGGAATTCCTTCAGTTCTGAGAACAAAAGCATGCCCTGAATTAAGAATGATTGTGAAACAAGCAGCAGAATTTGTTTATGGCTATAAACAAATTAGGAACTTCCTTTTCACAAAATCAGGCATATGGCAAACATTTTATTCCAAATTATAGAATCTTTGCTATCCATATGTAAGAGAGCAGCAGAATTTGCTTCTACAGCTCCTCAAAAAATACAAAAAGAAATTAGCCAACACCAGTCTAAACCTAGCTGATTTATAAAATAGATGTACTCAATGTAAGTATCTTAGCCTATGACAAATAATTCATTTTCAACTAAGATTTTTAAGTATTTTTAATTTTTAACTTTTTTTTTTAATTTTTTTTTTTATTTTAAGCTCTAAGACGTTTCAAATAAAAAACTGAAAAAAACTACATATAACTAACATTCTCTAAGGGAAAAGAGAAAACTTAGCAGTTACTCAGCTATTCCTCAAATTTTCTCAAAACCAAACCTGCAGGCTGCAATAATTGTTCAGGGTGTATTTAGAGTATGTTATATTCTTCAAGAAAGTAAACCTACTCTATTGTAATTTGACTTTAATGACTACACCCAGTGCATCTTCCAATGAAATAGGAACATATTTAAGACTACTGCTTGAAAATGATGATCAGCTATGGTCCCAAACTGACTGTAAGAAATTAATGTTTTTCACCCACAATTAATTTTACTTCTGTTTTTAAAGATCAAGACAAACATGCAGTTACGTTTCAAAATGACATTTTTGACATACCATGAACTCATTATATTTTTGACCTTACTCTTACTTGAAGATTGAGCTGCAAACTTAAAAATCCACAGTCACAAAGGTGAAGTCCACTGAGTTTTCACATTGGCTCAATGGTTTTCCGTGAGAACTGTTTGCAGGCTGTTGTGAAACAGCTTTTCTCCACTCAGTTCATAAAAGTTTTTAGAAAGCACCTTACCTCGTGGCACGCGTTTCCTGCGATCTCTGAATGCAGCTCCTGATTGCAAGGCCTCAAGGAGACTATCCATCACTCCCGTCTCGTCACCTTCTGAGAATATGAGAAAAATATTAATCTCAATGCAATTGAAATGAGATTGTTAAAAAAAAAAAAAAAAGAAACGAAAAAGAAAAATGGTGTCAATTCTATGTAACACTTCTAAATAACACACATATGTTTTAATGTAATGGACGCTGTCAGTTCACCAGTTATCACTAGGAAGTTTGGGTACGATGCTTTATTGAGCAAAATTTATGCCAATCCTACTTCTCTTTTAACTTAAAGTCATGTTATCCTGTGCATTATTGATGACATCTTCAGCATGTAGACAGTCAGCTGCTGGTAAATGACTGCTGTTTCAATTATAAAATACTTCTAGGACTTCCTCAACATAGAAACAGGTCACTTTCTTGATTTACACAACGTACATAGAAAACCTGATGAAACTGAATGCCATTAAGTTCCACATTGTAGTTCTGCACATATTTTTGTGTTGCCTTCTATGATACATTGAATCCTTATCTTAGGATATGCTAGAATACATACACCCCATACTACATGACTACACATGTAACAATAAGTAAATAAACAACAAAGAAGAAAAAAGGTCATGCAGGGAATGTAAGAGCTGTAAAACTTAAAAAGTAGAACTCTACTTCTACTAGATCATCCTCTTTGTGTATCTTTGTTGTTTTATGACTAACTATCACTACCATCCCCTCCAAGTTTAGAGGATGCTTTTAAAGTGCCAGACTTCATGGAGCATGATGAAAAATTGGGCAGACATATATATTTAATGTATTTAAGCCTCCATTAACATTTCAGAAATAGAGGTCAAAGAACCAGTTTTATAAAATGATTGATGAACGTCTCTTTTCCCATTCACATCTGTATTACAGCCCCAAACTAAAATATAGAATAGACCCAGCAGATAGGTGGGCATTTTGCTCATGTCTCCCAGACTTCAAACTAATAGAGATTTCACCATCACAAGGTGAGAAGCTCCTTATTTTAAACAAGAGAATTACATTACAGTAAAACACTTCTGGCTTCCACAAAGCGTAGGAGGTTACATTGAGTACATTCAGGCTCTCCTGTGTTGAAGTTTAAAAGCAGTATATTAATGCAAAAGGTATTCTCTCTAGTTCTGTTACATTTAGATTTATTAGACTAAACCTAGATCTGATATAAGAGCATGCAAATTCTAAATGACTACCCGGTTCCAACTTCTACATTATGATCAACAGTATAATTACTCAGTAAATTTAAATTATATATCAATGTAATTTAAGCCACTACATATAATACACCACAAAGTTATCTTCAATGTCAGATGCAAGGAAGCAGCGCAAGAGTAGCAACCAGAAGACTGAAATACCAGGTTTAATTACATTTCTTCCAAAACCCTTTAAAAAATAAAAATAAAAAAATGCACTTGCAAAATGAATAAGTAAATTAGCTTCTCTTGGTTCACACGCAACCATAGAAGACCAAACCTTGTCTAAAGCACACACCATAATTACTTTTCTTTGTGTGTCTTATATTACAGAAGCTCATTTATTGCTATATTGTTGGTTCTGCATTACATTTATTTTCTGAATCAAGATCTGTGAACACTCTGACCAAACTAATATTCTTCAAGTTGGTCTGAAACATTTTATGTACAGTAAATGATTGCAATACGTATGGAATCAGTGAATAGGACAACAGAATCATAAGATGGCTGTGGGTTGGAAGGAACTTAAAGATCATCTTGGTCATTAAAATATTGTAAGTGTAGAAATATAACAGTATTATTCAACTTCCATTAAAAAGTTGGTAGAATTTATTCTAAAAAAAAAACAAACAAACACAAAACCAAACCTTCAGTACTTCATAGATGTTTATGCAGCCTTCTACATTTTATGCTGAGTGTGTCATTCTTCCTGCTAATTACCGCAAGTGCTAAAAAACACCTTATTTTTGGAATATCAAATGTACAATTCAAAGAGACAAGCTAAGGAAGCTCTGAAAGCTCTGAAATACACTGTTGAGATTTTTAACTCCTCACACAGCATATTAGTTCTGATCTCACCGCCACATCTCAATCAAAGCCGTGGAGTGATTATGTGGAAACCGGACAAGGAGTTGCATTTTTAGTCAGCCTTCATTAAAATTCATATAAGAGGATTCAATAGAAGTTTCAGACTTAATCCATAATTCTTGCTGAGATACTCCACATATTACCAGCTATCACTTTGATTTACTTTTTTTTTTTTTTTTTTTTCAAATACTTCCTATAGTAATTTGCAATCCTTCACCAGCTCCTGTACCCACTTTTTATTTCAACTGAGATCATCTGAAACAGACAAACCATTTCAGCTTGGAGATGAAGACAAAACAGCTTTTGCTACCAATGCTAGTGTCTTTTTTAATATGATCCTTAAGATTAAGTTTACTGTCATTTTGGTCAATATTATGCTTATTTACTGCTTCCTGACAATTCTTATCTAACCCCCCAAATGAGATCCTGAGATGCATATCTGCCACAATTAAATGCAAAGTAATTTTCTTATTTATAGCTCACACCATTAAAGTTCACCAATAACACAGATAAGCGATCATTCTTTTGTTAACCTGAGAAGCAATAAAAGCTCCAGCTGAGCCAGAACAGGATGCTTTGGTTTTGAACTAACTGCTGCTTAAGTATCACATTGTAAAAGTGAAACTTGTTTTGTCTGTTGTAGCCCATGAAGTTTTAAACACTGTTCTTGCAATTAAAGAGCGCTACAGATAGATCAGGATAGAAAACATGTGGCAGTGCTCTGATGAGAGATTATGAACCATCAGTGACAACAGTACACAAAATCAGAGCGCTTACATAAGAATGGGACTTTACATAACAATGGGAATTAAGTATTTAACCCCTTGATTGCGTTTGCTTCAGTAGATTTCTTGGACTTCCTGTTGTGCGGCAGGTATTTTTTTCAAGTGACTTGACTCTGGAGGCTACAGAAAGCAGTCTTAGTTTGCAACCTCATTCACTGCAACTGTTCTAATGGTAAAGACTTCAAGAGCCTCTGGGAACATGGTCATTTTCCTCAAGTGTTCTGCTGTCTTTCCTTTGTTTACACTGAGTACGTGAAGATTACTAAGAGGATGCCCACATATTTGACTTTTTTTTTTCCCCCCCTCTCACGCTTGGGCCCTTAATAGAAGAATCTGGTTAAATACCATGTTAGGTAACACATACTGCCTACTTATCTTCTTCTCAAGGTGAATAGAAGTGTAATTTTGAAACCACATCTTGCTCTGTACTGTTCTAATTTGAATTTTAGTACTTAGTCAAACGTAAAGTCAAACTTTGAAACAAATGACTTTTTACTCAGAATCCGTATCAGAACTCTGAATTGCAAGATATTCACCTAAAAAGGTCAATTTCCAGCATCTTTTGGCAAGTGTGTCTGGTGTTTTCATATATTTGCATTTTATTCGTTTGCTATAGTCATTTTGCTAGCACAATAAGTATCCTCAAGAAGCAGTCTTTCTCAGCATTTTCCACTATAATATGATCTCATGACTGTTATTTACTTTCTAATTAAAAGGAGTGCAAACTAGGACAGTATGACTGATAAGTGGACCTATACCACATGCCAGTTGACAAAGGAAGTCAAATTCTCACTTACATACTAATTAAGCTTATTTATGACAATCTGACCTCAGGTTCAGTCAACAGAATGGGAATTTACCAGTCTTTGTTGTCCATTTTCAGAAATTGTTATAATGGTCAAGGTCTACCTGCACAGGAATATATTTACTTGAAATGCATCTCCAGTATTCCTTGGATTCATTCTGAACAGACTTTTGCCTCTTGTGAAGGATAGTTTTTCAGAAGCACACACACAAAAGGGTTTAGAATGGATTACTTAAGTCACTGTTGTGAAGACATTGCCTCTATGCAGGAAGGAGGAAACTGTGTAGCTACAAAATATAAAGAGGGCCAAACAATACCTAAAAAAATTTAAAATATTAACAACTAAATCACATGGGTGTTTAAAAGGCTATGGTACTAAGTAAATTTTAGTTGATATAATTAGCAGACACACAAGACACCGCACACACCCCTCAGTTCTTTTATAATCACAAAATCACTGTAAAATGGTAAATGAAACTCAAATTTATCAGGATGAGACCAGTCTTGGCACTACTACATCTGGAGAGAAGGGGATTTCTTACACATTCTTGTCCTTTTTTGTGCATCTGTTTTGCTTTTCAGCTGTTTTAATTTAAACTAATGGTGATCTCCTTCAATTAATATGTAAAATACCTCAATTTCTTCTACTCTTCCAACTAATCTTGTACACATCAATGTCATGAAAAGTTTCAGATTTCAGTGCCAGGACAAGAAATGGCCAATGTTGGTCTCAAATTCATTTTAGAATGACAATTACAAAAGCAAGTACTGAACAAAGAGACCTCTCTGTGACAGGATATTCACCTAAACATTGAACAGGTACAGTGGAGAAGACGTAACTGCCCATCATACTGCATTTAGAGAAAAACTCACGAAAGTTACCCTAAACCAAAGACACTACACTCCGTCTTTTCTGTCTAAACCAACACATTTGTGTGGAGGTTCATTCACAATAATGCCAAATCTACTGACTTCAACTAAAGAAGCAACTGTCAGTAGAACTGAATTCAAAATAAATCATAGGCTTTAAGGAGATTTAGTGTTTATCTTTGATTAACTAAGAACCCACTTAACATAGGAATAGGAACTGTATTCCTGCATATAATTAAGATTCCTTGAAGCAAAGGTAAGTTGGATACATGTTGGAAAAGTTCCTGTTTATTTTATTTTGGAAGGTATAAGCTCAATTTGTCACCTATCAGTCAGTTTTGGGCTCTGTACAAAATATCTATACTTAGATAAGTGCATATCTTTTAAGATGTAGAATCACTTTAGCTTGTATAATGCTGTCCAGTGCAAATCACTTTGAAGCTTATATGTAGTTGAGGGATTTTATGTAATTTTACATTTCTCTTTACTCATTTTGGAATGTTTAGCAGGATTTACAGCAATCAATTGACATGGAACTTATAAGGCATCTCAATTAGACTACGCACTCCACAAAGTAGAAAGCACTAGCTAGCTGAGCAACTTGGTCTCTAAAATGTTGGCAATTCTTAAGTTATTTCTACAGATAGGAATTTATAGAGGACAGTTCTTGATCCTGGCCACACCACAGTTTTCTGATCTTTCACACCAAGAAAAAAAAATTAATTTTGATCTGGATGCTTCAATGGCCACAAGAAAAGAAGCTGCATCTGCATTACCAGGTAAGAACAGGGGAGTGCTTACAGTACTATAACACAAAAGGCTGGAAAATATATAAACCCTACTGCTCTGGTCTGATTTTTTCTTTTTTTTTTTTCTTTTTTTATTTTTTAAATTCCTTGAAGATACTGCTGAAGAAATAAACTGATACACAGTTAGGTTAAAACACCCTTTGGGTGAAAATCTCCTTGTCAGCATGACAGCTTGAAAGGACATCTGCCTCCTTCCTTTAAGTCTTTTGCGTCACATTTGCTAAGGCAAATTTGTTATTATTTATGTAAGCAGAAATGAGGATACAGACATAGGTGTATCAAGGTAAATCAGAAAACTGACAAAAAATTAACTCAGTATCAATGTCCTGGAAACTAATGGAGATAGAGATATCATCACACATCACTCCGCCTTCCATGGAAATACAGATGTAATATGCAAACCAGATACTTCAATATACCTCCGGTTAAATATTGGAAGAAAAGCCATTTTATAAATATTAAAATAACTGTCACCAAAATACTTGTAAGTTAAGATTCTAGACAACCATGGCTGCTAAACAGGATGAGAAGGTTGATGGCTTAATGTTCCTAAAGAGCTATCAACACAAGTCAACTTTACTGATTTGCCTGAAATAATGGCATTCTAAACACACGTGACAACATAAGGTGTAGCATAAGTATTACATGTGTTTCTGCACTACTGCATTATCAGCGACTGAAATGCTGACAGGAATCTTGGCCTTCCTCAACTTAGGCTGCGTATAACTCCATAGCAGTTCTTTAAAGCGTTCAAAGTGAGCTCATTTACCTGGTCTAGTGCACTTGTCAGACTGCATAACATATAAAGGACAAGTCATAGCCATGAACATTGTGTTTTACAGCTTGAATTGATCAGCAGTTTCCCAGCAGCGCACAGACTCATGTAAACAGAACTGCAGCCTGAAGTAATCTCTTGTACAAGGCAACCTACAGTTTTAATAATACCTCTGCTTGTGTTCAAGAATTAGAGACAAAACATGGTGGAAATCTGCATACTACGACTATCAGGACCACCTGATCACTCCTGTTTTCTTATCTTTTTTTCTCTTTTTTTTTTCCCATTTTTAATCTCACACAAAATACTATTTCCTCACAGCTCACAAACTCAACATTTGGCATTTAATCATACTGAAATGCCACTCTACTTAGTCTCTGAGCTCAGTCAGATTTTCTAACACATAATAGGACTATTGGGAGAACATCTATTGTAACACAGAGCCTTCAAGCCCAAAAAGGAAGATGTTAATTGCCACAATATCTTGATTATAAAGATGTTTACAGAATGAGATTAACAGCAAAGCAAGTAAGATACTACTTCTTGCAAAGAAATCCATATGAAAAAAATCAATTAACCACAACAAAGGAAAACAAGCCAATAATTCACAGTAAAATGGCTTGAAAGGAACATTACACATATTAAATGACAAATGGTAGAACTGTAAGATCAGGTAGGCCAAAATAAAACACAGTTTTTACTGAAAAAGTAAATCTTTCTTTCCTGCTTACAAAACAGACAGCATGTAGTTTTCACAGTGACCTGGAACAGTCTTCTGTTTGTTACTCCCCTCTTTATTTCTTTTTTTTTGTTGTTGTTGTTTATTTTAACAAATTGCTCTGCTAAAAACAGCTTCTTACCTTTGTTCATATCAAGCAACTGTTGCTTCTTTTTCAGTCTCTCCAGCCTCTCTTGCTCTTGCTTTTCTCTTGCCAATTTGGCTCTCTTCATTTTTTCTTCCATTTCTTTTCTTCTCTTATTTTCTTTTAACGCTTCCTGCATTAAATAAAATGAACACAGGATTCTAAATTCCAAGGAAGACTAGAAAAAATAGTAGAAACAGCCTTGCTCGTGCAGATATTCTATTCACATCCTGTAGGTGAAAAAAACTGGAAATGACACTAAAAATTCCAAGCATGGTCAAAAATCTTCAAGAGAAGATGATTTACCACACTATTTATACATATTAACATTACTATATAATCAAAAGAAAAAAAAAAATAAAATTGAAGAGCTTTGCATTCTGGGTGGTTGAAAAGTTCCAGAAAACTTCTATCATTAACATGGTTTTGTTTGGTTGGCTGGTTTGGTTTTAAGTCTCATTTAAACCAGTAGCTTAATTTTAGGAGGAGTGAAGATGCAATTTCAAGAGTTCACTGTGATACAGTACTATATATAGCTTTGCTGATATGGTGGAAACCACAGTTACCACTGATGTTAACCTACACGTTCACGTGAAAACTAGACTAAGAACTGTATTTGTTGTACCTACCATCCAGAAAAACACCTTTCCCTCCAGAAATAAAACATAGAGAATTAAGGCTGGGAAAAAAAATAAAATAAATCAGAGTCTTATCCCTTCTCATTTTGGACAGTTCTGTCTCCATGCATTCAGTCACATGGGACAGAGATATCAGTTTACTGAAACTTGACAGATCATAATGAAAGTAAATGCCCACAATATTAAATGAGAAAGCAGTTAAGAGATGTCATGTCTGAACTACTAGCAACTCACTAGCCATTGGCAGATTATGATTAGTTCATACACTCTACCACGTTTTCTAACAGGAAGACTACTACACAATGAACTACACAAACTCTTAAGTTTATTATACGTGGACAACTACCTTGGGTCAAGCTTTAAGCATACCATCTTAGAGAATATTAATTTCATAAAAGTTTCATAAATATGAAAGATATACAGTTTATATGATACGATAGCTACCTAATTGCTACTAAAACAAAAGGCATTCGAAACAGACGAATCGCAGAAGAACATCACACTAACAAATATCTATGATTTTTGGCCCTTATGCTAATTTCAAAGCTAACAGTGCTACAAAGTACTGCACTCATATAGTTTTGTATGCATTTTCATAACAGCATTACAGTTAGTATAGGAAAAAAATATATATACATATATATATATATGACTGTATATATATATTGTGATATATCACAAGTCTTCACCACCCTAGGCTTTGCTGTAGTACCCATGCAGCTTTTCAACAGCTCTAGCATTTCTGGTTAGGACTTAGAGGATTCTTTCCTGCCATCCCATCTACTTTACAACCTCCTACCCACCCACTCAGTTTTATGTTGCATTTGTTAAAATTGACATTCTTCTCTTCTACATAAGACTTTAAAGTGAATACTGTGAAAAAAAGAAAAGGATGTGTTATTTGACACATCACCGCTGTCTAGTGAAAAATAATACCTCTCATTCACAAAAGCATCCCAGAAACAAAGCACCTAGAATGTACTTGCTTATTATTGCTCTCCATCAGCCAGTCTGACTCACGTTTCATATTTGCTATGTCATTTTGTACTATATTTACTGAGTTGGATAAATCGATGAAATACTCACAAGAACATATCACCAGATGTTTTCTACATATTTAAGTGCTGAAACAAAATCATATATATTCATCTTTATTTGTAAACACACCTTATATTTGAAGTAACATTGATAACAAATTTGATCACGCTTTTTCAAAGCTGGCTGAAAATGGCTCTAAATAAAGGAAAAGAGAACCTGGACTCAGAAGCATGGCGTCATCTACATAAATTGTTTTGCTTGAATTATAACGTAAAATTCTTTGTTTCCTTCTACAGGGTAGAATAGTGTAGCTTTGAATATTTAATTATTTGCTTTTTATCATTTCCAGACCTTCAAACTGTGGACAAGCATGATGATTTTGAATATAAAGGTAAAACAATACCGTATATACCGTGCTGCAATTCAGGCTTTACCATCCTAGAAATTAACCATGTTGCACAAATAAAATGGGGTAATTTTTTTGTATGGAACATATATATGCACAAACTTTGAGGCTAGTAGTTTCAAACAACTACAACAAATTAGTTCAACAAGACTTATGCATGCAGTAACATTAAAAGGAATATGCTGATATTATAAAATAAGGAGTAAAAATGCGACAAACATGAGAACTATAAAACTTCTTCAGTGCTCACAGTCTTTTAAGATAAAACTAAAGTGGATGAGTTCTACAATGACATCCACCCACTTACATCCACCTGCTTTTATCCAAGATGTGAACTAATGAACTAATTGCCAGTCATTCTGCAAAGTCACAGGAGATAATTTACCTATTTAATTTTGTTTAAAAATGCCACTTCAAATTGAGTTTCTATGGCATTTTAATAGCATAATATGAAGCATCCACAGAAATTTATTTTTTATACTTAAATATATTTTGTTGCAGATAGCAGAATATAACAGCAAAAAAAAAATACTTCCAAGTCCTCCTCAACAACTTTGTCAGTTTCATCTTTTATACCTCATCCTTGTTTTTAAACACATATCATAACCTTGAGAAATCTTACTTCCCAAATCATCATAATTGTCAGAGATAAAAAATTCCATTTATTTGCTACAAAACTACAAACAAAAACAAGAAAAGCTGGCCTATTATTGTAGTACCCCCCAGTTCACCTAACAAATAAAAATGAGACAAGCATGTTTTAACCAGTGTTTATATTCCTCCCAGACAAATAAAGGCAGCACCAAATACCAGCAGGTTAAGAAACCAGTATTTGGGAATTAACGTGCAATAAAATCTGTAGTTTTCTAAGTCCTTCTGAAAATAACACATAGTAAAAAGCAACTTCATCTGAAGAATTGTTTAACTTAATTTGCTTTAAGAAAAGGGATTTTGTTTATTTGCTTTACATTAAGAGCAACTTTGACATTAATAACTTACAGTTCCCACTCCAGAACAACTTTGTTTGCTGGTTTAAAAACTAATCTTTGATTAATATACAAATTTTTTTTTTTAATTTTTTTTTTTTTTTTTAAGATTCTTTTGCATAGAAGTGCACATACCACATGCTTATTTCAGAACAGCTAGAACATATGTGCACTAGAAACATCTACTACAGTCGAGGAACATTCAAATAAAAAACAAGTGTATTTATAGTGTCTTCCCACCAGTAGGAAAATGAAAGAATTCGGATGGTGACAAAAAAAAATTCACTTATGGCAACTTCTTGCTTGTCTGATTCCCCAGCTGTTTTCTCCTAAATAGTTATTTATTCACAACAGAAATGCAATTTGTACTTTTAAACCAAGACAAATATGCTGGGAGGCCATATAGAAGTTTTCGAGCAAAATTTCTCTCAGATTCAAACTTGAGTACATAGCATGTATCCAATTATATAGCACACACAGAAAACTAAGCAGTGAGACAATATCTCCATGTGTGAGGAGAATATAGATATTAGATAACAAGGAAAACACAGAGTTCTCACATTTTCTTTTAATTTGTATTTGGCATACCTTCATAATTGTCCATCTATTCTCCTGTTCTTTCTCCAAACTCTTGAGTTTCATTGGAAATTTTATAATGCAGAAGAACACATTACTAGTTATGTAATGTTACTTTTGAGCATTCACTGCCAGATACCCTCTCTGTGTAGTTTTCAGGATGAATTACCTGATCACTAAATGGCAGAGATCAGCTTAATACTAGAAAAATGATTCTACTTCGCTTTTAAAGGAAAATCACTATTTTTGTTACTGCAGTGAAGCTCAACAGCAACAAAGCATGTAACAGAGCTGATAAGTATTTACTAAATAATTATCCTGTTTAAAGGATGAAAACAAACTAGTCTAAGAGCTAAAACTCAGTCTAACATCACAAAGTAAGAAGCATGCCAGAGTTCTGGAAAAGACCTTTAATAGTAATAATCCTGATACTGTCTTTTCAAAAGATTTAGTGGCATGGAAAATCTCAAATCACTGACAAGTGAATATAAAACATATATATATATATATGTTTTTTTCTTGTAGACTGCTCAAGATCCTCTGCGTTTTGTCTTTGTGCAGAAGAACATGCAGTTTGAGAGGCTTTCCCCAGCTTCCCAGCACAAAAGTCTGATGTTCCCCCTTGTGTTTATTGGGATTCACTGAAATAAGGCTCTGATACCCAGCACAGCCAGTTTACAACTTGGTTTCCTTAAGAAGCAAATGAAATATTAATGCATCTCATACTCTGTATGTATCTTAAGTTTTGACAGACAAACAGATCTTTGCACACCAACATGGTTGTAAATAGACTCTCAAAGGTAAATTATTAAAAATGAGAAGAAAGAAAACAAACTGTAATGCAGATATTGCCTAGGATATTAAAGATGCAGTTGGCTACAAAGCAGTCATGCACTGCTAATGAAGGCTGTCTGTGATCCCTCAGGCCTTCCCAAAATTTCCTTTGCACCACCAAAATATGCGATCTGAAGTTCCAAGAAATAAATAAAAAAAACGCAAAACTTTCTCCATCATAACTCTGTGAACTCAGATTAACTGGCAAGTCATCTATAAAAGCAGAGCTAAGACACAGCTGTTTGCTCAATGACACGATGAATTTAGTGACTGAGCAGGTATGAAACAAGTAGAAAAGACTGCTTAGGATACTGCCCTATGGTTGGTATAGCACAGCCATTATATCTGACACAAGACATCTTTGGGATGCTGTCAGTGCAGATCAAGATCGCTTAGAACCAAGACCAACATTTGCAGGACCATGGTATATGCTCAAAGACAGAGCCGTCAGCAGCGGGACCCTGAAACAATGCCACAGCCATGCCTGGGAAGAAGGGCAAAGCCACTGTACATGAGAGGCATTGCCTCAAGCACAGTCACCTGCCTGGCTTACTACACTTTACATAAGACTGACATTAATGTATGTAAATGCACACATCACCTTATGTTGCTCATTAAGTACAGCCCACTTGTTTACAGCTGCTACATATCATGACTGTCAGGCTTGTCTGTGCCAACAAAATGGGCATCGGGCAGCTCTTCACTAGATACATCAGGGTTTGGGAAGGATGCAATCAATATTACTTTATCATTACAATGTTTTCTTGCACTCTACTGATACTATCAGAGAGATGCACTCTCTCATCTTCATTTTTTTCTTGAGGCTTCTCTTACCTTCTGCTTCATATTCTATTTTAATAGAATAATCCAACTCTACTAGCTTGCTCCGTATTATTCTAAAATTGATAAGCAAACAAACTTCAGGAAATAAGCTGATTTACTACAACATCAGCAAGCTAACTGAAGATGCAGAAACAGTGATCAATCAAATCATAATTAAGACAAATGAGGAGGTTCAAATGATCAAATTGCTATCTTAATAAGAAATATGAGCAAGCAGAACAATGAACCTGAAACTGGATGAAGTACCCTCGTGAAAACTTTAAGAGCTCAGATTCCTATGAATCCAAAACTCAGAGACAGTTTTTTATCTACAATGATAAGTGCAGACGTATGCATCAGCAAACCACAAGCATCTTCTGTGGAAGGGTCTCTTTTACATATAAAATCTTGCCACGGGGAGTAAGTCTGTCGTTTACATGAGCTCAACATCTGGGTTAGATTCACAACTTAAGTACTGTGATACTCAAAATCCCAAACTATGCTTGATTTCCAGAGTAGAAGGAGGATTTAAAATCCTCATTTAAATTTTATAAGCTTCCTAGATAATGCCTAGCAATAACGAAATGACTCAATTAGACTTACTGCAATCAGTACTAACTGGACAGTCAGCTTAAAATTTTCAAATGAAAAAAACTAAAAAGCCCTATTTTAACCCTATTTTCAAGGTCCAGAAAGCCTAACTTCAGTCTCTTCTAAGATCATATTTTCTCATATGTAATCTAGATCAATCTGCATCCATGACAGGGGGGCAGTAGGCCTGCCTGTGCTCCCCCGAACCCCAAGAATGGGAAGGGAAAAGGAAAAGGGGTAGGGAGTTGGTAAGGAGTTGGGCTCAAGGAAACAAACAGAGCAGTGACAATGATCTAAGGAGGAAAAACTTATTTTACTAATTATGATACCAGAATGCAAGATAACACAATATAGTACAATCTAATTAAATCAAGACTAGTAGATCAAGTAAAATAAGAGAGAGAGGTTTTCCAAAGACTGGGAAGCCTAATTGTGTATTTGTTCTTCTCTGTGCTCCACATGATGTTATGATGTGGAATACCAATAGCAAAAAATTACAAAACCATGACACCATATTCTTTTAGAAAAAAAATATTTAACAAAAGGGTTTGCTATCCTGAAATATGAAAGCTGTTGCTTTTCTCTAACCACAAGGCCTGCACCACCACCACACAAGTCTGACTTTCCAGAGACAAGTTCCCATCCCATCTGTATTGCCTAACTGTCACTTGCATGTCTTTGAGTGCTTCCAAAGGCAGAGTACTGTAATTCAGTTTTTATTTTCTTTTATAATAAATGTCATACATGCCTTTTATGAAATATATAAGGTGGCCAGTTACCTAAAGTATTAACAGCTTGTTAATAAAGTAAATGAGTTACCACTTGTACATGAATGCTTCTGTTTCCAATTCCATTACAGAAGAACTTTTCTGAACTACATCCACTTTTTGATTTATCATGTTATAAAAACCACAAAAATATTCTCCTAAGCACAGAGTGGATGTGCTTTCAGAGAAGAAATTAGAGACCTTATAAAAGGTTTTCTTTTCTTGTTTAGCTGTGCTTTTTTGTTTAATTTTTTCCCCCTCTCTTCTGAGAGGGGCAGCAAGCAAGAGCTTGTTAATACAGACAATGTTTCAGGTTTGATATTGCCTCCTGGGATGGTTTGCTACAGAAAATACTTATTGTTGATTATTCTATATTTTTCTATAGCTTTCTTCTAGCTAGAAGAAAGAAGTTGTCTTTCAGACCACATTAAGGAACTGCTATTTCTTAAGCACAAGGGAGAAGTCACATTCCCAGATAAACAATCAGGAAGAAGAATGAATATACAATCAGGAAGAAGAATGAATATACAACCTTTCTTTTAAAGCCACTTTTGAATTACATACTCAATTGGCGTGAAACCTGAGAATTCAGCTTGATTTTATGTATGGTCTGTCATAAGAAAACTTATGATTAGGTACTAATCTATGTGTTGTATATTCACTGAATTATATTCTCATAGCCAATGTCCCACTGTATTTAGAGAACAAATTAGAAGAGTCAAAGGAAAAAAAGTTCCCACATCACACAGCTTAAAACTTGCCCTGAAGCAAACAATTACTACAAAGAAAAGGGCTTACATAGACATTTATACTCTCATTGCTGAGGCTATTGTGATGAAAAATATTTTACTTTTGAAGGCAACATAACAGATGTTTCCTTTCCTGCCTACTACTGAGTTTAAATCTTATAAAACCTTGAAAGACCGCAATAGTTGTGGCCCAATAAAAAGTGTCAGGTTACTGATCATTCAGTATGTCATATCTTTCGGTGAGTTCTATTTTCTGGATCTTTTATCACAGAGTTACTGTAAAATATTCCAGCTACACACTAATCATTTGTGAATCAACAGACAGTACTGATAAAAAAGGGAACTTCATTTCACAAGTCTCTTAGAAGGAGCCGTCTCTCATAGTGCCAACTGAACAGTTGTTCCTATCAACTTTCCTTACACTACAATGCAATCTTTTATCCCCATGTACATTTATAACATAATAAAAAGATTTCCTTATTCAAAGAGCTGCATCTGTACAAATGCCTTCTGGGAGAGAGTAGTCACATTCCACAAGATAGCAAAAATATCACTTCAATGAAGGAAGAAGCTGCACTGCATTTCATAATAAATATGTTTATAAATGCCTGTTTCGACCTTCTCATACTTCACCCCCCACCCCCCCACCCCAAATTTTACTCATCTATTTTAAATTCACCTTTAGCACTAAGTGCGCTAAAAGGGGAATCCACTAGGAATAACTTAAAAGACATAACATTAACTTAAGGAAAACAAAATTTTTTTCACCTAATGTTAAAGCCTGTACTTCACATACTCTCCATAAAGCACACAGCCTGATTAAACAGGAGTTTATGTGCATTTTTAAATGCAGATGTGACAGATTTGGTGGATATTTTTAAATATTCTAGCAACAAAAGAAACAAACATTCAGAAAGTGACATTTCAAGTATTTCAGATCATTTGATACGAAGATTTTGAGACAAATTAAAATGAAGAACTGAAACAGAAAACAAGCACCTTGCCTCAGGAATCTGATTGTTATCTGTTAAGAGCCTGAAAACTATACTAAATGAAATGTATCAGGCTGCAATTGTCCCAAGTTGCTAATCAAGGACAATATGAATCTATATTTACTTTTACTGAACAGAAAGACTAAATCAATATCATCTTAAAAAAATCCTGCTTCAAAACAAGCACTGCATATGAAATGCATATTCCTATTCAGTGGATGCTACCTCTGATTCAATTTCCTTCTAATTGTCAGCTCTGACAGCATACACACTACTCCGCTCTCCACCAAAAACAATCAACCAAAACCAACCACAATAGCAGCCTGATTTTTAATCGTGTTTCATTTATAATTAAAGACCTCACGGTCACATGCTTTTTTAGTGCTTGTAATCTTCACTGAATAAAATGAGGATATAAAGATGCATCTAAGTATGAAACCAAAGAAAGAAACCAAGGCATAGGTGAGGCAGAATAAACAGGAAATGTCTACCCTAAAACTCACTTTCGAGGTGTAAATATTCTACCTAATGTTAGGAAAAAATGAACAAAAAGTGGGACAGCTACATAAGGATTGAGAGGCAAAGAGACTCTGAAAAGTGATAGACAAAATTAATTCAGGCCTCTCACTACACCCTTGGCACTAACTACATTTCCTACAAGAAGGGCAGAGAAACCTAGATATAAAAAGGAGACAATAAAGGATATGTAAATAAAAACAATTGTTTTTTTCTATCTGCACCTCTAAATAGATTCAAGATGTTGCATCTTGATGAATTTAAATGGCTCACAAAGAATGCTTGTTTATATAAAACACAGGTGCTCTAAGTTGATTTGTCTACTTACAAACATATGATCGATAGTTTTGCAATTTCAACTGTGAATCCCCATTTATGCAGTGTTTTCTTCTCTTCCCATTATCACAGAAGAGCATAAAAATTATTTCTTTATCACACAAAATTAGATACTAACAAAAATTAGGCAAGAGAGGTTAATTTAGTACTTGATTAGTAAGTTTCTAGATGAGAAGCTTTAAAGATTAAAAAAAAGATATTGTTTAAAAAAAGTCTATTTCTACTTAATAAGTCTGTGTCCATTCCTCTAAAATAAAAATCAGCTCTGCCGCTCCAAGTACAGAAAATATTCCAGCAGCAATCAATATGTCCCAGAAACTGAGAAAGGTCAGCTACTGTATCAGCTTACATCACCTCCTGGTAGTTTCCTCTTTCCCTGCTGTTTAATAGAATAACAATATATTTCTATGAAAAATTTTGTTAGAAATTTATTTGTGAAGAGAAACTTATGGACCAAAAAGAATATCACTGTATTGCTGATGTACTTTGATCAGAAGAATGAAAGATTAAAAAGCAACAGTGACTGCTCCAGAATTCTTTTTCTGATGTGTTCTACATCTTGACATTCAACTTAACAACTTCTAAATGTTCAGAACTTCTGGAGGATCATTTAATAAATATTGTTTCTGTCCAACTTGTCAAAGACAGAAAATATGTTCTATGTATATATTGTTTACATCAAGAAATCAACTATTGGCATTATTTCTCCCATTGGATGCATGGAACTTCTGCCAATATCCATCACAGTCTTTAACATGTTTTCAAGACCAAATGTTTTTAATTTCTCACTGTTAAAATAGTTTGATATGGGAACTACAAGACAGAAATGTTGTGCAAATACGTATACACATATATACAAAGAATTCTGTCTCTGATTATGGGACGTGCCATTCAGAACATATTTCTGACAATTATTTTTGGTTCACCTTTAAAGACATGGGTATATATTTCATCTATTTTCAAACACAATAGTCAAATCGTATGATTCCATAAGAACTGTATATCCTTATCAGCAGTTGCAAATGAATGAAGACGTCATTACAAAGACAGTTCTTTATTTAGAGAGTAAATTTGCTTTCGCATGACAGAATCATACATAGAATCACACAGTAAGAAAAGGGAAAGAGTGCTTAAAAATAAGAAAGTTAATGCAAAGGCAATACAAAACAAGTCAAGATTTTCTGAATGGCTCTGTTGAATTTTAGATACTTGTAGAGGTCAATCACTTAAAACCAGTTATCTACAACTTTATATGCTGTAGTTTAAATTAAATTTGCTGTATCACAGAATATTTTTTAAAGGAAAACCTCCTCTAAGCACTGAAAGTACTGACCCTGCAAACCAGGAAGCTGAGGAGGTTTGGCAGAAGGGAACTCCTGACAGCCTTGGCATACAATGGAAACACTCAGAGGTATAAGTGTGGTTATGCTACCCAAGAGGAAGATAGCAGTACTGCAGCAGTACTGATCAGGGAGGGAAGGAATTAAGACAAAGCTCAGACTCGGGAGATAAAATTTTCAAGCGAGGTGAAAAGCAGTGAGGCCTTTTATTGTTACAGAGGCTACTGAAGAAAGATCAAAGAAGAGATAAGCCTGCTGCTGAATGAAGCATGGAACCTAACTTCACAGCTTGAGGTACTCAGTGCCTTCCTTTACCTCACCCTTTACCATCAGTATCTCAGAGGATACCATCATCTGACTGATGTCACTGCAAGGCCTCTATTTCATGAAAAGGTTGTGGGACCCTGAAGACACCTCCGGCATCTGGAAAAGTCACACTTCAGGCTCATCTTTAAAGGAGTGAGGAAAGCTTGGTGAATTACACAGCAGTCAGCCATCAGTCAGGTTTTCAGGCATATCACAGATTCTTTCTGGAAGCCATCTCCAGTTATACAAAGGATAAGCTGCTGACTGGGAACAGCAAGAATGGACTTCAAGGGCAAACTGTGCCTTATCAACTTGACTGCCCTCTAAAATGAAACAACAGGCTCTGTGGATGAGGGGAAGGTAGTGAATGTTGTCTACCTTGGCTTTAACAAAGCCTTCACAGTCTTTCACAGTCAATGTCTCTTCAGCGATGGAGATAATCAAAACACAGTTGAACAAAGAAAACAACAGAGAAAACACCAATTCCCAAAAAAGCAATCCAGGGATCACTTGGAAGCAGCATGTAGGCATCACTGATTTGAAAATGATATATTTGATCAGTAGGCATGCTTTAGGATTACTTGGTTCTGTGTGGAGCAGCCAGGAGTTGGACTCAACAATCCTTATGGGCCCCATCCAAATGAGGATATTCTGTCGTGCTACACTGTATGTCTTCCCTTCCCCCCACCCCCCACCGCTTCTAAATTTATAACAGTGGTTATTAAGCTTAATAGTAAATTCCACATACTAAACAGGTTGAGGGGATTTCTACTGTTGTCCTTGAACTTGAACGTTTATTGTTTTCTTTTTGAGAAAATTCTTACAACCATCAAGATGCAGAAAATCGTAATTCTTTAAAATAATTTTCCTTATAGAAAGTAAAATCATTGTACTGTGAACTTTCATTGTTTGCCCCAGGCCTTCCTCAAGTGTCTGAAAAAAATTAAATCCCCAAACAAGAACCTTTATGCCACTAAAATGTACAAGGTTCTGCTCCAGTTGATACAATAAGTCAAGAAATTCTCAAAAGGCCTAATTACAATTACTATGACTGCTGCCTATATCTGAACATAGTGAATTTCACTGAAGTACAGACGATGCTTAGGAAACGAAAGTGTTTCCTTAAGCTATGTAAGTCTCAGACTTCACTTCTTTTTTGTATTGAAGCTTTAATATTTAAAGAGGCTTAGATGACAGAAGGACAGTTTAAAAATGTTTAAAGACCTCAGCATCACACAGATAATTAACTATTCAGACCAAAATACAGCATTAAAACAGTATGCTAATATATTACTGTCTCCAATGTTAAAAAGTTTAAAAAGGAATAAATATCAAGGCAAATTTGTTCTCTGCTTTGAGCATTATCTGTTAATCAGAAGAGTGCAAGCATCTGCGCACTCAGAAGAAAATAAAGGAGATTCTAACATATAAAACCCTGATCATATTTCATGGCATAAATTACATTGATAGCTTATAGAATAAACAACACTTAAACATACCCATAGAGAATTATTAGGAGAAGACATATATACAGCATTTATTATTATTGCCAATTTACAAGTAATCCTAACAGTGCAGGCACAAGCAGTTTCAAAACCTTCATTACTCTGTTACAGCTATTTCAGTCATTAAAAATAAAGTTTGAAATGCCTTCATTTATAACTTTCCTAAAATAGTGAGAATTAGTTGAACCTCACTGTAAGTACAAATGAATAGCATTCATACAGAAGAGAATTTATTCTCATTGCAAATTAAAGTTCTTCTTGACTAAATGCATTTCATTCTTCACAAGTCTTTACTATGTTTATCTGCACTCTGAATTAATGTGCAAATATTCAAAATCAGTAGAACATTCTTACATGTGATTCAAGAATATCACTGAATGTTCCTGGACCTCATTTAAATGACTTAAGCTAGCAAATAAAAACAGTAAAAAACATTCAAAGACAAGTAACAACCATTACTAAAATAAAGGTATTAGATATGAACTGAAATTGAAATCCAAACACACTATTTTCATAAATAATTCTTAGCAAAGCTTACAAAAAGCAAAAATCAAAAACCCAAATCTCTGCAGTTTTCTACACCATAGGCCTGAATTACATTTCTTAAACCTAAAATACACCTAAATGTAAAAGCAATCCTAGAAAACTACTTTGCCGCAAACTAAAGGAACTTCTGAACAATTGGCTGCATGAGAGGCAGCAGTTTGCACTGCAATAAAGAAGTCTCAATGCACAGTGGAAAAAACACACCCAGGGAGGCTGCGGGGTCTCCACACCCAAATCAAAATAAGAAGATTCTTAAGAGATAAGAAGGTCCTGTGCTATCTGTTGTAAGTTGAACTTGCTTCGAGCTGAAAGTTGGACTGGCTGATCTCAGGATGTCCAACAAAACAAAACTTGAATTAAGGCAAATACAGCCAATATTATAACGATGTTTTAAAGTATAAAAATAAAAAGCTAATAAAACTCTCAGTTATGTCTTTGTAGTTTGTGCAACTGGTATCAGCAGAAAATTTACTGCATGTTCACACATTCGAATTTTTGGCAACAGAAGCCTGCCAGTAATTTCTTCATAGCTAGTGGTTTTAATCCTACACTTTTCTTCAGTTGACTCTGCTCCTTCAGCTATCACAATAACAAATGTAAGCCTCAACTACCACACATATTATTGCTATCATACTGAAGACTAAATGACTGAATAATCAGTTATTTCTATAGAATGCAACATTTAATATAGAATATATAGGAATATT
Source organism: Coturnix japonica (assembly GCF_054131305.1). NCBI lineage: Eukaryota > Metazoa > Chordata > Aves > Galliformes > Phasianidae > Coturnix > Coturnix japonica. Next base: position 14,121,134 of record NC_140666.1, read on the forward strand.
ATAACTAGAAAGCCAAATAGATTTGCCCCTGTAGAAGAACAGACAATCTCACAAAAATTCTTCTCCTTAATTAACTGGCAATCAAGTAACATGAATAAAATGTACTAAGACAAACAGTATTCAATTTATTTATAAAAAAGAATTAGCAACCTCCCAATCAGTAACAGCCACACAAAAACATCAAAAAGATGGATGCCACTGAGATTGTAATATCTTAAAAAAAAAAATAAAAAAGCATCAGTAACATGATGTTGTAGAGTTCAATGTTCAGGACCTCGAGGTAAGAAAGCCACTAGGGCAAGTTGTTATTACTATGATTTTCTAGAGCATTCTGTACGGCTTGCTACATTGGAAGGAAGATCATTTACATATAAGTCAGTAATACCTCTCACCCCCTGAATTCAACACTTTACTCTCACAGAGTTAGTTACAGAAATTCATTCCACATCTATGTCACTGTCAATTTTAACTGTAGTTATACATATGTTAATTTCTTCTATTCCTTCAGAAGGCCACACAAATATGCCACTCCTGTTATCAGTTATAGCCCCTCATATTTAGTTTCTTGCATTTACCCACTGAAATGCTTAAGCATCTCTGATTTTTTTTTTCCTTTTATAACTCAGTACCATCAAATTCAATTATCACTGAAGAGCAACAGACTATCCATCAGGTCTTGAAGTAGTAAAAAAGAAAAACAATTATTTAAGAAACTGGAAATACATTCATTCTAATATGCCTTCTAAAAAACATGGGTATTTCTTCTCTAGTTCACCTACAAGTTTAAATGAATACATGAGGACAGATTTTTCAACACAATATTTGGACACTGGCAGTCTAATATCCACTGTGTAGCAACTGTTTGAAACAGATCTCCAAATTAAGACATTCGTATTTGAAAACCTACATCTTGGATTTATGAAAAAGTAAATGTGTTGAAGTAGCTTACTACTATTCCTGTTCTTTGCATGTCTTCACATATAAATGCTGCCGTGCCTATTAATTTTAGAGGTACTGGTAATTTGCTTATAGTAAAATTTTAAAAAAAAAAAAACAACAAAAAAACACAATACTATTCCAGTCAATTTAAAATGACTAGTTAGAAAACTTTTCCTACAATATATCTAATACAGTAAACCTGGCACAAAAATTAGGTTTTTAAATTGCTACCCATCTATCACACTAAAACTCAAAGCCCCTATGATTATGCAGTGAATTAAGACAGCTACTGGCAATAGAGAGACTGGGGAGCAACAGCTGCATGGTAAACAGTGGTATTTCCAAGCAGTGTTAATATTCTCAAGAGACAAAATGTGACATTCCAGGCATCTGTTTTCCTTGTACACTTTCTATGGCACAACTGATTACGACTCCCAGACAGCCACTAGGAAAGATGACATTAAAGCCATCTAAAAATTGAGCTGTTAAATGAAATTCTTAAATTCCTCCACAAAGAAACCAAGCCCTGATATCAACCATACTGACTGGCTGGAAACGTTAAAATAAGCATCTAAATGCATATCAGGAGTTTATCAGAAATACTGAGTTCAACACGGAAATTTAAGCTTCCGTTCAAAGCAATATTAAAACACAACCAGACTCCAAAACAATGTGTATGCAGGCATATTAGGCTTAGGCTTTACAATGGTTTTGTTGCTCTTCTATATTATGTCTATTTGTTATATGACAGACAACAAGCAATTTAAAAAAAAATAATAATCTGATTATCCATATATCTTATCAAACTGATAGGAAATTTAGCAAATTACAAACAGTGAAATAATAATTACCAGTGACCAAAAATCAAAATAATTCTGGAAGTATTCATCTGATTCCCTGCTGCAGCACAAAACAAAAAAAATTAAGTGTAACATTAGAAAGAAAGGAAGACAGATTTAAACTTACTTGGTAGAAGCAAAAGGAGAAATAAAAACACAGTATAATGTTAGGGCACTACTTACCAAGAACAGAATTCTAAAGTTGTTCAGATCACCAAAGAATTCTTCTATGCTTATTGACTTAGCGTCAAAAGTAAAGTATTCTCCCAAGCTCTCATATAATTTCATCATGTTGTTGTGCATGTAGGACAGCTTTTCATATTGGTCTCGCGCATTCTCAGCAAAGAGGTAAGATTTTGTTAAGGAAAATGATTCAACTGGAATTAAATATAACAGTAAAACACAAACAAGACAATACAGCACAAGTGTGGGCAAAATTGGAAAATTTGGTGGTACTGTCCCAATTTCACGTATGCTATCTTTAAGTAGAAACATGCATAAGTACATTCCAACATAAGACAGAAAATATCATTGACCCTGTTGGTTTATGATAGATTTAGATTAACTTGCAAATTACCTAGATTATCATAGTTGAATAGCACTTCAGCTGCTTGTAAGTTTAATGTAGGCAATACAGTTACATTATTTGGTCACAGATGAACTTACAACTTATGAATGCACAAGGACAATACAGCCACTCAAATTGCTAAGGGGTATTTTCTACCTTCCAAGTTTGTTTACCAACATAAACTCATGAGTTCAAAAGCTATCAAGAAACAGAAAAAAATATATAAGAGAAGAAAAAAAACCAACACTTTCTTCTCTATAGAGTATTTCCACAGAAGTAAAAAGCTGGCTACTCAAATGTAGAACCAAAACACATAACAGATAGAAATATTCACTTAAGATCAACTCAATCAAAAATTCTCACCAATATTAAATCAGAAATACAAGTACTAATGATAAACACCTAATTAGTTTGGAAATGAAACATCAAGGAATTTACCAGACTGGTGTCTGTACTTATTCTCTCTTACATGCTGTCTGTCACTCTCTCCCACTCTGAAAGAAGTACTCCTTGCTTCAATTTCCATAAAGTGGTATTGTCTGAAGGTTGCACTATATTACACATTTTTATTAGTAATTGTAGAGTAAAAATAAAAGTCTGATTACCAACTTACCAGTTGTAATTACAAGTTTGCATAATCATCTTAAATAGAAAGGATTTATTTTTCTTATATGGAAACTCACTCACAGAACAATATACTTCCAAATGCAGAAACAGCACAAGCTGAAAAAGGAAATATTACTTTGCCTTCAAGCTAGTTAGGTTTTAGCCTGTTTTATTTTGTTAAAGTTGTTTATATCCACAAAGCCACAAAGTCACAAATCACTCTGAGAAAACAGCTGCTACATGATTAAACTAGTTCTGTTGATAGTGAATTGAAGCTGATTAAAGCATTATGCCACACATATATAAACCTAAGAACAAAAGATACAAATTATTTCCTGAACTACAGAAATCATACAGCTCAGCTCCCTGAAGCATTCATTTGTAACAACTATCTTACATGGAGATTCTCTGATTCTTAATACAGCAGACCTCATGTTTCAAATTTTCCCCTCATTTCTGTTTCTAATCCAAGAGTCAGCCTAGTACCATGCTTCTAATTACATAGTATTTTGAGATCCCTCTTTCTGCAAAACCGCAAGCAATCTGGAGACTAACTAGGGGAGTTAGACCCAAAGAGACACCACATAAAACATTTACTTTTGAGATTGGATTAAATCCCCAAGCAATTCTGAAACCAGTCAACAAATCACATAATAAAGAAAGGAAATTCAGGTTCATATTCTATTCCTAACATCTCTTTACTGTTTGGATACTGCTTAGTGTCATTTCACAATCTACCTGCAAAAGAGTATCAAGGCTGAAAATAAACTTAATTGGAAAAAGTTTCAGCACTTCACTTGGATTTCCTCCTCTAATTACAAGGTATCTAAATGGTTATTCAAAATAATAGTAATAAAAAAATTCTTCTAAGTGCAATGGAAAAAAACAATTAGAGAACATCAGTTTTTCTAAGAAACTTGCAAGCAATCCTCTCAAATATATAAATATCATTATTTTCACCCAGTAAAATTTATTTCTAGAGTTTCATACTGCTGCAATGACAGGAGATTAATAGTTATATTTTCATTACAGTTAATGAATTTTACCATGCTTAGTTAGAATATCAAGCACATAGTGCTGAATCCCTCATCTTAAAACAAGACAAACCTGGTATAGTTCCATCTTTGATGACATTTAGCTGTTTAAAACAACATGAAAATGTATTGGGAAGAATACATTAAATAGGTATTAATGGCACATTACTGAATTATTGAGCACAGCCCAAAAAGTTCTTAGAGTCAGCAGACTACTGTCTTAAACAATTCACTGAAAATACTGGGAAATATAAATATGAAGATACATAATTATATAAATTACATCTGAGGTTTCTTTCAAAAAACAAAACAAAACTCAAAAAACCAAGCTAATACAGCAGAGATGACATGGAAGTCTGAAAGAAAAAGCCATCAATCACTTCTGATCTGAAACCAACTCCTTGAGACAAAGCTCTCCAAGTCCAATCCTCCATTAAGTTTCACATCCAACTAGATAAATAACAATAAACACTAAAATGAGAAAATGTTGATAGTGAAGAACATATTTTACAGCAACAGAGCAAACACCTACAGTACTAACAATAACACAGTCTGAATTTTTGAAGTAGTTGATGGCAACATTTATGGATGATTTCCAAACATCATGTTCAGAACCAGTGTATTGATCCTGGGATTAAAAATAATAATGTAAAAAAAATCACCCATAATTAGCTGATACCAAAAGTTTAACAGTATACCTGGTTTACCCTATAACCCTGTAAAATTCTATATATGTAATGCCTCTAGAGAACACTAAAGAAAATAAAAGCTAACTTTTGCTGTCAAATGTTAGTTACCTACTAATTCTAGTTCTTCCAGTCCCTTCTTCCTCTTAAAAGAGAGGCTGGGAAACTTAAAAATTGGTTTATTTTGTCTTCCTCCTTTTCCCCTCAAAGTGATTTGATCTGTTTGCTTTTACATTTGCTGCAAACTTCTGTCTACATCTAAATCTGCAGTACTTATACAACAGATTTTCAGCCGTTATATTAATGATTTTTACATTTTGAAACATGAACAGATGACTAGAGTTTGTTGGCATTTAAATAATGAAGCAATGGATATAAAAGTCACCGTGACAATATGCAGCCATGCAACCATACTATGTCAGACATAAAGAGTCCCCAGTTGCTTTCAGCACTGGATTCACATTCTATGTATCTATACTATGATCACTGCCAGGATGCTCTCATGCTTTCTACTGCTGTCTTCCAACAACAGAACATAGAAATGAAGGTTAAAGACTTAGAAGGAAGGGGGATAGCTATTGCTTCAATCCAACACTTATTATGAATTTCATAACAATGTATCAATTATTATGATTGTTGTGAGTTACTCCAAACTACGAAGCACTACATTTACTACTCCAGAAATTGACAATTTCTATCATGACTCAGATAACAGAGTTTAATTAAACTAGCTTATTAAAATTTCCATTACAATTTATGTTTGAACGTTTCTATCCCGTCCTGAAATGAACTATGGAATTACTGTCAGCAGCACTTAAAGTAGAAGGGAATAAAGCTCCATAATACCACGTTATTATCCTGAAGATACACATAGTGACAGATACAGTTGGAATATCAGGGGTAATGTAGTAGATTCTTTCATAAATTACAGCTTTGTTATTAAAACAATTCAAAGTACATAATACTAATAACATACAAATAGTCTTTTATCTGTACTGCAAATTTTGTTATTTTGGAGAAATGTAAGGTAGTTTTCCTTTTTTAACTGTTGTTAACTTACTGTCAAGTCAGCTCAGTGCACATCATGTTAATGCCAACACTAATGAAAATTAATAAACTAATTGAAAAAGTGCCTATTTAAAAGCTTGAAAGTGAATCTGTTGGAGCCCACATGAAAAGATGAGGGGAGAACTAATTTGGCAGAAAGAATTATGTAAATAATCACACAGCAGTTGATTTTTGTTTCTATGACTTCATAATATACTAGATAAAACATGAGGGAGATTAAAAACATGACACGACTAATTATAAATACTGAACATTACTAATATGAATGTGTGGATTAGTAGATTCGCCTGTAAACTGACCTTATTCATTGGTGGCATTTGTACTCCTCAACACTAAGAAACTGGCAACAAAAGGACATTAACTACACAGTAGACAAGACAACATATCAGGAAATAGTTTGACAAATGCACCACTAGAGAAGAACCTGTGTTCATACTTACAGGTTCTCCACTGACAAATTACAACCTAATTTGTGTCTGACCTACTGTATTTCTGAATCTGAACCACATGCTGAATCACAGTCAAACTAAGTTTGAAAGGGTGACTGTGCACAGAAACACGTTGCCTAGACTGTGGAAATAACCTAAAGATGCTCAAAAGTCATCTGGACATGATTCCAAGAAGTTTGCTCCAGATGACCATACTAGAGCAGGGGAGTTGGACCTGATGACCTCCAGAGGTCCATTTCCAAATCAAAATGAGAAATCCAAATCTATACAGAATAACCAACATCTTGTTCAATATTCCAAATTCAAACTCTAACATCCTACCTTTTCTTTCCTCTACAGCTAGATATATAACGCAACTTCATGTCTTTCAAATATCCTAAGCTCCCAGAGTTTTATGCACACAGAGCTTTTCACTACTACAATCACTCCAGAAGGAAATCAAACTGTGAGAGCTGCTGAAGAGAAACATGAAACACTAAGAACATATCAGCTATCAGAACCTTCACCATGAACTATAATCATTCAGTCCTAAAATTATCTTGTTAAACAATTGAATAGATTATTTCAACAAATCACAGTCTTTCCTATTTTCACAAAAATAATTATTCTGATGATCAGAACTCCACAAGATATCAGCAAATCCACAAGATATCAGAGCAAGTGTAAGGATCAGATAAATGAATTTGGTTATCTGCACTTAGGCCAATTCATTGCCTGACTTAGAACATATAACCACAAACAGGCCTATACACATGCTTCAAAAGTATCTGTGAAAATGATGTGATCTTATTACCTGACATCCAACACATAAGTAGATCTTCCTGATCTATATACTACATACTGCTACATACTGCTTTTAAAGTGAAACACTTTTTCCAAGGGTAGAACTACAAAAATACAGTCAACAAGAATATTAGCTCTTATAAAAAATTTCTAAATAACTACCATTAAGTGTCAAAATTTAGTGAAGAAATTCCAAGTATACATTCAGCATACCATCATTTCCAAACTCATGCACTTAACTTGAGAACAGAGCTCTGGATTATGGAAATACCAAAGTAAGCAAACTACATGTTTTACCTAGCTAGAAGAAAAAGTGTGATACTATACTGTCATAATCTTTAATAAAGGACGATCACTGATCTTAGTTTCTAATTTCTAAGCTCATCCATAATAGAGCATCTTCAAACTGAACTGCAGAAACACAAACAGAGCTTATTAGCTGAAGACAAATTCAGCTTTAGTAACAGTAAGTCATTTACGCTGATAGCTTTATTTTCACCTGCTATCAGTATGTAAACAGATGCTAACAATTTTATCATTCACACTACATACATAATGTATCTCTTTGACTACAGAGAAGATGACTTCTGGAGCATACACAAATAATTATGAATCACAATTATATATCTAATCTTTCCTTCCCGTACAAAGCCATTCTTTTCTGGAAGTTGACAAAGTCTGGCAGGAATCTTCATTATAACACACTTATCTATCCAAATTAGAAACCTGAGAAATCAGAACTGAGAGAAACAACACTATTTTATTCGTCTACAAAAAAAAAAAAATAAAAAAATAATGTCCTTTTAGGGAATATAGATTCACTAATTAATAAAATATCCATAAACAGCTCAGCTGAGAATTTGTTTCTCACTACAAAGCAAATTACTTCATCATTCATCATTTAACAGAATAGTCTGAGGGGAACAGGGGAAACAGTTGCTCCTCAGTTATACCAGAGGATTCTGTACATCTCCCTGTCCTCAATTACATTTCATTAGTACACGAAGTCATTAACTACAAGAATTATTTAATACAACTGCATTCAGTGTGCATAAACCATATTTCAGTGTTTGTATTCATGAAAATGAAGCATGAAGATCATAATCATTTGATACCAATGCTAGCTGTCAAGCTTAAGCGATATTAAGATGAGGCCTTTCTGACTTGGCCTGATATAGCTATAAAACTTTCATCTTAATAAACAGTAGAAAGTGTCATTGTTTACTTACTACCAGTTCTAAGCAATCATATCAATTACTAGTTGTCATGAATTCCGACTTCTCAATAATGAAAAGGCTATTTGCATTGACTACATATAAATCACTGTAATATGCACAGAAGAAAGCTTATGAGAACATAATTTCAACAGGGTTTATTTTTTTGGTTTGTTTGTTTTTATAATTATATTCTTGTTAATTAGGAAGCAATGATCAGTGCTCAATTCTCTAAAAGTCCCATGGGAACTCTCTAAAGAAAACTGATAAATTAGGGCCTATTTTATAAGTATTTGGTCCAAGCAATGAAACTCTGCAGGCTGTTTCTTAAATCTTTTTGTATTAGAGTAAGACTGCTCTAAGACTTACAGTGCTGAGTATGAACAAGAAAACTAATTATCTGGTAGCATGAATAAGAACTTAAAGTAAATAAGAATACAAGGCATAAATAAAAAGAAGCACTTACAGAGCCAACATCTAGTGAAGTTAAGATCTTGGCTGTCTTAAACGTAGAGGAAGAAAAAAGGTAGAGAAACTCCAAAATGAGGGTTAGGTATTAAACTAAATTAACCTAAAAAAATTAGTTCCCTCCCCAACTCCCAAAGAAAAGATGGTTCATGACCCGAGCATTTAACAAGTCTTTTTTTTGTTTTTCCATAACTGATAGGAAAAATAATCCCCAAATCTACACTGTTAAACTGTGCCACGTTCTATTTTGAAATATGAAGTATTTAAACTGAAAAAAAAACCACAACAATAAAACCACAAAACAAACAAACAAACAACAAAACCAAACCCAAAACAGACTCTAACAAAGTTGTTTTCAAACTGGGGCTGGTCCCCGCTGTTCCGTATCTCCAACTTGTGCAGAATTCATTAAAATCTGCACTCTCTCAGTAAGTCTCCTTTAGATGCATAGATATTTTTTAACCCGGAATTCTGACATTCAGGATATTGAAAACAAGAAAACTACTTACTTCATGCTTTTTTGGGTACCTTTTAGAACAGAAAACGTGTTTTGTTTTGGTTTTTTTTAAAAAAAAAACTAAATCTCATTTTAAAAATTTTGCTTTAGAAATAACATGATGAGATCTACTCTGTAACTTTTTAAAATTCAGATCATTTTCAGTGGTGGTAAACCATTAATTATAAGCACTACTTTCACTCCATGAAAGCAACACAGAAGATAACAGTCCAGGAAATATCTTGCATCTTTCTTGAGAATTATTAAGCAAATTCATTTAAAGGAATAAAAAAGAAAAAAATAAAATAAAATAAAGGTAAAACAGCTATTACAAACAAAATGATGTTGAAAAAAACACTGAACATATTATAGTCAAATTAATTAAATATGACTTGAAAATGCCACAAAGCACTGACATATGAAGTTCTATCAAAAACAACAACAAAATCAGTAATCTATGTCAGCAAAGCTACAACTAGGTAGCTACTCCTAGAAACACTCTATTAGCTTTGCAACATACAATAGGGTGCCTTAAACAGTAATCACAGCTTTGTGTGCCCTAAATCTTTCAGAGAATCTGCAGCAGTCGCCTTCTCTTTGATCATGTAATTTTTCCTTACGCTTTGGAATTTCATTGAGGGGTATGTCTGAGCTGCCAGTTCTGTCCTGTTTTAAGAAATTTCCATCAATAAGCCAGATGGTTACTTCACCTAGAGAAAGTTCTTGGGGCTCAAGTGTGGGGAAGAAATGTAATAGTAATTCAAAATCCTAGATGGTCAAAGACAAAGGGATTATTTTAAAACTGCTGGGTAGATCTCTGATAGAAAAGTCACCTCTAATCCTTCTCAGGGTTGTAGAAGTGCACAGGACAAAAAGTCATTCCACAAACACCTGAGTTGTTTTTTTATCAGTCTGAACAGACAGATTTATAGCATACACTCTCCCTTTAATTTCAGATCAAAAATAAGCATACAGCAAATAGAAAATGGATCCCTATCATTTGAGTAGCATACAATTCTTTATTAAAAAATAAAAATCTATTTCACTGATCTGGACAACTTGCTTTAATAGAGATTTAAGGATGAAAGCACAGCTTCCCTCAGGCAGTTCTTCATAATCACGGCAATTCTAGATTTTCCATGTATTTAAGTGGATTTTTGTTCACAACTTTATTCTTTCCTAAAGTCTGTGTAGACTGCTGTCAAAAATCATTTTATCTCTAGTTAGACAAAACAAATACCAAAAATGTATTTCAACCTTTACCCTTTTCTGGAGTTGAATTCTCTCTCAATCCTATGAAGTGCACGTCTAGATGCAGCCTTTAAAGTGCAGAACAGAGTAGAGCTCCCCCGTGTGGCACAGCTATTTAATCTCAGGGATCAAACAGCCAACCAAAAAAGCTGTGAACAACCAAATACCTGGACTTGATTTGAAGCAGGTAAACTAGAGAACTTCGTAACGTAGAATGAATAGAATAAAAGTTAATAAATAAAAATCAGAAAAGCCATTTGAAGCTTGTTTGCCATCCAGCTACCCACCGCTTCTCATTACATTCCCCCACGTGTAACTGTTGTCCAATATCTTCCTTTATTAAGCCCATAAAAGACTTTACAAGTTGTTTGTACACTTCTGCTCACATGTATAGCCTAGTCCAGTAAGAAAAAGAACTATGTAACCATTAAAAGAAAACAAAACCAAATACTATGTAACCATTAAACCAAAAAAACTATGTATCTAAAACAAGGCTGCTTCTTTCTTAAAAAAAAAAAAATAATAATAATAATTTGAAAGCAGAATTGTACTATGACAAAGAAAATTGTTAACTTGCTTTGCATAAAACTATTTTCATGTATGTAGAATGACTGACAAGAACTTCAAAATCTTAGATCTTACAACTTTTCATAAACCAACTTATTTATTTTTACCAGCTACTTACGTACAACAACCCAAATGGGGGGAAAAAAAATAAAATAGAAATTTACTTAAGTGTATCTTAAGTAAAAGTCACACTTTGTTCAAGAAAACATACATAAAGCCAACCATGTTTATTCCAGGAGGTTTAACACCTTCAACATGCCTTATCAGAGCTGACAAGTAATACAACTAAGGAGACGGGTCAGGATTTGTTAACAGATAACATATTCACTCTGTTTCAAGGTAAACTCACTACTCACTATGCCCTACAGGAAGCTGTTATAGATCCACACCTGCTCTTTACAAAAAAGTTTTTTTCTACTGAATTGTCAGTTTCTTTAACCACTATTTCACACATATTACTTCATGTATCATTTAACCATAGGAAATAAATCAGAGGACACAAAATATAGACCAAAGCTATTTTTAAACCTCCTCCTTTCTTTGACAGAAGTGGGTTTGCATCATGATTGTCTCTGAAACAACATGGGGAAAAAAAAAAGAAAAAAAAAACCAAACAAAAAAACCAAAACAAAACAGAAATAATCCCAGAAGCTGTGAATTCCGATGATTATATTGAGAAAATATTCTTTCTACCAACTTGTACAAATGCAAAAACATTTGAACTAAAGTATACCAAACAGTAGTCCTTTTGTCCTGTACCCTCATATTAGTCTAATAGTTGCAACATTTATAACATAACTAAACCTAGCACAAATTAGTTTTAATCTTCTTTTGGACTTTAAAGGGTCAGTTCTTCAACAGCATTCAAAATGCTGAGATGCTATATGATTGAACATCTAGCAATGAAAAGGAAACTGTTTATTAATTGATGCTCTGAATTTTCTACAAAAGCTGCCAATTTGGAAAAGTAGATTATACGTATGTACTAATTCTTCCCATCCTCTATCACAGTGCTTTAAGAAGCAGGATTTTCTGCCTGTACTGGTCAAATACGTCAGAACTTCAGATGTACTTTTAAGAATTACAAGCAGGATCAGTTTAATCAAGATTATCTTTGTTGCTTTAGCACACCCATTTAGATATGATGCCAGTGTTTAAGAGAGAAAAGGTTATTAAATATATAAACTCTCATAAAATGATATATCGTTGATTCCCTTTTCAATCATTGGATTCTAGTGATTCTTACATATGCAGGGGAAAAACAGCATCAATGCTTACTTGGGCACAGTTTCAAGTACACATTTATTACATAGGTTAAAATATAATATAGATCAGATACCCTCAATTGATCCTCTCATAAGTTAAACCTTTGACATCCTAAACAAATTTTCTGTTATTGGTTTTGCTTTCTCTACATTAGATAGAAAACTTAATAATAATTTTTTGAAAGCAGTAAAAAAATTTCTTGGCTAAGCTTTTAAATAAGTATTAATTTTTCCTGAGTTAAGTCTTGGAGATAGGATCCAATGTTTTGATCTCTTAAGCTAGAACAAATCAATCCTGTTTCATTCCCCTCCACTGTATGTACTCTTAAGTAAGCGTTAAATCTCAAGATGCATGTTTCCTTGGAATTCATTATCTATCTGGAGGCAGAAATCTTTCTGATCCCTTGTTATTCACTTTAGAACACTCCAGCTTTTTCATCACTTTTAAGTTTCTACTTGCTGATGTGGTAGGAGAAAGAGAGAAGGAGGATGAATAAAAACTAGTTTGAAAAGAAGATCTGGAAGAAAAAAAAAAAAGAAAGAATCTTAATGATGTATTAATTTAAGTACTGTAACTTCTCTGTCTCTTGATTTTGCGTCGAAAAAGTATTTTATCTGGATATATAACCAAGATTTTCCTGTAACACATCTTCTATTCTAGAACATAGATGTACTTCCTAACGACAGTATTTTCAAATGTCACTTTTTTTCAGATAATAAGAACGGCCAACTTTCATATCCCCTGGCACAACTTGAGGCCATTCCCTCTGGTCCTTTTGCTAGCTACATGAGAGAAGAGATTGACCCCCCCCCCTCACCTCAACCTCCCTTCAGATAGATGTAGACAGTGATAAACTCACCCCTCTGCCTCCTCTTTTCCAGATTAAACAACCCAAACTCTATCAACCTCTCTTCATTAGGTTTGTGCTCCAGACCCCTCAGCTTTGTTGCCCTTCTCTAAACACACTCAAGGGCCTCAGTGTCTTTCTTGCTGTGAGTGGCCCAACTCTGAACACAGTACCTGAGGTGCAGCCTCACCAGAGCTGAGTACAGAGGGATAATCACTTTCCTGCTCCTGATGGCAACACTGTTTCATGCAGAAATGAAGGTGACAGTGCATTTCAAACTGTCTCAAAAACAAAACAGGCTTTCCCAGATATGACAACTCAGAACACTCAAAGTGAATTGCTTTTCCATAACAAGCTAGAAGGAACTCCCAAGTGTTACAGATGACAAGAGTGTTAATGCCATTAACATTCTTTCAGCACTCATAGTCAGTGTGCAAATGCTGCTCAGTCACTCAAAAAAAAAAAGTTTCACAGACAAATCCAGATGCTGGAATTCTGATTCAATGTATTTGTTTCTTCCCTAGTGGCCTATTATAAGAGATTCTGTAATAGTGCTTCCTACAAGAGCATTATCAGTTAAAGCTTAGTGAACATGAAATATTTTCTAACATTCTTGGTGCATAAAAGACCCACACACATTTAAAATACACTGTTCCCCAGATGAATTCATTACCACTGAAGTACATCAAGTAACCAACCAATAAATCTCAGTCAGTAGCATAGCAATAGTCATCATTACATAGAACAAGGAGTACAAATTCAAGTTGAATGAGAATTGTTTCAAGTGAGCTTTTTTTATTTGAAGTGAGAGGACTGTCTTAATAAGGCTCATTTTGGAAATTTAAATTCATTGACAAATCAATGCTGTTCTAATTAATAAGTTAATAACAAACTTAAAGTAGGGTTTAAAAGCAGCAATTTTGGATCATTTTTGGCTCCCTAAAGTTTTAAATTCTTTTATGAACTATTTTTTAAATTTCTTTATACGAATACACCAAATTAAAAAAAAAAACAACAACACAAGTAGTCATTTATTATTGTGGTAGACAAAAGATTGTAACAAAACTAGGCATATTAATATATTTTACTACAGCAAATGATGTAACTGATAAAACAGAGTTAAGTAATTATTAATATATCTATTAAGGAGATATACTTAAAAAAACACAACAGGAAATTCCATAAAAATGTATAAAACTCAGATCTCTGGTTCTTTCAATTCAAACAGTTACTGCAAAAAAAGCAGCCTCTCAAGCAGGACAAACACCATTTTCTGACATCCTTATAAACTACGCATATAGCTACTTAAACACCAGAATAAAGTTCAGATAAAGTTTAGAGTTTAGGATTTATCCTAACTCTTAGGGAAAAACATTAAAACAAAATCAAGGGATAAAAGTTTTTTTTTTTAGTAGTTTATAATTACTCCTAGATGTTTGACTCAGATTTCTTAATACTGAATGAAGTTGGATTAATTTTAAAGAAAACTCACATGCACTTCAAGTAAAGTACCATTCCAGACCTCAGTAGGATAATGGAAAAGTTCTCTGAAGGCATTTATTACAACAAAGATTATGAATGATATTTTCCATTGCAATTTTTACTTCAATAGGATACCAAGAAATACTTACTTCATGCTGAAGAAAATCTTATTCGTAATTATGGGTAAACAGCCTTTCTCTACTGGCAAGAAAAGAGAAACTATGCCTTTAATCGTGGCATATTCCTGCATTCTAGAACCATGCTGAGAGATGATTTATGTTCCAGCACGTTGTGATTTTTCAGAGACACTCAAAGCAGTTAAAGTGATGTTCAAGCCTGACATCCTCAACTTCCTAATCTCACTACATGCTATCAAAAGCAATTCTTCAACAAGCTGACAGAAACAGAAAAAGCACATATTGATGACTAAAAGGTCACTTCTCCCTCCTAATTCCTCTTAAATTCCTAATTTATCCCTTATACAAAAATAAAATAAAATATGAGAGTGAGGAAACGTTTAAAACATGAGCTAAATAGGAACAAATTTGATCATTTTTCAGAACCGGAGATGACTTTCCGAAAAAGAAAAATTTGTCAGGTCATCTATTAATTATGAGACATAAATCCTTAGGAAGAATCAGTTCATTTCTTAGTCTCATCTACTTTGTCAAGCCACCAAATTCATTGGTATGATAAAAGCTGTCAGAGATCTAGTGCCTATTATAACTACCAGGAGCTGGTAATCTACTTCTGACATCAACATATGCACAGTGAAGCAAAGCTGCCTACTTAACAGACTTTCAACAATTAATTTCCAAATATTTTTAGGATCCGCATATTCACTTCCATTTTTAAAAGCATATGTTATATCCATATTTGTATTAAACTGTCTTGAGCACTCAAACAATTTCTTTGTGAAATTCAGGTGATGAGAAACAGAACAGAAAGTGTTCCCCACTCAAATCACTTGAGTTATGCAAATAATTTTTGTAAGTATGGTTAACATACAACCAGCAGAATGACAAATGATAAAGCACTTGCTTAATACAACAGAAATATGTATACAACCTGTAATAGAGACCTGCCCTGCAGAAACATAATTTTCAAACACAGAGAAGTTAGGTCATACAAACATAGAGTGGCCTGGGTTAAAAAGGACCACAATGATCATCTAGTTTCAACCCCCCTGTTATGTGCAGGGTCACCAACCACCAGACCAGGCTGCCCAGAGCCACATCCAGCCTGGTCTTGAATGCCTCGAGGGATGGGGCATCCACAGCCTCCTTGGGCAACCTTTTTTCCAGTGCGTCACCAATCTCTGAGTGAAAAAGTTCATCCTAATATCTAACATAAATCTCCCTTGTCTCATTTTAAAACCCTTCTCCCTTGTTCTATCACTATCAACTCAGGTAAATAGCCACACCCTCACCTGTTTATTATGCTCTCTTCAAGTACTGGAAGTCACACCACTTCATTACATACACCTCCTAAGTATAGATAGTACTGGATCTAGACAGCCATCACTATTTTTGTTTCAATAGACATACAGAAACCAAATTAAGACTTGCTTCAATGAAATAGGAAAGCCACATAATTACCTAAATTTCCATAAAAGATGCCTGTCTGCCACATAACATACTCTAAAGACTTCCACAAATACAAAAATGCACGTTATTCAAAACAACTGAAAAATTATTTCAAGAAAAATAGACTTTTGCTTAGTCTCTCAGTGTTTATAGAGATTTTCTTACATTGACAGTACACATTACTTTGCAGACTTCTGAGCAAATGAATAGATGAGAAAATTTTAGAGTGAAAGCAAGCAAAAGAGACACATTTTGGTGTTCTCCCCTAGATTTTACTTACCAATACTAAGGAACCTACAAAAAACCACATTTTACTTATATTAAAAAAGCAGGTAAATATTATTATTTTTTTTTTTTTAAATCAGGCCAAAAAAAGCAATAAGATTGACAGAACTCACACTTTTTTTGTTTTTTTTTTGGTTTTTTTTTGTTTTGGTTTGGTTTTTTTGCTTCTTTTGGTTTTTTTTTGAAGGGGAGAGTGTATTTGGATTCAAAATAAGTACTGCTCCCAAGTCTGGTAACTGACTGAAATTACTTCAATACCATGAAATACTGAATTTTATAGAAAAAACTTAGAACAATCTTTATGATGTTATACTATAGTTCCCATTAAGGAGTTACTTTTCTCCCTTGGAATGCTTTCAGTTATATAATGAGAAAGAACAAATCACAAGATTCAGTTTCCTTAGTGGCTTTTTCTTACATTTTGTTTATTCTGACATTTTCCTCTCCACTAGAATAAAAGGACAGAAGAAGAGAATTAAAACTTACTTTTGAATGCTGTAAATACTTTACCAGATAATTAGAACTCTGAAATCAGGAATAAAGACACGCAAAAAGGATATGCTCATCTTCTCTACAAACTTATCATGCTCATCTTCTGTTTTAGGGAAATTCTTAATGTCATTTTCTATGCGTTGAATCTGTTTGTTCATTGAATCAAGGTTGCTCTTTAGAGTTTTGTCTGAAACTAAGAAAAACAGTTAATAAGTAAAAAGATTCCAAGTTATGGTTAGAAAGAGTATCAGAAGAGGAAACAACAACAGTATAAATAGTCTACAGAAGAATTAGTCCATCAAACAGACGCAATTTTTTTTGAAATACTGCTTAGAAGAAAACCTCTACTGTTCATAAAAATAAGTGGAAATATCTACTGTAGTATACCACAAAATCATACTTCATGTGGAAATGTCACACCACTTAATTCTACAATTAGTTCAAATGATGGAAATCTATCCAAAATTAGTGGTAAAAAAAATCTAATATTTCATTCTTTTAAATCTAATTCAAAGATTAGAAAGTTGCTAAGGTTCAAAGAGATTTTACCTTATTAATGAATGTACTTGCTTAAACGAATATCTTATTAATGCATGTACTTGGTTACAGAAATGATTTAAGAACCTGACGTTAAAGGCATCAAATATTTTTCTTTTACTGTAATTAATCTGATTTCTATCAACCACAGTCTGTGAAACCCTCTGTTAACACCAAAGGTAGGTTTTAAAAACTGAAAATAAATAAAACCACTGACAATTAAAAAAAAAACAAAAAAACAGTATAGCACCAAAAGCTAAATAAAGGCTACACCAGGAAAAACAGTGCTTTGTAATATGCTATTCTACAATAAACCGCTATTTGTATGCTTTATATTAAACAACAAGTAATTGATAAATCATTACGAGAGAAATCTCCATTGAAAGTCAGAACAGTTTTGAAGGCAAAACAATACAATACCAGAGAAATTCAAGAATACTCCAGAACTACACATGCAGAGTCTCTGCTGAGTAGTCCCTGTTCAAATCTTAATATTAAAGCAAAATGAACTCATAACAGGAAATATGAGGCAAATAAAAAAAAAAAAAAAAAGGTAAGAACCACCCCCATAACCCTTTCCCTCCTGATAATCTCTATCAACTGAAAACCAACTGATTTACAGTATTAAAATTCTTTCAGAAAGCAGGAATTTCACAACAATGTGCCAATTTCACAAACATAATCAGAGGTGACCACTGAAAACAGTGTGTCCAGAAGCATTCTTGTGGTGACATGGATATCCTCCAGAACACTCCCAAAACTGACGTTACTTTGACAATAATGTAGTTCAAAATGTTTTTCAAGTGCTAAATGGTCAGAAACAGATCTTATAAATTCAGTACCTAAGAGATGTGTCACCGGAAGCATCACTTCCTGGCAAAGGTGCAAGGTAAAGTTAATTTGCAAGTCAGGCAAAGGCATGAAATGACTGAACGTCTGCATTCTATTCCTATCAATCCATTTTGGGCATGGTAAGTTCTGCTCTATTTATTCCAAAAACCCACATTTTCCACTATCGCTATTAGCCTGTACTCCAACTTTGCCTGGCTTGTCTGTATAACGTGATATTGATATACCTATATTGTAACTCGTTGTCCAACAGCTATGGCACGTGATATACAATGGCACATGTGTGCAGAAATCACCGAGAGCAAGGAATGCAAAGCAAGAAAACAAAACAAAAAAAACTGCTAATACAACCTGGGTTTAATCACCACTGCAGCTATTAAGGAAACTCACTAGACAAAGCAGTGAGCAATTTGATCTCAACTTCTGACAGGATTTTGGTCTTTCCATCCAAGTTAATCAGGAGCAAGACATGCTCCCTTTTTTTTTTTTTTTTTCCCCTCCTCTCTTTTGTATTGATAAATGTGCAAATTCAAGAATGGATGAAGAGAAAGGAATAAATTGGTACTGTTTTAAAGCTTTCACATCACAACTTCTCACTAATGGTTGGTATTAAGGAATTATTTGAGAAGCCACACAAAGTGGTCTTCAAACTTTAATTAGTTTAACTACAGAAATTCTTTAATGCTTTAATAAGTAATAGTCCATGAGAGTAATCTAGTTGATTCTCTACTTTTGCCCCTGATAATTACTTTGAGGAGTAGAATCTGACATATTAGATAGTTTTGTTTAAACTAGAAATCAAAATGTAGCTTTAAAACGTAGCTTCAAAGTCTAAACTACCATGACTTTGCATAACACTTACATATTATAACTGCCAAATAAATCCCGAAAACCCTATGGGAAAACGTAGCCTATGTTCTAGCAGAGTGCAAGCCAATCCTAAATACCACTGAATCTCCAACAGAATCCTTTCCAGAAACTGCACCTTGGAACTCCTACACAAAATCAATCTGTGATTTTTTTTTTACTGACATCTTGTCAATGAAGATGAATACTTCTGTTGAAAAGCTTTTAATTAGATGATGCGTAAGCTACCATCAATATAGTAATGCTATGTGCAAATATAGGAGCATCTTTGGGGTAAAATGAGTCCTCCAGTACCTTCAATCCGGAAAAATACATTGAGAGATTTTCTGACATTTCATTATTGCAGTTTATGTGAATGAAAAGAATGACAGAAGTCACTATGCAGCGTAAGGCTGACTTTTGATTGTGATGCAAAGCGCCAGCCTTCAGATTCTATTATGGAGAGAACAGTCACAGATGCAGGCATTAAATTTATCATGCCAGAAGGCATTGTCTGTTTCATATCCACTAACATGCCAGATTGGGCCAAATCTGTTTCAGCAATTTAAACTGTGCAAGGTAAAAAAAAAAACCAAAAACCGCAGATTTCTTCTTTGTAAAGACTGTTTCTTCTACTGCAACAGACTATAAAGCTTCCACTTGACAGAAAAATGACTAGTACTTATGAGTTCGTTTCAGATTGCTATATTTTAAAACAACAATGACACAGAATGCTTTAAAACATTTTTCTCACTCTAAATTTAAGATCTCACTGAAATATCTCCTAGACTTTCAAAAATTCTATTTTCATAGACTATGTAAAGTATGTAAATATTTGCAATCCATAAACTCCTGATTGCTGATGTCCTATCTAGTGATGACTCAATAGGCAGAAGCATGTTAGCAAACTATAGAAAGCTATTTCATATGTCTACATGAAAAAGAAATTTGTGCTCCTGTTATTAGTACTACACAGATATAACTCACCTCCTCCAAGGCCTCTTTCACTTGATTTTGCCCAGAATTCTCTGGCTTGCTAATTTAAATCAATACTTTCCCCCCCCCCCCCCCACATGGTATACCTTGGTTTCAAACAAAGAATTATGTCTGCCACATACTTGGAGAGTAAAGTCCCTTTCAGAAGTTGTTTGCTACCTGTACTAAATTCACTGTTAGATTCTGCACGTCACTTGGAGTTTGGCTGTTTTCAAGAGTTCTACATAACTGCTGAGCTAACCCCCAAAAAGATGACGTATCAACACTTTTTTGTTGTTGTTGTTTTGCTTTGTCTGAATGGTCAAGCTTTTTTTCAACAACTAACAACAAATTTTATTGTATATGCAGGAAAATAACACAAGGAAATGTACTTATGAATTTTGCAAATTTAACTGTAAAAAACAGTATGACAAATAATGGCAGAGGTGGCTTAAACACAGCTGGTATGTGAACCTGTGTTTGACACAACAAATCAAAATTATAGAATGGCTTGAGTTGAAAGGGAGTCATCCAGTTCTAACCCCTTGCTGCTGGCTGGTTGCTACTCACCACATCAGATCACCAGGGCCCCATTCAACCTGGCCTTGACCACCTCCAGTGGAATGTTTGACATAAGAGTTACATTTCAAAGAAAATCAAAATTCTACACTCAACTTCTACCAAAGTAAATTCAAACTTTCATTACTATTTCAACTACACAATAATTCTTGAAAGTTTATGACAGACATTATTTATAACTTAAGAAATTTTAATCTTATCATAAAGCTAGGCAACCAGTGCACTAAGAAGCTCAGCACATTATATATAAAGCTATGCAATAGCAAATGAAGTTTCCTAACATATTCACTGGGCAATACTGCTGACTGACCAAGAATGTAATTAGCATTGTTGACTTGGTAGTATAATTGAACAGTAATTCTCACATGCAAACTATGAGCATTTAAGAGCATATTTATTTTTCTCTATTGAAATAAAAATCAAGAATTAAGATGAGAAACATATTGTGCTTATACACACACAGGTGTCTACACTCAAGCAACCAGACACTAAAGACCTAAAAGTAAACTAATCATCATGATTACACTGTTTACACAATTTCTGATACGTGAATCTCTTCCCTGCATTGTATTACTCCCACAATCTATTTCAAAAGAAGAGAGGTGACTTTATTACAGGCTTCCCCCCCCCCTCACTTTTTCTTAATAAACATCAGAACAGGAAAAATCCACGTGGATTATCAATGCTTACATGTTACATAATCCTGCAATCTAAAATGAAATGTTGCAATTATTTCACGTCAAACAACTACTATCTCTGGGTGCTTCATCTACTTGCTTACCTTTACTTGCACTCTCAACATGCTGCAGGTCATCTGTGAATTTTAAGATATCTCGATAATTCTCCTCACACACTTCTGCCAGAAAATGCAGTAAGGTTGTCTTCTGATCTGTTGATTTAGTATCTATAATCTAAGAAGCGAATGCAGGAGGAAATAACAGGAAAAAAATTACTATTTTTTTAAAATGTTTTTTTTTTTTAATAACTGCTAGATTCATTTTACTTAAATTTATTAGCAAAAAGTTAAGTACATCAGTAGCCTGTACATTCTGAACAGCAAATGTCTGCACTTCGTTGTAGGACTACAAAAGGAATCTAACCCCACACTGCATGATTTTGTTCTTGATACAGTTTCTTAAACCTGAAGACAGTATGCAAATTTGAGATTTTAGCAATAGCAGTTCAGAATGCTGTAATAAAAGAATAAAAAGCCCAGAACAGATATTAAATAGAAAAGAGTTTAGTTCATTCCTTCAATGCCCTCGCTGCCAGATTTCTGACCTGCTGAATGGTTGGATACAGAGCTAAGGTATTTGCTCTACTACCAGTTATTGTAAAGGAACTTCTTGCAAATCGACAGTTTTTACTGAAGAAATAAAACGTAGAGAACAACACTTGATCATAATTTATGAATTCAAACTTGCCTGGAATTTCTGATCAATTTAAATGCACCCTACTGGAATTCCAAATGAAAACAGTCAAGCAAAGGTTATCCTAACTGCCAGTACATTGAATTCAGTAAGTTGACTTTTATTTAGGAAAAGTTTCATGAGAATGGTATACATTATGAAGTTAACTGGCTGTTTTCACTCTCCTCTCCAGCGGACAGACAACTTCTAGCAGTCTCAAATAAACAAGCGCTCTTGATGGTGATATGATTGTGCTCTTCATTATCCTAAGGGCATTACCTGCTAGAATCAACCTAGGGTTTTAAAGTGAATTTAAGCCCAAGTTCAGCTTATCCATTTTCATGCAGATATAAAGAACAAATGTATGAACTGATTGAAGAATCAGTGGAAGCAGATTATCTGTTATTTAAAGTTAATAGAGACAGTAGGTGCATGGAAGAGTGAGCTAAGCATACTTCACTTCTTACACAGGACTATTGCAACTGTATTCATAAAGACCTTTAAACCAAACATTATTAACTCATCTACCACAGTACTTATACAAAAACAAGCTACAACATACACAACAAATGAAATCAAGGATTTATTTAAGAAGTATACATAAATATGTATAAAAATCTCTTATTTGTTTTCTCATTCTGTAAATCACTAGAAGTTCTAATTCTATAATCCTCATGACAGGCTTGCCATTGATGTTCAATTTAATACAGGCCTTTCAGCTTTAAGGATTACCCTGTTAAGAATAAATGAGCACAGTCCAAAAACAGGCTTTTAAAAATATAAGGTATTTAGGCAATTAAGAATGCAATTTAAATCATACTGAATCAGTGATTAAGGATTAAACAATGCTCAGTAACAGTATGTAGTTAAAAGGTTTTAATACGTTACATATATGAAGGGTTTTCCAACTTAAAAAAAAAAAAAAAGATAGATTTAGTGTCTCAACATCTGTATGGTAAAAAGAAATTGTATTTCAATTTTTCTGTGAACAGGAACTATGGGATTTGCATTCTTTCATCTCAGTGACGACACTGAGTGGATGAAACATTTTTTCCCCTAAAAGGACAAAATTGTTTTACCTGCAGGCTACAATATAAACATGCATTGTCAGCAATAATAACATTTGAGAGTTCATATTTATGTTTGTTGTTTAAAACATTTAGTAATCATGCCTTAAGCAGCACCAATACATATTGCCCTTGTAAAATATTAGCAATGCATGTCATTGACTAGAGCTATACCAATTTAGATTATTTTTTTTTTAATTTTTTTTTAAGGAGACACTAACATAGGTATCAAAATTTTAAACGCTAGATTTTGATTCTATGGCCTTGAGAAGAGAGAGAACAATGGAATTACACATTTGGTCACAGGAGTCAGTAGATCAATGTAAGTTTTAAGGAGCAACTTCCTGCTGGATGTCAAAGCATGAATCTGAGTACTCAGTACTATGAGATTCATTGTTTGAGAAGGGATTAAGAATAGTAATACACTGAACTTCATACTTGCAAGCACAGCAACTCAAATCGCATAACAGTTGCTAGGTCTGCAGCTCAATAATAACATCAATATAATAAAATTTCCCTTTTCATTTAGTACTTTGATAAAGCATTTCAAATGTGTAAACCACATCACAACCAGGTTCAAGTTTTTTTTGTGTTAGGCAAATCTTTCTTTCAATCAAATTTCTACCTAGCCTGACTTCACAGACAAGTAAGGGTCCCTGTTCTTGCAATATGGTTAAAAATAGTGGCTGGATCTTTGCTAAGAAAAAATAAAATAAAAAAATTAAAAGCAACAACTCAAAACAATTCACATTCAGTTAACTATCACAGCACCCTTCCTGTCACAAACTACGCTACTTCTGCTGTATTTATACATACACAGATGACAACACTAAGGCAGTCAAAAACGCTCTAGTTTACACATCGGAATAACTGTGACTTTCCGTCATGATTCTAATGCATGAATTTTCATGTAGATCTCCCTTATTTCAACAAAATTTTCTATGTACTGCCAAAGATTGCTTAAAAAAAAACCAAAACAAAACAAAAAAAAAACCCAACAAACAGCAAAATATTCTCAGCAAAATTATATTCGGAATGATTTTCAAGGATTTGCTTGTAACTATGACCAGCCAGGATTAAATTAGTGCTTGCTTTCCCTCATTATGTTTTACCAGAAGTTGTTAAATAAGATACAACAAATGACCAGCCCTGACTATTCTAAGAACACCCGAAAAATAAATTAAAAAACTCCAGATTGATACTTGCCTTTTTTTTTTTTTTTTAGTTACTTTACTTTCAGATCATACACTAAAACACTACATCTTTTAAACAATTAATTTTAAGACTGTTCAAGAAAAGCCACCAAATTCTTATGGTTATCAGGTTCTGTTAAAAAGTGAATATATGAAGTCAGATTATCACATCATGTATGCATAGAATGTTTTAAATATCTACTCTACATCTCACAGGGGGGGGGAAAAAAAGTACTTCCTACAGAAACATGTCCTGAAAACAAAAAGAAAGTTAACAGATTCTGTTTCTGAGGGCAAGACAAGTAGTCATAAATTTTTATCTCAGTTACTTTAAATGAAATTTAGCTGTAAGCACAGATAGCTATGCTTCAGCAATTACTCAGTTCAGTAGAGAACAATTTGCAGGATCTACATTAGCTGTGTCAACATCTGCAGAATTTGCATTGAAAGCAATTCATAAGTCACCTGGAGTGCACGAATACCTTCTCAAAGCTATGGTATGCTAAACTATCTCTCAAGCTCAGTCATCACTTACCCTCCCCCTCAATTAAGAAATATATTAAGAAATAGTTTAGTACTTGCACATTAATTTCCCTTTAGATTCAAATGCTATTGAAAAAAAGGCAGCACTGGATTTATAAAAATATCTTAAAATTAGACACAGTTTAAAACATTCATTTATTAAAATAAAATTACTTCGCAGGTGAAGTTTTTCATTTTACCTAAAATTGGCAAAACCTGTGTATTAAACTACAGCAGAGACTCCTTCTCCACTGTTAGATCAGACTTGTTATGTATTTGAAAGGTTAATGCCCCCTAAGGTTACAACGCTTAGAGGTACACATGAGACTTCCCCAGGTCCTCAAACTTGAACAACTGAAGGAGACCTGAACAATGGGCCCTCAGATTACACCACACATGAAAACTAATTCAAAAACTCCGTGGCAAGACATACATTAATTTTCTGCATCTGTTTACAGACGTTTCATCATTGTATTTCTAAGATAAGTACTTCACCAACTGACATATTCAACTTCAGATCAATGTCTTACACACATTTTACCATTTATTGCAACACTTCTTTATATTCTTAAATTGGCATTGTATATTTTGAAATTACAAGTGAATTTTAACATAGAATAACAACATCCATCTTTAATCCCAGATACATATTTCTTCCTTCATGTATAGTAGGGTGGAAGACAGAAATAAGAGGCAAGTAGCTATTTTAAATAACAAGTTGTATGTATATACTATTCAAAAGATGACAAATTCACATTAAAATGCTGTTCCTCTTGTACACTCCAGAAACACTCAGAACAGTTACAGCTGAATAACTGTCTTAAATCACCAGAGCAGCGAGTAGGTCAGCTACAGCAGGACACCGTCCTAGATCAGTTTATCCTGTATTTTTGCATCCATTATTAAAAATAGGCATGTGCAAGTAAACAATACTGATTGTCTTTCCCTTCTTGGGGCCGTTTCTTACATACTAAGAGGTTCATGAAGTTGCACACAGCAGTATTATAGCTTCATCTTACCTTGCAAAGAAATGTGATGTTAAAACCAAGAGACTGTTCATTTCTGCTGCCAGTGTTCATATAGTTTCCAAGGAACAACACTAACTCCAAAAGCTTACTAAAGCTTTCACTCTTCCTCAGCTCTTCACAAGCTAGTGTAACCGACATAATGCCAGGCTTGATATTGTTTACATGGTCCTCAAATGAAAGCTTGAAAAGAATTGCATTGAGACGTGACCTCAACATTTTCACTGAACTCATCTACAAAACAAGAAATATTAAATCAGAACATAAAAGAACAAAAGGTTACTTGTATAAAACAGCTTGTATTAAAAAATATTGAGCACTCAATTGGAAGACTACACTTTCTGTATGCTTCCACCATTTACCTGGTATTTCCCAAGGAACCGTATCTGCACATACTCATTGGCAACAACTACACAATATCAAAACCCCTCCACAGAGAATAGTCAATGTAAGCTTGTTCCATCTCTTCAAAAGAACCCAACATTAGCCTAAAGATACACATGCCAAACTTATTGTCACAGCTCCAGTCACCACTGGAATATAGGCTTCTCAGTTCTTCTTTCCAAATTACTATAGTAATCTCTCAAGTGTCTGTGCTAATACCAGCACAAATATAAACAAAGACTAATTAAACTCAAGAACTGCATTTTTCATTTTTAGATTTTGTTACTGAGTTGATGTACCGTTCTCAAGTTGCATGTGATCACAAGAAAATTAGTGAAGAATGACAAATCCCCACCACATAACATCATAAAAATGTAAATAAAATACTGCCTGCATTTCTTTCCACTATCTGTCCTTTTAAACAAACTTTGTCAAACTCCTCCCCAAGACATTATGCAATCCTTTAAAACAGAGGATAACACTAATTCCTTCCTGACATAAATCACACTGTACTAAAACAGTACCTGACACAGATGCTGAAAAGTATATCTGATAATAATTTCATTAGCTTAATTCTCCAAGACCAATTTCATTATTCTAAATACCAAAATAAATCCTTCTTTCCCATATTTTCCACAAGTAACCGATAATATTTCCTTCTAATTAGCAATGGACTGTAATTGATAAAAGACAATTAGAAGATAAATATATACTGAAAATTTTTAATCCACTTAAAAATTTTCATTTAAATGCAAGAATGATTACCTTCCAAATCTAAATCTTAATTTTAATTAGCAGAATACAGAAAGATTTCTCCCCCAATGCATTCACTATCAGTGGTGTTCCTGAAGGACTTTGTCCCCCTGAAAGAAAAGCTTGGTTATGTGACAAATCACACATTGTGGCTACCAAAAAAAGGATTTTTATGCACTCTTGTCTCTGTTGTGCCAACCTCTACCACACCTCCTTGAGCAGCCAAGACTTTTTTGTGAGGAAAAGAAATGAATCAGAAGTGTTTCAGTATAACTAGCATTTCATTTTTCCTTTTCAGATTTTAAATACATCTCCATTATCAGAAATGTTTATTTGAGCCCCTTGTAAGTCATCAACATCCAGCTTTGAGACAGTTTTCTAAATATCTTGTATTTCAGAAACATTACACTGCAAACTTCTGCCTTGAAAAGCAGCTACCTTCACTGGTATGCTGTAACCAAAGTCAAAAATAATCACTTAATCTGCTTTATCTTCATCAGACAATCTACAATCTCTATTTTTATTCAAAATGAGACAAAAAAAATGTCAAAAGCTTTAGATCATAAAAACAGTTTTGTCATTTTACTTTATTTTTTACTGAATTAGATGACAAAATTGAATATGCAAATAAGGTCCAGAAAACTTAATCCCTTCTTAAGGCAAGCATCACCATTTTCATTTAGCAAATTTTCCTACTTAACGCTCCACCAAATAATACTGAAAACTTCTCTAGGCTTTCCTCAGAAGAACTAATCACAAAGAAACAATCCTTAAAGTAAGGATATTCTTATGGTTTTGACAACACATTTCAGTGGAAAAAGTCAACAACCATTTAGATTCAATCCAGTAGTAGTCAGAAATCAGATAAACGCAAGATACCAGTTCTCTAAGACAATGAGCAGGATATAGTCAGTGCAGGGGCTTTCCTTTGGATACATAGTTTTCTGGGAAAAATCATAGTGAATCATTGAAATAAGAAACAAATCATGCTATTAGATAAAAGCAATGAGGAAGCACTAAGTACTAGATTTGTTGGAAGCTTGATTAAAAAAAAAAAGGAAACTATTCAACAACAGCAAAAGCTCATTTTCTCATTTCAAGTGGCTTTCAGCTATCTACCTGCTAAACAAAATAAATTCTTTCTCAGGTAAAAAGCATTCTTGGAACATTTACTTTCTACACACACTTCACATAAACTACTTGGATCTTGGCAACTTCATTAATTTCTACGGGATTACTGCTACATCAAGACAAAGCAAGAGAACAAGTAGTTCCAAACTATGGTCTTCTCAATTAGAACTAGACAATTTCCAAATAAGAGTATAAAAAGTAACCAAGTGCTCTCATGCACTCAATTATTATGAATGACATTAAATAACAAAACCAAAAAGGGTTTTGAATTATCATTTATACGCATTGTGGAGCTTTCTCTTTTCCTTTTTACTTTTTCCATGTCACTATCAACATTAACCCACAGCATCTGCTCTTCTGTCTTTAGAATATAACTGCCTTTGTAACTTCCAGAAACGAAAAAGAGAAAAAATGGAAACAGAGGATAATTGAAGGTGGAGTAAGAGAGTAGCAGAAGATGAGATGGTGTTCAGGAACTTCCGACTGTATGTGAGGAAAACATATTTGACAGCATAAGTGGGTAAAAACTGAGCACAGCCCCAGCAGTAATTTACTACTACATATTAGAGAGCAAAATGATGGGAGGATGCAGGTAAGCAACATTCCACTCCAAAAATATCATTATATAAAGCTAGAGAGAATAACACAGTTAAACTGAATACAGAAGAAAGGTTGAAGCTGAAGTGACAAGGGAGGGTATGATAAATAGAAATATACAGCAAAAGTAGGGATCAAGTTTGGAGAAGATCTCAGTCACAAAGATCAAGGCTGCTGCAGTAAGAAACAGAAAAAGGAGAAATATCTATAGCAATGCTTTGAGATTGTTAGACAAAATTTTCTGAATTTATTTAGCTAAATAGTTAACAGAATGGAATTCACAGACAGTTATTTGCCCCAGCACCTCTACCTTGTGTGTTTCTATCTAGTGTTTTCCTTAAACATTTTTTAAACTCTTTGCCATTTGAAAACTAGGCATGATGCAAATAGTTGACAGTGCAGTTGTTCTGAGCTGCGTTCCTTCCCAATGAACATGAGCCCTTTCTGTTGTAGAGCTTAAAGTACTACTGTCAATTCATCACATTGTTTTAGTCAACAGAAGTGTCTGTTAAATTACAGGAGAGAACAAAGTATTCCTCCAGAGGTTTTAAAAAATACAAACATTTGTATTTTTATATATAAATACATAAATATGTATTTATTTACATAAATACAAATTTATGTAAATTTATCTATTTACATAAAACATCATAATAAGTATATTAAAAAAAAAAACCAAAAAAAAACAAACCTGTTCTCAAAACACACGTGTGCTTTTTCTTCAGAAGGATGTGGAAATTTCATAGAATATAAACATCTATACTAAACACTCTACTAAACGTTCTACTAAATTTCCTTATCCTCGTTCTCAAACATTTTTAAAACTTGATGCTTTTCATAAATAATTTAAAATCAATAGCCTCAAAGTTTTCAAAGGAATTAATACCTTTCATTTTCTAATTTCTCTAAAAAGAAATCTAAGTAGGTCAAAGTCACATTCTCCGCATCCAAAGAAATCACTCCAAAGACACTTCTGAAGCCAACTTACAGCGGTGTCTTTTGAATAAGTAAATAAATATACTTCTCTTAAATACATTTCTTTTAAGGACCTCTATTTCTGTTTCAATATATTTTACTTTATAGGTAAAATGTTATATGTTAACATTTTATATGTTGTCAGGCCCACAAGAATTATTCTTTACCTGCCAACTTTTTTGCCCTCAAAAATTCATAGTATATGCTAAATAATAGACCCCATTTAAGGGCTGACTGCCACTGTGTAAGGATCTCTTCCTGGAGATCCCTTCTTGGTGAAGCTTTCCCCCTACAAACCTAGAATCTTCCGATACAGAGGAGCAATCCTTTTCCTGTCCTTTATAGCACCACTCCATTGAGCCAGTCCTTTTGTCATCATACCTTTGTCGTAACACTTTTTCCACTCTACTGCTCTGTTTAATTGCTACAAATATCTTTGGAAGACCAGCAGCAAAAACAGCCTTTCAAATCCTAGCTTAGCACTTGATTACAAACAATTACCCGTCAACATGTACTCAGTAATTTATGCAGCCCTTCAAATCCTACTTTAATACTTGGTATCATATAGTCATATACCAGCACATATTTCACAGTTTATGCAAACTGGACAAATTTATTCAGAGACTGGTTCTAGCCATTATGCCATCTTCTATTCCTATTTTCAGAATATATATATGCGTTGAACACCATTAACAGCAACAGAATGCGATCTTCAGTTTCAATTACATGAAAAATTCACACTTCTAGAGCCACTTCAGAAGCTTGTATTTGTATATATACATACATACTATATGTAAATGTGTGTGTACACACAATCTATGTATACACTAT
The DNA here is from genome assembly GCF_054131305.1 of Coturnix japonica. Lineage (NCBI taxonomy): Eukaryota > Metazoa > Chordata > Aves > Galliformes > Phasianidae > Coturnix > Coturnix japonica. The sequence goes on from NC_140666.1 coordinate 14,151,733, forward strand.
ATACATATAATAAAACATCCTGAAGTGGAAGATAGCCACATGTAATATTAAGTTCAACTCCTGAAAAGTTTTCTATTGACTTAAATAAGACTAGAACAGATAATGTAACTTCACACCAAGAAATCCTTCCTCCCATTAAGTGACGTATTTAGACACCTTCCCAAAAGGTAAAACTTTAAGTGAGATATTATGTGCCTATCCTCTTTCAGCTGTTCAGCTTTCAATATAGCAAAATAAATTTATCACAGTTGTCACTGCCATAGAGTAAATGGATCTTTTATGAACCCCTAAAAATTCGACTTAAACAGTTAGGAAGAACACTCCAAATTCAGTAAACACATAAGCCTTTCACACATGACATTGTATAAAAATAAAATAAAAGCCTCAGTGTGGCAAAATACCTGTTCCTCACTATTATAAACAGCACTTCCTACCAGAAAAATGTATTTGTATTTTAGATTCTTGCTGATCCAGAAAATATATCAACACTTTCCTAGTACACAATAACACTAACCAAAATGCTTTAAAACTATTTTTTTTTTTTACATCTATTTGATACAATAATTCTCCCCAGTTAATGACTGCACTAATACATACCACAATTATAAATTGTTCTGACTCAGCAAGATCATTATATTCATCCTGCAATGCAGCTAAGGCATTAATTTCGTTCTGTTCAGGAAGATTCTTCATTACAGCCTAAAACAAAAAGACATAATATTAAACTTGGTATAATGAACGAGCTATGATCTTCAAATAACACCCTAAAAATAACATAACATAGAAATACATAAATAAAAGATTTTCTCATGCACCTTAGACGTTATATAAACTTCAAATCAAACCAATAATTAATACATACCTTTGTTGCAGTCTTCAGTTTGAAGAAATGACCTTCCAGTGTTAAAAAGCTACAGAAAAATTTCTCATGTTGTCAGGCCCACAAGAATTATTCTTTACCTGCCAACTTTTTTGCCCTCACAAATTCATACTATATACTAAATAATAAAGAAGGAAAAAATGGTACTTGTCAAGTAGTATACAACCACCTAAAAATAATCTCGAGTTCTTATTCAAAATACCTGCACACAATAAAAAAACATCATTTCAAACCTGGACAAATATTCTGGAAGGTAAATTCAATTTTCAGTATTTTTGAAGACACACAAACTCATTGACGTTCATATTCCCAAAAGTCTATTTTGTTACGTGATCTTCAACTCCTGAGTCCCTCCCTATCTTGGTCCTCAGAGATTCAAGAGAAAAGGAGCGGGTCTGTGTTCTGACTGCATTCTGGTTCCTTGAACATTTGAAAATGAATTCAAAGAGGATGTGCTCCATTATGCTTTCAAGCCTTGGAAGTCAGATCACTGTTCTTTTTGATACAAAATTCAGCCATAGATAAATGATCAGTGCAGTGCAAACTACATGCTTTGGCAAACACGTGTCAAACAAAATGTACTGCCCAAAAGGGTTCGTAGGGGGAGGGAAATGTTTTGTTTTTTTCCTCCTCCCCCCCGCCCCAAGGAAGTCACAGACCTACTATATCTAGAACAAAACATTTCAGACTTCCAAGAATGTGCGTAACAACATTCCACGCTGACTTTGAGCCAATTATAAAGTTCCCACATTAAACATCACCAGACATAAACAAAGCATGCATGTCAATATACATATTAACTATTAACACACACATATAGAATCATGTTTAAATATGCTTACTTTCACTTAACTATATTGAATAATTCAAAATGAAACAAGTGTTCAATGGTCACATATTCAAATCCTTGTCAGTACTTTAGGAAATATAGTTTCATAATGTATTTATAAGAATACAAGCTCAAATAAACATAAAAATTAGTTTATAAATGTAAGATAAGGAATTTTTGTTTATTTTTTTTAAGTCTGAAATTTATAGGCTGACACTTTAACTTACTGCTTAAAATGCTCTCAATTCTGCTAAAAATGGTATTTTACATGGACATGCTTAGAAAATGAACTCTTTCAAAGACAAAAAAAAAAGAATGAATGAATTTCCCTAGTGTGCTTTTCTCACAGAACTGCACTGCCATCATCAACCATATAAACAACCTTCTTAATCCGATAAATTTTATTAAGTATGACAATGTAAGATTGAAAAGTAGCAAGAAACAAGTACTTTAAAGGAAAGAGCCGCTGTCTATAGGCTCAATTATACAATCATAGAATCACTAAAGTCAGAAAAGGCCTCCAAGATCATCTAGTCCAACCTAATATCTACCACCAATATTTCCTCACTAAACCATATCCCTTTATACCACATCTAAACTTTTCTTGAATATTTTCAGGGACAGCTACTTAACCACATCACTTGGCAGCTCATCTATTACAGAACCAACCACTCTTCCTGAGAAGAATTTTTTTCTACAATCCTACATGAACCTGTAGATCTCAGCACTGTAATACTTGGAATAAAACAATTTTTACATGTGTGTTTTCATAAAGTTCAAGTTTAACTAAGCATGAAAGCAAGCAAGGTTTGCTTTGAAGAAGTTTTCCAATTAGTAATACTGAAGACTATTAAACTGGTAAATTAGTTACTGAGTCACTTAATTGGAAGATCAGAGCTAAAATAAAGCAAAACAAAAATCAAATAGATGATACAGTCCCTTTACTCCAATACATTTCTAAAACTGTCTTGGAAATAGAGAAGCAACCTCCTTGGGGTCATCAGGTAAGTCTCCTTGCTCTTAGAAGTAACTCTGACAGACCAATTATTTATAAAAATGGATTAACTGCCAAATAAAAGTAATTAAAACTTACTATGGGAATCCAAGACTCACTTTTTGGATGATTCTAAGCAGCCAAATTACTGGCACGGCTGCATTCATGACAAATTCACGCACATTTATTCTGTGTTTAACACTGCCTTTTACTTAAGTATCGTCATTTTTCTCCCCTGTGCTTGTATATACCTCTCTTCTCCCAGTACAGTTAAAATTTAGATTCCCTCTCAGCTATTTATATTGCTAATCTAATCAAGACAGTCTTTTCTAGCTTTCTTCTATAAGCTGTTTCTCCATTGCTCAATCATCTTAAGTAGTTTTCAAGTTCAGTTTCTTCATTTTAAATTCGTTTCTAAAAAATGTATTAAGTATTTTAGATAATGTCTTAGATCTGCATTATTCATAGACGTAAGAATTACCTACTGCAATTATTCTACTGATAGACTGTACAATTACATTTGTGTGTTTTATGCTATACTGGATCTGGGTAGGATGGAGTTTATTTTCTTGTGACCAAAAATTAAGGCACCAATATAGTAACAAATGTTGAAACAGTGTTTCAAGGTCTCTTCTACATTTTCACTCCATCCACAGAGCAAGCAGGTCAAGGATGTGCTAGAGGTATTCGTGGTGGCTTTGCAGTCCCTAATGACTTCTTAAATATTACTAATCCTTCAGGTTTCTCAATCAATCTGACATCCTGGATCTTAACAGCAAAAACTTCCTATTTAATATATTAATTTCTAAATGTATTAATTAACACTATAAAGGCTATCCCCGATGAAATACAAATGATATTTGTTGACATTCAATTTGTGTTTTTTATTCTATGACCTCAATAATTTGAGGTTTATGAGAGTGAAACAACATTTTCTTAGGAGTCTCAGGAGAAACACAGGAGAAGCTTGGTGATAAGAGACAAAACTGCAGATTATAGACAAGTTAACTTGATAAACTCAATGTACACGCTATGCTTTGAAATGCAATAGAGCTAATTTTGTTTTTTTTAAATCTACACTTTTTTTTTTTTTAATGAATTATTAATGTTAAATGTGTAAACAACAGGCAACTCAGTTGAGCCCAGTCTCCCTAGAACAGTTATTTTCCAGGACCAGGAAAGGAAGAACATGCTCATTTAGAAAGCCTTAAGGGAACAGGAGCAGGGACACAAGCAGGTGCACTGAAGGATGAAAGGGAAAACAGCAGCCCACTACATTTGCTAGAAAAGCATCATTTAGTGAAGACTAGATCAGCTAATAGCCACAAAATCATGGATCTGCACAGGGAATTCAAAGAAAATAATCAAGCACTAAGGTCATCCGTGTGGTACATCCATACATTGTTTGAGGTTTCCCTGTTTGTCTGCTAATGCTGCTTCAAAAAAATATTGCTCTCCTCCTGCTGTAAGGAATCTAAAGAGATGTTAAGAAGCTGTATGACAAATTTCCTTCTCTCTGGCTGAGAAATTTTGGCCTTAATGATCAAATGACATCAGGAGTAGGTCTGATCTACAGACAAGTAAATGGTTTGAAAAAAGAATGATGAGACTTAATGGATAGTTTAAACTATATAAATTGTCTCAAGCTCAAAAGCCAGTATCAAGAGATTTCCTTTTGAAAGAGAAACTTGATAAAGAGAAAAATTAAAAGGTACTATTACCAAAAAGTCTTTTTGAAAGACAGTTTTACAGCTCTATGTAAACGTATACAAAAGTAGAACAAAAACAAAACACTACATTCAAGTGAAGCAATTGTAGCTGATATCTAGAGAACTCTACACTGTTCTTACTTTTGAATTCTTATATTTTAACATCATGACTACATGTGCAATATGCTATGAACAAAACTTGCCGCTGTTCACATACCTGAACAAAGGTTTCAGTCAGCTTCTCTTCATTAACCTCTAAGATGATATTTTTTATTTCTTCATAAGGCATACGTAGAGAACCCAAAAATATTGCTGAAAGTCAGAAAGAAATAATTAGAATTGAAAGACCAAAAAGCTAGATGCAAGGACGCAAATTTAAATTCCAGCAACTCGAAAACAATCAAATTAACATAAAATGAAAGTTTCCTTTATAAAACATTACGTGAAACACATTAATTCTATCTATATTATAAATCTTTTTTCTAAGAAATGAAATTGTGATAAGAGTTATATGTTTTAGCAGTCACAGTTGCTCCTGAGTGGTGTTATTACCTGCCAAAATAAAGTCCCAGTTTTAAGAATAGCAATATTTTTGTATTAGAATCAAAATATACTTGTTCAGCCATTAGAAGATTTCAGTGTCCATATGTTTATCTAACTATTTTCAATGACTAGAATTAGTAATTTGTCGAATAATCACTTACTATTCTTTTTTTAAAAAATCCTTATCGTAAAAGAAGCAAAACAACCTAAGCGCTTATAAAAGAGGCTATATGTATTGTACACACTTCAATAAAGGATTTCTCAAAGTAATTTGATCTCACGCTCTTCTAACATCTCAGCAGAGCCCTGTTGTAAAAACAGGAAAAAATCCCTAACAGACAGATTAACATACTGTTTCTCCATGAAGCACTGTATATTCCACCCAACTACTATGGTAAACTCCCATGCAACCACATTTTCAGTCCCTGGTTTGAATTTTTATATCACTCATGTCATAGCACATTTTCTGCTTAGAAAATTTTATTCATGATTATGGTAATGAACAACACACAGATTTGGTTTTATATACTTTTTTTATATACTTGCTCTGTCACAAATGTACATGAGCTAGTGACATTTTATGATATATCTCATTCAAATAAAAGTGTACTGCCCTTAAAAATAAGAAGGTAAAGAGGTGAGGCTATTTTCCTTAAAAACAGTATTATTTATTCCTAATTTATCTTATTTGGCAATATTCTCTTTAGGAGTCCAGCTGCCACCGTGCTCTTTCAGCACTGCACTAAGCAAAACGTTATCAGAGCTGTGGGCTGAGAGGTAACCTAAATCCTACCAATGCTGACTTCCCTGAATCAGTGACTGTAATTTAATTATATTGCCTGTCTAAAGCAATTACAGAAAGAATCAACATTCTCAGTACAAAGACAATATAATTCATTAACATTTAAGTCTACAATGTTTGCTTTTTTTTGTTACATTTAGACTTTCCGAAGTTGTATAACGCATTTAAATCATACATATATGAAACTTTCCTAAGCTAAAAAGATAGAAATTGGCTCACATTGCATATTTTTAGAAAAATATTATAGATGTAAACAAAGGAAGATTTAAGAATAGCCTTGTAGACAAGATAATTACATATTCACCTGAAATATCTGACATCACTTACATAAGTTCTGTGAAGTTTTTCCATCCAAAACTCTTAATACTTTGTTCTTTTTCTTTGACTGTTCTATTTTCTTTTCTTCTTGCTTTTCTACTGCCTTTTTAGCTGTAAAAAAACAGTATTTATCAAATATTACAACTCTTAAAAGACTAATAGCAACTTAGACAGCAAACCATAATCGTACATTTATAAGAATCAGCTCAAAAGTGAATTCTTCGCCTAGATGTACCGTAAAATATATGAAGAAGCAAATAACATCTATTTATAAGAAGCAAAATAAAAATATTACTAAAACAATGCCGTTTTTGTGTGTGCACTATCAAGTTGTTCATTATTTTAATCCACACATTCTGCAATCTTGAGCTCCAGTTTATTGCAAACACCTTTATAAACACATTGAATAAGTACTACCCCAAAGCACATGAGTGCCCTCTGTTGAAACACAAATACCATTTGAAGTTCTTCATTCAATAAAATAAAGTATTTCACACTTACCACACTATAGATCTGCACAGGTAGGTTTTAACTATTAATTGTCATTGATTAGTCTATTAGTCAACCTTGGGCATTTTCATACCAGCATAAGCTAATCTAGTCCAAGACCATTTCCTCATCCCCAGTCATCTCTAAAAAGCCTAAGGCAGAAAAAGCTAAAAAGAAATGACAACTCTACAACAATGCACTGTGTGCTCTACCCTTTCTCCTACTATTGTTTTGCATGTACATATGACCAACTCAACTTATACTTGAACAAGGACAGAGCTACACAAAGTTTTTTTCCAATTTCATCCACAGACAATACTTGAAACACTCACCAGCGCTGACCTGATAACTATAACGTGCTGCAGTTCAAAATCCTTAAGTGACCCTCCATGAACTAACCAAATATTTATTACTACTTTTTCCCCTCAGTTAAACAAATAGGTATTCAAAAGCCAGAAATAAAATAAAAATCAGTTTAAAAACAAGTTTTCCCATGATAATGCAATAAACATTATGAGCTCTGTTATGTGAACAGAAACTACTGAAAAGCATGAACTTGAGTCTGCTGTGACAGTTAGAGAAATGACTTAAGAAAATAAGTGACCTATTCATAGCTTCATCTGTTTAAGAATGCAACCTTCCGGATCTCCATGAATAATGAAGTCTTTAAGTAAACATGGTGAAGAACACATCGCCACTAATTCAGTCATTGACTACTCCTGTCATGTCGGTTGTGAACAGAAGATGACATACTTGCTCCGTAATTAGCTAAAAGAAAATAGTCAAAGGCAGAATTCATCTCTTCATTCTTGAAATACTGCAAGGCTAGCCAAAATGTTCGGTATTCAATAAGCAAAACCAAGGGACTAAAATACTCATGTTACCACGTGATACTTCACATACACCTGACCAGAAATAGCTAGAGAAACATATCTGTGAGAAAGAATTTAATGACAAGGACGTTACATGAGCCCAATAAGTAACCCAATGGATAAAAACTGGGTTGGACAGGGTCAGTTTTTAAATCATAGGGTAGGGGTTTATTTATTTGTTTGTTTAAGAGACCCATATAAAATGAGCTGACACAGAATTCTTAACAGTACTCATCAAATAATTCATTTTCAAATCTCTCTCTCAACTGTTATCAGACTGCAGTCCTCAAGGGGTTGTGAAACTAGTAGCCACAGTTAGAACACACAACTCCAGATCTTCAACAATTCTATAATAAACAGCTATTTTTATGTGCATCAGCCTGAAGGGCCGTTAACACAATCACTTATAAATCACCCATTATATAAAAACTATATCTAGGTTAGATTAAATCTTTTCCATTTGGAAAAGACTAAAGATTATTTCCAAAGGTTCTAATCTTTTCAAGCATGTGACTAAGAACTTGTAGTTTCCTTTATGCTAAGTCACAATAAAACAAGGAGAAATACCTAAATCAATGCTTACTTGACTGCAAAATTGCAACTCAACATCAACACCGATCTTACCATCTTAAGACTTACAAGAGACAGAAAATTACTAGAAATTCTTCTACATGAAGAGTGCAAATGAGATGACTTATGCTGGAAAGTACATAAAATATCAGAGTGCTAACAAAAGCCACACCTTCCCCATTCTTTCATAGTTCCTCTTTCTCCCGCAGATCATTCAGTCCATTTTAGCAGTGGCTTAACTGCAGCACAACCATGAATTACAGAAATGAAAAAAATAACTGAATAAAATAACGCTACTTGATAAGTTTTAAAATCAAAATACTACAGCTGGCCAATCTCCCAAACCTTTGCAAGAATTCCTTTCACTATGAGATCCAGCCAAAGGTAGAGCTGAATAAGGATTTTATGGACTGTACCTGAAGCTTTACTCCAAAGGCTCCATCCTCATTTAAAATCTCTGTTGAAATTGACAGCAACTTCTAAGTACTCTGCAAAAAATTTGTCTCTCCATTTTTAAGCATGCTAACAGCTTTTTGCTACTTTAATGTCAAGTTTGATCCAACAGCCTTACAAATTCAAGGCTCACCTCTTTTTCTTCCAAGAATACATTAACCAAACTTATGTCAGAGCTTGCCTGCTTTATCAGCTATGAAATGATGGCAGGATCTTTTACATACACGATTAACACTATCCAGATCCTTTTTAGCAGGCCACTATCTCCTTCACCAATTCTCAGTAAGAGCCCAGAAGTATTCTGGCATTCTGTGAAGGAGGCCTACATATCAGCACAGCAGGGTTCAGACTCCAAAAGGCCTGTCAAATAGTCCTTATTTCAGATCACAATCTGACAGTGCAAAGTATTTCTTTTCTTTTTAAATATCCTGCTCTACATCTCTATCTCATCATGAAATTAATTCCTTTTCACAGATATTTATGCAGGTGAACATGCAGATTTCTCTGCAGATGTAATATACACAAATGGGTGCACACGCAGGTGTGGACTTGAATTTTGTTTCGAAGAAAGAAAATGATGGTTGCATATAAAACCAATTCTCCCTTCAGACTGGAAGATTATTATTTTTCTCTCAAATTATCATTAACAATCAATCATAAAAGTGACAAAACACGTACTAATGCACACATATTTTACACTGGTTACACCTATACCATGTTTTGGTTGGTTTCATTTTACCATCTAGCTGAAGCTGAGAGGAGAGAGAAAGAGAGCCAATACAGTCAAGCAGAAAGGAAGTAGGGTAATTTAAACACGGGCAGATGTTTCATGTCCTTGGAGACATGAAAATACGGATCTAAACTATCATGTTGTGTAAACCGCACTGTTTTTTACATTCAGAAATTAGTTCTTCTGTGTTATTAAACAAATTTGTTTATCAGCATTAGAAGGAAAAAGCTGATGCAACATGCTGAAAGGGGTTGTTTTCTGTTGCTCCTGTATTATGCAATCAAACCATGTGCACCTTAAGTGGTTACCTTTGGTGATACCTTCATCTGGGACCTAATATAATGCCACAAAAAGGTCACTATTTGTCTCATGTTCATTTGAGACAGTCTTCATCAGTTCCAGATGCCCGTGTAGGGTCTAAACAAAAATGACACTAAATAGTGTAATATGAATCCAAAATACTTTATGCTAGACTAATGATAACCATGACAAAGAATGTACACAAAGATGTTGAAATACTTCAGAGACTTAATTAAAAAAAATAACAAAAAAAACTTACTGCCAGCACTTCTGTACCAAAAAAGCAAGCACACATGGCTCCAAAATTATTGTTCTACACCTGTTCATTAATTTATCTACTGAATATCATTATGTGATGACATTTTCAGAAACTTCATAGAACTTCACTTAATGCTTATAGAGCTGTTAAATCATTTAATTCCACATTGAAGTTTTCAGTTTGTGTTAACCCTCTACTTTATTATTTATTGATTAGCTTAACAATAAAAATCCTTATTCATGAATATGGTTAGGATCAAAATTAAAGCGAAAATGGAATTAGTGTTTAACATTTTATTGTCACGTTGTATCTTCTCAGTCTATATTTTTGTATTTGCATTATCAGAATAGTCACATTTTTTCATAAAAATAACATTCTGAAAAGAAGCACTATGTACTAAAGAAAAAAAAGGAGGGGAAGCAAAGATGTAGTTGATGTAAGCGGACTTCAGTCTGTCAGAACCTGAGCTGTAATTTTCTCTATTTTCTCTTAAGTCTGTCCTCACAGTGAACAAAAGCCCATTTATTGCCATGGGAAATGAAAGACTAAGTTCATCTTATTTCCATCTGGTAGATGGCTTACCAGCTGCATTTACTGGCATTAGACAGCAAAGGTAAATACACAAAAGAAATTATTTCTTACTCTTTTTACCAGGAAAAAAACAACAAAGCTAACAGGTTCAAGAATATGGAGAAAAAATAACTGCCAGAACAGTTTTTAAGGGCTATATTTCTCTCTCACTTTTTCTCTCCTTCTCTCTCACTCAGTATACACACAAAATGAAAGATATATGTAGATACAGAAATAAATTATATAGAGAGATCTATAAAATACAGGAGTATCTTCAACAACTAAAGCTATTTATTACACTGAGATATTTGTTCTGGGAAAAATAAAAACAATCCCATGAAATAATGTGGAAGAAAACTGTAATAAAGAGTTGGGAATGCCAAGTAAATGGGTATCCAATATGTTCTGAAAGCCACAGAAAGGTAACTGAATTTTACTAGAACTTCCTTGAACTTGACTAAATTGATGAGCATGGAAAACTGTTGATAAGTTTATACTTTCAACAACATCACCAAAGACATGGTATTTGCAGAGGTACTCAAGAACAGGAGTAAACTAGACAAACATTTCAGTTGGGAGGGGCCTTCAGGGTCCATCCAGTTCAACCTTTATTGCTTCAGGGCTAAAAGTTAAAGCATATTATTGATGCATTATCCAAACAACTGTTGAACTTTAGCAGACACGGGGCACCAAACATTTCCCTAGAAAGCCTGCTCAAGTGTTTGACCACCCTCACGAGGAAGACATTTTTCTTAAATGTCCTTTCTAAGCTCTCAGTTGCACAACACTGTGCATTCCTGCACATCCTATCAGCAGTTCCCAGGAAGAACAGATTAGTACCTTCCTGCACGCATCCTCAAGAAGTTGCAGAGAGCCACAAAGCCTGCTCTTAGTCTCTATTCCTCCAAACTATACAACCCCCATCCTGAGCCCATCCTCACAGGACATGCCTTCCAACCCTTTAATTAATTTTGCTACCATCCTCTGGATCCTTTCAAGGACCTTAACACCCATTTTATATTGTGAAATCCCAAACTGCACACAATATTCAGAGTGTTGTAAATGTATCGGGATAATCTCCTCTTTTGACCGGCTGGCTGTGTTGTGTGTAATGTACTGCACAATGCAGTTTGCCTTCCTGTCAGTGCACACTGCTGGCTCTTGTTGAGCCTGCTGTCAACAAAAGTCAAAGCTGATGAAAGTCAAAGAAAGGTAGAGAGAAAGGAAAGCTGTACATAATGTAATCTCAAACTTGCACTTATTCTCTCCCCCCACTGATACACCAGCAATAAATCCCTCAATTTTCTCACCACACAATTTCTTCAATCAAACAGAAGCACAGCAAGTACCCATGGCCTGGTTAGCACAGCTGGCTCAGACTGTGAACTTGCAACAGCCACTTGTTTCAAGTTGAGTAGACAAAATACAACCATTGCTTTTGTACAAAAAACAGCAGGAACTCTGAAAAGTTTCTGTGTGTTCAAGTAAGCAAAGCTAGATCATAAGTGCAAATATGTCTAGAATGGGTGAAAGGTCAGACAAAGGCAATAGCAAATCGGAAAACAACAGTGCAAGTTGAAGAGAGCAGTCACCAAGGAGATAATCTTATCCAATACTGTAACTGATGGAACTTAAGAGTACTTCATGGCTCACACATAAAAGACTCTGGGAGATGCCAGGGCCCTGCTTTTGGATAGTGCTCAGCACAGCTGAAACCACAACTCTTCTCCTGGACTGCATCACCTCCCCTGCAGAATGTGTTAAGTACAATGTCACACATTCATACGCGTAATTGCATTTACTGTGATTAAAGCAGTTTGGTACCCAAAAATATTTGGTTCCAACATGGTCATTCAGACTGAAAATGTCACAAACCATTTTCCTGTACATCCAGAGATGAATACAGGAGCATTAACAGATGCTGGCCACACCCCTTTGTCAATCAGATCAGCAGCTGTGTGGTTTCATGTTTATTCCCAATGCCACCTGGCATTTTCCAGTTCACCTAAAATCACTCAGTTATCAATTCCTCAAGTAAAATTAATTAAGCACTCCTGCTGTCACTCTGTCCTTTTTGCAATCAGAATAATCAAATAGCTAATGCAGCATTAAAAAAGAAACAAAACAGTAAACAATTTTATTACAAATAAAGCAAGCAATTGATCTGAAAGTAGTTCTTAGTTTGAGATCACAAGATAAAAAAGCAGCAGGGGGAAGAAACATGGAACATCTCTTGACATCTCATATAGTTTTTGCCTAATTAATGTAATCAAGCCGGAGGAAGTGACATCAACCTAACGTATTCTGCTCCAAGGAAGAGAAAACTCCTGACTTAGTTTTATAAATAAGCTCTGTTAAAAGAACAGCAAGGGTACTGTATTCTTATTTACACTTCTAGAACAAGTGACTGCTATTGCATTTCTCCATCTCATTTAAGGAATATGTTAAATATTTTTGTTCTATTAACATTGCCCTAAAATGGTTGCAAATAGCCTAATTTTCAGCTGCCATTTGACAAACTGCATCAGTAACTCATGCAGTTAAGTTACATAGTTAAAGCATACTTTAATAAACATTTTGTACTGGAGTTGCTTCCAGCCTTCTATCAACACATGCCTGGAGGACTGAATAAATAGCAACAATTAAGCAAACACAAATGGTCACAAATACATGCAAGTATTCATCCTGAGCATTAGAAATCAAACAGCAGGCAAACTGACTGAACTGAAAATATCCTCAGTGGGCTTACTTAACTGTGTTGTACCATGTGTTGTAGGAAGCTGAACTAAAAGCTAGCAGCCTTTTCCATTAACTCTTTTATCACATTATCTCCATAATTATTTCTATGGCACAAAGACCCAGAATTCTCCACGCTATTTCTCCCTTTGCCACTGCCCATATTTCAACATCCACTACAAAAACAAAAAAGATGGCTTCCTCTAAGAGTAGCCATTTAGTCTCAATGCGTGTTACCAGTTAAGATTAGCCAATGCATTTTAACTGTAACGTGGCAAGTTTTCACGTGAGTCACAGAAAATATCTGTCCAAGTATCTAAAACACAGCCTAAAAAGGCAGCTTTAATTCACATAGTCACATGTCTGATCATTTACCCTTCTCTTAGATATGAGGTTATCATCACTGAACCACCAGATATAATAGTGTCCAGCATTTTCCAGACCAAAGAATAATTAAAGTAAAATAAAACACTGAAGAACTATCACATTTCATCAAGATTTTCATAAACTGAATTGCAGTTATTATTAGAGCAAAAATATTTAAATGGAAAGTTCAGCCACTGTTCCTCTTACCTAGGCTTATAAAAGGCATATCTTTTCCAATGAAGACATGGATGTGAATTTCATATTCCATATGAGTTTTAGAAATAATGAAGTTAAAAAATCCAAAGATCCAAAAATCTTATTATACAACCAAGTTACACTTTGGTGTTTAATTGCACCAAGTAAAGCTTTACAATAAATAAAGCAGGTGGCTCCCCCCCCCCCCCCCCCCCCACACACACACTGCACTATTAATTTCCTGTTTAATTGCTAGAAATCATATTTCCAAATGCATATATCAAATATCCTCCCCTTTAAAATGATACTTCTATCTAGTTTTAAAATAAATTCACATAAAAAACTGTTTCACTAGTATATATTTAAATCTCCAATCCCTACATCTGCTTATCATCTTAAGATTTTCTGTAGTTAAGCATAACATGGTACAACCTGATTCCAGTCTGACTTAAACAGTAAACTTATGGGGCACTACCCTTCTGTTGACTTGAGAAATATGAGAACTTTGATTTCATGATTCCTAAAAAGAACTTCATTCTCCCACTAATTTCAAGTTGAAAAGGAAAAAAAGAAAAAGTTACTGTGCCTGAAAAAAATAGGTATTATTAATAAAAGTGGTAATTAGGTGAAATTTACAGTTGTATTAAAAATATCAATAGGAAAATCTTAAAAGGGATACTTCCAAAGTATATATTCATAGGGGAAAGATTATATTAGAATCATTGAACTGCTCAGTTTGGAAATGACCTTAAAGATCATTGAGCCCAACCACAACCTAACACATACTACCCTAACAGCCCTCCACTAAACCATGGCCCTGAGCAGGGACATATTAAAAACAACAGGAGAAATATCTTCCATAAGAAGAACAGAAATATTAGAAGCTGAGAAGTTCTCAACCACCCACTAAAATAAAAACACCAGGCTTAACTGGCCTGAAGACAGTTCTCTATAGCTGCCTTCTAAAAGATGTGACCTGAAAGATTTCTTCGAGTCCCAGTATTTCAAAGAGTATTCAAAACACCCACACACTCAGTAAACATACATGCAATGATTACCTGCCTTCAAGAGGTAAAAGATAAATTACTTCCACAGTAAAGGATTACTCTCAGGGGACCCAATGTCATCTGAAATCTGGAAAGAACTCTCTAACTCCAGTGTGGCGTAAGAAAGCAGCATTTCTTTATTCCTCACAGTATGTACCAGGTGACTTGACAAAACAAGCATGTACTATCAGAGTTCAAGTTCTACATTTAGACAGCTAAGACACACACATGTTTTACACTGGCATACCTATTCAGTCTTTCACTCATTAGTTTATGTTGATATATGGTAATATCCCTCTGGGCATGCACTGATCCATCAAAGGTAGTCATACAATTTCTTCCTTTCTCCCTATTTTCCCCATCATCAGCTTCATCAGAGACTTTTTGCTGACCTCTAGCTGATTTTCCCTAATTTGGCAAACTTCCACTGCTTGTTGGGCCATAATAAGCAATGTCCAAAACAATATATGTGAAATCTGAGGACAGAGTCCTTGTACTTTGAACCTGCAGAGATACAAGTAGTCTATCATGACTCCAGTGAAGCAGAAGGCTGTTCAAACAGCAAGCAAAGCTGAAATAAATGTCTTACAAGTAACACTCATTGACTCCTTTTGCTAAACTTAATACATTGGTCCTTAATCTAATAATAATGATCCCTATCACTAAACCAACCTACATCACCAAAAAAAAGCAGATTAAGATAGTCATATCACACACAACTCTCAACCATACTAATAGGCTTCACTATTCCCCTGAGCACATTTAAATCCTATGCACAATGAATCTGTATTTTATTTTAAATTTAAGACTCAATTTATGCTTTGCTTACCTTCATTTACTAAAAAGGTAACGTTTTAGGACGAATTATAAAAATGTTTTAATCACAAAAGCAAAAAATTTTTAGAAAACCTCCAAATTCCCTCCACAAGAACTACAGTCCAGAACACTCCAGAGACTTTCACATCAGTTTATGAAAATCAGCCACTTTATCATATTTATATCATTCTTTTAGAAAGCCTAAGTCACACATTCCTTTTTCTCCCACCTCCCCACACTGGGAAATTTTTATTAGTTTGAAAAAAAACTATATTCTTACTTTAAAACACTTCATTGCTTCAGATTCCATAAGTGTTGTTTAATTTCATCTTTACATCCTTGAGGGATCATTGACAAGTAATTCAATAACTCAACAAAATTAACTTTTTATCTGCGTATGTATCTACTATTTTAAATTTCTCAACAAATTTAGAATGTTAATAGCATGATTGTTCACTCAATGCTTTAGAAAGTTTTTTTTTTTTTTTTTTAAATGTATCTATCTCCAAAGAGCCTTAATTCATTTAGATAATGGATCTATCTCAGTCTATGTATACATAGCAGACATTTTTCCAATGAAAGATATTCCATTCAAAGCACCTCTTGATAATATTACAGCTTCAATAGCGAACAATCAAACACAAGTTGTGATCTCAAAAGTAGATGAGGACCTTTTAGGAGGTGGGTCAGCAAAAAAGATTGATCAGTTTTTGTAAAGTTAACATGGAGTTGTAGGGAAAAAGTACGGTTTTCACTGGTTGGCTTTTCAAAATATTTAAACAGAACTAGTCCATGAACACCCAGCTTCATGGCTGAACTTCAGCTGAAGAACCAGTGTTACAACGCTCAGCTCATAGCTGGTAAATCTGCTTGGCTCATGGCGGTGACTGTGTTGAAAAATAGCATTTTATAGCTAAGAATTCACACTAACAAATATTTTTATTGTGCTCTTTGCAACTGTTGAAGTTTCTGTGGAAATAAATAGGAGGCATTACTTTCGGAGCACTATGTCCTTGCACAGGGAAAGACTAATCACACTTGAGAAAAATTTCCATAGATAGTTTTTCCTTAAACAAGTTGTTAATACCATCTCAAAAACAACATGGAATAGTCTATTTAATCACATTCTGAGTGCATAGCATCAAATTACATACTTTTTTTCCTATTATCTGACTTTCTTCCCTATGTAAAAAACGAAATTGAAATGAAAAAAAATCTTAAATAGTGTCTTAATCTTTTTCCTGCTTTGACATTAGAGAAACCATTCTTTCATGCCATTTTTTTTTTTTTTAACCAATTCATACAGAATAAATTTAATTCCAGGAATACATATAGATTTTTATTTGAAAACAAACACTTTAAAGATTCTTTGATTCAGCTCAACTTCTGAATTTTTTTTTCTTTGAATTCATAGAAAAAAAAGATACTCTGTAAGAGCATTATAGATCAAGACTACTTCATGAATGTATTCATATTTCATGTTAATTAGTCCTTGTACACAATTCCTTTCCCTGGTGTGCTTAGTACATGTGTCTCTGTCCTCAACTGCTCATTAAACGTGCTATAGTTCATTTGAGCTCTGCATCACTGAGACTGAAATAGACATTTCAGAACACATAACCTGCCTTTCCTCCTCTGCTGTGCTTTATAAAACCACTGCAAACAGAAGCTTTATTTCCCTCAGAAAAACAAGGCATATGGCAATATGTTCTTGATACACACTAGCTGAGTCACCATACAGAAGACTGGAATTCCAAATGTCTTGAATATACGTTTGTCAGTAACACACACTGTGTAGAAATCCTAACTGTTCTCTAATGGGGATTTCTGAGATCATAAATATAGGAAAAATACAAAACAAAACATGTATTTCACCGTCTCCTCTCTTTTCTCTTGACATATTTTTTTAACAGGCAAAATTGAATCTTCTCCATCGCTCCTCAGTACTTCCACTTTTACTTCCTGGGCACCTCAGTCTGACACATTCATAAGATCTGAATGTTGCCACCCAAACATTGAGATAGCACAACTAAAACACCACCACCACTACATCATTAAAAGTGAGATTATTATTATTATTTTAGGTCTCATTTTGGCTCATTTGGCTATTTCTACACAAATATCTTCCACATTTTTAGCACCCAAAACATCGCTGCACAAATACACCAGAACACCCACACCCAGTTTTCTGAAAAATCAGCTCCTTTCCAAAAATCAGATTTTCGTGAAGAAAATACAGAGGGGAGATCATTAGTTTGTTATGCATTTACAGTCACCAAGTGATTTCCAAACATTACTGGATGTGAACCAATAAATGCCTAAAATTATTCAAGCAGCCTAGCTGTATTTTACACAGAAGGATTCAGATTAAAAAATTATTATGCACCCGGAAACAAGAAAGCAGTCCTCCATGAATCTGACTGCTGAATCTTGTTGAGAAAACTACTAATTTCAATTTATTGTACAGCAAAGCAGCAGTTTTAGTTCTTCACTATTTTAATAAAAGTCTTCAAAACCAGCTTCTGTTCAACAGGTTTCTTAACCAAAAGATGGTCTTACAGGAAGCACATATATACAAGACATCCTCTACAATCTGAATTCCATTTTATCTACAACATCAAATATGAAGGACTGAAGCTGGCAAATATTTTCTCCTAATTGGAAACTTTCAGTTGCTGCAGCCGCTTCAGAGTGCTCCTCTCTTTTCAGTAAGAGAGGCATCCATACAACAAAAGTGGGTGTCCCTGAACATCTACCATTTGCATAGTGGCTTCCTCATTCTAAAGAATTCACATGTGCTAAAACAGAAGTAATTCTTAGGAGGTGGCCTCATCTATGATTTTCCTGAGCAATATCCCAGCTGCAGTAAAACTACATACATCATTCTTACGCCAATCTGAAAACCATGCTTCTCTGCTCATATATAAAAACTTGCTTAGAAAATAAACACCTGTCAGGCAGTAAACATTACATTTTAGTACCTAATAGTGTGCCCCGGTGGCGCAGTGGTAGGAATGCCAGTGTTGCAACACCGGAGGCCCGGGTTTGAATCCCCCTGTGGTGCAAGTGGTAGAAGTGCCGCTCTGCTACACAGGAGGCTCGAATCCCGGGAGTTGGACCCGATGATCTCTAAGGTCCCTTCCAACCTGCACGATACTGTGATACTGTGATAATACAAAACTGAACCTCCTGTACACAAATCATGTAGGTTTGCTTGGTTCTAATGTGTTTTGTTTTCTTTATTTCCTCCTCTCATCCTTTTTCTTCTTAATATTTAAGGAAAGACTCATTATCACTATCTGTTTCACAGTGCTCAATGCAGTTTAGAGGCAGGAAATGTTTCATTGGTTTTCACAGCCAATCTTTTTTTTCTTCAGAAACACTGTTACACAATTACTTTTAAGATCAGTTAAGAATGATCCCCTTCCTTGCAAATAACAAAATAAAAATAAATCACCAAAAATCCATTTTTATATAAATGTATATGAAATAGTAACATTACAGACATCAGTTCACCGAGTCAAAAGAAACTATTCCATCTCCTATTTGACAGTGGTAATGGGATAAGTCACTGAAAAGAGAAAAACAAAGAATGGCAAACCACTCTCTTGTTTTTACTTCATAATGCTTGAACTTATTGTTGACAAAAAATAAATCAAACACGTTCAAAGATGAAAACAAATCAGACTACTTCTATATGAAGCTCAGATATCAATCTGCTGACATAAACAGTCAGCCACATTAAATTCCTTTAAAACACAGAAGTACTTGGTTGCCTACACCACAAAGCGTTATTTTCCTTTGCTTTGAATTCAGATTTCTGAAAATGTGAGGGTAATAAAAGAATGAAAAAGATATGCTGAATTAACCAGTAGAGCAAGGGAGCCACCTGCAGTTTGGAATTCAGAAGCAAATTCAATGAGTTAAACTCTTTTTTCTTTCACCAAGATAGTGCCTATAGTGGAGCTAGCACAACATAACTGCATTTAATACTGTTTTTTGTACTGAACTGGGTCTAGTATTCCTACAGTTATAAATAGAGAGCTGTGCTACAGGAGTTTTGTACAAAACTTAACTTTTACAAGCTTTAAATGAATTAAGTGAATTTGATATGGGTTTCTTAATATACACAGGTTTCTATGAAAATAATGCCTCCATATTTATCACCATGGAAACTGCAACCGATACAAAGAACTTAACAACACTAATATTTGATCAAGCAAATTCTCAGCTACAGAAGACTTTTTCAACACAGTCACTACCATGAGCCATGGGCTTTCACCAGCAATGAGCAAGAGCCTGCATACTGACTCCATACAAATCTGTACCAGCAGTGGTGATTCACTTCCTTTTTTCCTCCCTCTTCTCACTATCTGATAGATGCGTGAACAGGAAAAGAACAAGAGGTAGTACAGAAATAAAGAATGCAGAGAACTGTGCATTAAGCTACTGCTTAATAATCAGCTATATAATTGGCAACAATAAGATTTTATGACTTTTTCCTGATCACCATTTTAAAACTGAGCCACAGAAGTTTTAGAAATTGCCTTCAGATGTAGATACCACAGCTAGGACTTCAGTATTAGGAATTTAAATTTTCATGTACTAATTGCCAAAACAATAACATATCAAAATAATATATTGAAATATAAAAAATATAAACCTAAATGTTTTGTTCAATAATATTTGGCATACAAGTTTTGTTTTTTTTTATTTTTCCTTGTCCCTTCTCAATCAGATTCCACGTAGAAAGTACAAACTCAGGTATTAAAACCTGACTTCAATCTTCAAAACATGCATCAAAATTGTTGTTGAATTATATTTTAAGTCTCATCATAAAGAAGCAACGGAATTCTGATCAACGAGTTTTCCCTTGAGATAAGTTGTATTGGATAATGAATTCTGTACTGGAACAATCCCAGTAGTTACAGACTATTATGTACTAATTACTACCTTTACAGATCTACTGTACACATAATTAATTTCTTCAGAGTACTACTATCATTCTTGACTGGCAAAATACACAACCTAAATTACAAGAGCCAGAAATTAACATGATCCTTTAGGGAGAAGGCATTAACTTGCTTTGTAGCGTTTTGCAATTAGACTATCAATCAAACAGTGAAAAGTGATTTTGATAGCAGCAGGCCAGATACATTGGATACTGCCACATTATAACAAAGTTATTTGTGCCATAACATTTTGATCATTCATTTCTACTTAACAGAAGACACAATTATGTGCCTTTGATACGCAGAACACTGAACACCAACATACAGCCTTTGAGATCATATTTCACAGCCATCATGCTGCTGTTGATAGTGCTCTCAAGTAGGTAGCTGACTATATAGTTTGATATCACTTAAGGACATAAAAAGTAAAACCAACCAATTTCTTTTCTAGTCAAACAGCATAACAACTTGCTTACATGATTTGAAAGATTCGCTATTGTTCTGTTATTGGCAGGAACCAATGTTCTTGCTTATATTTAAAAAGTAGAATGAAGATTAGCAGCAAAATATAAAACTGCTTAACACTATTTAATCCAGCTAATAATGATAGTGCATTAAGTTTATATCACTTCCTCTTTATACTCATTTCTACTACTCTATAAATTTCTGGATGATACAGTTTCACAATTAACCAAGTCAAAAGGAAAAAGTAACTAGCTGGAACGTAATACTATCTGTAACCTTATCCTTTGCGCAGCCACACAAGGAAACACGTATATGGTTGCCCCACTTCTTAATATTACTCAGCTTTTAAAACAAGAGGCATCCATGCATTTCCAAAGATATCTGATCTGAAATATCATTTATTTGTCAAAATGGTCCATGAGGCTGTAATCACCATTTCTATCTCTACATCTGGAAGGACAACTACAAGCTCAAAACATTCATGTAAGATCTTCAAAGAAAATCTGAAACCCTGGAGTCCATTCATCCTAGAAACCCTTAATGGGTATTCAGATTCTTAATTTCTTTTGAAGAAAACAGAAGCAAATCCTTCAAGATTGTACTAAAACCTTAATTATTAGATATCAACTCAGTTCGAAGGCCAAGATCTCAAAATCTTTTTAGATCCTACAGAGAATACTTCTTAGCACTTCCCCTGTTTTCATAGTCACGCTCAATAACTTATTTTATAGACTGAATACTACAGTTTCAGTGTTAGCAGTAATTTAAACCTTTCTAAAACACACATGATACATCTATATTAAATATCTAATGTTGCAACAGCAAATAAAGAAGCAACCCCATACTTATTGTTTAAATATAGTTAGATCAATATTCTGTTTTCAAATAAAATAGTTTTTACTAGTCAAGGATCACTGTCTTTTACTTCAGTTTTTACTCACTCTCATGGAATACAATGTAAACACTAAGCCATCAGAATAAGATTTTTTTTTTGAAGACTGTTATTCTTCTCCCACTTCGCATGTATTTGCTTATATATTGACTGCTCTCTAAAGGATATAAAATGCATCTCTATTTCTTTACTGCTCCTGCAATATACTGAGAAACCACACCAAAAAAAACAGGACTAACAAAGAAAAAAAAAAATCCATGTTAGATTATGCTTTAATATTTTGGTAACGAATAAGCCTGGTGATCAAAGGCAAAGGGTAAGGGACCACTTCTCTTTCCCCCCAGTTTTCTAACTGTGCAACTAGGTCAACATCAACTTCCTCACAAATGAAACTGAAAACTACGTCAAAATTTTAAGAAGGGTTTTATTTTCCCCCAGCATTTCTAATGAAGAAGCTTTTTCAGGAATTCAGAAAAAATTTCTTCACATTGCTGATGAAAGAATTCAGCTCAAGGCAGAATCCTGTCACTTGCATTAAGAAGGCCTTCAATCTATCGTAAATATTATCTGCTATCATGGGATCTTCTCCATGATGGGTTACTAGGTTTGCCATCACAAAAAAAACAGCAATGAACTCCACATTACTTTAACCTTATGGCAAAGCTATGTAGCCTTTTAACATGCGATGAACCTGAAGTATTTTTTAATTCATCTATAGGCATTTGCAATTAGCAGAAAAGCTATTTAGCTGACATAATGAATGATATCACTTGTACTTGATGAAAGCTCCAGCAGTTTTTATTTTCACTTTACTGTTCTCCCCAGTAGTTAAACAAAGCCTCTCCACATGGCAGTCCAGTAAAAATCTGTAAAATATCTGACACTTTCCTAAGGTATTGTGCAAAGTTTAAAGTATTCACTCACACATTCATTCTACAGAAAACTTATTTAGACATTGATCACCAAAGCCAGTAATAGTATAATTTATCTTAAATAGTACATAGCTTTCAGGGAAGGTGATGCTTAGATTATTTAAATAGTATAATAATACTATATAATAAATAATATTTAAATAAAAAGCATTTAAATATTAATTTAAGGCCAATATTTCAAGAAGAATTTTTCTTAAATGAAAACTCCATACAGTATTCCACATTACAAAAAAAAAAAAAAAAAAAGCAAATGCAAAGAGTAAAACTTATGTCTCCAAGATATGACACAGGCAGATATTAAGTTTATCCAGTTTGCACTTAAAGCCCACCAAGACAATAGTTCATAGCTGCAAAGTCTCAAACTAGTGTAACTGATCAGTAAATACCTATGGAGATAAAACACTTCAAGGAGACAGCTGTGCAAAAGCTACATGCTCTTGAGAGTTGAGGGAGAATGGAATGATTGACCAAAAGCTTTGCAATAAATTCTGAACCTAACTCCAAAAGAAGGAACAAGAGTGTAGTTTCTGCTGTAGACAGATAGCTCCTTCACCTGATACGATCAATCAGTTCTTAACTGATCATTCCCAAGTTAAACCAACAGAATACAACAAAAATACAACCCCAAATATACATGAAAACTTTCAAAAGAATAATGGTTTCAATACAGTTGGTGTCACAGAATTAAGAACACTTTAGTTATTTAAGGGAATATTTTAATTGATAAATTTTATGTCTTTGTTTTAGTTGTACAGAATTTTGATTTACCACAGCAATATGTGTACATTCATTTTAGACATTAAACCATCCCAAAATGGAAAGCAAAAAAGAACCTGGTAAGATTATAGGATATGAATTTAGATTAAGATTTAATTTGAAGATTCACATCTGTCTGCAACATATGATGCAGATTTGAGACATACTATTGCATATCACTGCTACTATCCAAGACCACAGCGTGAGATGCAATTCCTGTAATAGATGGCTATTGCTAAAATATACACTGCACATCACCTTCCTGCTTTAAAGCATTTTATGGTTCTATAACATTGTACAAAGAATAAATATGCCACCCTTGCACAGCTTTAACTCATGACATAACTTTATAAGCATGAGGCGAATTAGAAGAAAGTACCTTTCATTTGCGTTCCAAAGGTGACTGCCAATCTTGCAAATAGTTCTGGGCTTTCAAATTTGTTTTCTTCAGCTTTTACCCAAAAGCTGTTTTCAGCTATCTTGTACGGCTCGATCTGAAAGAAAAAACATCACTTACAGAGTTAATAATTATCACTTTTAATGGCAAAATTAAAGGCAGCTCTAAAAAGTTTCTAAGAAAGTTGGACTGAATTGAGTTTAGGGATGTATTATGCATTATGATTTCTTAAAGAAGCTTCCTAAACAGAAGGAAGTGATACAAAATGCCCCCAATCCACACAACTTTTGGACACAATCTTTGATTGAACAAGTTCCCCAAACTGGCTTGAAGCACATTGCTCAAGTTTGTATTTATATCTTAAGATTTATTTATTTATTTTTAATGAAGTATGCTTAAATATAAACACATTAGACTGTGCAGGTTCACATTCAGCAAAAGACAATGGTGCCCAAACGTTTCACTCGAGCAGTGTCATAGCTCCTCCCAGTGGCCATAACCCTGCCCAAGCAGGAAACTAGTCAGAAAACAGCTAACATTCCAGATAAATACCTACGGAAGATATATATAGATATATATAATATATAGGTATTATATATATCTATCTATCTATATATATATATATATATATATATATACCTACGGAAGATATATATATAGATATATATAATATATAGGTATTAACTTCCAGATAAATACTTACGGAAGTATCATTACAAGACAGACACCAATATTCTTTAAACATACAACTATTAGATATAACCAATCTAGTAGGTTTCTAAATGAGATGCTCCTAGATAACTACTTGTTGCAAACTACTCTGAAACTCTTCTTAAAAAGGTTTTGCACCTAGGTATGCAAATTTATGCTAAGTTACAATTCAGTTTCCACTACTCCTAATAGAATGGTACTTTCCCATCTGAGTCATAAGATTTACACTCTGCTTTAATACTAACAAAACTAAAAACATTCAGCAGAAGGGAAATCCAGTGAGCATTCACTCACTGATCATACTCCATGGATCCCACAGCAGCCACAGGTACGTCTGCTCAGCCTTGAAAAAAGACTTAGAGGGGGACCTTACTAACGTTCAAGTGTGGGAAACAAAGGGACAACAGCCAACCTCTTTGCAGTCTGTGTGGACAGGGCAAGAGGAAATAGCCATAAACTGAAGCACAGATAGCTCCACGCCAATATGCAGACGAACTTATTCATGGTAAGGGTGGGTGATGGAGCACTGGAACAGGCTACAGTGAGAGGTCATGAAGTCTCCTTCTCTGGAAATGCTCAATGGGCATGAAGGCCTCTAGAGGCCCCTTCCAGCACCTACAATTCTGTAATTCTGTATCATGAAAATAGGTTTGTGAGGACATGGCCAAAACAGAAAAAAATGTTTACCTATCACTGTGTATGTCCCCTAAGTCTACTGTGCATTATCTGAAACCCCACATGTAAAGAAATAATCTTCACATAGACTGCAATGAATTCTTTTGAAAAAGAATTATGTCAGAATAAAATTAGCTTCTGTCCATCATTAAACAGAAAATTCTGCCAAGAAATAGCTCATTAAAAACTCAAAATAAATTGGGAGGGACGTCAACTTCACAGCTCTAATAGAGCAATAACCTACAAGTTAAATGTTAAAACTGCATGTTGCTAAATGAAGTAAAAATTTGGATAGCTTATTTTATTTGAAAAAAGTTAAAAGATGAAAGTGACAGATAGCACTGCACTACTGAATACAAAAACCCCCAGTGTCTACAGTAACACATGTTTAAGTAATACTGTTGCTTTTACTACCTTCTGATAAGCACTGCATTAAGTGTAAGCATTTACCTTTCTCAGAGAAAAGGTAATTATCTTAAAAACAGATTCATGAAAAATACCATTAAGATGTGCTTTGTAGTATAACTACCATTGACAGGAAAGACAAAGAAAATTAAAAACACCTTTAAAACTTTTCAAACAAGGTTGTCACTTGAACAAAAGAACAAGAACAAAATAGTGCTTAATTTCCTAATTAGATGCCTTCATCTATAGTTTATTACTGTATTTATTCAAAGAACTAATATCAAAATATTACTACATATGAAAACATTTTCCTAGCAGAATGTTTTAGTAGCTTAAGTCTGTATAGTCATTAATATGGAAAATATAAAATTTTTTGTTTGCTTGTTTTACAAGGAACAATTCTTTCTCCAGTGTCTTCTCACTATTTTTTGGGGAGGAAAGTCATATTCTTACATTTCATGCAAGGCTTTTAAAAGGAAATAAAAAACAAATCCACAATCGCTTGCCAGCACAGCAGTTTCGCTCAGACTTTTTTTTTTTCCCCCCCCAATAGCATGTTCCTAGAAAGAATAACCAGAGAACTGTCGAGTTGAAACAACATCAAACTTAAAATTACAGGCTCTGAAAGCCTGGTCAACTTTCAATATTTAAGCAATAAGATCATTTACTGTATATACAAAATTCATCTTAAGGATCCCACGGATTACTTATCCCCGAGCATAATAATAATAAATTCCGAACTCTGCTTTGCATTGTCTTTTAAAATTCCATATATACATTCCTACCAAGTTTTATTTTATTTATTTTATCATTGCATTTTATTCCAAGTGACTCAAGTAAATTCCCTAAATTCGTTTCCTATTGCAACATTTTTTTCTCATGACTTAGCAATATCTGCTTCAATTATGCACACACAGCTGTAGTCATCCCTTAATTCTAGACTCTTCCATCAACTGCCAGATTGTCAAGGTTCATAAACAAAGAATTCCCAACAGTTCTCCACTCAGCTGTCAACTCCAAAATTCCTAAACCCCAGAAACACTCCAACCTACTCAACCTCTTGAAAGTAGTAGTAACACGATTAAGTACATGTTAAGTGACTATTTGATAAACCTACTTTGAACAAGACATTTTTAACTTCTGAAGTGCTTGCCCAAGAAGGCAGTTAAAAGTTACATCTGCAGATATGCACATCATAACTGACCCAGTATTACTCAAACATTTTAACAGCTGATAGCTAACCATATTCTCTGAACACAAGATGTTGTGGGCTCTTGGCAGGATAAAATCCTTGCAAGTTTTCCCCATAATGTAAGGTATCCCTGAAAACCAAAAGTCATAAGTGATTAATAAGTATTTTGGATAAAGGATGAAGAGAATTCCCCAAGTATCACGAATACTACCAACAATCTATTATAAACCCTACCATATTACCTTCTACCTCAAAAGTCACTTTTTAATTAATGGGAGAAAAACAAACATAGTAATACCTTGGACCAGTTGATTCTCTTCATAGATACTTCCACATTGTACTTTTTCTTCTCCTTCATTCCATGTGGTAATGCTGGCATCACTGGAACAGGAGCAAACGGATAACTTCCAAGAGATGGTGCTATTGGAGGCCCACCAGGTGGTGGAGGTGGAGGTACTGCTCCACCACCAGGCAGCGGAGGCGGAGGTGGAACTGAGGACCCACCGGGCAGCGGAGGTGGAGGAGGAACTGAGGACCCACCAGGCAGTGGAGGTGGTGGAGGAATTGAGGACCCACCAGGCAGTGGAGGCGGAGGAGGAATTGAGGACACACCAGGCAGTGGAGGAGGTGGTGGCGGCAGCGTTGCTGCAAGTCCACCCGGCAGCGGAGGCGGAGGAGGAATTATGGGCCCACCAGGCAGTGGAGGTGGAGGAGGAATTACGGACCCACCAGGCAACGGAGGCATTACAGACCCACCAGGCAATGGAGGCGGAGGAGGAATTACGGACCCACCAGGCAACGGAGGCGGAGGAGGAATTACGGACCCACCAGGCAACGGAGGCGGAGGAGGAATTACGGACCCACCAGGCAGCGGAGGCGGAGGAGGAATTACGGACCCACCAGGCAGCGGAGGCGGAGGAGGAATTACAGACCCAGCAGACACTGGTAGTGGTGGTGGTGGCAAGGTAATCCCCCCACTGGATACAGGAGGCGGTGGAGGTGGCACTGTTCTACCAGGTAGCAGAGATGCTGTAGAAGGTGGCACATTCACACTTGCAGGAGGATCCTGAAATTTAACAGAGCAATTTGCTTTTCATCTGAGGAGGGAAAGAGTTTTAATATGAATTTGAAGCAACTATGCTGATGTTTCATCTCAAAAATTTTACGTAATACATTGAACTCATGGATTTTCATGCTCCTTCACTACACAATTATTAACTGATTCTAGTTTAATGGAAGTAATGGTTAGGGATAAATCTGAGTGCACCTAAAAATTTCAACTGCATTAACAATAGTATAGTTGGCTTAATAACTGATTTGGCAAAAAACAAACAAACAAACAAAAAAAACAAAAAAAAAACAACAAAAAAAGCACAACTCTTGGCTTTCTTGTATAGATCTGTAACAAACACTAAAATGGGTTTGAATTAATTATAAACATAAGTTTGTATGAAAACAGCAATAAAAACCATAAGAGACTGCAGGTTACAGGAATGACGTATGTTGATAACCAAGAACACAACAAACAGCAATTTTGTTAAAAGCAGTGTAACATGTTTACTTTAAAATAAGAAAGCCTGTGCTCTGATAAGGCTACACAAATAATAGTAGTAGACCTGCATCTTGACCAGAAAAAGAGGGCAAATAGGTTATAAAATAACATGGAATTCCTCCCATTATGCAATAGGAATTAAGACAATAGTCACCAAGTTAGCTCCAATTAGAAGAAAAGGCAACAGGCAGATCTTGTCTAAGACTCAAGGAGTAGCAGGTAACTCAGTGAGGCAAAGCTGACAAACCATAGTAACTGCTGGTACCAAAGGCTGGTTCCTATAGGTTAACTCACTAAACGAGAACCACCCAATAAACGTGTTGACAGTGTAAAATACAACATCCCTTTTTGCCTCACAAGTGATCCTGGATAGATCATTAAGACATATTTTTGGTGCTTGTGAGCAAAATTCAATCAAGATGAATGCAAGTAAAATCAACTTTGCTGAAATTCAGCATCACTTTCCCTTCCCTTTCTCCTTACCTGGAGAAAAAAAAACCCAAGTCAAACTAATGAAATTTCTTCTCAGTAAAGGAAATATATTGAACATGCTGCTATTTGAAAAATGCTTAATTAATTTACACTAGCTTAATAATAAACAAACACAACTAAAACATACGTTTCAAGTTCCATAGAGACAATATTCTGTAAGGCATTTTATTCTTAATTCCATACAAACAGTTTTCAACTGAAGAACTTACTCTAACTCGGTTTTATTACCTGGCTTTGTAACCGTTTGATTTCTGTTTCAAGTTCTTTGATTTTCTCCTCTCGTTTCTGAAGTGCTGCTTGTGCCTCTTGTCGAGCTATGAACTCCTCATCAAACTGTGAAGTTAACGACCACAGAGATGTTTGTTCATTTTTTGTCAATAATGTCTTTAGCTAAGTTTCCTCAGGTCCTAAGCCAGTGCTAGAAGACGATCCATGAAGCACAGAATCACAGCATGGCTGCAGTTGGAAGGAACCTTAAGGGTCACCCAGTTCCAAACCCCTGCCACAGGCAGGGACACCAGCCACTAGTTTAAACTACCATGTTCCCTCCTCTCACATACACTTTTTTTCAAGTATACTTTACCCAAATGATAACAAGTAGAACTTTTCCCCATCAGTTCTGTACAGTAAATGAATTCAACTGAATAATATTTGCAGCGAATTGCATTCTTCTGCTTTTCATTTCAGGGAAGGTCAGAATCAGAGCCTTGCACAGAAGGGCCTGCAGAGCTCTCAACTATGAAAGAACATTCATCCTGTAATATTCATTACTTCCCAGTTCCCCTTAAGACTCTGTTGTACAATAAGCCTATGGTATCCTTCTCAGGCATCTGCTCCATACTTTGAGATGAGTGGCAACCAGTACTTACTTTCTTGGAAAATTCTGCTGCTTTTTTCTCACTTTCTTCTATTTTAGTTTTGTCTACAGATGCATCTGAAAGTTAAATAAAATCACCAAACCGAAGTTAGCTAAAACATCATAATTCTTAGGTCCTTTCTTGAACATAATTACCTTATGACCTCATGACACAAAAATCAAGAGAAAAAAACATAATGAACTACTAGGCTGATAGGTCCAAATGTTTGATAAATTATTTTGATGAGCAAAATGTTTGACAATAAAAAGAAGTGAAGAAAAACATGTGACCAATAAAGTTAAAGGTGAACCATCACAGTTGCTCTGTCTCTAGCAGATTTGAGTTTGTATGTAATCATATTTTACTCCTAAACGAATGATGAAAAAGGATCTTCACTCTAGCATGAAACAATAGTTACTTCTGAGGCTTCAAGTCAGAATTCAAACCTTTTAAAATCAGGAATACAAAAATCAAACCTCTTCCTTTAATAAAGTTCAGAGGTGAAGACAATTTGATCTGATTGTAAAGCACAGACTGCTTCACTCAACAGTGGTACAAAGCACTCCTGACTTTTCTTGGAGACTAAAGAACAAATATTTTATAAGCAATGTGAACAAAACTAGATTACAAGTAGGAACAGGCAGATAAACAAATAGATACAAAATAGATTTGTGTATCTGCCAATACACAAAAATAGAACAAAACTAAAGATACACTGATGCACTTTTGTAGATATGCATGATACTTGTTAGAAAGTAATTCTTCTCTGTCCAGACCCGCAACCCCATCCCCCACAATGTCAACACAACCAACATCTTTTCTAAGTTCATTTTACTATAATAAAAAAAAAAAACAACAACTCTTAACTTAAGATGTTCTCAAGGAATAACTATTTTCTTCTATTATACATTTATGCCAAATAACGCCATTCCATCTCAAGAATACAGCCTATTCCACCGACCTTAAGAAATGCTTAAAACCCATTTTTTGATGTTAATAACTGCCATTTGAATTATATGGTATTTATTAAGTTTTTTTTTTTTTTCCCCAAGTCACATATACTGAGTGACCGTAGATGCTAACTTACTGCTTTAACTTAACCTCAATTACTTGGAAATCATTCTTAGAATTAACCATATAACAGTTTACATTTCATTAACAGTAACATTAATATAATTTTTTGACATCTGTTAAAGACCCAAAATTCATAACATTTATGAAGAAGTAATTTTCTATTACTAAGACTATCAAATAAAGATATATATTCAGTACATCACTGTAGAAAGAATCTTTTCTCAATCATTTATTCCAGGCTACAGATGTTGACCTAGACTTTTCTACAGGTATACCTGTAGTTTCTAGAAAACTGAAAATACACTTCAGGAAGACACTATAAAGTTGCTCATAGTATACAAACCAATAAGGTGAGTAAAATCCACATCCATTCTTCTGCAACTAAAATCTGGGTCCATGCCACTGCTGTGCAATACTATCTGTGATACGCATTCTTCAATTATCTTGTAATACTGAGGTCTTAAGAACAGAACAAAAAGAAAAAAACACAGAATAAGAACATGAACAATAACTTGTGCATCCAGGTGGGGCTAATAAAGCTGTTAGAACAATAACTACTTTAGCATTTTCAATACACGCTCCAGTAGTTTTTTAACATATTCTCAATACATTGAACTTCACCACTTGAAAAAGTATCGATATTCAACTACTTACAAAATTGTTTCATTGTTTCCATAATTGCTCAATATACTTCTCTAAACAATATCAAGAAGCTCTGACAGTAAAGAATTCTACGCTCAGAATTACTGCTTCTAACCAACACAGAGTACAGGGTACAATGCTTCTTCATTTTCACAAAGTAGGAAATGTTCAAGCCTAAACTGATGATATTCTAAACTTCCAAATATTTTATATATAGACACATAATTACATATGTGTATATACACACGCTTACGTAAAATGAATACTTCACAGGTTATATTTAACTTCTACATTTTATCTTACATGTCAATTGTTTTTATAACTGAATTGCAACAAAAAATAATTCTTAAAAGTTACATACATGGGACTTCAGCACTGATAGGACACTATGAGGTATATATACAGTGAACAGAAGCTTACACCTGAAACAGGAAGTACAAGCTATCCTGGAAAATTCTGAGTTATTAGCTATACAAGTAACTTTAAGTTCACTGAGATCAAGAAGCAATCATGCATGACTAAAGAAAAAGCTGCTCAACAAAATAACAGATTTGAGGATGAAGTTGGTAGACAGACTAAGGTTTGAGTTCTTTTTTTTTTAAGAAGCATTCTTATACTTAATGCAATCTTAATAAAATTAAGCCTGACTGGAAAGGCAAATACGGTATTACACATCAGCTTCATAGCAACTATTGATGTGCACTCATGAGAAACTCAATTTCTATTCTTCCCTCTTCCACCTCCAAAAAAATCGAACTCTTACCGGACATAGTAATCATTCCTGATGAGAAGGAAGTGTTGTAGAATTGACAAAAAGCGGTTTTCAGAAGAAGTATCTTTCAACATATTGTACAAAAATTGAAATACTTCATTCACATCAGTGAGAACATTGTTAAGGAAATAGATTTTTCTAAAAAATGAAAATAATTTAAATGCTGCCTCCCCACAAACAGTTCACCTATGTGAGCGTTCATACTGCTCCAGTAAAACCTGTTAAAACTCTGAAATGCTACCCTTACTAGTATAGATATACTTTTGATAAAACTATCCATGGAACCTTTATTCTATTAAATCATCAAAACATCTTCCATTATTACCAGGAAAAATTACCCTACATACTTACTTAGAATCCTGTAAGCATATTTCACAGTCAACATTTTTCATGATAAAGTAAGCCAGGTTACCAGCAAATACTTACTAAACAATCCTTTTAATTTCTTAAATAGGAAATCTATGCATTCCATAATGCAGCATTGTTTATTTTTATTGTGCACTCATTGGTTGAGCAGACATTCTTTTGCTTCCTCAGTACTAGCCATTACCCTTTCCAACTTAAACTGAAAGTAATTATCCTAAACTTGCATCATTTTAAATTCAAATCCATTGCTTCTTCAAAGTAACAGAACACATGCATCTCATGCTTCACAATCTACTTTTAAAATTTTTTTCAACTTGGATATCTAATTCCTTTTCCTCAAAAATTATATTGTTTCATGGCTGTTACTCTGTACCTACATGCATCACAAGAAGGAATTTGGTTCAGTAAAACTAAATAAGATATAATTATAAAAATTGAGTTCCTAATGACTTATCTAACCCACATATTTAAATATTAATCACACTAAAAACAATTGATATTAAAAAACACCAAAAAAACCCCAACAAGTTAAACAGTGGAAAGAAACCTACTCAAGAAGGTACTTTCCTGTATAATATATGTGTGATAAAACGACTGTAAATAAAACATTCTACCGTCTACTTAATAAAGTTACTAATCTATGTAATAACAGTTTTTTCTTTCTTATTTTCTTGAAAGGATATTCCATCTCAACTCTGATATCATTGAGACGATGCGACAGTTCAATTAAGTCTTCTTCTTTGCTCTCATCAAACACTTTCAACTGAATATCAAGCTCTTCATTCTCCTTCTCTTTCAAGGCCTAGTGTTCAAGATCGCAAAATTAACAGTGCACAGGAGATATGCCGACAACTTGTGTTATTAATAGTTATTCTATACCATGGAACAAAAACATTTATGGTACACTGAGAAGTCACACATAAAACTTCACAGTTGTAGCTGGGGGTAAAAAGCAAATCTTTTCCTTAAGAAATGCGCACAAATTCACTTAAAAATAAATAAATATAATAGTCAAGTTTAGCTTCTGACTGAGAAAATCAAAGCACTATTTCAAAACGCCACTGGTGCGAATGAAATCCATGCTTTAAATGAAAATTCACCCAGAACTTTCGTACCAGATATGTATGAAATGAAAGTTAATATTTTTTTAAAATTTCTTTAGTGTGGAACATATATTGATTCCAGTGTTTAAGAACCAGAAAAACATATTATGTGTTCATACAGAGAAACATGCATCTTCCTAACTTTTTATTTATTCACAATCTTTGAGCACTTCAGTTTCTTGAAAAATAACCCCGTAAGCACAGAAACGAACAAAAAAAGAACAATCCTCCTATACTTCTGACATTAATTTCCTTCAGAATTAACAACCTGAGCTCAATGTAGATATTGTAACTTATACATTACAAACCATGCTCAGTTTGATGACTACTTCAATTTCTGCTATTATATTGACTTGATTCAACTATCATTAAGTTACTGCATCTTAACTCGTAACTGAAGGTAACAAAATTATCCGCAACTATGTAGAATAAAAGCAAATTAAATTTGACAGGCCTTCTGTGTTGGACCTCCCCCACTCCAAATCATTCATAAAACAATTTTGTCACCTTCAACAACCACGATCAGTTTACAGAGATCGATTCCTACATGCAAACTACTTACAGGCAATATTTTCTTCAGGCCACAACGTAAAAACTCATTTCTCAAGTGAATCCTGAAATCAAGTTCTTCCGGAGATGTAACAAGGGCATTGATGAGTTGCATGCAGGCTACCTGTTGTTGGAAAAAGAGGCATAAAACTTATAGTATGCATACAATGCAAATAAGTACTTTTGTCTTTGACTACTCCAGTTTACTTTGTAAAAACAAATATCAAGTGATGGATGTTACTCATTGTCATAGACAGGCAACCCCCTGACCTCATTTAGCTTAACCTGTATCAAATACTGTTTTATTTTCCTATTGTTAGTGCTTCTGCGACTTCAAAATTATATCAGCTGCAAAGGATAAAGCTTCATTTCACACTACAGTACCACACTACAAGTCCTCTTTTTCCTCAGTATGTACTAATTTGAAAACAATCTGGTTTTACTGGAATCAAAAATCATTGGAAAAAAAAAAAATCACTAATTATTTCACATCACCAGGTGTCTACTTCTGTACGGCATTTCTGCAAAATGACTAAGTCTCACGCTACTGGCTAATGCTTCAATTAAGCAGCTGTGCTTTAATTAATTTTAAAACAGGTAGACAAAATCATCAGTGCCAAAGCACTGATGCACAATGTAAGTTCTTAAATGGGACTCCAGGGAAATACCGAGTTCAGTAAAAGATGTTAAGTGTAAATAGAAGTAGCATTAGGGTAGAAATAAACAAACAATAGCTGCAAAGAAGTAGTGTCAGATAAATGCATCCTTCCAGTTCTAAATACATGCATTATTTAGTTTTAATGAAACACCTTACAGAGCCCTAATCTCCATTAAAATGCACTACCTCAGTACAGTTACATATGTACTATCATAATGCTTGCTTGAAAGACTCTTGTTATGCTACTTCGATATGACTCAACAAGCCAAAAGTACATGTCCAATCCAAACAGAGAGAGAAGGTGCCATCTGCTACAATTGCTTCTGTCCTGAAGAAGAATGTTGGCTTAATGGCTTATGTTAAGACATTACGCGTAAAGAATGACTTTATCCGAAACAAGTTAATGAGTCTTGCAATTGTATATTTATTATGTGTATTTTCTTTTTTATTTTTATTTGTTTCTTTGGGATGTTCTTCAATTTTGATTTTAGGCGGTGATTCTTGGCTTGGTTTCTTTTTTAAACCACCAAGATAAAAGCCCGATGACATTAAACCAAACTTCCTCTGGAATAACATCAGTATTAAATCAATATGCAATGAGTAGATGCAGTCTCATTACAGAATATTAAAAAAAAAAAAAAAAAAATGATAAGGAAACATTTCAGTTAAAAATGATTTCAAAAGAATATTAGTGGCAAAAAGATATGATCATGGATCTTCACTTCACCCCAAGCTTTCACAAATATCCATGTTCATAGCAGGTAGCATTTGTCAAGCATTTCAACTTAATTGACCTCAGCATCATTGAGTTGCATGTGGACTCTATATTACCAAGTAGAAGCATGTGCATATATACATATATATATGCGTGTGTGTGTGTGTGTGTGTATGTTTTTATATATATACATATATATATTTATGCAAAATTTCTCATTAAGAGACCCTTTGAGTAATTCAACTAATACACATTCATAAAAAATAATTCTGGCTTGATATTTTCAAAACTGACAATTTTTGAAGCAGAGCAGAAACCCCATTCTGTGGGTACTATTAAAAAAAAAAAAAAAAAAAGACTATTAGAATAAAGCCTCACCGAACTTCTTAGAGCACTGCTGTAGATAACCTATGAACTCTAAAAATGGAGGATACCTTCCATGCAGTTTAATTTCATGCTCTTCCAGAATTCTAGCTTTCTTTATAGATTTCATGTTGCTAAATTACCATGATAGAAAGATAAGTACTGTGTTATGAGAAGAAAATAAGCTGAAACTCTTACAAAAACAATATGTTACATTCTAATAGTAAATTTTGGGCTATTCAGGTGTATACAGACAGTAGAAAGCCTTTATATGCTAACATGTAAGCAGTGATGAACATGTGAGAATGTAAAGGAATCAGTATCCTAAAATGACTACTTCACTTGGGAAAGCACATTTTTTCTGACAGAAGCAGCATGATACCGCTACACTACGCTCAAAACAAAAAAAAAAAACAAAACAAAAAAAAAGAACCCACAGCTAAAATCAGACACATCCAATCCTCATAAAAGAAATAGGTCAGGAATTAATTAAAATAGTCATTATCAGGGAGAATTAATTAACAAAACTCCTCAGAGCCACATAAACTTCTGGCTGCGGTCCCTATAAAATGCCAGTATAAAGAAAGGTAAGAAAAACTCGCACCCCTTTCTTCATTCAGAATATTAGAAAGCAACACACAGAAGTATCAGTGAGCATATATTAAAAAACAACAACAAACAACAACCACTAAACCCACCTGCAGTTGTATGAATTCATGATTCTCCAGTCCTTCAACAACTGGAGAGAAGCGTTCTCTATTATTCCTTTCAGCAGCAGTTGTTATAGCTCCTAAGACCTTGTCCAAACTAAGAAAAAAGTAAACTGTCAAAAAACATACCACAGCCAACATTCTCATTTGAAGGACTCATCCCACTGTTTACGTTAAAACATGTACTGTTTTAAACTGTCTTTAAATCTGATAGATTTTCTTGTGGCATGGTTACAGTTCCTGGTCACATTTCTCACAGATATGAAATTACTTGCATTTTCATGTTTTCAGCAGCCATTTATGAACAGTTATGGCTCATTAAGTCTCCTCTACAGTAAGCCATTATATTTTTTTCAAATATTTTTTTCTACACAGGGCATGTTTCACAGATTCTCTACTTATTTGCCTTTCTCTGATTTAATACTGAATTAATGCATCAGAACAGGTGAAAGTCTTTTCTCATTTAAACTACAAGTAGCACTAAAAAACTAAACGTATAACAGATTACCTTTTTTTCATAGACAAATTTTCTCACTGCTTCCTAATTAACATCTCACTCAAAGTATGTTACTTTAATATCTTACTTACATTTTTTCCTCTCCAACAATGCATATTGCAGAAAGTATTTTCACCGTTTCAGTCATCATATGTGGTTGCTTTGGATCGATCGCTCTTGATAAAAGTAAAAGACTTCTTTCATCCCCAAGAATCCGTTGCAGCCCATACTTAAATAAACAAAAAGCTTACAGTGAAAAAATAATACTGACCTCATACTCATCATCATAAAATTTCAGATCCTTAGGTATCCTCAAACACACACACTTTCATATGAAACTTGATAATGTTCTACTAAAGTCTTCTGGCTGTTACTGCTTGGGATGCAAATCAGTCTTCAAATCTTATATTTGAAACTTTTTCCCAAGGAAAAAAAAAATCTTAAAAAAATATATTCAACCTCATAAGAGTCAGGGACCAATTTAAGTACTACTCTGTATATGAAAAACCTCAAAGGTATAAAAAGTTTATTCTTATATTTTTACTACTCTCACATATCCCTGCAATTCAAATGGGCACCAGACTCTGGCTAAGTCAAAATATTTCACCCAACAACCTGAATAAGAGAGGTAAAAACTAACAGTCTTTTATACAGCAGCCTTTACCTGCAAAGGAAATTAGATAGAATACAAGAAAAAAAAAAAAAACCACAACCTAAACCTTGCAAATTGTCATCTCCTTAAAAATAGCATTTTGGTTGTTTTGTTTTGTTTTGGCTTCTTGGGTTGTTTTATTATTATTGTTATTATTCAATTTTCATTAACTACAGATTAGAAAATTCAGACCTCTAATTGACAGATGCTACACTGTATGTGCAGGAATAGTAAGGAGAATAAAAAAAATTATATATATATGTTAACACTGAAATTTACTGTTCCCACACCATCAGACAGGCTAAAATATATGAGTAAACATCCAGTGTATACTGCAAGCTATTCTGTGTTTTAAATTTTACTAAACTAAATAATAGCAGTTAACTTTAATAAACAGTTAACTTTTATTATGGGGAAGGTGGAAAGGTATAGGATAAATCACTGCAATAACACCTGGATAATTTTGCTTTACTGATAAGTGACTCAAGTTTAACATGTGAACTTCTAAAACCATTTGCCATACTTCAAACAAGAGTTAATCACATTTGCAACATATTCAATTTACCCTAAACTCGATGTTTTATTCTTTACCCACTGCATTCCAACTTAAAAATAGTAGCTAGAATGTTATTAAACTAAACTTCGATCAAGTGAAAAGTACATTTCATTAACAAAAAAATTAATGTAATCCCAAAGTGTTTTCCTTCCTTCCACATGGAAATTCACTTCCTCTTCCACTTTCAGTGCAAACTGTCATCACATTTGCTAAATATTTTCATTACTAAAATATTATTAGTACTAACAAAATTTAAGACTACTCACATTTAACAGGAAGATTTCTGAACAAGATTCAATACAAAGTCATACTAACTTGAGATTTACATTCCTAAAAAGCCTGCTGACAGAGGATATAGGAGATATCCTTCCTTTTCAAAGATTCAACATGCTACGCTCATCTTGAAATCAAAGAACTATTATACTAAACTATATGAGTTAAAAAGATTTCTTACTTTGTTATTCATAAAAGCTTTGAGGCATTGGATGAGTTTATGTTGATTCTTCTTGTCGATATTTTCTTGTCTTGGAACGGAGGAAAAAAATGACATAAGTACAATCTTCACTAGCAAACCCCAGCCATCCCTTCAAATGATACAACTCCTTACTGTTTCTTATCCAAAAGCCTTTCCAGTGCATCCAAAAGCAGTCCAAGGCCTTCATGTCCGAAATTGTTAACCCAGCTAGAAAAAGGAGGGAAAATGTTTTTCATTACTTATTAATCAACATTGAGTTTGCAAAGCTATGCCTCTGTACCTCCAATATTGCTTGTACATCTCTTCAGGCACAGTGCTTTAAGTCTCATTTTACAGGAAGACTTAATCAACCAATAAGACCAATACTTAGTTCAAAAACTTTGGCTTTGTTATAAGCAAGTAATACATCTATCATTTTCCAGTGTGCTGAGAACTACATTGTGGTGCTAAGAAGTGTGTGCTTGGAGGTTTCATATGCAGCAACTAAAAGGAAAAAAAAAAAATCCCACATTCACACAGATTTTCTTAATCCTCAAAATTAAATCTGTCCGTATCTCAGTGTACCTTCTCTATCCTCCCAAAATCACTTTAAAACATTCCGTTTCCCATATGGTCCTAAACTGTGCTTTCTAAGACACTGAAAAGGTTCCAATAAAACTGATGAATTCAGATGTGTTGTGGTTGGTTTATTGTTTGTTTGTTTTTTTAACTAAAATCAATAATAATAATCTTGAGTCACTTAAACTGTTGGCAAAGTTACACTATGCTTCTTCAATAACAGAAATATGACAAAGTTTTTATTAACATCTCATTAGGGACATACAGTACTTTAACAACTTCAGTCAAAACTCACTTCAGTAACTAACATTAAGAAAAGAGTTTCATGTTTAAACTACACAGATTTAGAAAACCAGTTGGATCTAGCCTAAATACAATTGTTGTCCCATTCACATCCAGAGTAGGAACAAAATTTATTACAACCAATACAAAATTCACTCTCAAAATCCATTATAGCAGAGAGGGAGAGTTCCACTATCAGGCTTACTAACTGACACTTTTTATAACAGCTGATTGTCAAGATACCTTCTAGGCAATTATTCATCTCTTAATATAGAGCAATTGTACTCTTTTCATTACTCTTTTTAATGGGATGTAGCATATCACAGGAATGATTCAGGCAATCATTCATGAACACAATGCAAGAAACTGTGAAGTAGCAGTAGAGCAAGTTTCTACTTGCAGGTGTATTTTATGCCTTCCCTATAAAGAGGTTTTCCTATATATTCTGAGGAAGCATATGTTATAATGCCATATTCAGAAAAAGTGGCATAGTGAAAAGAAGGAAAAAATAAATTATTTAACTGCTTCTCAAATTAACACAACAGTCAAAGCTTAATCAGAGAACTTCCCATCCAGAAGCTGTAATTAAAGCTCTAACAAGCTAACAGGATTTATATGGATTAATTAGGACAATTATACATAGGTACAAGATGATGTAAATAAAACAAAGGCAACAGACAAACAGGGATATGCAGTACGCTACAATGGAATACAACACTTAAAAAAAAAATAAAAGCAACCTGACAGAAGTATTATTATTACCTGAAAAAAACCTTTAGGCAGAGTCAAATTTTCATTTGACACTCCTTATGCAAATCCGAAAACTTTCCCAAAACTTCTCCGGATTTCCCAACATAACATAACTTGTTGGGTATCAAGAAGTTCAATGGCTTCAGCATCATCAATAACCTAAGCTCTCACACGCATGACAAAGGCCTACCAACTAATATGCCTCAGAAACAAAAAGAATTTAAGT
Source organism: Coturnix japonica (assembly GCF_054131305.1). Lineage (NCBI taxonomy): Eukaryota > Metazoa > Chordata > Aves > Galliformes > Phasianidae > Coturnix > Coturnix japonica. Next base: position 14,192,435 of record NC_140666.1, read on the forward strand.
AATAATATACTAAGTCTGCCCAGCTGAAAATTCTTTACATGTTAGGAGAAAAAACTGTGCACTTAAGACAAGCTTCAGAGAGTAACCTGAGAACTCTAATTTGAAAAACTTTCTATTATTATACATAAAGTCACTTGCAGGGTAAAGACAAGATTTCATTGGTTAAGTGTCTCACTGAATATCAAAGTAGAGCAGCTTTATAGGCTACTAATGTAATTTCCTCCTTGAATAAAACAAGAGATCTCAGCACTTTCAAAACTAAACATTATCATTAGTCTGCCTTCAAAAAACAACAGGTCTCTACATTGCTAACCAAAAGCAGAATGATGAAAACCACATCAGAAATTATTACTTACCTAACAGGGTTGCTGGTTAAAGACACTCTCAGCGACTCAAGGCAGTTCAGAAGCTTCTCTTCAGCAATACCAGATCGTAACTCATGAATATACTCTTGAGATGACAGTGTGCATTCATGCTTGCTATTTTTGAGTCCACCCTATCACAGAAGACATAATTCTCCTTAATGTTATGTAAATCATGGTAACATTTAGGTAAGCGGCAACATATGAGGTCAATATTTTTGCATGAATATCAAAAATTGCTCTTTTCTTTGTACAGCCATTTTCAAAAAAAATCAGTCAGGTTTCTTAAAATGTTGAACACGTTACTCTTTCTCACTTTCTTGAGCTAAGTTCATGTACTACATTCTTGGATATAAAAATGTCACAGTTGTATTGATATGTTTGACTGCTTAGGATCCAACCTCATGCAGTGTTTACTGCAAAACACGGTATTATAAACGATGTAGAAGAATTAAGACAGAGCTCACTGCCCCGCTGTAGCACTATTACAGAAGCCTAACCATTTACAAAGTTATTCTAGCACTGAAGTATATGTTAATCAGTTAGCATTCAGACAGTGTGTAAAACAATTCACCACACAATGCAACTAATCTTTCATACAGCTCTGATCATTTGCAGAAAAGTTGATCTAAGAAAAGTGGTCAAGAGTAAATGCAATTCTTAAAGCCCCTGACCTCTCTAAGCTCAACCGAAATGAAACTGATAAAGATGTGTGACGGGTATAAAAGCAGTAATACAAGATTCAGACCTGAAACACCATTTACATTTATGTGATTTTATTTCTATCAGGATCTTTGACTGCTGTAATTTTCTACCTGAAAATGTACTAAAAACTTCAAGTTTGTTTTGCTTTACTAACATTCTGAAATATAGTGAAATTTCAACCTGCCTATATTCCAATATTAATGCATATAACCAAGTTACCCAAACATTCACAAAACATTTTAACAAAACCGGAAGTCAGGCAGAGACTACAAACGTCTTAAGTCAAAAGTGCCCCCAAGTTTGAGTCAGCTTTTGAAGATGTTTGCTGCAGACATGCAAAGTGCCTTTAGCTAAACAAAAGTGTGCCAGTTATGCATGAAAGGACCAGAATAGAGATAAAGATAAGAAAGGGAAGAAAAAAGAACTACAGTCTGCCACTACCAATTCCCTAAACAAAAAGATGCTGTTACGTGAAAGATAAATCTGCCTTCAAATTAGAAAACTATTAGCACTGCATATTAAAAAACATAATAGCACAGAAAAAAACAATTACTCTGAAAGAGCACAGTGTAAAGAACTTGTAAACAGGGATAAATTTATGCTGTCCATTTCACTGCATGGAAACCTAGAGAAGATTATACACTATTTTTTCATCTCAGAAACCCCAAATCCTGAGTGTATAAATAAATAAATGCAAATGACAACACAGAAGCACTGCTTTAAGTCACACAGATAAACAAAGAAAAAAATAACACAGGCTCCAACCAGATGTCAATATATATTAAATTAAACCTTTAAAAAATCTCTCCGAAAGAGAACAGATATTTGGCTTTTAAAAGATTCCTTCCTGCACGAAACTCTCCCACTGCATTCTGCTGCAAACTGCAAAGTTCCTATACAGATGACAGATTTAAGATTCTTTCATATCTAAACCAGGATGTGCTCTGGCTGCTTCTGTTTTAGTTTTTCTTTCGACATGCCCTTGGGACACCAGTAGGTTCCTCTCCTCTATGCAGCTTCGTTTTCCCCAGAAAACTGAAAACTCCCTCAAAAAGAAGGTAAAAATTATCAACAAATTAAGTACACGAATTGACAGTAGGATTCCCTATATCTACTTAATAATGCTTTAGCGAACAGGTATTCTTCTTCATTGTTGGCAGGACTAAGCACCTTTAACTGCATAACAATAAGAAATCTCTCTTCTCCCCTTTTATCCCTCTCTCCTCTTCAGAACAGGTGGTTCAAAATCCATTGTCAAAGCCTTTCATTCAAACATCCCAAATTATGCTAGAGAACTCTCAGCTTCTTAACAGGATTATTTTCTGCAAGCATTTTCTCAGTTCACTCCACCCTTCTTTCCACTAGACATGCTAAATAAAGCACTACAACCATGAACTGTTTCTTCTATTTCCTTATTCAAGAAGAGTTTGATCTGCATGTTTTAAGTGATGCTATGCCTCTACACGGCTCAGGCTTTAATATACATATTTCTCCGTTATTTTGAATGCAGTCTAGGAAAAAAAAAAAAAAAAAAAAAGGAGTACAAAGTCTCAGTTAAGTAATAGGCTCCATGTGTGAGTTTCTGATAAGATCAAAGTCAAAAATGAGGTACAAAGGGACTCAGGTGGCTTGGTCCCACACTAGAACCTGGAGAGATTAATTTCTAACACTTTTGATTTTCACATTGATTTACTTCACAGCCACTCAGTATTACAACTAAGGTATGTAATTGATTCATCATTATGAATCGTGAGTCATTCACAACTACTCAAATGAAAGCTTAGGTCACACATTTAAAATTCTTCTCTGAAGAAGTTAGAAATTATGAACTTGGAAAGAAAAGAAACATGCCAAAAGGAATTCCTGGAAGTACCACAGAAAACAAATGTATAAAAGTAAATCTAGATTGCTTTCTCAAGGAGTGTAAATCTAATCAATTCAACTGTGTGCTGTGTATATTCCAGGCGCTAAAAAGCAACAGTAACAGGACAGACAGCTTACAATACAGAACACAGTGATGCAATCCTGTTTTTGTCTACATAATTATTTATTCTTTGAAAAACCCAGCAATATAATTAAAGATTTAAAATATTTGCATTTGTTTAATTTTTTTTATTTCTCTTCTTTTACTTGGGCAACAAGTGAGCACAAAGCTAGTTACACAAAAACTATTCAACCAGTTGCCCTAAATATTGCAGGAGTCTTTGCAGGTGCCCAGCATTACACACTACTCAGATGCGTCACCAGAGGAGGCTGGTAAACAAGCCCGAGAACTACTGTCCAACAAAGTAGGAACTCAAAAGCATTTAGAGGTTCTTCAGAAATAAGCAGGTATTCTGTCTGCTTAGTGGTGAAGAAATACTGAGCATACCCACACCAAATGGATGGGCTTTAACAGTTGGACTTTGTGACCAGAAAAAAACTGCACAAGCTGCTCCACTTTGGGACACCACATAGTTAAGATCTCTTTAGATTTCCAGCTACAGATGTGTTAAGCTCAAGAACTCAAGACATTCTAACTACTCTGCTTAAACAGGCATTGCTTATTTAAGTGACCAAGCAGAACAGGAATATCACAAAGTCATAATGGTCACCTCTTTCCATTTACCACACCTGTTACAGAAACAACTGGTACCTGCGTAATATTAATAGAATGGAAGTAATAGCTTATACTTCCCACTCTCCCCCAGCCTCACATTATGGGGTTTTACATACTGTCTGTTAATATGGCAAGAAAACAAATTTTAATTAGAATACAACAATGAAGCCAGATTATGTGTTTTTGGCTTTTTTTGTGGCAACCCCGTTTACTCATGCATGAACAATGTTTTCCAAAAAAACACTGCATCAGCTATTACATTAGAAAGAGACTTCACCTGGTGCATAACCACTTCATCTCTCATATTTTAGAGAAACATGAAAACCTAATACAAACAGCACCAACAATGTAACTCAGCATCAGAACATCCAGATTAAGCATCTCAAAGACAAGCACAGTAGTTACATATGCCATTTCAATGGATTTTTTTTTTTCCCAATGGAATTGTCCTAAAAAGACAAGGTAGCTCAACAGTCAGCTAAAATGGAAAGTGGGCAGCAGCATGTGATGTCCAATGGTTAAGCTTAAGTTAAACCTCTGAGTTCTCCAGAAAACAGGCAAACCTCTTTCTCTGCAAATCTAGCAGTTGCAGAGAATTACTACTGCAATCTCTGCAGCAATAATACTATCAACAGTCCAAAGTTCTCATTCCTAGACGTAAGAACTGTAAATCTTCAGGAAAATAACTGTATGTGACATATACAACAAAAAAAATGAAGTGAACAAGATAACTGTCAGTCACCCAGGAGGCTCTGTCTGCCTGGAGGCCCTCACAAAACAGTGGGTGTATTTACTCATGATTATTTTTTTAATGTCATTGTTCTAGTTCTGAGAGTACAGCATTAATGCTCACAAAAGCACTCAGCTTCCAGCAGATTAATCCAATAGAAAAACAAACACAACAAAGCCACGCTGAGAAGATGCACAAGATACATGCATTATTTAAGCAATAACACACAGAAGCCATACACTAAGAGGTGCATTTGTTATCTTCTATATGCAAATTATTTGTGCAATAACATGCTTTTAATGCATAACAATTAATTTGAGGTCTGACAAAGAGCGAGAACAGGCACGAAGATGAAAACATCATCCTATACTCTATTCTTCCTTAACCACTCTCCTTCATTAAATTTATTCACAAAGAAGCTGTTCCAATCTATACATTTTGTTGTTTTAAGGAAACAACATGGGAGCAGGAATTACTTGAAACTGGTTGGAGACTAATAAAAAAATTCTGAGGTAGCTATTAGGCAGTTTTCTATCAGAGGCTGTTTGGTTTTTTGGGGGGCTTTTCCTATTAATTATAAAACAGAAGTACTGAATACGATCTAAGTAGTAAACCTTGCTACACTTGAAAAGCTTGCTTTTGCTACAATTAAAAATAATATCCATCCATCTCTGCTTTCAGGGATCATTTAAAATATACATGTAATCATTACAGAAAGTCTTTTTCCTAGATTTATCCTATAAATGAAATCTCAAGTTCTTGTTTAAGAAAGCTAAACTTTACTAAATTCAACAATGACTTAATATGCAAGAGATATCATCTTAAACTACTTATCCTCTATGTTAATCTTATTTACACTGATATCCAGCAGCTGACATTTTCACAGTCATCCATGCTGCTAACAACTAGAACATCACAGAAATCCACATCTAAATATTATGAAATATGCTAATGACTAACCTAAAGTTTCCAATGACTGCCCTCAATGACAAGCAAGGTAAGGCTAAAATGTATTTGTAGTTCATGATGAACAGCATGAATTTTCAGTTTCAAGTCTCTGGAAACAGATAATTAAAAACCTGAAAAAATTCATTTACTGCAGAGGGATCCTACGATGGTAACACAAATCTGATTTTGGTAGTTGATAATTACTTTGATGAAAGAAGGATGCACTTTTAAATCCCACTAAAATTTTAAATCCATGACAGAAATCCAGATTATTCTAGCCTAGTCTCTAAGAGTCAAAATGTAAGAAGGAAATAAAACTGTCATGTTCATACTCACCGGAACTTTACTTCCGACTATCTGCATGCAGTGGTCAGCCAAGAGAAGTTATTGTGTGAAAAAGATAATAATAATACATAAATAAACACAGAAAAGTACTTAGTAGGATGTAGCATCACACAATTTCTTTTTCAGTGCTTACTAATTACTTATTAGTACACTACTATTTTTTAATCAAAATGTTTGTTACAGTTCCTCAACAGGAAAACAGTGCTTCTTCTGTAGGAAGAAATGATTTGAAATTATATTCCACTGATGAATCATCAGTATTTTACACATTTATAAACAAATAGCTTGCTTGACATCAACATCTTGAAAGATTAAGAGATATGCCATATTGTTAAAATGATCAGGTCAGATATTTTACATAACATGAAGAAAGCAACAGAAAACACAAATGTCATACTGACTTCCTTGTACATACAACTCTTCATTTACAGCACTACTTTTGAACTATTTAGATGATGTCATCGAATTTAATTAAGTTTTCATAATAAAAAACAGCTTACAGTTATAAATCTAACTCGTATTTTAGAAAAATTCATGTGGCTTTTTTTTCAAATGCTCAGTATGGATACTTTTAATTACATGGATAATTAAGCAGTCATTTACAAACTGACATTTTCTCTTCTTCACCAGCAAACAGCATTTCCACATATTCATGAACAAGAAGTTGACTTCACACAGACCCAAAACTTGGCAGAAACCCATCTTGGCCCTGTTCTACCACTGTGCAAATGACCATGTTTCTGTAAAATCTGGCACTATTGACTTCTCTCTAAATAATGTGGGTCTTTTCTTGTCAGCTATTTGCTATGATCTGAAATTGATGGTATCTGTTCTGCCTCTACCTGCTTCAATTTCTACTCATTTTCCACTACTCATTTAGGAACCCTTTCAAAAGACAGTACTTGCAAGCCTTTAGCAATCACCTCTTCTCTCCTTGTGCTGATGAAGCCTCCTCCAGAAGCACAAGATGAACTGTCATCACCAGACAGGAAATTTTTCTTCCTAATTTACAGAGTTCTCTCATCAACGTTCAACTCATTCAAAACACAACACAAGACGTCAAGAAATGTTCAGCTCCGAAACAGAATTCTGAGCCTTCACCATTTCCCGAGTACAATTTTCAAACAATAGAAGGAATCACAACCACAGATTGACATCAGAGGATCCAGTCTATTAGCTTCCCTGCTCCCTCTGTCCTCCAAGGAAAAGGAAAGCTTTTTTTCATCCGCGGAAAACAAAAAAAATCAAGTTTCTTTCTCACTCAGAACTGTGAGGACTGCAAACGTTTCAGAAAAGCATGGTCAACACGCTGCAGATGGCATACAATGCAAAGGATATGAAGCACTGACTTTTAAATTTGGTTAAGACATCAGAAGCAAATGAGAGTCATATTTCAGATGAGTGGAGAGAGCTCCAAAGCTTTAACTAAAACAAACATGGAATGGAACTGGAAAAGCCACGTCAATTGTCCAGTGTGTTTCACAAGCCATGAGTTCTAAGCAGAAGAAAAAGTCAAAGTGTCTTCAGTACAGAAAAGATAAAAACTGAATAGTTATCTGTGACCAAAGAAAGGGAGAAACATTTAAGAAATATCATTTCTTACGTAGCCAGAGATTTCACAGAAAAATAAGCTGAAGGTAGCCTGAGGAAAATCAAGTTTGCCAAGTGGTATAAATTGGTTAGGGTCTAAATTCAACTAAGTCAGCATAGCAGTTTAACTAAACAGAAGATGTAATTAAAAATGAAAACAAAGCTTTGTGTTATTATAAGACCCGAATCAATATTTTTACATTTGAGCTGTACTTCAATTAAAACGTTAACTATTTTTAGGATATGAAACAACAAAAAAGGTCATTCACATCTCCAAACAACCTTAAATACTTCATTCGATTGCTGTGATTGTGAGGGGCATATACAGTCAGATACAAGCCCTTTTTCTATCAAGAAAAAAAAAACAAAAGAACTTGTGTATCTATAAAACATTCACACTGGAGCTGACTTAAGATCAAAGCATATGTTCACATATTTGGGATTTTAAGTTTGGTGGGTTGTCTCTTCCCCCTCCACTTCAATTGTCAGTGAGTCAATATGCTCTCAATTCTGTTACCTTCCCCCATTCTGCAGCTCACATGGTGGTAGTAATGTAGACTGGGTTTTTTTTCCCGAGCATTAGACATGCAATGGTAGCCATGCTTTTCTTACTAACTACTGTATCATGGTAATCAAGGAGTCTACATTCCAATACCACTACAAACAAGAAAGAGCACCATCTCCTAACTAGTTTTGGGAAAGAACTGCAGATACTTCCATTGTGAAAGTTTCTAGTGCTTCAACAAAAATATTCCTGTTTATTAAGAAAAATTTGAGAACTAACATCACTAAGCAAATAAAGACAAAACATTACAACACAAGCAATAGTTCTCAGAGATAGTCTAGGCAAAGAACATTAATTGAAAATATTCTAAAATTCACTGCATAAGCTTGAGAAGTTTTCATGTATCTTGTATGTTTAGCAACACAATGCTTGAAGCAGTTGATTACTCACACAACAGACTAAAAGACTGCTGATTTTGTTTAAGATAATTGCATGCAGGAATATCACCACTCTCAAAAGTGTTGGTCATCATTTGCAAAAGTTTTTCCTCACGTAACTCCCTACTCTTTAGTGCAAAGCAATTAGATTTAACAATTGCATGAGATTCTAGTTTTGTTTCTTTTCCTTGAAATTTAACTCCAGCCAGTTGATTCTAAAAGCTAAAAGCTCATTTAATCAAGAAGCAGATAATATTTAATATAATATTATCTGTTTCTTGCAAGGAGACTTAGCTTCGTAGAAAGAAGTACTGCAGCTGTTAAGTATCTGAAGAATTACTCTATTTAATAGGCTTTATTTCTAGTACAATATTATCGCAATAAAAAGTAAAGAGTAAAAAAATTATATATTATCTTAATTTTTAAATAAAATAATATGATGACAGCAGATCTCATGATGTGAAGTACACTACTACTCCTTGAACATGAAAAGCTACCCTCCTCTACTACTTGCTCCCAGTGCAGCTAAGCTCTAGCAGTACTACGACTCATTCAGTTCCTCAGAATTCAGTACAGACTGCACTAAAAAGTTCTGTCTGTATATAGCAAACAGAGGCACAAACCAGGATACAGCCGATTCGTAGTGAAATCAAAACATCTATTTTGCATTTGTGTTCCATACAACACCTGTGCAGCTTTGTGATATACTCTGTTATTATGTAAAAAATAGCAATATTTGCCACAGTCAATTATTTAAGCACAGAAAAGGCATTAACAGTTTCATTTTATATCTATTTAGTGGTCATATTCCCACTACTGGGGAAAATAAATTGCAGCTCTGCAGTATTTGAAATCACATTTTTTCATCCCAACAAATGTTGAACCATACAGCAGTTCATTACCCTGAAATAGATCAACTACAAAAATTCTTCATGAACGATGCGTTAGCTGAGGTTATTTTATAACTTTCAGTATATAGAATGACCAACACAATTAGAAGGTCTGAATGTATAATTTTCTAGTCAAAAAACATTTTCAAATTGTATTTTAAGACACTCTTTTCACTGAAGGAACATATAACATAACTCCAGGACAATTCTTAGCGGAATACTTAGTACCATTGCCAAGCCAGTTACACTACTCAACATGTTCAAATTAAGCTAAAATACTGACCTGTTTTCATTTTAAATCCTTTCAATATTTTAATTTTTTACCACTGAAAACTGTACAGATGTCATTACTGAATCTATGAAGTCACGCTGCCCTATTCAAGTCCTTTTTGTTCCAGAGATTCATATAACAAATTGCACAAAAATATTATCTATCCATTACTCTACATGAGTAGATTTGCAATTTCTTGTGGTTCACAGAACAGCATTTTGTTTTCACACTGCTCAGAAAACAAAATGCCAATGTTGCAGACACAGTTGTAGATGCAGCTGCAGAGAGTAAGTAGAGACTTTCACAGCCTCCTCCCTCTCTCTTAGAAGATAAATCCAGACACACAAAAAAATGAAGTTATTAGTTTCACCTGTCCTGGAGAGGCAACTACTTACAGATTTAGCAGTGGCAGAGATGTACTGGACAACCATTTCACGTTTCGTTGACAAATCCTTCTCTCTGAGAGGAGCTTTCCGTTCTTCATTAAGATTCATGTCCTCCTATAAGGAAACAGACCATACGACATCAGGATTTTAATTTCATAGTTCCTTTTTAATGGTTTGTTTTTTTGTTATTTTTATACTCCTTTATCTATTTATAAACTGCTCATTTTTAAACAGAAGTGACTTCTTCAAGCATATTTGTATTACAGTCTATTTAGCTCTGATCTACCTGATTTTCTCAACTAATTCTGTCCCCTCAAGCATCTGCTGTTCTCAAGAGTTAGCCAAAATCATGACTGCATTAGCAGCAGTTGCCGTTAATGAAATCCGGCTCAAAAATTAAACTAGAATATTGAATACAAACATTCAATAAGCCTACCACATTCCTGTGGTTTCTTATAAAAATAAAACAAAACTTATTAACACTGACAACACTCCTCCTATATCTAACCAGGAGAACGAGATTATACAGACTATTAACTTGCAACAAGGGTAAATGTGAAAGTGTTCTAAGTAACATGTTTAAAACAACCGTATAAAAAAAAAGAGAAAAAACAAGAATTCTACTAGATGGATAAAACTTGTGTAAATCATGGATAGCCTCATAGAATGGCCTAGGTTTTCAGGGATCTTAAAGCCCACACATTTCTAAAGCCCTGCCATGGACTGGTCACATCCACCAGATCAGGCTGTAAAGGTCCATCCATCCAGGCTTTTAACACCTCCAGTAATGGGGCATGCACGTCTCCAGGCAGCCTATGCCAGTGCCTCACTTCTTTTTTATTCCTCAGAGTAAAGACTTTCTTCCTAATATCTAATCTAAAACTCCCCCTAAGTAAGTGTTTCACATTAATAATCAATTTAGAAAAAAAACTAGCTCTCAACAGTAATGTCTACCTACTGAGTTAAGATACATCAGTTATCTTAATGGAATAACCAATAGCAACAGCTTGTTTTTTAATTTTACTTCTGGCTCTTTCTTTTGCTTCTTCTAAATAAGTTGCTGGTGGTAGTCCATACGTTTAAATTACTTAGGTATTCTGAGTCCTGACTGATTATGTGCCAGTAATTCCAAATCAACATTTAAAAGTTAACAGTATGCAATAAACTCAAAAAAACAAAAAACAAAAAAAAAACACTCATAAAAGATCTTACCATCATCTTTTCAAAGAGATCCATAACCTCCTTTTCAGATAAGTTCATGCATCGTTCATCAAGAAGCACCTGGGTGAGTGGAATTTCACTAATAGTAGGTTGTGTGTCAACATGGTGCTGAATTAACGGTTTCTCTTTTCTCACTGTTGATTTCCTGAAGCTTGTTATTCTGTCACGCTGCAAAGATATCCATTTGAAAATAAGTAGAGACCAACAGATATAAAGCAGAGATGTTAACTCTGTTACATGTTAGTAACACGCGCATTTTTAAATAGTTTCAGCAGCAGAGGTAAAACTCAAGTTAAGCAAATGGCATATGACTATTACTCACAGTTTCAAAAGTATACAGTCTATGTTGAATTCTAAAAATCTTGAGTTGATCTTTTCCCATTACTCCCTAATTATCCTGAGAAGTGAGAAAACATGGTACCACAAAGGTCACGTCCAATGTTACATCAACCTCTAGAGCTCTAAAGCTTTGGAGGACAACTGAAAAGGCCCGTGCTGGGAAGGAAGTACTCACAAGTTCGGACTTAAAAAAAATAACAACAACAATAATAATCCTGCTGACGTAAAAATAAAGTTTGTAGAGGAATTAATGCTCCTATTTCACAATTCCTTGAAGTGCTTTTGAGCAACAGATTCCTGAAACTAATAGGCAATTTTCAAATGCGATGTAACAGATTACTCACAGAGAAGCAGCCGTTCATAGTTAAATACATGCAAGAGACATTAGTAAAAGCATACTGTAGAATGACACTGGTTAAGGCCGACTGGTTATATACCATACACCCAACCCCCTTCCCTTTTTCATTTTTTTTTTTTTTAATAAGCATGCTTATCCAGTTAATTTGTTAATATTGGAAACAACCAAGAAGTATACCTTCCTTACAAGACCAATTTTCACTGTATTATTTCAAATTTTAACTCTACCCTAAGTGGAGTTGGATAAAGAGTTAGAAATTATTTATTTCAGTAAAACTGCTGCAAAAGACAGAAGCTAAGTATGTAGATAAATATATATGCATGAGTATCCATACATATAAACTGGTAATGTTAGGTCTACATAAGATTTGGTAAATTAACTGTTCCCATCAACAAATACTAGCATATTTGTTCTAGGCATGGAACAGCCTAATAAGATGTGCTTTCATGTAACAGCAGCTTATATAGAGTTACCACTATTGTTCATCATACTTATCACAGCATCTATCAAGACATATAAAGCAAAATTTATGCGGTCTAAAATCACAGAATATCTCTGAGTTACAAAATAAATAGAATATTTAGCTTGGAGGCAATCTGGATTAATTTTAGATTAGTCCAAACTGTAGCAGAGAATTTTGAGTAGGTACTTTGGGATACAACCTACAGTGGTCGTTCACCTGTTTTTTCCTCTTTCATTTTCCCATGGTGGGTTTTTTGTTGCTGTTATTTGTTTGGGGTTTTTGTTGTTGGTGGTTGTTTTTTTCCTATGTGTTTTATTTTGAGATTTTAGATTTTTATTTTAAATTTATGAACAATGAGTATCCCTAGATAAGCTGCCCATCCCCTGAAGGAGTTATGTTTGTTTGTGGGTTTTTTTCTCCTCCCTCCATCTAAAATTTGTGGACAGAAACACATTACTTAAAAGGATATTATAAAATCCTTTATAAAGACAACAAATACACCCTAAACACGCTTTCCTCTTATAATAATAGTTTACTTAAGGATTTTGGAAATTGAAATTTGGGCATATCCTACTGAAAAGGACACAAGATATTACATAATGCTGGAATGACAGGATCCAAATTAACCAACCGACATCAAATTCAGATCTATTTTCCTTCATTTTAATAAGTGCCCTTTCAGCAGTCAAAAAAAAAGTCACTTAAGATCACTTTTCATTGTAATGTGATCTGTATCATTAACAATAAATTTATTTAATTGGACTGTAGTGTAAAACCACTTCAAAGACATAAAAGAATCTCACAGATAAGAAATACGTACATATGAACTAAATGGCCAACATGGCTTAACTACTGTATGAAGAAAACAGAAGTTGGTAGTTGCACTGCAATGTATTTTGAAATAATGAAGTAATATCAAGCATATGGAAGTATTCAAAATTACCAACTTAATGTTTCTAAATACAAAGTTGGTGTTTGTAATGCACTGCATTTTCACTAGCCGACATAACTCCATTTGGATTATTTTTAAGAACCACTGTAGATCTCCACCATTGAAAAGATGGCCAGAGGGAATAACACCAACAGTCTCAACACATCCATACTGTTACCATAATATTTTGAATATGCTCAATCATATCAATTTGGAGATGCTTCTTCAATTATTTCTCTTTAAGTGGTTACAAATGAAGGCATTGAAGTACAGTAACTCAATTTTCTAAAAATTGAATGCTTTATATCCTTATAAGAACATGTTATATTGTCCACAACATTTGGAGTAAGACAGCATGCAGCGTGAGTTATCATTGCAAATTAAGACGTTCCAAAGACCTTACCACATCATCTGCCAAAGTTTTTATTTGGATATTCTATCAAAACAAAAACACACACAAATAAAAGAAAAAAATTACCTACTGTTTTAGAATAAATGAGTTTATGTTTCATGTACTTTACCACTAAAAATGTAGGAAGAAGGGACAACAGGTTCACTCTTAAAAACTTCAATGACAAATAAACATTCAGATGTATTTAGGACAGTGGACTGACCCTGGCTGGCAGGCAAGGCCCACTCATTTCCACCCATACACCCCAACAGAATCAGCTTTACACAGCCAAAACTAAAACAAAATTCATTAGTTTATTTAAAGACAGTTTAATGAGTGAAGGAAAAAAAAAATAAAACTTCAATGGACACAAATGATGCAACTCACCACCTGCAGACCAATGTGCAGACAGACTCTAAGAAACTGCTACTTTGACAAAACTCCCAACCAGTTTTAACGCAGAATATAATGTAACACAGCATGGAATATTTCCTTGGTGAGTGTGGTTCAGCTGTCCTGGCTATGTCCTCTCCTAGCCTCCCACCTATCCCCAGGCAACTGACTGTGAGGCTGTAAGAAACTAGAAAAAGATCCATGACACTGTAAAAGCACTAATTAGCCAAAGCTAAAACACTAGAGCATTATAGAAACTGTTTCGGTCACTTATCAAGAACACAGAACCGTAGGAATGCTACAAAGAGCAGCCACTGCATCCCAGCCAGACTCTGGACACACAGCTAGAATGAAATATTCTTCTCTTACTACTCCAGATGCTAACACCAATCTCTCACCTTTCTAACTGCGTCTCAAAAATGTTCATCCAGCTAAACCTCTTGCATACTATCAATGTATAAATTTAGTGTGAGTCAAAAGAAAAATACTCCAATATTGAAATTAAAACTAAAACGTACTTAGTCTGATAAGACTTTCTAAAATGAAGATTATACAGCATGAAGTCCAAGAGGAAAAATACCCAACCACAATTTCAAAGCAGAGACAGCTATGTAAGCAATAAGTTCTGAAACTCAGAGTATGTTTCAGCTGTCACTTCCACCAAAAATATGTTTTTCCACCCTTCATTTAAGTACTGTCAATCTCTCCTAGAACTTCCAGTAGGATAATCTACTCCATCTCTACATTTTTTATTGCATCTGCCACTCAAACTCCTCTGGGCAAAATACTAAATATGAAAGCAAGATACCTCACACCCTTCCCCCTCGACATCTCCAGCTCACTTCTCAAACTCCTTACATTGCACAAGCTACAATGCTGCCTGTAGCTACTCAAGATAAGCACCACATTTAACAGGTGCAAACGATACTAGCTGGAGGCAGAGGCACAGCAGTTACGTGCCTGCAGATTCCCACTGACACACAGATTGACAGTCTCTTACACTAACAATGAAACCACACTGTCTTTACTGCTTTTGGTCTCATTGAAGAATAGAAACCAAGTTTTCCTCCCCTAGAGGAAGTTTAAGGTATCAAAGTTTTTGTAGTCAGTCCTCCAGCATTATTCTTTCAGCCACAGCACTACAAGATGAAAGGTGATTAATCCTATCCCAGCTTGCTGAAGACATCAATTACTGTACTTCCTTTCCACAACCAAGAGGAGACTGACCATTCAGAAGTGAGCAATACCAGAAAAAGAAGACAGATAACTCACACGTGAAAGTCAGAGGGTCACCAAGGTTTGTGGCTAATAACAGCAGAGGGTAAAAAGCTTAAAACACTGAGCTGGAACTCTGAATGCCTCAGCACTGCTGTCAAATAGGAGGAAAGAGAAAACTGAGGCATGTAATTGTATTGTACACTGGTACTCAGAAATGACATTCTCTGATTCTCATGAACAGTTGTACTTCCATTGTCCAATTTATTTACAGCACAGTACAGCTATTCCCAAATAACAGAGGTGGAAATACAGCAGTATGCTTTGATGAAGTTTCCATCTGTAAACTGATTACTATTTAACTCTGACCTTTTCAATTCCTAATTATTCATTTTTGAACTTCAGAAAAAGCCTGGGCACAAAAGATAGGTTTCCTACCCTATTAAGGTTAGATTACAGTACTCTGAGATTCAAGCTAATTCCTGAATAACTTGAGATAAGCAGTAATCCCATCAGTTAACATTTTAAAACAATTGCTTCACAAATTCATGGTAAAAACTTGATAGTATGTAAATGTTCATGGGTAATTTAAGCACATAAAACATTACAGCATTATGATAATAAAACTCCTCTTGCTTGCTTCCTCCTTTAACAACCCTTCACACATTTCTCATAGTCCATTACAAGCACCTGGAACCCTGAATTTCTGCTCCTTTTTAACAGGAATTCCCAACTGTACCAAAGTCAAATGATACTACTGGCTTCCTCATTGCTATATACAATATAATTCCTCTCTATTCACATCCTGCTTCATTTCCTTCTTGCCCATAGGACAAAGAATTTTCCCAGGAAGCTGCTACAAACAGGAAAGAACGGGAAAAGGAGGGGAAAGCCCTTGTGTATATCTCAGCAGCTGTAAATCAGTTTAAGCTGCTGCTCTGACTGCTAAGTTGTGCTGTAGTCCATGTGCACTGGTATTTCTGGACCTACAAATTCTATTCTTTGAGGAAAAGCCAAACTCCATTGCTACAGCATTCATCCAAGTTTTTGTTGTTGTTGTTGTTTGAGGGTTTTTTTGCATTATATCGAGTTTCTTACTAGTGGGAATAAAATAAAGTGACTTTACCAACAACTTATTTATGAAAGGATCAAATACTGCTAGCCCTTTGAGGGCTTTGGTTGGGTTCTGTAGTATTAAGGTAATTTAGCTTTTAAATAATAAAAACAAATATGCACACCCTCCCCTACTTAAAGTTTACCAAAATGAAAATACTTCATTTTAAAGAAACTTCCCAATATTTCACTGAACTCTTCACAGCATTGGCATTGTCAACTTTTGCAATGAACATTGTATCTCCTGCTCCATTGTTAATCACATAAACTCCCTCCCAACAACTACTTTCCATCAGTTTAACCCACTCCTCGAACAGTAACAAAGCAGACATTTACTTCACTATCTACCTACAATAGCAAGAGGTGTTCCAGAGCTACAAGCACCTTCAGTTAAGAATCATCGCCAAACTATCTCTGCAAGACACAAAGTACATACAAATTGAGCCCACCACTTTTAGCAGGCTATACTTTTGTCCGTTGCCAATTGGGAAGTAAGTATACAGGAATGAGCAATGCAGACCTGTGCGCAAGTACTAGAGGAGTGTCTCAAATCAAAGCACAGTAACTCAATGACTTAAAAAAGAACTCTCGTTTTTAAAGCTAACCATGTGCCACTCATCTTAGAAGAAAAATCTAACATTCAACAAAGGATCAACCCAAGGTTCAAAGCATATAGTTGTAGTTAAAAGGGCTGCATGCCTTGAAAAATGTGAAAACTCTTGAATAAGAGTGAAGTTCAACCTCACAATAAAAAAAATAATAATCTGTTTTTAAGAACTGGGGACAAGAGGTGGCAGCTTATTTTTGCTTTACTGAATTGGCCCAATTCATTAGCCTTATAATAGCTTTTAGACAGCCTGAGACGCTTCATGACATATCTGAACAGAACAGCTTCTTGCACACAGAACAAGCTAGAAAAAGAAAGCAAAATGTTCCGACAATTTGATGCATATGAAGCATTACTATCTAGAAAAATATCTTTGCTACACTGAAATGAAAAAAACCTAATATCTCGCATGCAAGCATCAAATTGAGCTCAAGTTTGCACTTAATAAGTCAATAATTGTATCGATGTAGTTTTCCCAAAATAAGAGTTCCAGAAAGTTACTTCAAATGTGCCTCACAATAACTCCATCTTTAAAAATAATAGTAATAATAATAAAAAATAAAAAATAAAAAAATTCCCTAAGTTAAAATTAAAAAAAAAAAATAATGAGAGCTCAGGAGCCAAAAGTTGTATTTTTGTAAAAACAAGCAGCTAGCAGAGATGCTGGGCTTAATATGGTACAGAAAAGCATAGCCAGCAGAAAAATCAACAAATAAACTGCCAGCCCCATCAGCATTCAAACAATCCATCTTCCAAACTAGAACCTTTAGTGCTATGCTGCATTCACCTGTAATACAGGCCCAGAATTTGATTCAATGACTGATAAGTGATTTTAGTCTGCTCTTGTAAGGAAAAAGAAAAAACATTTCTTCCAAACCTAAACCCAGGTGTAATAAAATGAATACGCTGATACTGACAAGCAATCCTGCACAATACCAGCACAATAACAATTTCAAGTGACAATTCTCTAATAAATTCTGTCTGGAATTCCTCTTATTTCCCCTCCATCAAGTACAAAAATATGTGTACAGAAAGTTGTACATGTATCTGAAAGGACTTCTGAAATAATTTGAATGCACTTCTAATGTGCTAAGATTCTAGTAAATGAGGCTTTGGAGGCGTAGCTCATGAAGTAAGCTCTTTTATCAAGAAGAACATGAAATGAAATGTAACTGACACTCAACTACCTGAATTCCTTTTTTCCCCATAAACATCATTCTTCAACAAAAACTACTCAAGTATGCACCATCAAAATTATTAGACTTAAACATGAAATTATTTAGGTCTAATATAAGTGCGAGGCTATTTGGGTATGTGGCCCAAAAGCCAGAAACATGTGGCATCAATACATATGGTTAGCTTGGTGATTCAAGAACTCTAAGAAATAGGATTTGATGACTTTCTCCATTTACACTGCTGACAACCATTGCAGTTCAATATGCTCTTTCTTATGCAAATACTTACCTATTCTAACACAAATGGAACACTGCATGTAACTGTCTGAACTATTAATGTCTGTCAAATTTTCATCTCCTCACACATAATCAAATGCAAATATTCCAGCACAGATCTATTATGAAGCCACGGTTATTTTAGAAGTTACTTAAATCCTACAGAAATGAAAGTAAATCACAGCACAATATGAAGAACCAAAATGTAACAAAAGCAGAAAACTAGATTTATACATGTAACTACATGTATCTACTGAACGTCACATTGTATTAATGCTTGCTCTTTTTTTTGTTTTTTTTAAATGAGCATAGCTTTGTAAGGAACAAAAACCACTGACATCTTTGAATGTCAATATCCCAATAAGCATCATTAGCTTTTGCCATACTGCTAAACTGAAAGATTGCACACCTAACATTTCTCCTCACCTAAGTACTTCCTCTTTCAACAGTCACCTCTGAAATACCAAAAGAATCAGTGAATGTACGCGGTTGGTTGTAAATGTGTAACCAACAAGCTGTGGCACAGAGGTGTCATCGAAAGGTATCACTGGGAATTTTTAAGGTCTCTGGTCATTTCTTCTCATTTTTGTGCCTAAATATTCATCATGATGTGGTTCATAAATGCAATCCCACACAAGACAATGTGATTATCATTTAACTAGCTGAACTCTGAAGAAAAAAAAAATAAAAAAATTACATTCTATTCCTTCAGAACAAGTCTGAGCACACTTAACTGTTCTGAAAGACACATCAGACTCAGCAGACTTACTGCTTCCTCCAACATCATCTCATCTCCAATCATACAGCATTGCTAAAAGGACCGAGTGAATCTTACAAGAAAGGATGCCATTTGTAATAGGTGTAATTCTGAACTCTCTATTCTCTCACTCTCCTGCAAAATCACCTGAAACCAATAAAAAGTGTCTCATTTATACAAGAACACTTGCATATTACTAAGTAGTAGGAACACCTTTGTTTCATGTAACAGGAAAGGTGTGGTAACATGACAGCATGCACTACATCATGATGACAATTATTACCACACCCAGTTGGGCCCAATGCCTCTTGTGGCTCTACCAAATCCTAAAATATTTTCTGGGTGGGATTGTTCATTCCTGAAATAAACTTTCAAGGTATTTCTTCCTTTATACAAATCACATGAGTTTGTGGATTACGCCAGAATGTGTAATGCAACATAATTTAATTGCTAATGTAGATTCATTTCAGATCTGCTTATGCTCATATATCCTGCTTTCACTCCATGCCTGATCAAACAGTTCTCACCAGATGGCTGACAAGCAGTCACAGTCATAGCTAACAGTAGAAACAGATGAACTTAGGAGTTCTAGTAAACAATCAAAGAAGAAAAGAAATATAGATTTGACTAGTTCTGTCTCTTGATTTCATTAGCTCTACTGCCATACAAAACCCAAAGCACTCAAGAGGGCATACATACTAGGCCGGCATTGCTGTCCAGGAAAAGCTGATAGCCTCCTCTTCCCTGTCTTATAAAAACTATTTCTAAGGCCATCTTTAATATTTTAAACCTAACAGTACACAATATATTTAAAATCACAAATGTTGATTATCTATTCAATTCAGGACACTTACCAAAAAATAAGCAACCGCTTCTGCATTTATTTGTTACTACTTTCCTCCATACATTGGATTATCAGCTAAAAGGGTTTACAAACTTATCACTACTTTATTCCAGCAAGATTTTGTTTTCTTACTATTAGGAAGTGATATACAAAAGCAGAAGCTCTAGGGATGGTTTCTCCATCAATACCATAGGGAAAAAAAACTATTCATAAGGAAAGCATAAGTTTGATACAAAAAATAACATGGAGGTTGAAGTTGGTACAAATTACTGCTACACAAACAGCAAGGAAAGACTTCCAACTGTTAACCTTCTCTAAATGAAGACTCTGATTATTATCTGCTCTTCCATTATGAGAAGTTGTGGTGGTGAGCTTACTTCCTCCAAAATAAAGTTATTAAATGATAAAAAAATAACTGGGATACACCTGTTCTAAGAACTACATAAAAAAAAAAACAAAAAAAGCATTTTAGTTGCTACCAATTTCTTGTGGTTTTAAAGTTAAACAAGAAAACTGATGAACAACCAGCTGAAATCAGCAGTTGCTTCAGCAGCAGTTGACATCTTCTGTCTTGTCCCTAGATATGGGTAGCAATTAAAAGAATTTTATAAGCCATTTGTTTACTCCTAAAAAATCGCAATTGATTAAAACAACAACCACCACCACCATGATGGCTGCTTGTAGGCCACAAGATAATTAATCCTTAATCTTTTCCTTCTCCTGAGAAATTAGCAATCATCAATGTTTTAAAGGCTATCTGTAACATAAAAACAAAAGTTCATCCTCAAAAGCTTAGAAAACACCTCTCCTGTTTGATCTGGATACTGCCAGTTCTCTATATTTCTCTTCCACATTGTGGAATCTGCTTTGTTTGCAAAGCTTCCTGTATATATTCCAGAATATCTCTACAGCTTTGTCTTACAAGTACTAGTTCAGGAAGTTCAATTACCACAAGCAGATAGCCTTATCACTCTATCACCTCATTTAAACAGTGTCAATATCAACTCACATTAAAATCTAAAGCTAGTCAGCACTATGTCCTGCTCCACCATACTAAACTTAGTGCCAAATCAGTATCCTTTCCTGTAGTAAGCGAGTTTTCTTAAGATATCAATACCACCCTTCAGCAATGGTTGCACTGCAACTTCAGTTGTGTGAAGCAACAATCCTTTGAGGCATTCACTGACACACTGCAATCTCAAACAATGGTTTTTTATTCATTTGCCAAAATCTGCTTAACCTGACTCATAGTTCACGTATGCAGGATACAAACATCTCAAGGAGTCATTTGTAAAGAGCATATTCTCTCTCTGCAGAAGAGTGAGAGTCAACAGACTGAGTTAAACAATGTCATGTGATGTAGGGTCCTGTAGAACACTGTCTGACACTGCACAACACTATTGACAGTTCACTTAAAGCAGTCCTGCCCAAATATGGGTGGAGCAGCATAGTTAAGAAACCTATCAGCCAAGCACAGTCAGTTCTCTTCCGTATATAAGCCAACTGATAAAAGCTTTTAATCCACTGTAGGACATTAGTAGATGGAACATTAGTCAGATTCTTGAGTTCATAGTTTTTGATTGATTTCAGAGCTCACAGGGCTTAAAATGCTTCAATATGAAGCATAAACAATTTCCGTTTTTAAACTCAAGCATGAGTTGCTCCTTGTGCGATGAATCATCAAATCCACATCATCACATTTACTTGCATTCCAACTATGTAATCCATCTCCTACCCCTAACGTCTTTTACCCCATTTTACAAGCTCTCTCAATCTACTTTTAAAGACAATGTCATACTCACACTACAGCCCTTTGTGAAAACTAAGCTAAGTGTAGTTTTTAAATCACTGATCAACTACCTCATAAATGTGAAATTAACTTGGAGTAATGAAACATGACTTTGGCATGGCACTAGCCACTACACACACAGAAATACTTCTATTTCAGCTAATAGAAAATCAACAGGATATTCTACAAAACCTTGACTCAGACCAAAAAAAATTTACCACATGAACTTCTAGCTAAGTAGCATTCAGATACTCAGGAAGCACCACATATCCTGTTCTAACGTTCTCTTTTCAAGCACTGATTCATATTATCACAGACATCTGGAAGTACCTCGGGTGTCTAGCCCTAACTCTAGCTCAGAAAGCTGAGTCAACACAGGACACAAACCAGGCGGTTAAAAGCTTCATGCATGTTTCCAGGTCTCAAATACTTCCAGTGACTAATAAACACCTCTGATCAACCAGTTCCAAAGCATAATCACCTCTCCAATTATCTTTTTCCCCTAGTACCCAAGTCAGAACTGTTCCCTTTTCACTTATCCACTGCCTCCCACTCTCATCATATGAACTTCTGTAAAAAGCCCGGCTTCAGCTTCTCATATAAAAATATCTGAAGTCTTGAAAAATCTTTGGGCTCAGCTAAACTATGACAACCACATCCAAACAGATCTAACACTTTCAATTATGCACTTGTTTCCTATGCAGCCAAAAAAAAACCTAAATAATTCCTTTGGTGTTACTACATACTTACTTTAGTGTTAGATACAGCAAACAATATCCAAGTTAAGGACTAAAACACACAAATCTCAGCAATTCCCCTGACAACTTAATTTAGTCTGTTTCCACTAGCATAGCAGGCATACTCTTAAACAGGCAAAACAAGACTGTTGCCAAACCAAGCTAAATATGTAGCTGTTCACTGTTGTCTCATACTAGCCCATGTTCAGGGCTGGCATGAGACCAGATGATTGTTTGTCAAAACAATTTGATTTTTTTCCTGCCCGTTCCATTACAAACAAAAATAATGGTACTCATTCCCACCTCCAGTTCTTCCACTAACACAAAATGATGTGGGAAAAAAAAAAAAAAAAAGATTAAATCAGAGCTCTTCCAGTAGTGAATTGTCTTGGAACATGACATTTTCATTAAAAATACTCCAGTTTACACACTACCAGTACAAAAACTGGAGCTAAATTGTCACTCTTTCGAGTTCAAAATGTTATATTAGACTTAAATGACTCCCAAAATAACCCAAATCAGAAAATAAATAAATAAATAAATAATAAAAGCCATGAATTAGGAGTTCTAGTGCAGCCCAACTTTGATTGTATGTGAGAATATATACCAATTCAGCTTTCTTACAGAAAACTATTTCATAGAACTATTTGGGATGGAAGGGACCTTAATGTTCATTTATTTCTAACCCCTGCCATAGGCAGGGTCAGCTCTCACTAGATCTGGTTACCCAAAGCCCCACTGAACCTGGCCTTGAACACTTCTGCAGATCCACGGCTTCTAAGCAGCCTGTGTCAGTGCCTCACCAGACTCTGAGTAAACAATTCTTTCCAAACATCTAACCTGAATCTTCCCTATTTCAGTTAAAGACACTTCCCCTTCTCCCACCAATATCCTGATAAAGGGTTCCTCTCCAGCTTTCCTGCAGTTCCTTTTCAGGTACTACAACTTCTCCCCAGAGCCTTCTCTTTTTCAGGCTGATCAACCCACACTCTCCCTGCCTACCTCCACAGAAGTGCTCCAGCCCTCTGAGCACCTTCATGACGTCCACTAGAAGAATGAGAATTACCTGCCTCAACCTGCTGCCCATGTTTCTTTTAATGCAGCCTATAGTTGACTTTCCAGGCTGCAAACACACACACACACTGTTGGCTCACACTGAGCTTTTCATCAAGAAACATCCCCAAACCTTTCTCCTCAGAGCTAATCTCAATCCATTCTCCACTCAGTCTGTATTTGTGCCCCAAGCCACGTGTGTAAGAATTTATACCTGTTCTTGTTGAACTTTATGACATTCCACATAAAAATAATTCCCCCTCATCCTCCTTCCAAAGGCCTGATGCCAGATACTAAAACTAAATCTGCTGTTATGTGTAGCTATATATCCTATCCCACCAACTCCCTTTCAGTATGCTGCTTTATATTAGAGATTACTGAAAAGAGGCACACTTCTCTAAGTACATCATACCATTCCAAAAATTAACCAACAGCCTACAGGTTGATTCATCTATGTAACTCTACTGAAACTTAGTAAATCATAAGCTGTGAAGCTGAACCAAGGAAATCTCCATACCAAAAATCTACATTTCATTTACAAGCTCAGTGACAATTTAGCACTTGTACAAGCAGCGTGGATTTTCTTATAGAAGTCTCAACTACTCCTCTGTGTTATTTGCACTGCAAAGATGAGTACATGCAAGATTGCTCTCCAATAGCCAAAAGAAACTGCTACCCCAGCAGAATCAATTCCTTATTCAATGTTTAAGAATGCAAAATTTATAAAAGATTATTCTTGTATATAATGAATTATGCCTTTCCCTGATTAGTCCTGTTTTTCCCTTACAAATTGATATCATTAAGCGATAAATCTGTCTGCTCACATTGCCTCAACTTCAAATACATTTTAATTCCACCCTTTTCCTTCCTCAAAAGTACATCCCACTTCATTATAGCTTTACCCAGAGTTTGCATACATCACGTCCAAAATAAAAGACATCTTCTTCCCCAGTCAATACATTCCCCCAATTGTACCATCAAAAACTAGTCACTTTACCTTCTAAAAGACAGATCTGCCCTGACTTCAAGCAAGGCACCTCAATTCACCTTCACGTTGTTGCTAATCTGTAATTATCTCCTCAAAAACCAAAAGCACATGTCTGCATACAAACTGAAGTACTAATGGGATACATTTCTCCCATTAAATGTAGCAAAATAAATCAACCCTTCTGACTCCAGAACAACTGATGAAAGCATGCAATAGAAATAGCTGGCCTGCTCAACTCAATTTTGAGCTCATTCTATATAAGGTTATAAAGTTTTGGATTTCAATCAGGACAAAGTCCTCTGTCCAAAATTTTGCCCCAAATTAAAGGAGTCTCTGCAGACAAAAGCCACAAACAAGACTATTTTATTTAAAATCACTTCCCTTGGAGGCATCTACAAGCAACTCTTGTTAGTCACTTTAAGCACAAGAGCATTGTTACTATGTATCCTGTGCACGGAAGTGAGAGTCTGTTTCCAATAGCACCACAAAACAAAATAAACCACAGTATTTGTTTATGTTAATATATACATGGTTGCCTTTAATACAAGCCAAGTTCAAATTATTCAGCACTTTATCATCCTTTTAAACGACTGTCGTTCTCAGTGACTTTGTGATGCCCCATACAGTGTGAATTAAACATCCCCACGTGCATTCCGAGTCAGTTTTGACCAAGAAAAATGGGTTTTCAGCTGATCAACCCAAAGCTCTTCCATGCTATTCTTAACGAGAGGAATCTAAGGTGGGAGCAAATAAACATTAACTTAGTTTTACTATTACCTGTGAAAAGCCTTGCACAAGTTATACCAAAACTTTGTAACTAGTGCTCTAATCAATGTGATGACTCAGTCGAGTTTTAAGTGACCCCTCCACTGCCTCTCTGGAAAGGCAGACGTGAGATGTGGATGAAATGAGACCACTCAAACCAGATAAACGCAAGTAACAGGAGTAAGCAAGACAAACACTGATATAATTAACCTCTTTTGCTGCTCCTCCGTTTATAATTTGAGATACAACACAAGACTGTTGACTGTGAAATGGACCTGTGCATCACATTACCATGTTTGTAGAAACACGCTGCTTAAAACCAAAAAGCTGTTGTAATCAACAACCGGTTCGGGCCTAAGGAAGACTTGCACATTCAGAAGTTTACCTGCTCATCACAAAGAAACTAGAAAACCTCCAGAATCTTCACACACACACACACACACACACACACACACACACACACCTTCTTTTCTCCCTGACACATGTAACACTTGATGTTATTTTCACAGTAACTCCGGATCTCACAGGTGAAGCCCTGCTTGCATCACAGCCCCCCACTTCCCGCAGCCCAACACAATGCTCACAGGGCCGAGGTTCTCGGGCATGGTTACAGCAACAGGTGCTGTAGCCGCCCGGCCCAGCGCTGCGCCGCGCCCCTTCCCGAACCGGCACCACCCGGCTCTCTTCAAAAGCAAGAAGTACCCAAAAACCATCACGGAAGCTCACAGATTATTATTAAACCCTTCCTGAAAACCCAGCAGCCCCCCCCCCCCATCCCGACCGCACGTCCCTCCGCATCAGGCTCTCCCCCTGGTAGCAGCAGGACGCCCACCCTTCCCTCCCCACCCCCATGCTCGCTCACCAACTTCGTCTTGTTCCGGGTCTCCTCTTCCGAGGATCGCCCGCTCCGTTTTGCGTTCATCTTGCTAGGGCCCGGGGGCTCGTCGCCACCCCCAGATCCCGGTGCTGCTTGATCTTCCATCCTTCCGGCAACACCGCACACCGGCACGAGGCCCCTTTTTCCGTCAGAGCTTTATCCTCACGGCCCCATAGAGTCGGCAACCACAACGGGGCGTCTCCCCGCAGCGGCTAAAGCAGTTCCTGGTGGTACTCCGGACGCCTACTCCCAATCAACCGCCTAAGACGCCCAGCGTCCCTACGCATGCGAACTAACAAACGAGCGCTGTTGCGCATGTGCTGATGTAGTGCGCATGAACTGTGCGCTTGTACAAGGGCGGTAGGCCCGAAAGGGGAGAGGGGCGTCGCCGGGAAATGGCGGCGATGGGAGGCTGTGAATAGGAGCTCCACTAGATAATATAGATAGATATATATAATATAGTGAATAGGACAGGTTGATTGTCAAATTACTTCGCTTAGTTTTCCCTCAAATTGCTAGGAGCAGGAAAGGCCTGCGTCTTATCCATTGAATATCAGTGCTGCAGACTGAGGGCTCTTCATGAGGTGTCTCTGAAGCATATTCCTTTGTATTTTGTTTTAGGAGTATACTGAGTGCACTGGGTAACTATGGTGTGCTGTTTAAAATTGAGTTTCCACAAATGAAAGCCTTTTTGTACCCTTTGCATTAGGGAAGTCCAGTCTGTAAAGCCTGAGCTTTCTGTCTATATTCATGGTTTGTAACATCAAACTGCATGAAATGGTTCTTCACAAAACAGAATCCCCCATGAAGAGAGAAAAATAGGCCTTTTTTTTTATTGACACACCTGAGCATATGTTTAAGTTACCAGGCAAACAGCCGTGGGAACAGACACGGTCCATTGTAAGAGGACAAAGGCAATGAAGAACTCTCTGGAGGTGAGATTTATGTACAAACATATCATTTCATTATGCTCAAGAATATGAGTTTTGGACATCTTCTACAGCAGACCTTTTCTTGTTCAATATGAAAGTAAGACCTGTAGACCTGTAGAGTAAGATTCATGGAGCAATCTGGCTTTTCTTTAGGCTCCCAAAGAACAGCCTCAATACCAGATGAA
This sequence comes from Coturnix japonica, assembly GCF_054131305.1. Lineage (NCBI taxonomy): Eukaryota > Metazoa > Chordata > Aves > Galliformes > Phasianidae > Coturnix > Coturnix japonica. Next base: position 14,219,612 of record NC_140666.1, read on the forward strand.
ATAATGCAATTCTTTTAGCTATACTCCAGAACATCCAGAATTTTAGTATTCCTATTTCTACTCCACCCCAACCCCCACCCAGATTTGAGGATCAAAAAACAATATTCCACATATGAACCAACAACTTATGAGCATATAAATTCTGCAGGCAATTTTAAGCAAAAAGAGTGAGGTGTGAGAACTATCTTGGTTAGGAAAATTAAAATGAAAAAGTCCCTCCACCCCTCTTCTGCCACCTCCCCTCCCATCCCCACCTCCCCCAAAAAAAGGCAAAAAGAAACCACCACAGTTGCTTAAGGCAACCAAATAAAACCTCAGATCATTTTGGCAATCAGTTTGCACTGCCGTGTTTTGGCCCAGCTCCGAGAGCAATTTAGGTATGGCCTGAGGGAAAAAAACTTGTTGCAGAAAGTGTTCTTAAGTTGGCTCCATATCTGAGAAAATTTATAACTCTTCGTTTAGCGAAATTCATTTTACAATAGTAAAAATGTGTAGCTGCAGAAGGTTCCTGCTATGAAGATGCATTTCTCCTCTTGGTTTCTAGTGTAATCTCAGACAAGCACTTAACTGCAACAACTGAGCCAGACCTTGCAATAAAATGATAGTAGACTAATAGTTATGTCCCACAAACATGTACTGCTTTATATCTGAATTTGAACAAAATAGGCTTTTCAAAATGACTGGCCAATGCAGCAATCAAAAATCTTCCCTTTTAAACATCCTCCCTCTAAACATACTAAAAAAATACAATTATGCAAGTTTCCAGAAGCTATGTACTCCAAAAATATCTGGAGAAGAAAAAAAGTAAGAAAAAGATATATGAGATTTTATAAATCCAGTGACAGAATTTCCATCTACCAGTGAAGGAATAGGCTTCTGGAGAAGCAGTTTTAAACCAGTTGAAGTGAACTTGTGACTAAGCCAGCTATTCAGGTTTCAGTCCTTGAGAAATATCCTGTACTCTAGGTTTCTAGTATTGAAGAAGTAAGTTAACAAACTTGAAATGTTTGTCCTAACCATCCATCTAGCTGGGTGGCTGCAGTAGGGAAGATTTATTTATTTTTTTAATAGGAATTCTGCGTAGCAGTACAAGAGAATACATACTGTATTTAACTTAACCACAAAAAGGAAATGTGCTGCTAAGACACCCAGGGGTATGTATCCCATCTTTCCACCCTAAAATTCTACAACAGGAGCACAACCACTCCACCATAATTAACATACCACAATCTTTCCACTACTGCCACGATGCTGTAGACTGTCTTCAGATTGTCTCATCCCTCTTCCTGGATTATTTTCTCTCTCATCTTAATTGACCATTAAAACAGCAATGTTTTATGTTGCAATCGTGAACAGTGTCACAAATGTTAATTAAAACAGCTAATTATGAACATTTATGTAAGTAAATAAGGATTACAAATTAGGCATCTTCACAGCTGTTTCGAGAAGATTCTGCAGTTACATTTTGTTTGTAGCCATGACACAGCTGCAAAATGGTCCACTGATTAGGCTTTATATTTTGAATTTTTGAGTAAGCTACAACTTTTGCCTATAGCTATTTATAGGAAGAGGAAGCTAACAGCTTCCCACCTATTGTTTAAAAAAAGGTTTTATGTTTAATATGTTGACAATGCAATGATCTCTGCAGTCACCTATAGTTGACCTTTACTTAGCATGCCTACCTCTAACTTAAAACCTAAAGCACTGGAGCTAGATGAGGTATTAGTATGGGATATGTACAGAGTCAGCTTATGTCAAGGTGCATTATTCATTAAAGTTAGGTGAATTAGCAAATAAACAGAATGTTGTTTTTAATCTAAACAAGTTATTAGTGATTTGCTCCAGGCTGGGCTCATCAAAAATACCAAAAACAAAAATCTTTTTTTTTTTAGGTTAGTGCTTTCTGAAGTATTGTGGGTTTTTTGTTCTTTGCTTTTGTTCATTTTTTGCCATTGTTGTTGTATTTAATCAGAAGCATTTTTCCCTTTTTGAAGCAGTTAGCTGATTTAGGTGAATTCTCTCATTTTCTATGTTTTGACCATTTATCCTACAATTCTCAACCACAACAAAGTTTCTCTTCTCCAGGTGATTGTTGCATTCATGCCCCATTATTGTTTTCTGGGAACAATACACATGATGACTTTAGAGAATGACTTTGGAAAACAAAAACAAACAAATAAATAAAAAAGGGGAAAGGTAAATATTATATTAATTAATTAAAAAAAAAAAAAAAAAGAAAAAAAAAAAGAGCAAACATACTTTTGTTGATTTGGGTTTTATTCCAAAGGAGAAAACAAACAATCAAACTAAATAAACATACAGACACCAGATGATACATGAAGTTTCTGATATACACATTAGTTTCTTATTTACTGATTCTCCTTTTCCCCCCTTTGCTTCTGACACATGAATTTGTAGTCATACATGGTGCAATATTTGGTTATTTACACAATTGCCCAAACTTTGCTCTTTGCAGAAATTTCTCAATATTGTTGAGCAGCAAAATAACTTTTGCCATCATTCCAGGAGGAATTTTGTCTCTAAATCCTCCAAGAACTTTTGAGCTTTCCTCTCCCTCACTGGTAAATGGTGTTAGCAATCTGAGAGTATGGGAATATATGCTAGTGAAATAAATGCTCATGTGCATAAATTGATGATTTAGTTTAGTTACTTGTTACGGTTTTGATTGACTTTTTTCTACGTGTAATTCTCACAGTCTTTTTAATTGAAAGTTATTAGTCTGAAGCTGTTGGGTTTTATTCAGTCTGTTGTTTCCCTTTAAAAGGCTTTCATCTGTGTTAAATGAAGTGGTTCCTGCTTTGGTCTTTCTGTTTCATTTTGTTTGTTTTAATCTGTTACTTTTCTTGCCTCCTGGTGCTCCCTTTTATGTACAGCAAGCATTCACATGACTTTTAAGTGGATTGCAAAAGTGATCTGGGTTAAAATTCACCTTACTTAAAAGTTTTTATCCAGAGCCTTGATTTTGCCTATCACGCTGTTCCAGAAATACCCAGCTTGTGTTCCCAACGTTATTCATCTGTTCCTTCAAGGAATTCAAAACCCCGTTCTAATATGACCAATCTATATAGTCTTGTACTGGAAACTGCTAAATTTTGAAGGACAGCTGTGAGAATAACTATAAAACAGAAGCAGAGGGGAAGTAGAAGTGTAGGCTGATGTGGGGTTCTTGGTAGTTTAAAGATTAAAAAAGGAAAACATTAACATGGAAATATTTAAAACCCCAAATCCACTGCAAAGAGTAAGGACTTAATGAAAGGTAATTACATAGCAATAATTAGACTGTTGCAATCAGTGAAAGCAACACTTCATATCACTTACTGTTGCTCTGCTTTTGGCCACAAAGGATTCTTCTTGGTGTTTTTCAAGCATAGTTTAATAACCTTAATTAGGTAACTTGTTAAATCTAAGCTATTCCTTATACAGGTTACTGTTTTGTATCTGTCTTGTTCAAATGCCTTTTTATTTATGATTGAAGGTGCCTAACAAAGTGACCAAAGCAGTAACACAGTGTGTGTTTTAGTTGGACTACTGACTTGTATATAGTTGCAAAAAGCTCTGTCTATTGGACACACTTACATAGGAAGTGTCAAAATGCAATACTTGGAGTTTCAAGAGAACATCAGAGCTTTTCTGGATTTAATTACTTTCAGACAAATCAGTTGATATAATGACAATTCTTATTGTTTACTTCTGGTCCTTTTTGGATCCTTAAGTGATATTTTAAGCAAATTTATGTTATACATGAATTCATACCATGAGTTCACATCTTCTAAATGGAATTTCTGTTAACAATTTTCTTTACTTTTCCCCTATTTAACAAACCAAATGTAGAAGTAGAAAAGCCTAATATTCTTGAAAGCTTCTAACTAATCCTTAAATCAATGTTGTTGGTATGATCAAGTCTCCCTTTCATCCTTTGTGATACATTAACTTAATCTTTGTATAATTTTGTTAGCCATGGTTAGCCAGTTAAATTAACTCTTAAAATTAATTTTAGGAAGAAAACCATCATTTTAAAGAAAATTATCATTTTCCTTTACTTCTAGTAAACAAATACTTGTCCCAAAATAATACCTACAGATAAGAATCAGTACTTAGAGGTTACTGAGAAATTGGCAGTAGTATTTTGTGCTAAGACACTGAGTTTGTAAGCATAGGGAAAATGTAAGAGTTAGCTTAGTAGATTCAAATTCTGTTCTGAAAGTGTCTGACTTCTACAACCTTTCAATCTACAGGAGGTGTCATTATTTGCACCTACTATGAAACCATTCTTTTCTCAGGAGAAGAATGAGAAAGCTATTGGTAGTTTTTCAGTCTTTCTTCAGGGGATAATTTAATGGTCCTGTTTCTTTGTTGGGACTTGAGGGACATTTGGGCAGATGTGAGTACATCTGACAGCATGTCCTGAAAGTGAATTAAAGTTGCTTACACATTGGAAATAGTTTTCTTTATATTGTGCATATACTGATACTGGCACAGCTCAGCTTGTCTGAATTTTAAAAACACTGTATATAAAAAACTATGCTTCTTGCACTTTTTCTATGGCAAAACAAAAATGTACTTATTTCTGTTTAGTACCAGGTTAAACAGCCATCATCTGTGAGCAAGTTCAGTCTGAAGAAAGTTATACATCCTTGTACCCAGCAGTTATCTAATGTTGCCTTTGTTTTGGGGGGGAAAAAAACAATAAAACAAATAGTCACTCTATTACAAAGAATAACAACGTCACACTGCTTGAACTCTGAACTGATCAGTATGAGTTCACATGGTGATCGTTAGTACTGAGTCACACCTAGACAGCACACTAGTGAAGTATGCTGTAGGAATTTTTAAAGTGTTTCCTTTGGAGTATATATTCTAGGGTTTCTTTTTTGTTCTATTTATTTATATATTTATTTTTTACAAAAGGTCCTTTCATACAGATTTTCTTTATGACAGAAAAGCAACCTTGCAAAAAGTATGCTTCAGAATACAGCACCTATGTTCTGTGTAGTCTTTGTGAGATCAGTCTCTTCAGCGAGATGAGTCACTAGATCAGTTTATGTAGTCACACAGACACTTGTTTATGGTTGAAGAGGCTAAAGTTAAAAATATGTTAACCATATGAATGTTCAGATAAGGGTGATGACGTAACTGAGAACAAATCCCAGTGCTTTTTACAACAGAGCCATTATTTTAAGTTGTGTAATTCATGGTTTGCTTAATTGGTGTTCTCAGGCTTTATATCAGTTATGTATGATATGAAATCCTGAAATCCTCAACAGTAGTTTCCACATTCTTCAATAGTGTCCTATTTATACTTATAGGACGTCTAATCAACTAAACATTCCTCTGCTGCTAAATACGGCCAACAAGCTGTTTATGAGTCAGGACTCTGACAGATAATTTTTCTACATATCCATGGAAATTTTTTTGCTACTTGTCTTGTTCTTTGCATGAACAGGTACCAACATTTTTGTTCTTCATTTTTTACTCTTTAGGTTGATCATCTGCTAGGCCATGTTTTCAGTATTTGCTGAGTGTAGTGGAAATGCTCAGTCATGGCCTGAAAAAAGTGATTGAGCACCTGGTGGGAAGACAGTGCCAATCCAGGGGAGCTGAGGTGCATGCAATGAAGCTGAGAGACAGGAAGGGCTGGAGCCAGGATCCATCTCTTCCCTGACCTCATCTGACAGTGGAAGGAAGGGTATCTTGGTGGAGATCCCTGCATACCTGAGACCTTCTGAAGGTAAGCCATTTTTCTTTTGTTTCTGTATCAACAGCTGTTGTGCTTGGGCTTGTTTTCATTTGCAGTAGTCTGGAACTGTGTGACTGTTATTGCTGTACTTTCTGTTGTATTACGGCATTTCAGTGTGGTAAGCTTATGCTCGTAAAAGACTGCAAGTAAACAACTTCCTCATACAGTCACTCTGGAGTATAATCTACAGTAAGGGTGGAAACTTACAGTGCTGCATCCTTGGTTGTTCAGTAATTAGCTTTTTTGAATATTCACGAATCTCATTACTACAGAGAGAGTTACTGAATAAGTGCTGTTACCTGGAGCTATCGTTAAGTAATTTCATAGCACTTTTGAAAATATCTTGTTTTTTATTGCAGTTCTTTTAGTGATGGGAAGCATGCTATGAGATCATATATGTTAATAAAGGGATACTTCATATGACTACTACTTTATTGAAGCTATGAAGTTAATTTCTCCCATAACAGCTGTCTTGGAAAAAAAACTTTTTTTTCTTTCCTGCCTGTTTTTTCTATACCTCCTGCTATAATATCCACCATATTATGTAATTTGTTTATAATGTTTATCTTTAAAAAAAATTAAAAAATAGAAAAGGAGATGATTGTCAACTACTTGTTAGAATTCTTTAATCTAATACCACCTCTGAAAAATAAATGATCATTCAAGTCTGTCTAATAGTTAGCAGCTGTACACTTGGCTGAAAGAGAGGAAATAATCTTTGCTTGTTCCTGACCCATTATTTTAATCTCAGGCCTTCAGAGATAGGAAGTATTAAATGAGTGCTTTTATTTAAAAACAACAACAACAACACAAAAACAAAAAGCAACAGCAACAGTAACAACAAGAAGGAAGAAACAGTAGATAAGAACCAACAAGCAATCACCTAGAAGTGAATGGTATTTTTTTAAAGACAAACAAGAAACCCCATGTCTTCTAGAGTAGAGTGTTGTCGGGGAGATTAAAGTACCAAGTTCAGTTCAATTGAGCAGGATGCTGGAATTTGGCCTCCAAGCATCAAGATGAATGTTCTTATTGCAGGGATGTCAGGTACCAGATGCTTCCATTTGAAGATGGGAAAGCTTTTGTTGTAACTGATGCATCTTCTCCAAAGCATGTTATTCCTAGTTCATGTATCTCCTGCTATTCCTGATACTATTTGTATTTCTGTGCTTTGACAACTGTTCCCTCAGTTCAGGCTTACGATGACAATCTGTCAGTATTACTGATTAAACACTGGCACAAAGAAGGTTAGTGCTTGGGAGAGCACTTGCTGTGCTTTTCCCCTCTGCAATTTAGGAACATTTGGTATATCTACACTTCCCAACCCTCTATTTCACCCCCACCCTCAAACACTAACACAGTTAGATAGAATGGATATAATCCTGTTTCTTTTTTCCCTGTATTTAGTTTTATATCTTTAGTTAAACTGTAGAATGAAATGCCTGATACTTTAGGTATTCTGTTATTACTTAGTTGGCTTTCTTACTCATTTTCTATTGATAACTGCCAGAAGTATTCAGATGAATAGTGTGTTATTCCTGCTTGTCTGCATTCTAAACCTTTTCAAAACCATTCACTCAGCAGTGTCTAGCACTAAAGCCTTTCATACTAGAGCAACCTGAAACACTAATAAAAAGTTAGCTATTAGTTGTGTTAATGAATGGCTAGTTCACTTAGAATATTCTCACATAACTAGGAAATCGAGTTCTGTTGCTATACTGTCAGATTATTTTGCCTTTGTAAGTGCTTTGCTAAGGCAGGTGTTTGTAGAGAAAACTTTCTGCTGTTTGTTTATAACCTCTTACCACAATGTTACCTAAAACATGTTCTAGAATGTTTTTCCATTTTTTTCTGCATAGGAGAATATAGCCAGTAATCATGAACTAGCTAAAAGTCTGAATAATATCCAGTGAGGAAAACTTTACAATTATATTGGTATGCTTAGAGTTTATGCTTGTCTTAGATGTAATGACCTGTTTTTTTTTTCAAAAGTTGTTTAAATTTCTCCAGTGTGAAGAAAGAGCTTACTTCAAAAATGGGCTTATGCTGACTCATCAGTGGGGTTCCATTCTTTATATCTGCTTGTTATCCTTGGTTTGCAGCAGCTGCATAGTCTTCTAAATCATGATGAAAGAGCAGAGAAGGAATAGAAGGAGAATGGGAAAACAGTATTTTGAAAGTTTTGGTATCTTGGGAATATGGGCTTCCCCAGCTCCCTTGCTTTATAAAAGTTGTATTTCTAGGCAGCCTGGCTGCACCTCTGTTTTCTAGTTCAGAGTTTCTCCTGGTTTTAACTACTCCTGGCATTCCCTGTTTACGTATAGTCAAGGAGTTTGCTGTTCTGTGTTCTTAGTTGAGTTAAACTGCTTTTGAGATGACAGCAGCAGTGTGAAAAATTCACATAACTGGCACACCAAGTGCTTTCAACTAGTGCCATGCTGATAAGATAGTAATTGCAAGGGAAGACTAGTGTCGTATCTTTAAACCACGAATGAAAAACATCATAACATATTGTACCTACATGAGTGGTAAAGAACAAGTATTTATAGAGAAAGAAAGCACAATTTTACAGAAGTATTCTTGTTTTGGTTTCTGTGAGTGTATGTTTTGTGTGTATTTTTACTTATGACCATGTCATTACATGAAAACAAGTGTTTTCTAAATAAGCAGGCTTAAACTTGTGTTGGATGTGCTTTCATAATGTGACCACACAATTAGCAGAAATCAGGAAACAGCTTTTTGTCATACTTCCTTTTTGAGGGTGTGCTTCATCATGACACTTCACAAAATTCAACAGTAATTTGTCAGTTCTGGGCAACACCCAGCCTTGCACACTGTAGAAAATGGAGACAAATGTTTCAGTTGTTAGAATAATAGAAATAAGATCTTTCTCCCCCATCAGAATCACTGACAATCACTCAGTTTCCTGTTGTACACCTACAGCAACTAAAAGGAAACTTCAAGTAGTGCCAGTGATCTTTGTACAGATATAAGAATTGCTGTATACTGGGTCTTCAGGTAGCAACGTGAATGGGAAAAGGTTAAGTGGTTTGTTTACTGCAGGATCACTGAAAATGTGGGGTTTCTTTGGTAGTGAATCTAAAGCAGCAAAATAAACGTCACTGGGCATCAACTTAGTTTAAAGCATTGAAATGACTCCTTTGTAAAAATATTCTGCTTAAAGTGGTGCCTTTCAGTTATCTGACACATAACTTCCATAGAATGCTGCTTTAAAAAAAAAAAAAAAATAATAATAATTCTGCAGTCGTTCAACATAGTTCTTGCCATGTAGACTTATGTTTCAATTTGAAATGTTTTAGATACCAAATACTAGCAGCTGAGAGCCTCTGACTTTTTTTCAGTGAAGGCACATGGTAAAATGTGTATGATCTAAATGAAAATTTCAGATTTCCATCTGATCCAGTTTGTGCATCTCTGAATTGAAATATAGTGTTTTAACTCACACTTGGCAGCAGTGGTAGAGCGGTGATTAACAATAACAGGTTTGCTTAGTGAGTTTTACAGGTACCTACGAATGAGTAGTGAGTGAAAGGGAGGTATATAGCGTTTGCTGTCAGTATCCTTTAAACTTTTAATTAACATACTAGTCATCACTACAGCTTGTGTGAATGCAGCTGATGTCCCATTTCTGGAGCTGAAACAGATGCATCTGACTCATCATAAACACTCCAAGAAAGCTATTAGAAGCTGCTGTAAACCTATTGCTGTGTGGAATTCCTAAGGAATGTATTTGGTTTTGGGGGGAGAGAATGTACAGTTTCTGAAAGGTATTTTGAAGGCCTAATTACATTTACAAAAACAAAGCAAATTTCTAAGAACAAAATATTCAACAAATGGAAAACAGTGTTGTTCATTACTTATATTCTTCAGAATGCTTTTCCCAATCTAATTCATTTTTATGGTTAGACAAATACTTTTCTATGCTTTGAAAACAAGCATGCACACATGCTGCTTCTTGCACTGGCTTTTTACAGATAAGGCTTTTACTTCTCAGACCTCATTAAGCAGTCAGTTGAGCAGGCTAAATGAGCATTCCAAATAGTAATGGATACTTACTCCATGTAAGTACAAGATTATGTGATACTGAAATACTGAGTGCTTAGCTGGAATAGTATCATTTATATTACAAATAAGCACATTGGGTAAACAATTCATGTGTTTATGATAGCAACATGATCTCCTACCTATTAATAGGGTAGATCTGGGTCACTAGATGAGGGTTTTTTGTTTTACACTTCAAGCTCTGTGTCTTCTGTTCTACGTATCTGAGGGGATCTTAGCCTTTTCAGAAAATAAATGGCTTCTTTTAAGTTTTAAACCTGAATGGAAAATAAGTCAGAAAAAAACTGCCAACAGGATATTTCTGAAAATCAAGTTCCATTGTTTCAAGCCAATTTGCACACACTCTGCATGCTGATTTTGTTTTATAACATTCTAGGCTGTTACAATACTTAGATAATATTGTGAAACTTGTCTTGTTTTCTCCAAGTTCAGATGCAAATAGCTTTTTCTGAGATCTTTGACAGGTCATTAGAATTACAACAAAATGGAAGATGTAAAGGCAGAAATAGTTTTATGAACAGCAGGGTTCACAAAATCTGACTTTCTTAACTTTGTCTTGTTTACATTCTCATATTCAAGGTGTCAGCTTTGTCTCATCTCCTAGGCAAATTTCAGTTACCTCTTTACCACTGAGATTCTCTGGTGCATAGGGGATATATTTATGCTGTAGCTTTTCTTCTTCAGATAAAATTTACCATGGTGCTCTTTACTGTCTGTCTTCAAGGATGTTATAAAAGCTGCCTTCTGAGACTTCATTTATTTATTTATATTTATTTTTTAAAACTGGGATTTAGAAATTACATTTAGAGTACAGGATGATTTGTTTATCTTTACAACACTAGTAGTTCAAAAGCATTCATGGGAAAGTTCTTACTGATAGTAATCTGAAGAGTTCTGACATGGTAGAATCAGCAAAGTGTTTGTAACATGACAGTAGAAGCTCTATCTGATTCTTCTGCTACCTGCCTATAATGGCACTGTCTTAATTCAAGATAACTTGTCACTTGTTTAGGACTCCGCAAGTTAAACGATTTACTAAATCAACACCGTGATATGTATCACAAGGAATACTGGAGGTGATCTGGCCTTCATCAGTGTTTGTGCAGCTATCTGTTGCAGATTTTCCACTTTGAACTAAGATCTGGAAAGTATAGATATATAACCCCAATCTGCTTTTTGTACCATCTCATAGAATTTGTGTGGCATGATCCTATTGTTGAGACAAACCTGGTACGTTTGGCCTGTGTGAATACTCCAGCTAGTTGAACATTCATAATACTGTCTTTAAATACAGAACTATAACGACACATAAGAAATGGATCAAATCTGTGTGATATAATTCATTGAGAAGTAAGGGAACTCATAATTACATGAATAGAGAGTGGATCAACACTGCATTTACTCTCAGGTGCAACAACGAAGCCTTGAGATAGTATCCTGCACCACAGTGTCGCTTGTATTATTGGGAGGATAAAAGTCAACTGTGTGGGTATGCATAAATGGGTGAAGGAAAGGAGCCAGGGAGTAGCTGATAACTTGTTTCTAAGGAGTAATTGTTCTGCAACTAAACAGTGAAAACATGAAATGTATTTGGAAGTGAATCTTTTTGCTGGGGAGGTGAAAAGTGATTGGCTTTGAACCTGAAAAGCCAAAATTGAACCCTTCAGAAGAAGGGCTTGTATACCAGCAAATTCTCTTTTAAAAGCATTGTGTGCGTGCATTCATGTTTATGTAGATTACCTTTCATTTTCCTCCTTTTGCACTTTGTTTGGTCTTAATAAGAGTACTTCTGCGTATGTCGTGGAGTTGCTTAAGTCTCTGGATGATGGCTATGTGTAGTTAATTGTAACTCTCAGGGCTCAGTTAGGGCTTTGCAATACTTTTGAAAGAAAATATGCTTTATGATTGCATAATTTAACTTTTAATCTTAGTTAACTTTATTGGTATCCATAAACTAAACTGTTCTTGATAGGTAACTACAAATCAAGCATATTGAGTTTCTTACCCTGAGTGTTTGTAGAACATTATCTTTGTAGTTGCATCTTAGAAGCTAAGGTCTCTAATGTTACTGAAATTCCAGAGTTGTTTTGAAAGAATGAAGAAATGCACGTCCAGTATTTCTGGTGGCCGGAGCATCAAGCTCTTAGAATGAAACAAAGGAGATACAAATACTGTTACTATGTCTTATTCTTTGCAAACATTCATGAGTGGAGAAGAAATAAAGATACATTGTCATTTAATTGCAAGCTATACAAGTAAGGATATAACAATGTATACCAAAGATTATGGCTGAAAAGGGTGTTTTGTGCTATCTTTTCTATTGCCTCTCAAAATAGGGTTGTCTTCCCATTGCCCATGTTTCTATCTATTTTATCCAAGTAGATGGATTCCACCACTGAAAAATAATATACAACTGGCAGAAACTGGTGAACATATTAACATGTGATGTCTGCTTAAATGAATTGCTTCACTTATGAGCTAGCCCACTTTATTTGAAATAATTTCTAATGGTACCCTGTATTTGCTTACTTGTTGTTAGGATAAAAATATTTTAATGACATGGAAAAGGTTGAAAATTAAAACTAAAAAATTTAAAAAAAAAAAAAGTAAAATAAATTAACATTTATGATTGCGCTTGCTCATTGGATCACTAACTTGAATTAGGTATAGCGGGTGATTTATACTTTCACATCATGCATTTATAATTTGCACTGGAAAAAAAAAATCCCAGGTGCTGTAATTTTTCAAAACATCTCTCAGCCATATGGAAATGTAAATTGCAAATTCAGAGCACAACAGAGTAATCCCTTGCTACAGAGCAACCGATTGCATAAAGCAACCACAATTAATATCCTTAAATATTCTGCAGAGCAGCTTTATGTTTAACTTCAAGTAGCAAGTAAAAATAATTTTGCAGTTATGGACCATGGATTACTGGTATTTCAATATACACAGGATTTTCTTGAGTTTACTCTGGACAATGATGATATTAAGTAATTGCCATGGCTTCAGGTGGAAGTTAACAGAAGCCATGTTGGACATGTTAATCATTATTTTCCACATGAAATAGCTTAGCTTCTAAATTTTAAGTACTGCTTGATACTGAAGAAGGAGTATTTACTCCCAGCTGCTCAAGTCCCACAGCTGTGGCAGATTTCTGTTAGTTCTTCAGAAACATGTAAGGCCAAGAGTGCAGAAGTCTGCTATTAGCACAGAATAAGGCTAATTTTAAATAGCTTGCTAAAGTGGCTCCAGAAAGACAAATAAAAACTATATGACCTTTCTTATACCTTAGTTTGTTCTTAAGTCTAGAAGACTAGCTGACATTTCCTTGGCCATAATATACTTCTTTACTCGAGAGTTTAGGCCTCCAGTTTCTCCAGATAAGAACTGTTATCAGCCGTTGCTCTATACATAAACACTGAAATACAAACAGAGCATCATTGCTGTAATAGTAATTCTATGAAATATAACTCTCATTAAAATCTTCATGAACATGCTAGAAAGCATGAGATGCTTCCAGGCTCTCATAGTATTTCACATTGGAATACAAAAATACACTTTTTTAAAAAAAAATATTATTTTTTTTTATTTTTTTTTTTAATTTCTGGGAGAAATCTGAATGTTCCTTAGTTGGAGTGGCAATGATATTATAGCAAATTTTTGTTGAGTGACTAATTTCAGAATGAGGTGCTCTCTACTAAAGAATGAGTTGCCTTAAATATGATTAAATGTAATAAGCATTAATTCATTTCAGTTTAAGGGCTCTGTTTCTTTATCATGTCAAACTGCTGTTAGTGATTGATTACTGTCATCTTCAGTTGTTTATGCTAGGGATGTCAAAATATGTGATGTAGATTTAAGGATAAATTGTAAGAGCTACTTTATGAAATTACCATTATACCCCATGCTTTTTTACTAACTATTTTTGCTTATTTTGTGCAGTGTAATTTTATTTCCAAGTGCTACTGCAAACTGCTGTGCTTAAGAGCTAAGGGACTTGTAACAAAACGAAAAAATGCCTTTATTTTTCTGAAGGCCAGCGTAGCTATGAGTCTCATGTTAATGATATGGAACTAATTAATTGTATGGAACAGTAGTGCCTCTTTAGGTATTTGGAAAGTCAATGAGGTAATCAAAGATTAAGCTGAGTCTCCAATAAAAGCTGTCTGGCATTTGGAGGCTGCTGAGCGACTGCAGTCAGAATTTGTCACAAACTTGCTGTAATGTTTTAGAGGGGTAATACATCTTTGAAGAGTGGTAATAGTGGAAGACAAAAACATCTGTACTGGAGAGGTAGGAACATGTCCATGTTTCACCCACATATGTTTACCTTGTACCAAGAACACATTCATTTTTGTTAAAAAAATTCCGAATTTGACCTGTATCAGCATGAGATGAAGTTCTAATTTCTAAGCAATTTGAAATAAGTTTTAGAAATAGGCACATGAGTAATAAGACTGTCTGCAGTACTCTAATCATGTTATGATACAAGCTGTGTGAAGGCAGTGCTACACATGTTCTAGTAGCTTTTCTACATTAGAAAAATAGACACTTTTATTGCCATCCACTGAATCTCCTTTAATACAATTCCCTTCTATTTGTCTTTTAGGCCTGTTACAAACTTAGTCATTACATCTCACTATAAATATGTTTGAATATGTAACTTAGAGCTACCTAAGCTGCTTGCTTTAGGTAGAGAATACAAGTACTGACCGTACATGTCTACTTGAAAATGGAAATACATTGTTGTTACTCTGTCCAAGTTGTGTGCTTCCACAGTAAATTTCAGTTACAGTTACTTTATGTTATACAGTGGCTAGGGGCAAAGTTAAGATCTTTTGGCATGTTTAGATAGTCTCTCAAAATGTCTCAGAATACATGCAGGAAAGTTTATCTTAGAAAGCAGAGGTGTCTTAGTATAAAAATCACACAAATGCTGGTTATTAGGATGACAGAGAATACTAAATAGGAAAATTCATATCCATGACACTAAATACTTTCCTTTGTTAAATCTATTTAGATCAAAACAGTCTTACTGGTGTACTGTAAAATTAGTGTAAGAAAGGTAGTGAGCCAAGCATTAATTAAGAAAATAATGTAAAATAATCTATTGTGATTTTCATGCCTCTGAAGTCTTCCATTTACTTAACTAATCCAAGACTTTGGAAATTCCCAAACTTTTCAGGAACATAAAATTAAATAGCAAATAGAATGGTTGTTTTTGTGTTAGCTTACTTCTACGTGAATAAATCCAGGGTATATTTATCTAAGTTTTGGTCTGCTGTTATAACAGTAGCATAAAATTTCCACACTGTTTCCTGATTCTGCAAAGATGATATTAGTGTTAACACTGATTTACAGATACCATTGTGATTTATGTCCCCGTGAGCTTTGTTTGAAAGGAAGTGATTTTGAAACAGGAAACCAGACATTGTATAAAAACATAAGTATGTAACTAGAGGAAAAAGCTGAGAGAGATAAATTATGAGAGACAGAAATATATTTATTACTGTGCCCATCTGGATACTATAGTTATTGATAATAATGCCAATGGTTATTCTGATTTAAACCTGACTTCTAAATTGAACATAAACACTCAAGAGAGCAGGGGAGGAAGAAAATGAACTTGCAGTTACTAATACATGGGGCAGTGTTTTGGTGTGTTCAGAATTTGTTCAGTTTTCCTTGATTGAATATAACTTTTAAGCCAAAGAAAGAAATGAGTATGAGTAAATGAAACATTGTCTAAACTTAAGTGTATTGTTGTCTCTTGTACTCACAAGTGCACACGTTTAACACAAGTATTTTAGAGCAAACATGGTTATGTACTGTGTAGTGTTATCTAATAGAAGGAAGTGTGTTTATTATCATTTCAATTATAAATTCATCAAATCAAAATGAAAAGGTGCTGTTTGTATGTCAATCTGCTTTGTTATATGAGCCCCCCTCTCCCTCTTTCTTTTAATGGTTACTGAAGAATTTATGCAAGTAAATATATTTATCTCAACTGTAGAAAACACCTCATAATGTGCTTACCCTTTATATCCTTCTTGGGTGAAAATCACAAGCCACTTTTAAGTATTAACAGTACTGTTATGTGGAAGTTAGGGTGAAATTAAGGGCAGATGTCCTGTTTATTTGGGGGTGGGAGGAACAGCAGAAAGTAATGCACTTAATTGGAAGGAATTGTAAGAGAGGTCTGTTTTTTAATGTTGATTTAGTTGCACATTTCTCCTCCTCCCAGACTGGTAGCAAATTGATTTTTAGAGTTGCATAGATGTGAATTTACAGGATAACTATAGCATAATTACTGCAGTGGATATTAAATCAGCAGCAGAGATAAGCAGGTCTGGGAAAGCAACTAGCTCAACCTGTTTAACTCTGTCATAACAAGGTATATGGTGACAATAACAAAGAAATAGTAATAAATATCCAAAAGGTTATTTACAGAAAAAACTCACCAATATGGAAGCCTTCAGTCTGCTGGGAACCACTGAGGCAATTTTCACCAAGGAGCAATCTCCAAAAGATGCTGCCTTAGTGGTGGTCAGCCCTTAAATGAGGTCTAGAGGAGGTGGAGTCAAGCTCCACCCCTTCCAGGAGCACAGGTAAATTACTCTCACCTGTGCTCCCACAGCTGACCCAACACTCACCTCAGCTGTTTAATCAGAGGTTCAGGCTGTGATTACCAATTTCCCATACACAAGGCCATAGCATTCATCTTGATAATCAAGTACAAATACTGAAAACATCTATCATCTGTCTACTGGAACTTGAATGCATTTGCAGTTCCTCATATTTTTGCTGAAATTTTTCAAGCTTTTCAGAATAGTTTCACTGAATTTAGAACAGTGCAAATCTGTGCTTCTCTGTAAGATCAGATTTCTGATTTTTATTCACTCTCTTGCATGGGTATGATAACTCAAGTCAAACTGAAATTCAGTGTCAGGTACGTGTCCTTGCTGAGCTACAGTCAATTACTAGATGTTGTCTATGCTTATTCTGTTCGACCTTTTGTTTAAGGCAATACCAAAAACCATGTAAATACACAGATATCTACATCTGCTAGTGAAAGGGCTCTTTAGCTCAATACAACTTTTAATAATTAGCTTGAATGAATGCTATGATGAATTCAGCTTGTTGAGTTTTGCAGATAGTAGGAAAAAATGTTTCAGACATTCTCCCATTTCAGCTTTTCCTAGCTTATTACTAGCTAGTGATGGCTAAGGAGAAACTTTTTTTATCCCCCCATACAAGCAGAAATAACATTTCAATTTCTCTTTCAGAAGAGGAACACTGGAGGCTCTTTATTTCATTTACTAAACTTGGGTATCTAGAATTCATTCCTCTAAGGAGTAACTCAGTTATTATTAGACAACAATACTTCCACATAGAAAAAAAAAAAATATGGCTGGAGATACTGCTGAGTTAAATGTTTTAAGTTTGCTGTACTTAAATTTACTCCTTACAGTTAATATAAAAGCTTTTTTTCCCATGACTTCCTGTGACCTTCACACTGTAACATATAAGCTGATAGAATGGAGAGCAAGATGGACTTGTGCTGCATAATTTCCTCATCCAGTTACTGTGGGATAAATAAAACAGCAAATTAGCTGAAGTTATTTAAAGGTTCCTTGGCAAATACTGCTTTGCATGGAATGTGATGAGATAATCCCATGTGGATTTATTCTTACTGTAACTACGTATAAAAAATATCCATTTCTTCTTGTCCAAATTCTTAGGACTCTTCTCCACATTCTTCCTAATGGCATAGGAGCTGAGCACAATCCTTAAAGTAGTAGTTCAAAGATGCTAGTTTTAGCAAAGCATGGGAAGAAACTGTAGATTCTTCAGCTTACAATGGTTTAAGGTTTGGGGTGGGGGTTGGGTGTAGACCTAATAGCTTAATGAGTAAACTGGTGATAGATTAAATGTGATCACTGGGGAATAAAAAATCCACAGCTAAGTATATCATCTTTGGGTTGGGAATATAGTTTTTCTTCCTTGGGCAACTAGACAGAACAAACAGCCTATTAAAACTCTTGAGGATGACTGCTGTAAAAAAAAAAAAGTGGTTTGCTTGGGAATCTAGCTTGATTTAATATCCATAGAGTGAGTATAAAGAATGAAAGTTGATATAAAGCTGATTTTGTACACAAAACTGAAACTAGCAAACATTGTTCAGCAGCTGAGAGTAGATTCATTTTTGTACAAACATTAGTTGGATGATCTTGGTCATTGACAGGCTAAAGGTTGCTGATCAAATTCAGTAGGTTTTGTGGAATGAATATCATTTTTTTGTTTTGTTTTACTTGCTTATTCTCCCTTTCTTTCTCCTTTATGAATGGAAGGGACTTGTCTCTTTGCATATTAAACTGAAAATATGAGAAGGCTTCACTTCAACACTTGGTGTCATGAAAGAAGTAGTGTGGTGTTTTTTGTGTTGTTGTTGTTTTTAAAGCTAGTAACAGGATTTTCAGAAGTCTGAGGAAAAAACAAAACAAAAGCATAGTCTGTGCAGCATTGTTTTTTCCAAAGAGTATCTGAGATTCATGTACTGGGAGATGCTTCAAAATTCCAGTTTTAAGATGAAAACAGGAAAACACTGAATAGTTATAGATTAGCTTCCCTGAATATTTCTAATTGCTTCTGTGATCAGGAAATAATTGAGATTTATACATTTATTTGAAAAGAATACCCAGAATTGAAATATTCATGCCAAAATTACCCTCCTCTTGCATAATCTTGCCTTACATGCATTATTCCTTGTTCATGCAGAAGTACTTCAACAGGTTCCAGTGGTGAGCAGCACTAAATGAGATAACTGCAGCATTGTTTAGTAGTTTTAGCATCTATGCTGTCCTACATAAATAAGTCATAGCTTTAAAAAGCTTAATTGGGGAAGTGTTTTAACTTGTGAATTATGTTAACTTATTTTATCCTTGGGGATGTCATGCTGCCCTCTAATGGCTGACTCATGGGAAAACCTATTTTGCGAAGCATGCAACAAAAATATTCTAAAAAAGAGCAAGCCAATTCTCAGGACTGAATTAAGAGGATTCACATTAGGGTCTCTTACATAGGAAAGATTAAATATGTTACCTGCATCATAAAATAGCCACGTCACAGAAGAAAGCTAAAATTACATTGGTTGGTTTTGGAAAGTGAAAAGGTACTAAACCTATTAATATTTTAAGCTATTTAATGTCTACTAGTAACAATGATGCTAAGTATCAGTAGTACATTACAGACTATGTGCAATAAAGTATTTGAACACTTCTATCCAGTGCAGAACCCATGAACCATGTGGCGTCTGAATGATATTTAAAATTTGTCTTTCAGCTTAACTTTGTGATTGTAATAAAGGAGAATTCAAGTGCTCCTTTAATTTTGAAGAACTCCTAAGCACAAGTCTCATTCTCTGAATCAGTGCCAAAAGCACACAAATTTCTTGGTTAGTTACACTGTGCAATATAACAGAGTAGATGCTTACCTTTTGATTGAACTAGGTTCTCTGTGGGAAAAAAAAGCTACTAATAGTGTTAAAAATCTAATTAATGTGAGCATTCAAAGACATTGGTGCAGTCTGACTGCCTTATATATGAAAGCCTCACACTGTCAAAGTATTTACATATCATAAAGTGTTTTTTCAAGTTGTTGAGACTTCTGTGTTTAAGCCACGTTTTTTTGTTTCTTTAAATGATACCATTTTGCCTTTATCATGTGTAATGTTGAAGATACTTCAATGAGATACTTTTTTTTTTTTTTTCACTTTTAAAATTTAAGTTCTAACGTTAAATTGTTTTGAGCTTCTGGGAGGCTGGTTTAGGTAGTCTGTCTTGAGACCTACTGAAAGTCTTCATATAAGACTGTGTGTTAATTCAGCTTTTTCCTTTGCATTTCCCTTCTTTGACTCTTGTCCTGTCATAACAGGTATAAAGCTGATTGCTGGTATTGTGAGTGCACAGTAAAAAGCATACTTTAACAAGAACTCTCAAGGACACTGATGTATCCTGTGGTGGATTTGTAAGACCATTGGTAGATTAGAAATATGGATAGTTAAAGATGGAAAATCTCTCTGAAAAGTCTTGTCACTGTCTTGAATAACCAGCAAGATGACCATTGCAGAGAACTGAATATTTCTACTAAAATAGGATTTCTTGACAATTGGTAATTAATCCAAATTCTCCTTCATTTATTGCTGAATATTTAGGGTTTATTTGTTATAATCTGTATTCAAACACTTTCCCAAACAAAATTCCATAAAAGGAGGGGGCAGTGACATTAGAATATATGAAAATGTATTTGCAACATGAGGATGGTAATACTAATTTGAAACGCCTGAAGCAACCAGTATCATATCTATTCCGGTGCTTTATGGCTCAAGAATGCTAATATTTCTTTAAAATGTTCTTCTCTATTGAGTCATTATAAGATATACAGTAGAAAACTATGGTTCCTGTGCAATCTTCTAGTATTTCTCTTAGCTTTAGCTATTTTGAATGACTAGGATTAGTGC
Source organism: Coturnix japonica (assembly GCF_054131305.1). NCBI lineage: Eukaryota > Metazoa > Chordata > Aves > Galliformes > Phasianidae > Coturnix > Coturnix japonica. The sequence continues at coordinate 14,239,975 of NC_140666.1, forward strand.
ACATTTGTTGTAAGGTTTGAATACTTAAGAATTTCTAGACTTGAGTTAGTAATCTTCTTGATTAAAATGACAATAATCTGAAGTTAGGAAAAAAAGATTCATTAGGAGAAGGAAATCCTGAGCAGTATACCTTGATGTGTCACAGGAACTATAGTTATTCCCCAGGTGACAAGCAGAATTATGTAATGAAATGAATTAACCGGCTGTGTAACTTAATAGAAGGAAGAGGCTTGAGCAGTAGTGATGTTATTTTACTAACTTACTAGGTTATGAAACAAAGTTTTCACCTACTCAAAGCAGATGTCTAAAGTGACAAATGGCACCAGACAAACCATCGGAAACTTGAGTATAGCATGTTTGCCAAGGCAGTGTAATCAAATCACTCTAAGTGGATGGCGTAGATGATTTTTCATGGAATATTTCAGCACTTCGAAAGGTGATTGGGTTTCAATTTTGAGCAAAAGACAAGGATTTCTAAGGAGTTTGTGAAGATTAAGACTTATGTACTTACTTATTTTTAGGACAACTTAGCAGGTATGCTGCAAATGAGGTAAGTACATGAGCTATTAGAAATTTTACCTGATACAGCTGTTGGTTAGAATCCAATTTGAAAACCCCTCCAAAAAGTGACATTTAGAGAAAATTGCCAATTTGACCACAATCATCACCTCAACCACTTTAGCCAGTTATTATGATGATACAACACTGTGAGCTTAAACTTAGCTAAAACAATTTTTAAATTTTGCATTGTTGTAATAGAGCTGGGACAAAAAATAGGATCAAAATGATACTGTGTTGAGGGTGCTTTGTTGCCCAAAATTAAATGTGTAGTGCAAGGTGGTCTCATAAATAAGAGATTTCTGCAGAGACCCCTCTTATCCATTGAGACTTATTACCAATCAGATACTCCATGGTGGTCACATCTTGCTGAGTATTTGATGTTGTTCTGTTGATTTTATGTAGGTATATTACTACAGTTATTTTATGTAACTGTCATGTAGTATTCTGTACAGAATATACAACTATAATTGTTTTACAGGAAAATATGATGACTTAGAATGAACTGTATGAAGGTATGCTACTATTGTCTGTGTATGTACTCATGTGCATACGTTACAGGATTTCAGTTATCCTTTCTAGTTATTTCGAACTTCTGGGATATGCACTACTTCGTCTTGCAGGTTGGGTGGTGGTAGATGGAGTTCAACTAACTGATGATCATAAAGCTGCAAAATAATTAGGCTTCAAACTGTGTACTTGAAGTAACTAACTGAAGGTTTAGGAAAATGATAAATAGCAAAACTAGGCAGTGTGTTTGGTGAATAAGTGTTAAAACTAATGTAAGTAACCAGTGTATTTCTGTTCATAATGCAGAACAGAGCATCCCAACTTGAGTTATCTCTGTTTTTTCTGCCAGATTTTACAGATCAGATTTAGTTGCTTATTATAACTTATTTTCAGTCCCTTTGTTTTCACTCAGTCCTTGGAGGTGGAATACTGCATTACATGTTCTTTCTGCTAGGCATGACTGCTAAAATACTTGGCATATGGGTAGATATAGATTTTCTTGTCAAAAGTTTAATAGTTTAATTTAGAAACAGTCATGACAGGACAACCTGCATTTAAAATAGCTGTTATACATATGTAAGAAAGTTTGAATTGCTGTTTCTATTCTACATACTTATCTATAACATACAGGGATGTTCCTGGGACTCTGATCAAGTTCCAGTTGAAAATAGTCCTTTGGTCAAGATGAAAGAAGATTAAATTCATATCAATACCTACTATCATCAATACCTAATACTCTATTTTGAGTATAATTTTTTGTTGAGGCTAGGAAAGCATTTGTTCAGCCACAAAACATCAGCTGTGTATCAGCATATGTAAAGATAAAACTGAAGTAGCCTTTAGTCTTTTCTCTTAGTTTTGTGGCTGACCATTGATGACAAATCTTACTGAAATTATCAAAAAGGGAAGGCCATGGAATAGCTCTTATTAGGGACTGCAAAGAACTGCAGAATTTATGGGATTTTTGTTTTGTTTTGTTTTTTTGTTTTTTTTTTTACTCAGTTTATACATTAGCACTAGATAAAATGGTGAGAGTGGTGTACTCTCTGTACAAGGAGAGTAAAAAATAACAGCCTTGTAGAACATAGAGCATTACTATAGACTGGCTGCAAGATGAAAGAGCTGTCTTGGCACATTATGACTCAAAGATCTGTACTCATCTGCCTTCATATCCTAAGGAGTTTTTCTTAGTAATTTCATTCTTCAGGTATCACACTGAAATGTGGGTTAAGTTGCAGCATTTTTGTCTCAATTTTCAACAGTATTTTTCTTTTATCATTTTCTTCTGTTATTAACCCTTTTTCTTTCTGTTGACTCTTAAGTTCTCACATCATTGGTTTTTGGAGTGATATATTGAAAAACATAAGCCGATATTGATTGGTGGGTGCTTTTGGACACATGGCTTTTACAACAGAAGTTCAAATCAGATGCTGAAGTCCATCAGGTAGATAGTATCTGAACAGTGCTGCACTGGAAACCTATAAGTTAATTGTATAACATCTGCAGTACGTGTTTGTTTCCATCAAGCTTTGTGAGACTTCATCAAAGAAGGAAATAGCATTTGGTGTGATTAAGACAGAAAACACAGTGGGAGATCTCTATCACGTATCAAGCAATAATATTTTGCATGTGGAAAGCCATAGGGAGATGAATTCATTGCTTAGATTTATTATGAGAAGTAAAAAGCATAAAACAAACACAAATCTGCCTTGACTCTATCTAGTAGCACTGTAATACTAGAAAAACAAAACTACACCTTTCCCAGCAGTAGAATAGGAAAACCATTCTGTTCTTCTGAGGTAGAAGGGTACTCTGGCTGGCAGCAAACCAGCATTGTGAAGTAGGAGTATCATTTTATTTCCTGTTACAGTAAGAATATTTCTTTGTTCAAGATCTCATTTTATTGTGTAATGAGATCTTAGCAAATGCTTTTCAGTTTAAGTTGTGTGCTTGAAAAAAGGCCTATTAACTGTTCCTGTTGCCGCCTTCTACTTGGAGTTAGCTGAGATTAATCTTCATAGAAAGCAAGAGCGTTGCTGGATATTTTGATTTGCACTACCTTTCTGTTATTCTCGAGACCACAAATGTTAACTTTAAATGAAAAAAAAAAAAAAAAAAAGTATTATCTTTCATACTGTGAAACTATTAGATTGAGGGATCATTTGCTACACAGATAATAAAATTCTAAAATTCTAAAATTTTCAGTTCCTTTGCTTTTCTCCAAGATTGAGTTACTGTCTGATAACCCCCTCCCCCCCCCCCCCCCCCTTTTTTTTTTCCAGTCCTAAGGATAATTTAATGATAAACTATCATTTGATGATAAATTATGTTTTTATTGAAAATTGTCTGCTCAGTCATCTTTAGTACAGGCCATCCAGTTTTCATGTAATCCTGTACATTTGTTTTTAATTTTATCCCAAAGCATCAAAGGTGAAATCTTAATTTTACTGCTTTTAGCTGTAAGCCCCAACATAGTTATTTCTGTCTTTCTATGCAGTGTGGAAAACTGATATTTCATTAAGTCTTATTGGTTCTTCTGGGGATTTTATGGTTTGGAAGAAGGAATGAGACTGCTCTCTGGGTAGAACTTTTGAACTAAGTAATGAAAGTTCTGGGATAGCCTGCAGTCATAAATACATTTACCCGTTTAACTTCTGGACAAGTAAACATGCCCTTAATTTTGAGGGTGTTAAATTGGTTTCTTGCCTCTCTTCTTACATAGCTTAATCTCTCTCTTATACCATCAAATGACAACCTCATACATTATTAATCTCATTTAACATTAAGCTGTACAGAAAATTCTGCTGGCTGCCAAAGTGCAAGATTATGAGAATATTGCCTGTGGTTTGTGCTGTGATGCTTGACTCTCTGAGGAAAGCAGAGAAACTGGGGAAAGGTAATACTGGTTTTAATTTAATACTTGATATCTGCAAGCATTTAGAGGGCAAGAAAATCTTCAGGAAGAATTAAGGGATGCCTGAAAAATAACATAGGAACATAGCTGTTGAACTGTTTTGAGAGGATGTGCTATGTGCAGTTCAGCTCAGCACTGACCCTTGGAAAACCCATTCTTATGCTATGAAAGTAGCTGGAATAGCTGATCAATACTGGAGCTTCTGTAGTAAAACAGCTGAACTTGCTTGTGGTTATCTGTTATCTTCCTAACAATCATTGTATTTTAACAGGGATGAAAGCTTTCAGTTTCTATAATGTTGTGTGAGTATTCTAGATCATGACTTAAACTACTGGAAAGGAGAACAACTAACCTCATTTAATATTAACTGTATATTTTAAGCCATGCAGCCTTTGCATGCACAAAATTCTCTCTGAATGTTGGCACTTGGCTTGCAAGAACTGAGTTAATTAAGTCTACCCTATCATTTATTCTCAGGGTTCTTGCAACCTGTACTGGTTCTGGCCTGTACTCAGCAGTGAGCTAAGCGGACTGCAGGAAAATTATGTGATGTAGATGAGTGCCTCAATGTTCTCCTGCTTACTAGGTCAATAATCTTCCATACATACCATATCTCCTAGAGAGCTAAATGTAGCCAGCGTACTCATGAGTTTGAACAGCTCTTGTGACCACAAGTGAAAACTTATACCATAAACCGACTTTGGAACAGTAATGGGGTTCTGCTTCTCTAGTGTTCTTCAATTTCTGCCTACAGCAAGGATTACTATGTAAATGGAAAGATTTAGGTGTGCTATATTTCTTTATTTTAGAGAATGAGAAGACTTAGTAGACTCACTTTTGCAAGATTTCCATTTAAATGTAAATATTCTTCTTTACTCCTGTTATATTAAGTTTGTGGCTTGTTGTTATAGTTCTGTGGATGTACCGTGTGTGTTTTTCACTTGGATATTCTTTGTATATATGTTTCTTGATTTAGACTTGTTAGGGTTTTAATGGATGAACTATACTATCTGCAGTCTTCCTTCTTTTTAAATGTAGGTTTATGGAAGACAAAGCTCTTAAGATCTGGTTCAAAATAGAAATAACTGAACTCATCTGGTTTATGAATCAGATAAACAGAAGTATGATTTTTTCAGACCTTAACACTTAATTACTATTTTTCTAGCCTTAAAAACCTGGGTTAATCATTCTCAATCTAATGAAAAAGTGGTTTCAAACTAAGCTAATAAATTTGAAAGCATGGTTTCTAAATAATTTACAAGATCCTTCATACAGATGTGAAAGCAGGTGTTACTAATATATGGTAAGAGGCTGGTGAAATTACAGGGAGTTCTTGTTTCTGTCATTAGAGAATCAGTGTTAATAAATCAGATCAGTTATTTTTATTTAGCTAATATTTAAAAAAAAAAAAATAAGAAAAAAAAAAAAAAAAAGTTAACTTGCCTTACCAGCTGTCATAAAATTTTGGAGGAAAAGGTTGCTTCCAAGCTCTCCAAGGGGAATATTTTAGAGAAGTATTTTAACCTTTATAGCTTGCAAAACCAATTGCTTCTTTTTTTCCTCATAAAGTAATTTTTGGCTGAGATTCTAATATAGCAAAGCATTAGATGTGAGGAAAAGTACCAGCTCTGAAGAAAATAACTGGACTGCCTTCTAGTGGTTTTTGTTGTAGATTACTTCTTACAGAAAAACTCATCTCTTCAAGTGAATCGTATCATTCCCCTTTTAATACACCTCCCTCAAAAAATCTTAACATTCAGCAACCAAAAAGTGTAGTTCTGTGGTATTTGCTTTTTGAGATGCACCAGGTAGGTCATATCAGTCATTTAAGGGCAAAAGGAATAATCATTATTTTGAGTAGCATGTAGGCATCTGCTGCTAGATCAGGAGAGCTTAAGTTTAAAATAAATAGCTCAGTTTTTAAAATTCCTTTAAATGATTAATAATTTTGATTTGTTATTAGACACCAGAAAAAGAGCATGTTACATGAAACTAGTAAAGATATTTGTCTGAGAAGGTGTAGGAGATTTGAATGTTTGGTATTAAGGAAATAAACAGACCTAAACAGACAGAAATTGTTGCAACTCCCTTGTAAATTTTCTTGTTGTCATAGCAAGTATTATTGTACACTTCTCTTCCACTACTGCCTGTCAGTAGAAAATGTTAACAACTGTAAATAGATGTATGTTTTTCTGGGTACTGACTTTAATGTATGTAGAGTATATTCTTGGAGTTCATCTTAAGATTTCTTTCATGTTAACATTATTATTATGGTCGTTGTCAATATTATTATGAATTCTCAACCCTGTGCAATCTTTCATGGTTATTCTGTTTCCCAGCCGGGACTAAAGCTTACAGTGGTGAGCATGAAAAACCTTTCTTGAGAGGATGATCTGACTAAAATGACATGTTATATGCTGAAATCAGAACATCTTAGCAAAAGTTCTCATCTTTAGTAAGAGTCCTAGAATTGACACTTTCTTACTCTTATTTTGAAGAAAAAAATGACACTTCTGAAGTCTGATTTAATTCCAGAAATAACATAATTACATATGCAAAGATATTTAGTGCATTTTCTTGTCTGCTGATATAAGAAGAGAAATTATAGGAGGCATTGTCACCTTCATTATGGAAGCTTCTTTGGAGGCTGTGTTAAAGGCAATTGTCTATGATAAAGGTATGAAGGTACAATTGAAGAGCTGTGGAGATTGCCATATTTGCATCAGTGTAGGTCAAAGTGTACATTGCAAGAAAGTAACAATTGGCAAAATTAAACCTGAAGTAAGTCAGCAGAAAAGTTGGGTAATGAGATCTTGGTTTTACCTGGATAACAGCTGTGAAAAGATGCTGAAGAAAGGAAACTGATAACTGATGAAGTGTGACACAAATTGAGGTATATTTGTCATAACTGAAGGGATAAGCATATACAGGGATGGCAGCAGTGTTCAAGGACGCTATAATATAGAGGGTGACAGGAGAGTCTTGAATCAGCAAATTATGATCAAATTTCTGAAGAGGCTGACCACTGAGATTTATAACATTCACTGTGAAGTACTAGTGTATGCAGGCTCTATGGTCTCTGTCGTTAAACATAAAATGAAACAAGGCAGTTGTAACTCGTGTTGATCAAGGTAAGTAACATGTAGAGGCAAATGTTACATGGCCTATTAAAAATAGTCCAGCGATTTACTAATACAATAACATTTAGGACTAGAGAAGTAAAAGAAACTCCCTCCCATTGGTATCTGAATAGTCTTGTGTTAAAGCACAGCTGCCTGCTGCTACCTATTGTTTCTGTTGTTTTTTTCCAATTGCTTTCAAAGAATTTTTGTGATCATTTTAATTAAAAACACAGTTATTTTGAATGTATGCGTGCTTGTAGGCTCACAAATATTAATGTCAATCTGATTTCCTGTTTTTTCTTAGTCAGCATTGGTGACAAACATAGCTAAATAGTTCCTAAGTTTGAACCCACAAACAGTATTGTAAAATCGTATTTTCTTTGTCCTTCGAGTCTTTCTCACCATTCTTGCTTATCAAGAATAATCTTTTTTCCAACACGGATTTGAAATTTTCATGCATGAGAGTCTCTAACAATATATTTTTGTTGTTGTGGTAAAGCAAATATGGAACTTGAAATTTTTAGTTAAAAATAAAGTGTTAATTTTCAGTAAGTTCTAGCCTGTATTAACCTTAGAGGTATTCAGAACTTCTAGCTAATATTCCTTGGTTGCCTGGGGGCCAGTTGAATTTAAAGCAATTCTCTTTATCATTCCATTTCAGTATCTGCAATCGTTGTCCTTGCTCTATAATAAAATTGCACATGCACTTCATGTTCTCAATGTAGCAGTTATCTGACAGAGAAACACATAAATGGGAATTAGTATTTTTCATTTAATATAAGTGTTCACCTTATTTCAGTTTGATTCTGCATTTCTGTCATAAAAGATTATGTAGGCTTCTTTTAGGTTCTTATTTCTCATTGACATCTCTGAGGGGAACAAAGATACAGATTAAAAACTTTTCCTTCATAAATATGTTCAGTTAACTGACAATAATCAATTAAAAATACAATCTGTAGGGAGGATTAAGCTAACCAGAAAGATAGTTTAAAAACAATCTTTAAAGGACTCAAATCATTACTGATCAGAAATACTTCAGGGACATTAACAATATATTTGATAGTTGCCAAGGAAACATAACCTTCCCAGTGACAGTATGCATTGCACATAATAAGTAACTGAAATAATTCTGACAATAACTGATCTACTTCAACATATCCATTCTTCCTTCACTGTCTGCAAAAATTGCAAATGTGTTTACATCCAGCCAGATTAGTACTCACTGTATATGCTGCACCATTACTACTTCATATTTGAAGCTGCAATTCAATTCAAAGCAAAAGTGGGATATCAGTTCTTCCTGATTGAAACAGGCGGCAGGTGTGTGCCTAGCTTGCCATTCTTGATTAACCATAGAGTGTTTTGGAGGAGGCAAAGGCTGCTACAGACTCAAAAATTGGATTATATTTATGTTGCATATTGATGCAATACAGAATCAGTTTATTCAACCCAGGAAATCCTAATATAGCAACGGACAGTGTTTTATAGAGTAGCTTAACTTGTGCGTACAGAGTTCTATAACACTGTATATGCAGCATGAAGTTCATCTATTTTTTTGTGCCTCAGGGTGAATGGCGGTGTTGAGTGGAAGAAATTTCCTGTTCAGTTAAGGTGGAAATTCGATGAAGAACCTAGAGAGTAGCCAGAAACTATTTGAAATATAAAAATACTCACACATTAAAATTACTCCAAAGTATCAAATTATGATAATGGGAGATATCTAAGCAAAGTTGCCAAAATGGACCCTCTACAAAATATGTGACCTGGTTTCTTGAAATAAGTAAAATCTAAAAGATGAGAGGAGAATGCCTGGTGAAGAGGCATATGTAACATCTAAAAGGCAAGGATTTCCAACTACATGTTGCTGTAGTTCTATGAGTGAATCAAAATGATGTAACCTACAGGTGACTGACTTCTTTAGTTATGATGAAAGCTTTAGTCTCAAGTTGGTATTGGAAGTGTTTATAAGTAGTCATGATATACTTGATTTAATACTCCCAAAGGAGGCCAATACTGGGACTGTAAGAGCACAGACTGAGGATAAGAAACCTGTTTGTGAAAACTTGTAGTGAAGCTTCAATAGTTGTGAGCATTTCTGTCTTTCATTGCTGCTAGAGTCACACCATTTTTAAATGCTTCACCCAAACACCATATCACAAATGTCTACAGGATCTTGGGATCTGTGAGAGTGAACCCTCTCTACTGTCTCACTCAGGAAAAAGGCTCTTACTTCCAAGAGAGTAACATCAAACTTTGTATAGGATGCTGCGATGGGGTGTGAGCATAGGTCATTTGGCTGCAGTGCTAATTACATGAATTCAAGTGGGTGGTCAATAATTTTAAGGTCTCATGAGAAATAGTCAGAGAACCGAATAATTTTTTTTTTCTACTTGCCAAACACACATTTGCACAAATTTCACCTTGCTTGCAAAATTGATCTTTACACATTAAGGAGATTGTTTTATAATTTAATAGTAATAATTCTTATTTCATTTTGATGTTGGCATTTGGATGACTTTTAAATGAGTCTTATGAAGAACTGAAAGTTAATGACTTGATTGAAAAGTGGCTGAAATAATCCCAAGATGTATTTTTAGACCATAAATTAGTGTACTTTCTTGTCATATTTTATTTAACTGAATGCTCTCTGTTCCCCCCATTTCTAGGCTGATCTTCATTTAATAGAATAAATCATGTTGAAAATTGAGTGAAGACCACTCCATTTTGTAAGCATCAGAAATACGCTTGTACCCGTTGTCCAAGTTGACAATTTGGTAATGGATCACAGCTCTTGCTTGCTGCTGTGTTACTGTGATATTTGGCAGCCAGAATGCCCTTTCTGTGGGTGAGAATGAAGGGAAGGAGAATGGCTTGAATTAAATATGAATCTCATCTTTGTGGAGGAGGAGCCAGTTAGAGATTTAAATCATGAAATATTTCCTGAGGCACACAATCTACCTAGAACTAAATTATTCAGAAAACAGTATTTTTTTTTTCCAAAAGCAGGAAATGCAAGTGGTAGAACTTTCCTGAAGAATCTGTGAGTTTGTTGTTATTTTTGTACTGGCAATGAAGCTAACTTATACCTTAATTTGGGTCTTCTAACTAGGGAATTTATAGTGTCACTGAATAGTAATGGCTTACATTTTTATTTTTTTTTACCTTTTGCTTATGGTTTGGGTATTGACCTTTTTGTGTTAGGAATGCTTATATTTAAAAAAATACGATTTGCAAATCAATTCTTGGATCATTATCATAAATTCTTTGAGTATTGTAATTTGCCTTTGTGTGAAACAAACAGGAAGTGAAGACGTTACCCAAATCTGTTTTAATTAACTTGATTATCCTTAACAACAACAACAACAAAAATACTTTAGCCCATGCATTTGTATGTGGAAGGAACAGGCAGCCATGTAGTTGTATGTGGAAGCAATACTTGTTAAATCTTTCAGCTTTTTTTCCAGAAAGCTAATTAATGAGGAAAGCGATACAGATAGTTGAAGTAAAATATGCCATAACATTTAAGTTGTATTCCCTGTCATAAAAAGCATTTTTTAATACAATTCTAAAAATAGGAATTTCAGAGCGTGTTTTTCTTAATTTTTAAGGTTGCAATGAAGTTTTAAACTAAAATCAAGATGCGCACTTAAAGCTTAAAGAACCTCTTCTTCAAAGTAAAGTCTGAGTTTGGATGTTCTCATTGAAAGGAAAGCAGACAAATCTGGGTGTATCTGATATCATTGTTGTAGAAGTATTTGTTCATTTTAAACTTTGGAAACATAGGCAAAATTTTGTAGGCTTTCATTGATTTGTAATAGGGAAGTCTGGGTGACTTCCCTTCCTTATTCCTGTGTCAGTAGCACAAATATCTCCATGCTTACAAAAACACGAGAATGTGCCAGACAGAATTCCATTTTTCTTTAAAGAAATCTCATTTTGCTTTCACCGCTCGCCTTGGATTCTGTGGAATTTGGATGTTATAAGTGGATCTTGTGTTCTAAATGACTATCGATATAAATTGCTAATGGTGTATGTGCTGTCATAAACACTGAACACCTTGCAGAGTCTTAACTCTAGTATGATGTATGTAGGATTACCAGCAATGTACATTGAAAGTAAATGGTCATAGATAATAAACTGTGTTAATCAACACATTAATGACTTAATGGTAAATATGCAGTATGTTTTTTGTGTGAATGTACTGAATTCCTCAGTTCTGTGTGGATTACAGGCAGGAGATGCATATTTGCTTTGTTTTCATTTATTGTTGTTGATACCCAAGGAAAGGAGTAAGAGATTTACTCTGGAAGAAATACTAAAACCTTTTTTCTTTCTTTTATTGAGCTGCTTGTGAAATCAAAGTGAACATTCACACTCATGCCTTATCAAACACAGCTCAGACAGCATCAGATAGTAATAGTTCAGTCAGTCGCATATAAAAACATCATAAAGAAACAGTAAAACTAAGATTTACTGTTAAATAATGTTAAAAAGCATTAGTTTAAATATGTATGGATGATAGATTTCCAAAATCACTTTTCTATGGAAGGATATAATAAACTTGTTCTTTTTTAATTTATTTAAAATAATAATAATAAAAAAATAACAATGTCTGATATGATTTTACAAAGTATTTTTGTTCCTCTGGTAGTAGAGGGAAGAGGTCAGTGAAGCCTGCTATGCATGTGCTTATGTACACATAGCTTTGTCTGGGCAAAAAAGCTGCACAAAAATGCTCCAAGGTACAAAGAAGGGCTTAGTTTGTGTTCCACAGCTTAATTTTAGGTTGGTTCCTGCTCTTTATAAATCCTTAGCTCTTCTCAGGAATCTTCTACTCTTTGTTCATAAATTGCAGCAGGTCTATGTGGCTCAGAAAAGCTGCTGCAGTGTGGAGCACTGGGATAGAGGGGAAGAAAAAAGCAGTCAGGAAGCTTGCAGTGTATGAGCAATCTCCTCCCTCAGCAGTTCATGAGCTTTAAGACAGCAAGCAGCAAGGAAAGGAGAACAGGAATGGGCAGCTGTCATCCTTACTGTTTAACCACGGACAATTTAACAGAAAACAGTTCATCAGGAGTAAACTGAAAACAAATAGTTACACCATCTGTTATGGTGGAAGCAGCCATTCGGAGTGAAGTTCAAAGAGTATTGTATTATCATTGTTAACTCCTTGAGTTCATTCATGTTGTACTCAGAACAGTAGGTGAAATGTGGCAGCTACTGATTACAGCCATTGTGGTGTAAGGTAGTGTTACTTTCACAACTCACCAATAGTATCAGAGTTTTATATAGTAGGTGATATCTGATGGCTCAGTTTTGGTCAAACCAATTATAATCAGGAGTTGCAAGGGGGGGAAAAACAACAGAACTCTAAGGATATATGGGAGGTGTTTAAGTTATATGTTCCATTTCATCCTTAACTCTGGTTTGTTGTATATGCACCAGTCTAACCTGGAAGAAGTAAGTAAAGAAGTGACATTCTAAACTAGTAGCTATAAACATGTTCTGGATACATGTCATGTTCGCTACATGTTAACATGGAGATAAACTTGAAGAAGATAAGTATTATGCTTTCTAATCCTTTATCATGTGCTTTGGTTTTCTCTAATTAAAGGAAATATAAACTGATTTTAAGATACCTTGATAGTTCATCTGTTCCTACAGTAAAGTTTCTACATATGTTTGAATTCCTATGAATGGGGACTAGAGTGCACTGTAAAGAATAAACGTGCTTCAGTACCTTGATTGTATGTAGTTTGGAAGAATTGCAACAGTTATTAACAGGACAAAAATAAAGGGTCTTGTGAACTTATAAAGACTTAATTTGAAGCATCTTGTGCTTTTCCACCCCTTACCAATTCAAATTCACTTTTTAGAAGTAATAGGGAAATTTCTGTTTATTACATTTAAATAGTTGATAGGAATGGTAGTATCTCAGCGTTTTTTGTGGTGAAAATCCTGAAACAAATTAAAATTCTTTCAGTAAAAAAAACATCTTTGTGGGGGAGATAGGAGTATGGAATGCAAGAAAATCATCTTTTTATTGTCAGATACTGAATACCTTCATGTTGTAGAAAATGACTTGTTATGGATATAGTGCTTATGGATATCTGGAGATACAATAGTACATCTTACTATATGACCTGTAATTGCTCTCTTCCAGAGATCACTTGGCACTCAGGCAATTTATAATTGGTTACTTTGGTCACCATTGGTCACTGAGTTTGTTCAATGACATTTTCTGCTACAAGACAACTGAACAGTTTCTGTTCTATTGACAATGCTGGCTTGAATACAAGTGTAAAAAGAATAGAAACCCACTTTTTCTAATAAACTAAATGAATACTTTGTGTATCTTAAAGTTGCCAGTCAATACAGATGATCAGGTTTTACTGATCTTCTTTTAGCAATAGACCGATCTTTTTTTAGTAATAACAATTAAAAAGGATAGGGAAGTCTGGGACAGTAGGTGTGTGGGTCTTTTTGGCACATCAGAAATAACTGTGAATATTTAGTATTACATGATACAAAACAATTATTATACGCATTGAGAAGCTTAATAATTTAGCATTTAAGTGGTCCAGTAGGGCACCTTCCAGATCTGACATCTCTGAAAACCAAACTTACCTCTGCTAGGTTGTAGCTACCAGGTAACTATGCAACCTTTCCAGAGCTCCAGAACAAATGATAGCTTACAGTATTATAGCAAGGTGTAGGAAGTATAAAGAAATAACTTTGCTATACAGTCACTAAAACACAGGCTCCAAATTGTGTCTCTGGAAATTTGTTTCCTATCAGAAACCGTTAACATTTAAGGTGTTACAATGCAATTACAATTTATTTGAATAAACTTCATATGACCTTTACTCCTTAATAGTACTTAATACTCCTTTACTACAATAGAGCAAATTTATAGTTTAGCCCTTAAAATTTAATTTACCTTAGTTTGTAAATTAATTTGAAACAAGGCTTTGTTTATATTAATTGACACAAATTTAAAAAAAAAAAAAAATTGAATGAGATTAAAGGCTTTATGTTGTGATGTAAAGAATCAGTTAGCTTTAGCCAAGAAAAACTGATTTGCAACATAAGGGAAGTGGCAGCCATGCTCCAAGGTCATATTTTCTGGTGTTGGTTGTTGTTTTTGTAAGCAAGCTTTTCAGACAGGGTGTAATGAAGCTGGTATGTATACTTTGGTTTCAGCCAGCAGTTAAGGAGCAGACATAAAAGCTCCATGATGAGAAGCCCTCTATGTACTTGTTTACTCCAGGCTGTCACCAGGTCAGGGCAAAGACAAATAGTCCTTTCCAACTCCCATTATTACTACAATTTTTACATCCATAATTCTAATGCTTTAGGATAGGAAGTATGCAAGCAGGAAAATTTCAGGGCCTTTGTTTTTTGTGGGAGTAGGGAGTGGGATGTGGTTTTGTTTTGTTGTTACCATAGGTCTGTTGACTCACAAAGTTTAACTGACTCAGTTGTTCATCTTAATATGCTGATTGTTCACCTTGTAAAACTTCATGACTTGCTTTTATTAAATATATTTACCTCTAACATTTCATATCAGAAATGCTTATAAGAGGAAAGATAAGAAATTAAGATCTTTTATTTGGGGTTTTTATTTTCCTTTCCTAAGATGGAAAGATCTGGCTACAACCCAGAGAAGCAGTCAGAAATTAGGATAAAATCTCATGAAATTTTATATGCAACCTATGTCTTGCCCCTGTGAGCCCACACCGTTAGTTCTACTGTTATGCATTCTAGGATCATTTGGACCAAGCTAACAGAGATTAGATGTGTAACTCTAAGATATTCTCAAGCAGTAGCAGATCCAGTAATTGATCATGAACATGCCAGCAACTGGCTAAGGACTGTAAAGAAGAGAACATCCTTATGTTTCCAGATGTTTGGTTTTTTTTTCTCAGGGTAGCAAATTTGTCATTAGATGTAAGTTGGAATGATCATACTTGGATGTCAGAACCGTGCATATAGCTGCAGAATATGATCTATTTAACTCACTTCCAGCATCCAGTGTTGTTGTCATGGCAGCACTTTGTGTATGTAGGAGTTAGATAAATGCTGCAAACTATATATTTTGAATATGTAGGATGGAATTTCTTTTCAATCAGAAAGGTGGTTTGTGAGTCTGAGAATAAACAAAGCTGAGGGCACTTTTTGACTGTGAAAAACCTGTTTTTACTGTTTTTAACTGTCCTGAGTGCTTTAGCCTTTGGAGTTAGATGGTTTATACTTCAGGAGTTCTAAGATTTTGAATGGGTTCTGTTTGTTTTGTTTTTTGTTATTGGGTTTTGGTTGGTTGGTTGGTTTGGTTTTTGTTTGGTTTTTTTTTTTTTTTGTGGTTGTTTGGTTTGTTTTTTGGTTTTAAAACACTACTGAGCAGCAAGAATTTTCTTTGTCAGTGTGGAACAGAACTAATTTACTCAAATCTCTTTAGTTTCAGGATTATAGTTTTCCTGGCAGCTGTAACCAGACTGGTTTGTTTATGAAAGAGAGGCTACTTAGCTTTAGGTTTTGGTTTTTTTTTAAATGAAAATGGTATTTCTTTGCATCTAATAGTTATAGAACAGATGCCTGTATTCCTGTCTCTCTGCTTGTCTGTCTTAATGAACAAATAACAGGAGAGTTTTAAAGCCTTGTTGTGTAGTGGTATTCTGAAATAGCTAACTTTGACTGGGTTTGTAAGAACCCACTTGAATACAAGTATCTTTGTTACTGTAATGGAGCTGAAATATCAAGTAAATATTTTGCAAAAGATAAAATACTGCGTCAAGACTGTTTTTGTAATGAATGATAATCAAAACTTTCCTCTTTGCTGACTTCACCATTCAAAACATGATTAACACTATCAACATTTTTCTGAACTAAGTACCTTAACCCTGGGATTAACCATATTTCTGGATACATTATCTTATCCATAGAAATAAAGAAAGTAATGCCAGTCACTTCATGAAATGGAAAATAATATTGTCCTGGAACAATTAATATTCTGTCTACTGACATGGCCAAAATGATCAGTTAAAGACTACAGATAAAAGGAGCCAAGAAGTCCTATATAATGAACAAAATGTTATCCAGATATAAAATTAATTTAGGTTCTTTGATCTCCAAATTTATTTTTAGAGCTTTTACAAGCTAATATGCAGTAATTGGGGATTCTACTATGGAATTTATAAGCTGTAGCACTCAAGTCATGGATTTAAAACTTCTGGAGTACAGAATAGCTACATTTCTTTGTGATGCTGTGAAAGTTCTGCAGTAATAGATATAATGGATATAAAGACAGATACAGTGATTTTTATTTTTATTACTTTTTCTTAATCTTTCCATTTCACAGCTTTTGGAAATGAGGCTGGTGCATACATTGCAGAAAACAGTTACTTCTAAACCAAAGGTTATAAACTAAGAATTTAGGCCCTATACTATGTCTGTGTATCTGATTCATTTTGATATTTATTGTCCCTGATTTTATCTTAATTCCCTAAACCTTAATGATGTTCGACCTCAAAATATGCATTTCCAGTAAATTTCTTTGAGACTTTCCTCTCCCTCTGGGAAAGAAAAATGTTCAAATTTACAGTGATTAGGCATGTAACAGCAGTTCTTATTCAGTCAATGGATGTAGTGTATGCTCTCCTATATTATTCAATGTTCAGTATAGTTCTAGGCTGATAAATGTTCCTTGCAAACTTTTTGTTTTGTTCACTGAATATATCTGATGAGTTTGTTGGCCTGGTGTTTTTCTGTACGACATTGAAATGCTCAGCAATAAGCTGCAAGTAGTTTATCTAAGTTAAAGCAGCATCAGGCAAACTTAATGCAGAAAACCTACATATGGTGGAATAATTTTGCTGTTGGGCTTCTAATAGACATTAAGTGCAAACGAATTAATTATTTGGTGTAACAATATAATGAGACTTTTAATTCTTTGTGTTTTGCAGGCTTTTACAGTCTTCTAATATGGCAGATCATGCTGAACATTACTATCAGCCTTTTCTTTAATAGTGTTTAAATTTATATTTGGAAGAGTTAGGATTTACAAATTTCTTACTAATCCTAAATTTAACCTGTGGTTGTCATTTTCTTCAAGGTACCGAATGGAGCTATGTCTCCCTGTGTTGAAGGGTGGATTTTAATTTTTTTTAAATCTCTTTTTATGTGCCCTGAGGATTTTGGATGTTCCTTCCCTGGAATTATTCAAGGCCAGATTGTATGGGGCCTAGGGCAGCCCAGTCAAGTGGGGATCAACCAGCCCATGGCAGAGGGGTTGGAACAGGATGATCTTTAAGGTTCCTTCCAACTCAAGCCATTCTATGTTTCTGCAACCTTTTAATGTGAGCAAGGGAAAGAAAAATGTGCTTTAAGTTTGGGTACTACCTTGAAACTTTGTATGATCAAGAAATTATTTTCACAATATCACCTATGTTGAAGCTGGGCTGAAGCTCAAAATTTTTCTTAAATGATATGCTGGTGGCTAAAAATGGAAACAGTAGATGCTGATTCATCTGCACTAGCACTTAGCTGAATTTAGATGACTGATGTTACAAGCCCCATAACTCAAACAATGTGATGACTCTCCATTTTGTTAATAAAGTAGTCCTTGACAAAGTGTATTGGAATTAGTTTCTTTTTAAAGTGTGCGTGCTAAGCAGTGAGAGCACTGAAATATGAATGTGTCTTTTACCATAAGAAAAGTCAAGATTAGGAAAATGTGTCACCACTGATTTCTTGATCCCAAGTTAAATGTGCCATACTGAATCAGAATCACAGGATAGCTTGGGTTGAAAGAAACATAAAGGATTATCAAGTTCCAAACCTTCTGCATAGGTAGGGTTGCCCATAGGTAAAGCACTAGATCAGGCTGCCCAGGGCCCCATTCAACCTGGTCTTGAACACCTCTGTGGTAGGGCACTCACAAACTCTCTGGGCAGCCTGTGCCAGCACATCACCACCCTCTTGGTGGAAAACTTCCCCTGATATCTAATATAAATCTTCCCTCTTTAGAAGTTGTTTCAAGATGTATAATCTGTAGTATGGAAATAAAGGATTGAGATCACATGAGGAAGAGGCTGAAGTGCTGGCTGCAAAGGATGTCAACAATATACAATTTAATTGCTTTAATGTAATTTGAATAAGTTTTTTCTTCATTTAACATGCACGAGCAATTTAGGGTTGTCTTTCTAAAACATAAAAATCATGAAAGTATAGGTTTTCAATGAGGAAATCTCCAGTATAACCAGCATAAACAAGCTGCTTCTTTTTCTGTACTGGAGACATAATTCACCCTATATCCTCCAAACCCTAAAAGGCCAATACCATATTTTAAAGATTGCTCCAATTCTGTGTAGTGGGAATCTTTTTTTTTAAGTGGATCTGCTAAACTCACTATTTAAATTAGCCTTGATAAAAGATGAAGTTGACTGGGGATTTTTCTTTCATCTCTTAAGCAACTTTGATTCATATTTAATGGTGGACTTTGCCACAATTTTGATTTTCTTTTATGTTAATTCCATACTCAAATATATATTTAAATGAAGGATTCATTTCTTTTTCTTGAGAAATACCTTTGAAAGTGGTAGGAAAATTGACTTAGTGTGGTCGTATCTGTAACTTTGATTCACAAAATGTCTTAGAAATTTCCTATTTAATATTTAGTTCAGTCATGTTGCAAGCCCTAAAGACAAGTGCACAAGTAAAATTCTAAAAATGAGCTGGACTGTAAAGTGATTCAGCTGGACTTTGTAACTCTGGACATCCAATAAAGCTAACACACCTACAATGATTTTCTAGTTGTGCGAATATCCTGCAGGAAGCAGGAATTTAAAATATCGAGGCAGTTATATTGTGGTAGTTTTTATTGAGTAAGCCATTTTTCCTAGCACAACTACCAAATGTGTGCTTGCAAGCAGTTTGGAATGATTTCCTTGTACTTTATTTGTACTTAAAATCCTGGTGAATAACAATCTGTGGCTGCTAGAAAAGCTGTAGATTATTTACCTGTAAACTCAGGAGATTTTAAAGGGTGGAGAAGAGAGAACTTGAGCAAAAATAAAGAGCACATCATGTGGTGTAAAAAGGGTCACACTGAGTTGAGGATGTAATAACATTATCTAGTCCTTTATGCAGATTATGAAATTGATCCTTGGTACTTAGATCTCAAAAATTTTGAATTTGCATTAAACTGAGCACACTTTGTCCCTCAGACTGCAAATGACAGCAATCTAGTAAATAGTTTATACAGCTTCCATGCTTACCAAGTACAATATAACATGCAAATTAAGTCTTGGTTTTTAAAGAGATCCTCATGCATTTTAGTGTATACATATATTTTAGTGTAATACATATATTTTAGTGTAATACATATATTTTTTTTCGGAGGGGGGCGGATGTAGGGGGGGGTAGGGGGTGGGGGGCAGTGGGGTTGTTTTGTTCTCTTCAACTAAATGAAGAGTTGCTGCTTGCTGCTTCATTTCATGTAAATGCACTATCTGAATATGCTGCTATTTGATCTATGTTTTAATTATATTATTAAGTTATTTCTGTAGTATAATTTCTTTTCTGTAGGTAGGTGGATTCACAAAAGGATTCAACAAAATTGCAAGTTCTTAAAAATTCCTTTTTCATTTTCAGACTTCAGTGGGTGTTAGAGAAGTTGGGAGCTGTTATTCTGCACAGTACCAACCTCTTGAAGACGTAAAGTGCAACAGTTTAGAGATAGCTAGGTCAGCTGCTGTATGGTTAATAGATGAGTTCACTTAAACTTGAATTTCACATTTCTCAAAGCCAGGTCTACCACAATGGTGAAAGAGACACATAATCATCAAATTGTCCTTGTCTCTGAAAAATGCAGGTTTCTGATGGCTGGCCCTGTGGACTTTTTTTCTTTCCCTCATACTTTTTTTTTGTTTTTGTGGGAATGATTCAGGTGCCTAAAATGTCGCCTGTGAGATCAGGCAAGCACACAGTAGTTAGTTTTTTCTCCTCACCTGTTCCTGCATCTAAAGTTATCATCCTCCTGCATAAACATAATTCCCGTAGAAACTCTCTCCACTCTTAGCAGTCCATAGACCCTCAACAAGGACAGACGGATGCTCCCTGTGACCTGGGCTCCTGCACTTGTCTCCTGACACATGTATTCTTATTGTACCTGCCACTTCATGCGGGGTTTTTCATCCTGGGCATTACCATAAATGTCAAAATGCCATTCCAACACTATTTACATTGAAAACATTTTGTCATCATTTGAAAAATAATGTGAACTTTATTTTTGTTCTTGGTGTTTTTTTCTTTTTTTTTTTCTTTTTATGATGACAGCAGGAGGACTGCTACTTTTGCAAACTTTCCACTCTCTAACAGTTTTACAGGGAGCACTGGTGTTACCCACCCTAATCCCTGCTCTGCAGAACCATGGATAGTTTGATCTATTCCAAATACTTCTCTAATAAAGTAGGGAGGGAGGGAAGGCAGGAGGGGGGTAAAACCAGCTCTGTGTGAAATTCAAAGAAGGGTGAATATTGGTTTAGGCAAAAAGTAGTAATGTGAAATTGTGTGATTCATCAGTGCTAGATTTGAGGTTTTTTTCTTTAAATTGGGAACTGTAGAAGAATTTCCAGGGCTGGTTATGAAGACTTAAATGCTTTACCCACAAAATGAATGAAATGTAATTCAGTCTCCATGTTCATTACTTAGATTCATTTGAGTCTACCAGGACAGGAGCCAATTAGCATTACAGATGATACAAGCAAATGAAAGCACCAAAGTGTTCCATGTTCATCAATGAAACATCCTGACTCTGTAATGATCTCCTGTCACTCCTAGTGATGGTGTGACTTCACAGCCAGTTTTATACAGGTGGGAAGCTCTCTGATTCTGTTATAATCTTCCTGAAATCTCCAGCTTTCAGGTTTCTTGGCATTAATGGACTCATAAGTATGTCTAGAAGTGAAAAAGTTTCAGAAAGTTTGCAGGTGGCTCATTATAACATTATTATAATGATCCTTTTTAGTATGAATAAAAGAGCTTTGCTATTTCGAGATCAGAAATGATTGTTCATTTAAGTTTTAAGTGTTTAAATGTCTTACTACTAAATATGTACAACTAATTTTCCACTTATTTTCTTTTAGAACTCTTCAAATGATCAGTTATTATTTCTGTATTGAATAATTTCTACCTCTTCCTAATGAAGTTAGGGATGGACAACTGGGCTACCTTCGATGCTACTAGGCTACTTCTATCCTTAGTTAGTAGTCCATTTTTACTTAACATAGCTTCAAGTGACATTATGTACTTGCATTCCAGTTATATGTTGCTGGCACTGTTATGGCTTTTCTGTAGGGGTGTAAAAGCAGTACAATCTTTGTGTTTTGTGAATGGGCAGCTGCTCAAAACACTGCATAAGACAATCTTATTTTTATTTGTTACAAGGTGACTTCTATTTTGTTAATGTGCACAATACAATTCAGATGGTGGTGTATTTTGATGTTCTTGAGGAGCCTCATGATATCATGTGGAAAGCTTGTACTACCTAAATGAATGTATCAGTATTCTCATGTTTTGTTGTTGAAGCTGAGTTATTTAATTTTTCTCTTTCCCACTGTTTAATTATTGTTATGTCTGCTCAGGATAAGCCCTGAAGTGGATTTGTTTTTTAGTGATAGAATGAGGACAGCAGTGGAAAATAGAACAGACTTGGGCTTTTTTGTCTATGTACTATAATAAATGATTGTATTCTTGATATGGAAGCTGTCTATCTGGAGTTTAAAATGATTTAAGAGCCTGTAGAGCTTAGTTTTCTTTAAACTGTTAAATGGAAATCTGAATATGGGGAGTATCCATGGAAGGGGCATTGTATGAAGCACTCAGAAGCAGAGCACCTGCACATTCAGCAATTGATAGAATGTTATCTGACAACTTGAAAACCTGAGACCAAATAAAGTTCTAACTTTAGATTTTTATTCCTGTGTGCTGCTTGAGCAGTCTTTGTTAAATTGTTCTGCACATAATTTAATGTTCATCCTTTTAATTTTGAAGGCTTATTGCCAAAGAATTACTCACACAGTTAAAGGAAAAAAAATAATTGGGCGTAGTTCTTAAGGAAGCTACATAATTGTACTTGCCTTTCCAGGTTTTTCAACAAGTGAAAAAGAACACACTTTTAAAAATACATTTACTAAAAAAGAACCTTGTCAAATGATTTCTTGTATGGACTACTGTGATTTTTGTATTTTTTTTTCTAATGACTGTTGCAATAAGGTTGATACATTGCTTTCACCGTGTTTTAGCTGTTTTTATATTTAAGTATCTTTCTTGCTTCAAATTCCATTATGATTTCTTTGACCTTGATTGCTCATATTTAGCATTTTAGGTAGAAAGAATGTACCAGAGTTGGAAAGCTTGTTTAAGAGAACTGTCACTATTGGTGTTCATTATAATTACTCTGATTTCAAAGTATGTGCAATGGGCAAAGCACTATAATAAAACTGTTCCTTACAAAAACTGGAAGACTATACTTCTTCTAGTAATGCAGGGCCCATCGCTGGACAACCATTTTTGCTTTGATTGAAACTTAATTGATGCTGTTTTGATTGTCACAGTGAGATGAGGTATCTTGAATTTCACTGTTCCACTTAGATAGTTTAATTAACTGTTTATGTATTTGTGGCTGAGTTCCTAATTACTATTTCTAGAATCATGCAACATGCAGTCAAAAATAAATTTCAGTGAACAACGCTCAAAATATTTGCTTTCTCACTTAGAGGGCAATGGCTGTTATTTATATCCAATAAAGGTTAAAGCATTTCTGTGTTCTGTCTGAGGACTGGATTATGGTTAGCATTGAAAGGTACTAAGGTAGAGCACTGTCTAACCTAAACATTTTCTGCTGCAGTTTAACCCATGACTATCTATAAATTGCAAAGGCGATGTATATGTATCTCCTTTTTGTAGCAGCAGTCTGTCATGTATTTCAATAGTTATATACTTCTCTCAACTTCTTTCTTGTGAAACAATTCCAATGAGCTCAGTCTTTTTCATTAGGTTGCTCTTTACAGATTTCTGTAGCTACATAAATACAATACAAGAAAACACACTTGGAATATCAATCAGATGTCTGAACACACTTGAAAAGTATACAGTAGAACACAATTGATGCTAGAAATATGAAAAGAATGTGCAATTATTAAATATCATTGGCTTCATTGAGTTTAAAGTTTTCTTAGAGGGATCCTGCAGCATATCAACGTAGGTACTTATTTTGTGGAGGGAAAAGTAGTGAAATACAGGAAATAAGTATGTTGGAAGAGTTAAAGTATTTGAAATAGCGTAGAAGCTGTAAGTAAACAAAACTTATATTTTAATGGCAGAATTTAACTCATATCTCTTGTTTCTGTTTGAAAAAGATGACTGAAATAAAGTTATTCAGAAAGACAAATCTTACAGCATTTCTGAAGCCTCCACATTTCTTGAAATTTCTTGTTTAAAAAAAAAACAAAAAAACAACAAAACCAAAAACCCACCTTGGGGATGAAAAAAAAAAAAAAAAGCGATGAAGTGTTTAGAGGAAGATGAAATAAAAATCCCATATAGAAAATTCCATGTTGGCTGAGATTAGATATTGCTTTCAAAAGCTTCATAAAATTGAAGCCATTAGCTTATATTTGCATTTAAGCAGTAGAATTGTGAAGCTAGACAGTTATAAAATTGTAAATTATCCTCTGACAGGTAACTTTACACATTATAGGAAAATGGCTCAATTTGAACTGAATGTTTGAAGAAACCTTTAAAAAACAACAACAATAACAACAGAGAGTAATAAAGCTGCAGAGATATGTGGGCATTTGTTTCAGAGATTATGCTTAAAACTGGAAGGCAGCCAGTTTTTCCTCAGAAATTTACCATCCGGAGTTTCGTAACTTTAGTTCCACTAACATATTGCTGCTTTTCTCTTCATACAATCTGAGTTTCTTTTATTTGTTAGGTGTTTTTTCCATGACTGCTATTTACCAAGAAATCAAAATTACATATAAATGGCTACTATTGCATGCTCTGATGAAAAGTCTCTTTTTTTTTCTTTCTGAATAAGTATTATTCTGAGAACAGTGGATAAATGAAAACCTTCAGCGTTTGCTTCTTCTAACATGATGGGGCTTTTAAATTAGCATTTAAGTGATGTGTACTGCTATAGAACTGCTTTCAGGGACCATAGGAACATCACTCCCAATGGCAACAGCACTGCCAGCACTGATGAAGTGAGGGAGGATAGATCTGTGACAGCTGTAGGCTGAAGGATGTTTTGGAGTAGGATATACTTTATAGTTTTTTAGGTTGTCCAGAGTGGTTTGGGAAAGGAGTTGGTTTTTACCATCTAAGTATGACGTGGTTATGGAATGCTTGCATTGGTATTCTACTGAACCTGCAAATATAATCATACATTGCAATTTTCTTTTTTTTCTTGCAGGTAGGGTCAGCAGGGACAAGTGCCAAATACAGGGAAAGAGGGAGTCATTTTTTCAGGTAAGGAAAAAGAAACACGTTTGAGCTTTATGAAGATAGAATGTTCATTGTAGTTGCACTGAGAGCCTGAAAAAGTGTTTTACCGCTTCTGGTGCCAGAAAAATGCTGATGAAATTATCTTGAACTTCATCACAATAAACAGTGAAACAGTCCTATATTAGCTACTGTCAACTGAAATATCTTTTTTGCTAATGACTGGAGTAATATCACCCAAGATAACTAATAAAGTAGTGAAAGAGTTATCATATACCTATTGAAAAAAAACAGTGTTATAGTCTTTCACTTCTCAAAAGTTCACACTGAATACTGATCTCTGAAATACTATACTTGTTTTCAAATTAAAAAAATACTACATATATCCAGTAAGTACTAAAATATGAATCTTAAAGTCTTATTCTGATACGTTATACACTTTAGAACTGATGGGCCTATTAAACTGAAATATCAACACTTGAACAGCAAACATCAGTCAGAAGTTGAACTATTTCAGAAACTGTAAACATAATAAAAATCCTTGTGATGAAAAGTTAATTTGATGAAGCTCATGCAACACACACAGAATGGAAAAGCATGAACAATGCTATATTGCTGATGAGAGAGAGCTGATTTTTTTAATTTTTTTTATTTTTCTCAAGCAAAGAGAGCGGGCCATGTTTTGCTATGGAAGCAACAACACGAAATAAAAACCCAGAAAAATATCAAGGTCACTGTAACTGAAGTTTCTTATAAGTAATAAAAATGCCTCTAAACTGGAAGTATTTTGAAGGGCCTTTTTTCAGACTGTATTTGTTCTTGTGGCAATGCAAGAGCTGCTTAACAGCTGGGCCTGGGGTATTTTGGAAAAGGATCAGTTTATGATTTCAAGTTATTGGGATTTATACTTCAGCCTGACAAGGAAGCCACTTGGGGCTTATGGATAGCTCCAAAGTCTCAGATGAGGAAGAGGAATAATTTCAATGTTGAAATTTTAACACAATTCGAATCGTTTTGGCTACAATAGATAAGCATTTTGACCTATATTAAGGGAAGAAAAATATGTAACCATTTCGAGAAAACATAAATGAAAGAAGGTAACTATTTACTGAAGAAATACTGAAGTTGTGTTTGTAATTCAAAGAATGAAGCTTTCTTTCCCACTGTGGGGCACTTAAGTCTGAAAAAATATAGTCATAGCAGATGCATATGTTAGCACAAAGGTGCAAAATAGTTTCACTACTTTGGATAATCCTCCATGCGAATGTGGATTTTGTGCAGTAAGTAGGAGTAATATAATAAAACCTTTTCTTAGCAACATAAGGTTAGTGAATGAAGCAGATTTATTGCAAACAATTCAGTTCTTCTTAACTACATTAGCACCAATTTTTGACGTACTGCTGCAGTCCACCCAGATGGCTGAAGCAGGCTTGATTTTCTTGTTGTTGCTGTTTAGAAGTTGTGCCAAGATTCTCATAAAGTAAATCCTGGAGAGGTTCCAGAGTGCAATCAAAGTTTGGCTATGTAACCGTCAGCAACTATAGTGGTGACTATAGAGTGAGTTAATTTACAGGGTGGGAAGGGAATGTTTACTTGAAAATAGTTCTAATCTTGTTCTGTAAAATCTAAAAACAAACACAAAAAACCCTCATAGTGGTTTAGTATACATCAGGTATATTCCTTGTACCCATCTTCTGGCTTCATTTCATCCAAATGGAATCCGGGTTAATAACACTGCGATCATTTCAAGATGTAAACCATTGTGTATCCTGTAGTGGGAACGATCAAGGAGGCATGTTCCATGTCATCAAGATGAAAACATGGACACAGTAGTAAACACAACACACTGATATCTGTGGTGCCCTAGACACCTCTTTCCATGGTTAAAAGCATCTGTGGAAAATGCAGTTGTTGAGTTATGCCAGTACAAATCTGTGTTAACAGTTTGGATAATTTAACGCTGGATGTTAGCCAGTTGTTCTAAAATGCTGAACCTGTTATGGTAGCAGTTTAAGTAAAAGCAATGCTTGTCTGGATATGCTTGTTTTGATTTAGAAACAAATAATATTGACGTTTTTTCCGAAGTGATCTTGCCTAAATGAGCACTGTTTAATCTAGCTCTGCGGGGCAATCGTGCACATATAAGTCACATTTCTGAAAACATTCCAGTGAATTGATTCTCTATGCTTGGTAGCATATTTTGTTAGTGTATTTAGCTTGTTATGAGGTTACTTGCTTTTTTGTTGGAAGAAGGTTACTTAATGGATCCTGTGGAGCTCTATGGAGTTGATCTGGTCATAGATGCTTAATGACATTTTAGTTTAAAAAAAATGCATCTTTTTTAAACAACTGTTATTTGTTTGGTACAGTTTGTCCTTCTTGGGACTGCATGGATGTTTCTCAAATAGTCAGAGTTTTGCAGTGATACCAGAGGAAGAATGTGCTCTCTGGTGAATGGATGCATTTTGTATTTCTGATACTCATTCAAGAATTTGCACTGGAGAAACCCTTGAGGAAAGTAATTTGTTCAATTAGAGCATATTGGACTAGTTTTAATAAGTATAAAATTTATTAATTACCTTATTTTCTATTTATTATGTAGATGATAATTACTCCTTAGCTAGTCATTCTATCTATCTATATACGTAAAAAACCAACCAAACAAAAATCCAACCTGCCAAAGAGACAAGTTGTCTTTGGATGGCATAGTTAGTCCTGTCTGCCATGCAGAACCCTGTATTGAAAACAAAGTTTGATATGTTTATCTCTTGGAAACAGAAAACATTCCTTTGTTGTGGTTATACTTTCATTAACATCTGCAAAGTATAGCATGATCATATTTTAGTGGTATTACTTTATACTTACATAATGCTGTGCATTCAACTGAATGTTAATCTCAACTAGTTTATACTGTCAAATGATCTATATAGTCTATATAGTCAAATGATCATCTCTCTCCACCTCTTGACCTCTTTGGTTAGCTCATTAATGACTGACAAACTGGTTTGGTATTTCAAATAGTAAAATTGGACTTCTGTACAAAACTTCAATGAAGTATCTGTTATTTAAACAGAATGAAATTAACAATTCAGGTCTGTTTTTAGAAAAAAATTACATTTAGTTTTACTGTTTTGAAGGAGAATGATTGTTGTTGTCTAAAAATTGCAGCATGACATCTGAAGATAAGTTGCTGCTTTTTTTGTATGAAAATATATTTTATTTCAATACACTTAATGTGTTATGGCATGCACAGAAGGTAGAAACTGCTACTTTTTGATCTGCTTTTTACTAAGTCAATACTGAGGATGCAGAATCTAACTTAAAGAACTTATTTGCTTAGTAAACAAGATATTTTTACTCAAGAGCCTCAGCTTAGACTGCAAAGAACTTGTCAGTAATTATAGCAGTAAGAGATTTCTACCCTAGGTAAACCTAACTGAAAATGAGGATGTGAGAGACTGTTGCCTCAGCAATGTGGGTTTTCTGTAGAAATTTCTTACATGATGGATTAGATTTAATTCTGAGGGGCTTGAAAAACTAGTAAGTTTGCTATTACTAGCAATCCTGTTGACAGCAAGCTGGGGTTGAACTGGATGAGCACTGACACTGTCATTAGGTGCCTGATAATGTAGTGGGGGATGGGGTCACAGGAACATGTGTGGTGCTGGGGGACAGAGATGGGTGCAAGTAAAGAAGTGAATGTAATAAGGAAATTGAGCAGTTGCTTTGAGGACTCTGAGGATTTTATCACTATTTGCATACATTTGACTTCTGTCATTTCAGAATATGAACAGAATATGATTACAGAGATTTGTAGTGTGTTCCTACTGTGGGGCATGGAGCAAGGTCAAAAAGCAGAGTGATTTGGATTGTGCAAATTATACAATAATTTTGAGAAACGTATCATGACATAGAACTATCAAAAAACAGTAATTGACGAAAAGAGACCAGGTCATAACTGTATTCTTAACTGTATGAAGTTGTCAAACAGTAGAATAACTTAATTTTAATGAAGCAATAGGACTTCACAGAGGGTGATGAACAGTCAAGTAAATAACGTCAATGCAGTAAGGCTGTAAAGGTTGCAGAGCTTGTTATAAAGCTTGATTTTGCTCATCACTTTGTAGCACATAATGTGCATGAGTAATAATGTCGTGTCCTGGTGTATACTAATGATGCAATGGAATTACAGAATAGGAATCCAATCCTATATGAAAGGAGCTGTGATACCTAAATTTTGTATCTCTTGCCTACAATGTGATCTAGAAAAAAACAAAGGCAAAATGGACATTGAACTGTAAATTGAAGGATCAATACACCATAGGTTTCTACTCAGTGGCAGGATGGGATCAGCATGTTGTGGCACTGTCAGAATACTGTGTTGTTAAAGGTGAGGAGAGGCCTTCATGATTTGAAGATTTTTCGAAATAGGATGATGATGTGAAAGGAAAACTGCATGAAACATTAGTAAATATGTATGTTTGTTTCCTCTTTAACTTGTATTTTATGCCATTGCTTGAATGTGTTTATGTATGTACTATGTTTCCATTCTAATATGCTCACTGTTCTGGCTTTGTTATTCTGTATAAAAATATAAACTTAAAGCTCTTTCACCTTCTAATTGTTCACATTTTTGGTATAGGCAGCATTTTAGACTAGAGCTCGTATTGCCCTGTTGGTAGTTCATGACACAGTTTCATTTACTTGTTTCTTTCAAGTGATATTTCAGTTCTAACTTGCTGTACCACCTCTAATGTCTTCGCATGTATCTGGAAAAGGAAATATATTTGTTTAGTTTGACTACAGAGATTCCACATAAAAGACCACAACAAACTCTCAGTGTTGTCTTCATGTTTAAATGCAATGACATGATTTGGGATTTAGTTAACTCTTACCTACTATTGAGAACATTTGTTCTTGCTGTGTCTAAGTACTACAGTGTACTTTCCTATGAAAATGTTGGTTTTTTTTTTATTTTGATGAGTGATTCAGGTGATTTCTATTTTCTGCAGCATGTATGTCCTGCATTTGTTGTGTAGAAGGAAGGGATGTGGTACGCGCTATATTTGCATGTTAGAGAGGAAAAAGACAAAAGACATAGTTTTATAGGAGTATACATTAGAAAAGTTTCATAATGTGTTAGTCTGCAGTTTAATCAAATGTCATCTATCAGTTTGGAGGGGTGAGAATTGGAAAAGGAGACACAGGAAATATATTTTTGCTCCTAATTTTCCCCCTCAAAAGGAAAGGGAAAAAAAACCACCATCCATGTTACCTTGGAAAAATCAGTGTGATAGAAAAGTGCTGGATCTCCAATACCTTTTTTTTTTTTTTTTTTTTTTTTTTTAAATCCAAATGATCGCAGCTGTACTGAGAAGGAACAAATGTTTTGCTGTCTTTGCTGCCAGATAGAAGATTATATTTGGAACCAGAAGACTAATGTGAAAAAATAAAACTCAGAAACTCAGTGTTTGCAAAGATTCGGGCATAAGAAAGGAAACTTAAGATTTGCTTACCTTACAAAGCATATTGGACTCGAAAAATTTACGTTGTGTTTTTATTTAATAGCATGTTAATTCATATATTATACTGTTTCCTGATTATTCAATTTTTCGCCATGGCGGTGATCCCAATCTCCATGCTTTCTGCTGGCTGTAATTTATCTATTTAACAGTTGTAACCATCTGCTTAGAAAATCATTCACTCAAACTGGGTAGTGGTGTAGGCAGGTTGGGAGTACTGACCATAGTGGTAGGGATAGCAGGTGCAGTGCTTCTGATGCTATTCCATATTTTTAATGCTGGAGAGCAACATTTATTTATTTATTTTAATAGAGATATGAAAGTGAATTTTTACTGACACACTGCCATGCAACAGACCCAGATGGGGCATGAGAGTCTGAAATACATGAGGATTTTGGTAGCTCAAATACTGTGTTCTTCATTAACAATTTTTCTCCCTGCCACAGCTTGCATGATTTTCAGCAAACCTATCTGGCTGAAATTGTAGGTTTTAGCAAATTCCAAGATGAAACTTACTGAAGTTCGCTATGACTGGGCAGAAGTATCAGTAATTAGTCTTTGTGAGGGCATTGACAGGCATATTGGTTTAGGTGAGAGTTCAGGTTTTAGAATCTTACTGGAAATATCTACAATAAAATTGAGGTCAGTTTCATGCAGTAGTTACCATATTAAGTGGACTTCACTCATGTGCTCTCAGCTGACTTAAATGTCACAGGATGTGCAGAAACCTGGAGCTGCAGAATTGGCTTTTTAGGTAAATCTGCAAGAGGACTTGCAAGATGAATGCATAGACCTGACATTTAGATGTACAGATAGTGTGGATTAAGAAAAGTTTGCAGAGCACATAGCACAAGCAGTGTGGGCAGCCAGAAGAGAAGAAAGATGGGTGTGGACTGTACAGAACAGAGTAATGTTGCCCTAGTCTGTCACCAAGGCAATTCCTGTAGATAAGAAGAAAACAATGAATATAAACAGAAAACGCTTAGGAAAATGTGATTGTAAAAGCTTCTAGTTCAGGCATTAGTTTCACTGCCCGTGTTCTTTATGCACTGCTACCATGAGTCTGATTCTTCCGTTAATAAAAGTAAATAGTCTGGTAATAAATTTAATCGTATTCTAAGTATATTTAGAGAAGATATAAGGGGACTTTTTTTCTTTGAGGATGAATGAACATCAATAATTTCAAGTATAAATTAAAATCTAGGGCTTTTTAACCATTAACCTACATTATTTAATTGTCCAGATGATTTGTGTTTTGCTTCTGAAATGAGCATACCTGCATGCCTTCTCTGGTAATGTTATACTCTATTACAGTCTTACTGGTAATAAATTTTATTCTATCTTCATTTTGGTCTTTGTCTTCTGACATTTCCTAATGTTTTTCAGAATTTCTTTGAAATTATTTGTACGTCTTCCAAATTGTCTTCACTTCTGGCTGCTTGGAGCTGATCACGCAGGTCCAGGTAACTTGTAATTTGTCAGTATCTTCCCTACGCAATTGCTTTTTCTCTCTTCTCCCTGTTTTTTACCTTGACTTCTGTTGAATTATTTGGCTATCCAACCTGGGCTTACAATGCCATTGAAAAGGGACATTTAACTGATGATATCTTGGGTAGAGAGGACAGTTATTTCTGGTTTCTTTGACACTTAATCTGAAGTTGAAAAGGGGTTGGCATCAGTCAAAAATGGCATTATCTGCAAGTTAACAGGTTGCAGCTCACCAGGTGATGTCAGCTCCTCTCCACTGCAGTGATTTCAGCCAGCTATTCCTTTTCCATGTGGAACACACCTGACTCTGACTTAGCAACCCTTCCATAACTGCAGTCACGGTACCAAAGTTGATCACAAGGGCTTAGTAATCTGATTCCTATTAATGCTGTTGAGTGAATCATAAAATACTTGTGCAACAAGCAGAAACTGATTTTACTGTATGTGATCACCTGATGTGAATGTATATATTAGAACTGTATTACAAAATCGTTGAGTGACAGTTGTGCAAACATTCTTGTGTGCTGGTAAGATTTTACTAAGAACGCCCTGTACTTTAGGACTGTGGTCTGTTCTTTACACATACTGGTGAGCAATGTAGGAATGAAAACCCTTCATAAGTAACCATCACGCGGGGTTGTCACAGGGTTATCCCTAGATATCAGTCCGTGACCGGGGGGGAGGGGTGGGGAGAGGAGCACGAGCCCCGGCAAAAAGATAAATAAGGAGAGACCAAGAAGCGAAGGAGAAAAGAAAAAGGAAGGCGTTTGCTGTGCGACCCAGCCGGCTATGGGAGAAGGGGAAGGGCAGAGAGCGAACAGCTTTAACAAAGAGAAAACACAATGGCAACGATCTAGGGAGGAACAGGAATTTACTAAACGAAACCAAATCAAACAAAAAGAGAGAGACGAGAGTACCCAAAGTAGGAGTCAAACCACGACAGTGCGAGGGAAGCACTCGCTTTTCTCTGCAGCGAGCTCAAACGGCCCAAGGCAGACAGCGGCTGGGTCAGTCTGGAGTCCCACCCCGCTTCCTCTTTGTGCCGAGTCCTTCGGTGATGCCACCCCTCCCCTCCGGGAACCCAAAATGCCCAAAATGGCGGTAACACAGAACCAGAAGGTGGGCTCTTTAAATGCCACTGTTCTGCATGATGTTCTGATGTGGAATACTGACACCACAGCAAATATGCCACGAATAGACTGCTGATGTCTCCTTTAGAGGCTGCAACTTTCTGTTGGCTATAAACCAAGGAGAATAGCACCATGCCAATTCAGTATCTGTGAACAAGTTGAACCATACGTGACAGCATGTTTTTTAGATGTTAGTTAAAACAAAGCAAAAACTATGCTTCCCTCTGTAGTAATGAAATCCGATTTTATACCACATGTTGGATATCATGAATTGTTTATTTCCTGACATAAAATTGGATTGCCCAAAAGACAAATGGCTAATAGAATTTGGAGACCTTTTAAAATCAGAACCTCTTCTGAGTTACAGGCATTGTGTTAAGCTTTCATTTTAGGCAGAACTTCATACAAGGTGATTCAGATATAGAAAACCTGCAGGTAGCAAATAACTGATTTTATTCACTACTTATTCAGTAGTACATTTTGTAGTGAATTGAATACTAGTTAATGCTCTATTATATGTTCACACTGATTTGAACTTGCGGAATATTTTTTACTTCTCAACCTATATCGTTGGCCCTACTACCACAGAGCCTTCAGGTAAACACAGTTGTAAAAATGCAGGTGTATTTAGTTAATGTAATAAGACTACCACAAAAGTGCAGGTGTGCCTAACAGGTTTGTGAGGTGACACTTGTATAGACTAAAGCAAGCTATCTTTGTATGAGTTAAGAGGTAATCACTAGGGCTGAACTTTCTGATTGCCCTTCCTCCATCATTTTCTCTCCAGCTCCAGTGTTTTACCAGAGCGTGTGATGACTCACTTCCCCATTTTATTTTCTCTCACAGATGGCATCATTTCATCTCATGCTCTGAAAGTGACAAGTGACACTGTGGCACTGACTCTATTGCATTAGCCTGTGCTGGCTGTGCTGAATTTATAAACCATGTAGGAACTTTCTTTGGCTCTGCTTCACACAAGAGAAGTAAGAAAACACAAGAAAACTAATGTAAGACTTGAGATACTCCTAATGTAACTACTTTGAGTGTGAAGGCAGTGTTAGTTCACTGATCATGTAGTAGCAGTAAAAACTGTTGTTGTTGTTCTGTGTTTATTTTCTCCCTCCTAGCATGCCAGGGAACACAGAGGCCTATGGCTGACTCACTGGCTGATGTTGTCATATTGGCATACAGTCGGTAAAACGCTGCCAGTTCTGTCTTACTGCGTAGGATCTGTTTGCCCGGAGCTTTTAAACCCTTTCCAGAGCTGACAATTTCAGTGGAAAGGTAACCATCCCAAAACACTTGACTTTAAAACTGTGAAGCACAAATTATTTAATCTCTCGACAAAGTGAAAAATATTCCAAAAACCCAGTGCAGAAGGTTTATTCTTCTTGTTTTTTTTAGAGTTTTTTTTTCCCCTCTTATGATAGGCACTCAATTTTGTTGAAGAGAAAAAATATGCTGTGAAGGACCTTCCAACACCCCCACGCTCTAACCATGCACACTTTATTTCTTTTTCATCTGTATTTCTAGATGTGTGAGGCAGTGTGGTACAGGTTGTAAGGAGAGAAAGCAACATTAGGACTTGCAATAGATGGTTGATTTAGATGTGGTTTGATGGTGATGAAACAAATCTGCACCAATTGACTAGGACCTCAAAATAAAGCTCACAAATGCACAAATATCACTTTGATTTATTTTAATATCTAGGCTTTTTGATCCAGGCAAGTTTTATTGGCCAATAGTCTTCAAATCTGGAGTAGCTTTTGCAGTATTTTACTGCTTGTTCTACCATGGTCACTGGCGAGTCCTGAGAGCAACATACCTTTGAGTCAGTATGAGAAATCTTGCAAATACAAAACAATACTAGTATCACTTATTTTTCTAACATAATATTTGTAAAGACTTTACAAAGCCAATTTTCTATCCCAAGATAGAAATAGAGTGATATTTTCATAGCTTATTTTAAGCCGAAAGGGAGATTCTGGAGGAATTCTCTGCAATTAAATTACTTTGCTTGCTGCATTAAGAATTATGATATTTTTTTTTCAGTGGCTTTTCAAAAGAATCATCTCTTTAGGTTGATTTTGGAGAGTGTGGGGGGGAGCCAGGATGACAAATAATTTTCAAGTAAATAAGTGTATGTTCTTGCCTGATGATTCCTGTAGTAACTTTTCCTGTACATATGTATAAGTGAAAGACATGGAGAATGTTTTTTCTCCCTAAAAATGTTAATAGTTATTTTCAAGGAAATGACACAATTTGGTAAGCTTTCAGCTCTCTATGGTGATGAGTAATTTATTAAGGAGGTCTCATATGTCTCATTTAGGGACTAAATGAGATATACATATACAGGGAAATGAGACACCTTTGATGTCAGGGTCATGCGTATTAGTGAAAATGTTCTTTCAGATGCCTTCACTTTGCGCTGATGCGGGATTTTGCTGTTCTTTGTTCTCACTGGTTGTGTCTCAGGATGCATTTCTTCATGCTTCTTCCAAGACTGAGCCCTCATTAACACTGAGATAATAATTGCTGCTGAGTGTATCTTACTCCCAGTCATTGTTTTCTTTGAGGAATTTTAATTGGAGACCTAGAACATTTTCAAATGGCTTTAGTGGAGATGAGAGGGAGAAAACAGAAAAGTAGCATGTTTGTGTATCTCCAGATAGGATTTAATAGCCTTTGTTTACTAGTTGCCTAGGAATAGTTGGATTTAAATATGCAAGTAGTTTCTTCATGTTGCACTGTTTACTACAGCAGTAGATATTCCCTATGGCTTAATGCCAGTTTCCAAAATCAGTGGAGATTACTCCGTCACACCAAAATAAATCTGACCACATCAAATCTTGATGTGCCAATCAAACTTGACTCTTAATACATGCTTGTTGTATACAGAATGAAGATTCAAGTGCAGCAAATTCAATTTAATTTGCTTAAACTTTTTCAGAAAAAATCAAAAAACAAAATACAAAAGTACACCAAAACCCACAAAAAAAGGGATATGTTGTCAGGTAAAATTTGCATGTAAACAGAAATGCTTTTTCAATATCACAAAACACATTGGAAAATTATGATGGAATGCCTTTACAATTGTTTTCAATTTCTTACATCAGAAGGCTCACATACATGAGAAGGCCATTTTGTCTGAAATTAGCTTCTTTAGGAAAGGATTTTTGAAGTTTTTTAGCCTTTATCCATCTTACAAGTTATAGGAGGTCTTTTAAAACTCAGTATTTAAATGTGCCCTTCTGCAGGGTACACTTGGACACTAAGACTTGTTTTATTCATAGGAACACAGCAAGTCCAGAATTCCTGGGCAGTGACAGAAAGATACAGTTCAGGCTCCTTTAGAAAGTTTAGATGGGCAAATCACAGTTAATCTTTCCTAGGAGTGTGTGCAAACTGTTGCAAGACAAAGAATCAAGGTTAAATTAGTTTAAGCAGTTGAAAGATGACTTCCATAATGTATTCCATTATCATGAATAATTCTACCCCTTTGATTGTAAGGTAGTAGTAAATAATGAAAGAATTTAGATCATGAAAATTAGGCAATACTTCACTTTGTTTAATAACAATGCCTTTGAATTTCATCCTGACCTTTAACAAAGGCTTTGTACGAACAAACAACAGGTTGCAAACCGCGGGAGGGCTGTATTAAGGGGGAAAAAAAGAATTGTGAAGTAAAGTTGTGGAGAAAACGAGAACCATTTTGTTACCTGATTATTTAGACTTCCCTGGAACCTTTAAAGTATTCTAAGAAACAGAAGGAAAATAAAACTATAGGGCAGATTTTATGAGAAGCTTCTTTTTAGATAACTAAATAGTTAAATGTATTGGTAAGTGAATGCTTTTATATATGATTTGATGAGGCAAAAGGCATTGCACAGAGAATTAGAACAGATGTATCTTATTATCTTCCATTGATCTCTCAGTATTCTTTCAAAGATGCTTCTGGTTGTACAGTAGAAGAAGAGGCCTATTCCATGTAATCAAGTTCTTGATACTCATCTGGAATGTGGGTCTGTAATATATGATGTTATTGCTGATGTAAAAGTTCAAGACTTCTACAGATTAGGTGTATTCTTTTTATCATAAGTTTAACTCTTTGTCTCAGACTCTCCTTGACTAGAGCTTGTACGTGGATAAAAATAATAATCACAGAGATGGAGAAAAAATATTTAGGCATTTGGAGCTGTGGAATAGACAGTTCCCAGGGGATTCTATGAGAAATGAGTGCTCTTCTTTCTGGAAACAAACGACTGTAGGATAAATATGCTGACTAGAACATGTTACTGAGGACAGCATGTTGCCAACAAACTCTAGTCTAATCAGGAGATTTGTCTCAAAAATGTGTTCCTCATACAAATGAAAATGATTGTCTATTGAACACAGTTTAGATATGAACAATGTGTATTTTTAGTACCAGAATTTTTTTGTTTGCTTCCACTAATTTTTCAAATCTTTACTTTGCAACTTTGTTACCAATAGATTCTGTAGGTGACTTCAGTAAATGAACAGAACATAAATCAGATCTCCTCCTGTACTTTACAGGCAAACGCAATTGTCTGCCAGGTCAACACTGAAACAGCCAGAATGTGGCAATAAGAACAATATGAAACAATTAGAGTTAATGTTACCTTGCCTTTCAGTAGGTTTATTGTATTGAATGTTGTGTTATGCAGTCTTAATCAATGTGAATTCTAGTTGATTTGTAGTAGAGACTGCTAGAAAAGCAGATGAACTACAAAATGCTTTTTAGACATATTCATAGGCTTGCCAATCTCAGAGCCACAGGTAAATAATGTTCTTATTGAGTGAAAATAGGAGGAGAAAAGGCAGCTGATAGAAGTTTGGAATTCTAGAGAAAAGAAAAAACAGATCCTAGAGACAATTAGATGAATACTGTAAGAAGATAAGCAATTACAAGTTATATATGTTAACATACTATATTGACGTATGCTATATCATATTTATATATGCTATTAGAATGCTATTAATCTTACAGTTAAATGGGTAGATGAGTTCACCAGTGAAAATTCTGGAACAGGGCAGTCCATTGTTTCTGAATTATCTTGAAAGTCAAGTTAGGATTTGTGGAGTACTTGTAATTTTATGGGGGTCGGAGGGTGGTTTCTTTAAAACTATATTTATTCAGTAATCATGACATTGATTTTACCTTGATATTTTAAACAGTGGTTCAGTACTATCACCAGGCAAAGAACTGATTATACCAGGAGCATCAACTCACCACAATAATCAAATCAAAACTTGTCCATAAAGAAAAGTCATATCTAAAGCTTTTTAAAACAGGAGTTCATGGTGTGCATCTAGTTGATTCTACCTATATAACATTTTACTGTTTCCACCATTTATGAGAAACAAAGTATGTCACATAGATGTTGGTTTCCCAGCTGACATTTAAAGTAAGGAAACAGCAGTGATTCATGAGCTTGGCAGAGATTCTTTCAAGTACGTGATTATTAGAAAATAAGTACTACTTTAGATACTTAATTTCATACTAATATTTTGGAAAACACTAAGAATTAAC
This sequence comes from Coturnix japonica, assembly GCF_054131305.1. Taxonomy (NCBI): domain Eukaryota; kingdom Metazoa; phylum Chordata; class Aves; order Galliformes; family Phasianidae; genus Coturnix; species Coturnix japonica. Next base: position 14,278,272 of record NC_140666.1, read on the forward strand.
AGCTTTGTTGGTATAAATATATTGCAGGAAAAAACTGAGTTTATTATCGTATAAAATGTCCATGTAGAAAACACACTCATATATATATATGTTTATACATATATATTTAATATATGTATTAAAAGTTCTTATTTCACTGTTTAATTGCTTTGAGCAAAATGTGAAAGATAGTATTTTACATAGCCTAGGCAATTGATTTATGAGTAAGCATTCTCTTAACTGTGGGTATTAAAAAACAGATGAAAGGGACAAAATGTGCAAGCCCAACCTTTCTGTCTCTGAGGGCAGAGACCAAACCTAAATGTAATAGAAGACATTGATAAAATGTTCTGTTCAATGGGACCAGTGACAAACGATGGCCGAATAGCAGTCATGGCAATAAATCCAGTGGGACAGTATTCAAAATACATTCTATCAAGTTCTTCAAACTTAGATATAATCCTGAAATAAAACCAATCTATATTTGTAAGCATGGATTAGAAACATGAAGGTGCTGTTTATTGTCACCATTTAGAATGGGTAGTTTTGACACTGGCAGATGTTGTTGTAACTTTGAGATGAACCTATTCCAGTTATTTCCTTATAGTAAGTTCTTTGAAATCAAAAGTCTTTTAAAACAAGAAAACCCAGAATATACATTGAATATCCTCTGAAGCACCTAACACTTTAAATATGCTATGTAGGTAACATAAAGCACAACTGGAAGACATACATCTGTGTTCCCCTTGCCTGTTCCCCTTGCCTCTTCCACATCCTTTAGGGGCAGGTCCTTTCTCCCAGTTTTAGCTTCATTCAACTTATTCTTCATTTTCAACAGCAGCAAACCACACATCCGGGCCTAGCTGCATTTTCTTCTGTTGTTTTGAAGATGGGGAAGGTACATTCCCTTTTTGAGCTGTAGATTCTCAGCACTGTCCTGTGTCATTCTTCCTCCCTATATCCCATAGTTTTGAGCATTCTTACTGTTTCCCAAGTCTTTCCTCTTTTCATGGTGCATATTGGAGGCATTCAGGACAAATCAGTGTGTAATGGATGACAACAGTGAAATTTTGAAGGTGCATTTTAAATTTCAGAAATGAACTTGAAACTAACCATTGGATGTGTTAGACAAATAAAAAATGAGATGAATCAGTTTCTCTTCTGCAAACAGAGATGAGATATTGTCTACAGGGAGACCTTGGTCTCGCTTCTTAGTAGATCTGAAACAGAAGGGAGACGAGACAGATTTGTCAGGGAGTGCTTTGGCAGAATTCTGAAATAAAAATAATGTATTGGGTGGGAGTACTTTCTGCATTGCAAATAGTTTGAAACAGTCTTAAGTTTTTTGGCCAACTTCATACATAATTGTGAAGCTAAGATGTTCTTGGCGAAGAACGTGTTTCAGCTTCTGTCTTGTTAGAAGATGCTAGCTCACTCCAAGCTGCTTTATTTTAGTCCGGTTGCTGTGACAGCCACAAGGCAAAATTCAGCTGTTCTGGGAAGAGGGTCAGGTGCTGGCCTGCTGCTATGGCAGTAGGAAGGGTGTGGGAAAATGGTCAAGTAAGATAGAGAACAGCAGGGGAAAAGGGGAGAGGGAAAAATAGAACAACATAAGAGCTACAGAACGAAACTTCTGCTGTGAACAGAATAAGCACTTGTTGTTGCTTGTAGAGGAATCTCCTTGCTTCCAGCAGAAGTGTCTGCCCCTATGATACCTTGACCTGTCCCTATTAACAGCAGCAGCAGCAGCAGCCTGATACTTCAATGCTGTGATTGAGAAAAGGAGCCCTTTGCTCTTTTGCTACACAGCAGCAGTCTATGCCCCAGGCACTTAATTTCAGTGCTTTCAACGGAGATGTGCATGGCATAGTGTAGAGAGTACGTCTTGGCCTACCAAAGGCTTTGGTTCTGTTTTACACTGTGGGCATTTACTTTTGACTGAATTTCACCAGTTGTGTTTAAAATTGCAAATCATTATCTTTAAGATATTAGAAGAAAAATGATAAACCTCTGAGATGAATGGATATAAGAACATAAAATGAGTTCTATGAATTCAGTTAATGTGTGTTTTATCTTTAAGTGTAAAAGTTTTTATTTTATTTTTTCTAATATTTCATGTTATGTAAGGAAAATATTTGGCACTGGTGTATATTAGGACATATCTTCATTCAGGAGGGAAGACCATATTAACATGTATTAGAAAAATATTCTAAATGCAGACAAACAGAATGATTTTTAAGTTAGCTTTCGAACCCTAATTGAATGTACTCGGTTGTAAAGGAAACTTAAACAGCTCTGATCAATTCACCTTCGAATAGCTCTTGTTTTATGTTATGAGCATAGCTGTTTTAGCTCCTTGAATAAGATCACTTGGATGTTCAATAAGAAGAGTCCTAGTATGTATTTATTTGCAACTTAGAAATGTTGTAATTTGAACAAGTTTGAACATCAAAGTTTCTTCAACTAATGTTTGGTAATGTAGGATATGACAAGTTTGAATTTAATGTCTTTGCTGAAGCCTCTCCTTCAAAAACAAAAAGTGAAGAAAGATGATTTAAAACCTGTAAGATATTTGTGTGTTCTTTACTTCCTGGGCTGGAAGAGGGCCTTCTGGCTTTACTGACTTAACTGGCACAGAAAAGCAACTAAGCATTAATTCTGGGATATATAATTGAGAGAACACACAAACAGAAACAAGCAATCTAATGCGATGTGACATTAGACCAGTATTTTCAATGGCTAAATCATATAACGAAAGATACTGCAAGGCAAGGAGGAAGTCTGTTAATCAAAGACTAAGAATACAAATGTGTTCTGGATGCATTCAGTAACATTCATACATGGCAGAGTAAGAATGAACTACTGCAGATTTGTAGCATTTTGTGATCAAAAATTTCTGATCATTTCCATGTGCTCTTTAGGTGAATTAGTTGCGGCTCCTGAGCATAAATTTTCAAAAGGTTTTCTACTGAAATAAATTCACTTATCTGAAACCAGGTTCTATAGTTGATGCACAGAAAAGGATGAAAGACAATGGGCAAAGCTGAAATGACATTCAGGTTGGATATATGGGGAAAAATTACTGAGTAAAGTCAAACATTGGGAGCAGTGGCTTTTAGGGATTGTGTAGTTTCCATCCTGGGAGGCTTTCAAGATCCAAATAGGGAAAGCTCTGAGCTTTATTTATCTTTGTCTTTTATGTGGCCAAGGTCAGGTTTTGTAGGTGACCTCACTTTGAACAGTAGGTTAGACTATGTAACCTGATGAGGTCTCTTCCAATCTGTTTTTTTTGTTGTTGCTTTTTGTAAGGTCCTATGTTTTCTGTGTTAAATCTCTATATACTAATTTCATGCTGAATAAACTTGCAGTTTCCTCTAGGAAGGTTTTCCAAATGTCTGTGTGAGCACTTTCTCTTGCAACAGCTTGTACTTGCCACAACCTTGAATCTTTTGTAATAAAGAACTGACAAGTGTTGATAATGAACCAGGAAACCAGATGTATTTGGTTTAGTTGCTTAACAAGCTTGTGACTAAGGCCAAGACTGTCACTCGTTTGTTTTTTTTTTAAAAAGTTTGAGAGTTGAATGTTTGTGGGTTTGTTGTTTTGTTTTGTTTTGTTTTTTAAAAAAATAAACAACAAACCCACAAACATTCAACTCTCAAACTTTTCATATGAGTGAATGGTTTTGAGTGAAACTAAGCCCAGTTGAAAATTTCACATCAGTCCAAAGGAGCTGTTTACAAAGTGTTTTGTTTTGGGTGGTTTTGCAGAACTGTTAAGCATGATTGTTTTGGAAGTCTCTTTGCTTCAGGGCTGAGCTGCAAAGCTCAGGACTTGCAACATTAACTAGGAGAGAGAAATACAATTACTACAGAGAGGAATCCTCTCTCTCTCCCCAAAAAACCTTGCAGCTTTGTCATTAAGTAGCATGGCAAGAAGAGAGATGCACAATTAAATGAGCAGGTAACCAATTAAAAGTTTTCTTACCAGTTCCAGCCTGTTAGCACTACAAAGCTGGATGTTCTACCTCCTCAGTTCTTCTTGTACTGTCTGTCTGTGCAAATCCCAGTGTGCTCAGGCATGCTACTGATGGGATGCAATGTGTTCTGCTCCATTGCGGGTGTGTGGTTGGCCACTTGGCATTTGTTTTGTGCGCAGGACAACAAATACACTTGGACCTTGAGGGTGGTATAATTCAATCCCATAGTAGTTGTTGCTTTTAACATTAAAGAGTGTTGTATATAATTTTGTATATTCGTTACTAATAGTTGTATTCATATTTTTTAGTAGTTGTTGCTTAATAAATATTGTGATCTCTTAAGCTAATTTTGACTTGGGTCTGCAATTCAAGAGGTGGAAATAGGGCCATATGTTGCTTGGACTTCAGTTAGGTCCCAAAGGGTGAATCTTTGCAGAGCAATGAAGATCGTAGGTCTCTGTGAGCAAATGGCATTGTTAGTAAATAAGTAAGATTAAAAACAGCATGTTTGTTTAACTCTCCAAAGAATTATAAACAATCACGAGTTTACAGTGGTCAGTGGGAACTTGCTTTGGAAAACAGATGTTCCAGTTTTGGAGAATACAGTGTCTCTTTGCTGATGTTAACATAGCAACTGTTCCCAAATCACAACTATGAAGAATTGTATTTGCAGTGTGTTCCAAGTTTTGCATCAGTATCTTGGCAAATATTTAATGCAAATGTTTCATATAAAATTAACTGGTTTTGTTCTGTTATATCTGAGAATAAATGAATTCCATTACCAACAATCCTTGTAAATATTTTGTTTCTAATCAGAAAAAAAAAAAAAAATGGGGCTGAAGGAATCTTGGGAGGTCATCTAATTGGTTGAACTCCATGAATCTTCATCTCTTCTTGGTAGCTTTGGGTGAAATATTTGCAGAATTGCAATAAGGAGCATGATCCAGATCTTCATTCCTCTCTTGTTTTCTGATTAATTTAACTGGCAGCCTTGAGAAGTCACCATTCTTGTTCTATTCAGTGGATGCAGAATTCATGTCTTCCTTTAACATTTCCAGTATTTTTTTTTCCAGATTTTCTTATTGTTTATTAGCATGCATTTTCAATATCTGGATACCCACAGTAGACAAACTGTGGGGTTTTTGTTTCTTTGTTTTACATTATCCTCAGAACCTGCTTTCTAAAGCTCTTAATTTTGTTGGTCTGCATGTGAGGCTGTTGCCTTATGCCAATTCTGGCACTACTCAGGAAAGTGGAAGACTTGCCTGATGTTTTGCATATGGCATTCATATTCATATCTTCTGGAAAATGAAAATTTTTCACACTTCATGTTGTTAATTTTGTGTATCTGCATCTCATCACCTTCAAGTTCTCATTTTGAATTAGTTTTTCTGGTGATTCTTAGTGATTTGTACTGCTCTATCCTGTTTTTTTAATCAGTCTACTCCTGCAGCACTTCTCCTGTCTGTGCAGTACAGTGCCAAGCCCTGCCCATCTCTTCCCCCCACCCCCTTTTTTTGTGAGATGTTGCAAATTGAGTACTTACCTGTTAAATGTAACCACTTCTTTAGAAGTGATAGAAGTAGAGATTGCATGTGCTGTGCCTGAACAAGTGGAAGATGAATAAAGTCTTTTTTGTTGTGGTGGTGGTGCTGTTTTGGTCCAGCTTTCTGTTATATGCAGGAGTGTATTTTGTGTTAATTCTTCATGCAGAATTTGAATATGAAGCTGTGCTTCTGTGCATAAAGCATGATAGCTGCTAATATAAAGGCCACTGAAGAATGTTGTTGTTACTTCATCATAAAAGAACAGCTTATCTGAATAGCTGTCTTCTAAAGGGGTCTGATTTGTGTATCAGATTGGATGGATTATTTATGCTGTCATAAATGGAACCCAGAGAAGTAAGAGGCAGAATTTCAAGCACTCCAGACATGTATTTATTGACTAACACTAAGAGACTATTTGGTTCATGTGCTGCCTTGATTACAGATCCTTACCACTTCACGATATATCGATTAAGGAGTCTGTGTGCTGAACATCAGCTTCTGTATGCTACACTACAGTCAGCCACCACAGGCTGAACAAGACTTGGAAAAAAAAAGAAATATATCTTGACATGTGAAAGTTGTGTTTCCTGTAGAAAGGTTTCTTAAAGCTGGAAGTTACTTTGAATTAGGGCAATCAGTTCTTCAATAAAAGATCATAGTACCTCTTTTGTTCTCTGGCATTGTAATTCATCCAAGGATTCTGTCAGCACCCCCTTTCAGAAACTGCATAAACCTGTTAAGATTTATTGGATAAAAATCAATATGAATTGCCTTTACTCATGACTTAAGGTTCACAGCTGAGGCTTCCTCCAAGAAAAGTTACAGTACTAATAAAAAACCAAAAAACGTACACGTCAGTTTCTTTATGGTTCCCAACTGAAAACAATCACTAGTACCGCTAGAAGAGATTATTTTTGGCCTAGATCCTTTGCTCTGGGACTGTTCTGGTTGCCCACTATTTGCAGTAACTGATCAGAATATAAGGATGTGTCCCAGCTGGGACAGGACAGTAGGATATCAAGGGAGTAAGTGCAGCACTTGAAATGTAGACTAGATGGGAAGCACTTTAAGGTTTCCCAAAAGAGATTTGTCAAGATTCATTGCAGGTTCCATACCTTACTTTACTTCTTTAATTTCCTGCATCATTTACCCAGTGTCTTCTGTGGCAGAACTGCTCTGCACATCAGTGCTTCCCTTTATGTTTATTAATAAATTGTGGTTTCACCTGAACCGGATTTTTTACATGTAGTGGTGAATATAATCTATCTGGGTTGCAGATATAAACTCATGTCAGCTCCTGCATCGTTTAATAAGAAACCAAAACCTGTGAATAATGCATAGGGGAAAAAAGCTTGTCGTTCAAATGGCAGCTTTTCCCCATGGCTAAAATTTTGTTTAAGATTAAACTTAACATTCTTTATGTTTACATTTTCTGGCTTCTCTCTGGAACTTTCTCTGTGCATACCAAGCTTCATCATACTCAAAGAACTTTTGAGACACGTGTAGGGTGGGGAAAATGTAAGTGAACATTACTTCCGTTATTCCAACTGCCAACAATTCCTTAATCTAACAGAGGTGGTTTTATATTACCTGTAATACTGAAATTGTTCCTTATTACTAGTTACTGTTTCTTTACTTTTAGGATATGGGCTGGACTAATCTTGTTCTGCCTCTCTCTGCTCATCTAATGTGAGACTGCAGGCTGTTTTTGCTTCCCAGTGGTTAAGAAGGCTGTTTGACAGCCTTGCTGTTGAAAGTTGTTGGTTTTTTTTCTTTTCTTTTTTTCCTAGAGTTTCTAAACACTCTAAATCTAGAGAAGAAGTATACCAATTAACCGCAGAAACAAAACAGAAATATCTGCTGCTCTGCAAATTAAGTAGCATTGAGCATCATTCAAGTAAGGGGAAAGATCTAAATTACTTATCAGTCAGCAATTTGAGACACCCAGGAACAGACCCTCTTCATGCTTGTCAGTGAATAGATCCTATACTGATTCTGAGCATCTTTGCATTTGTAAATAGAGTGTGTTCAACTTTTCTTCTGGTCCTTATTGTCTTCTCTGATATATCCAGTTGCTGGATGTTTAAAACTTCAAGTAAAATAAAACTGCTGTGGCTACTGGCCAGTACATTCTCTTCTGGTATATTGATGAACATCTACCAGAACTGGAAGGAGAGAAGGAGTGCCAAAGAAAATAAAGTCAGAAAGACCGGTCCTCAAGTAACAGCCAAGTAGGAAAAAGTTATGGACTTGGTTTAGAATACAGAAAGAGGTTGTTTATGAACTGTTTGGAAGCTTATATCTATGTTAATGTATCAAAGCTATTTTGAAAGGCATTCACTGCTTAAATCCTGTCTCCCAGAAGAGAGGAAAGCAGAGCTCTGGAGCTGATTCATAAACTTAGCAGAGAGTATTGGACATACAAAAAAGAATTATATTCCACATCAAAATTCAGAAGCTTTGTATATTAAACCTAGGCGTAAAACATGAAATTTTATTATAAAGCTATGAACTGGAACGAGTTTACTGTCTAAATCAGTGGTATGACTTTTTTTTAGGGTGCTCATGAAAATTTATTTATATGCCTTGAGCCAAAGAAACTTGTTTGTTGAATGGCTGAATTTCCTTCTTCTTCTGAAGTCCTCTTTATTCATCTAAGAGGAATGTTCAATTGTATTTTTTGTTCAATCCAGCTAAGTATCACAACTGTTAATAAAATAATTTTAAACTCGGTGCATCATTTACAGAATGCAGGTGTTTGAAATCACTGTAAGCATGTTGAAGAAAGTAGAATTATGAAAAGACAAGGAAGAAAACAGTTGTAAAATTTAGCAGATTCCTGTAAGACTGTTATCTTACTTCAGTTGTGCTGGAAGATAAAATGGAGAAGCTAAACATCCAACTTCAAAAACATCACTTGAAGAAAATATGGGAATGTAGAATGGGTGGAAGAAGATGATGAATGTTACTGTGTTAAGGAAAGAAAAAAAATCAATCCTACTGCAGAAAGGACTCATCATTTTCTTTTTTGTTCTACAACCATCTTAATAAGCATTTGATAAATGTCCCTTCAGCAATAGCAGGAAAAAAATCATGCTTAAAGTATTGGTTTAAGGGTCATCTTTCAAAGCATTATATCTTAATAGTTAAAAACTTTATCAGGTTCTGTACAAGTGTTATATGTCTAAGGCATCAAACAATTCTCAAAAGAAAGCAGTGAGAAATTTCATTCTGAATGGTAACATGTTGCAAGGAAAGATTAATGCATGTGCATTCATTATTGGCACTGGACCCATTTTATACAAATACCACTGGAGATGCTGGTCTCAGAGGAGAAAAGTGTTACTCTGAATACATGCATTCAGAATAACAATGATACTGTACTGTGATGGTTTCTGTGATGTGTGTACTTTGAAAGTTATTAGAAGTTGGGAAGCGAGGAGAAAATACAGTTAATGTTGAGTCAAGCAGGCTGTAGCATGTGTATGGAGATGGTTCAGATGGAGAAAGTAAAGGATGTGACTGCAAATAATAAATAGAGTCTTTTGCAAGTAGGTACTGATTTCTTTAAAGTATCTTGGGCCCACTTACAAAATGTTCTTCTGGTCTGTATCTCTTCTGTAATCTCTTTATTCTTTCTCTTCTATAAATTTATGTGCAAACATCCAGCAAAATTTCTACATGCTTTTAAGCTGAATTATCATAGCAGATTTCTACATGCTTTAGGAAGGTGGCAGGGACAGAAGTTCCATTCTTGAGGCAGCTATTTTTTTATTAAAGATCTTCACTATTTATTACATCTGTCCCTTGTGGAATATCACAGTTACTATGCTACACCCAGCAACTCTTTGCCTGAATCATGACAGCTCTTAATTATGTGTGAAAGTAAAAGTTCTATCAGTTTAGTTTTGATTTCCTTTATTCTAGAGAAGCACTTCAGGCTGTTGTGTCAGTATTTTACTGCATAGTCCACAATTTTTTGGAAAGTTTGTGCTCAGTTGTATCAACATTGCCAGATAAACTGTTTTCCCTGAAAAACAGATTCCCTGAAGGAAGCTTTCCGTGTTCTCTTAGAAATATATTGCATTTATCACAGCTTCTCATTTCCTCCCAGTCTCTCTTCATTCAGGATTATTCAATTTTGAATGATCACTCTGATTTTTAATAAGCATTTCTTCATTCACATTTTAGCATGAGACCTATGATGTGTAGAGATAAGTCTCATTTATTATTGGTAACCCTGAGAGTATAAGGTAGGTTAAATTATAAAATCCTATGAGTTTTGGGAAGGAGATGATCATTGGGCATTGTAGTTGTAACTTGATTTTGTAGATTGACCATTCTCTAATCAATGTGCTACAGTAAACAGCAATATGTGCCACACTAATTTGTCTTTGTTTTCTGTTTCTGCATTTAAGCCATCGATATAACTATCAATAAAAGAGCTGGCCACTTGTTGGAAAGCTTATATCCATAAATAGTAGAGAAAGTTCCTGTAAAAAGACATTAGTCTTCCAGCAGCTCTGAGAGTTGAGTTTCAGAAAACCATGTAAGCACTTATGCAGTGCAGTTTTTCTGCTGTAGGGCTAAGCAGTGAAGGGACAAGGTCATCCTGGTGACCTCAGTGGAAGGGAGTAGCCCAGCTGCTTGGGGGACTAGAATCATAGGCCTTTTTTTTTTCATTGCCTAATTAGCAATATTACTTTATATTTTGCATCCTTTTGCATGTGTTAGGAAGAAGTCTGCAGGGAGCTCATTATGTTACCAGCATTGCACTTATAGGCTTGCAAAGAAGTAGCTTGAGGGATGTCAGAGGTGCATTCACTTGAAGAAATTCCATATCCAGACTGAAACTCTATTGAAAACTTGTAGTAACTCTGCAGGATGTCTCCCGTTGGGTATGCAACGGTATCCTTCCTGCAAGGTCCTGCAGAGAAGCTGGCCAACTGAATCTTCCTTGGCATATTTTCACTTTGAACTAATGTCTAAGAGTAGATATTTTGCTCATTGTTAATAAGCCTCCATCCAATGAATAGACCTGTGGAAAAAAAAAAAAAAAAAGAAAAGAAAAAAAAAAAAGAAAAAAAAAAAGGAGACAGTGAAGCCTTGCTAGTCACCTTGCAGTGATTTTTCAGAACTTGTTCTAAGTGGTATGACTGGCATATACCACAAGTACAAATTAATGGACAGGTTTGTTTGTTTGTTTGTTTATCCCTTTTTGTGTTGAAGGATGACAGAACCGTATTCCCAGCACTGCACTATTCTAACACACTGAAAACTGTGTTGCCAAAAGAAAGACAAGGAAAGATACAGGGGCAAGAATTTCTGACAGTGCTTTGAGGCTGCTAGCAGGAATGTGTCTGAATCCATACTCATTCACTCCTATTTCAGCTTTCCTCTTTTGAAGAATAGATGCTCAGAAAATAATAATAATAGCAAAAAAAAAAAAAAAAAAAAGACACAACATACCTCATGTAATTATTTTGCATAACTGGCTTAAATAGTTAAAAGTGAAGAATGTCATCATTTTCTTGGTATCGTATGAGTAGGCTGGCACTACTGCCCAGTGAGGAATCTAATATGTGAACTCCCAAATGCTCAAATTGATCAGTATTTTGAGAAGTATTATTTGGATTTTCATTTGAAAAGGAAAAAGTAGAAACTGAATGGTAATATATTTTCTCCAGTTCATGAGCTGTACCTTTCTTCCTTTTGTTCCCACCAGAGAAATGATTTTAGATTTGCATAGTCATTTTGGTTCTCTACATCACCCCATTGTCTGCTGGAGAAAGTCAATTTCTAATTTAACTGATCACTAGATATTATGTAGATATAAAATGTTGTTGCCAGCTTACCTTTCATTGAAATACAAGTACACCAAGCCCCAAATAACTTATGTCAAAGGAGTTTCAATTTAATGGAAAATCATTTGAAAAGGGATTGTTTTATCAAGTGACTTTGATTATAACCACATTATGGCGATTATACTTTTATATGTATATATACTGTGTGCACATACATTTTGTAACCTATACAATTAGTAATGCAAAGCATTATTTGTTTCAACTATAAATAGTTGTATTTTTTCTCAATTTAAGAGAAAAGTCACACAACAGAGACTGGAGCTGTATGGATAATATCATTTGTAACAGCTTAATAGTAGAAAAAAGAAAAAAGAAAAAAAAAAGAAAAGAAAAGAAAAAAAGGACAAGAAAAAATGTAGCTTTGCTGTCTGACCCTTTGAGAAAAAAAGTAACCAAGTAAAAGTCCATCCTCTTTCCCCAACATATGTCCTGTCACCTCTCTGGCCTTGATTGAATATGAGTTTTTTCTTAAGACTATAACTTCAGAGGCAAAAGGAAGAAAAGGGAAAGTGTAGCAAAAGTAATATACTAAAGAGTTATGACCATCTGTGCCACCTGCATTTATTTTTATACAAGTAATACAATTCCTGTGCATAGGCACTGTCTGAGCTGTTGAGATCTGACATGTCAAGTGTTGCCAGCTCTCTTCATATTTCCAGAGCAAGTTGTCTCAAATGAGTACTAACATCAGCACCACAAATGTATGCATAGTCAATTAAATTGCTTTTTAGTTCTTTAAATATTGTGAATTCAACAGTGTTGTTCTTCAGCTTTTACCTCCTAAAGATGAAAAAGCTACTGAAAGTACCCTTGTGTCAGACAAAGTACAAAATGTCTTCCCATTCTACAAATCAGCTAGTGACACTTTGTGGTGACAGTTTCCAGTGGCAGCAAAAATTGGAACAGCTTTAGTAGCAGCATTCACTGTCTGCTGTGTTAGATGATTGGGGTGCAGATTACAGGTGTAGAGTGGGTAAAACTTGTCAGCAAAACCTGTGAAGCAGTGCTTCTTCCTGAGCACACTCACTTCGTGAAGTGAGAAAGACATCAGACTTGAATTTGATAATGGCTATTTCAATATCATGTTCAGATAATAGCAGTAGATAATTTAATTGCAATATTGATATTCAATAGAAAGAAAAATAAATGTTTTCTTTGTTTTTAACTGTTTGTGAGAGGGCAGTCTGTTAGTATGAAAATCTGTTGGAGAACTTGGCAGATGTTCTTTTGGAAGGAAGTTTGATCTCACAGCACAACTTAATATTTTCCATGTAGAAAGCAATACAGTACAGTCCTGCAAATTAAAGCCCTGTGCTGAAGAGTATATCCAGAGACAGTGGAAGAGGAGTCTCAATGTCTACGGGTACTTCACTTGTTACCACAGAAGGGCTGGGTTACTGACATCATTTTCTCTTCTTTTAGGAGTATAACTAACAGCAGAAGTGTTGCCAGCCATTTAGTCTGAAACCTCATGGTTGATAAGGAAAACATCTGCAGAAGTAGATTAGTGTATCAGTATTAATGGATGAATATATTTATACTGTCTCCATGCCTCAGAGTTGAACGATTCACCAAACAGACAGTATTGCTCCTTATATAGCTAATTATTGTATTGTAGGAATAAAAAAGGAAAATTTGCTCATATAGAATCATAGAATGGCTTGGGTTGGAGAGGACTCCAAGGATTATCATGTTCCAGCTCCCCTACCAGGCGGGGCCACCAACCTCCAGATCTGGTACTAGACAATACTGCCCAGGGCCCCATCCAACTTGAACACCTCCAGGGATGGAGAATTCACAGCCTCTCTGTGCAGCCTGTGCCAGCACCTCTTCACACTCTCTGTAAAGAACTTCCTCCTGTCATCCAATGTAAATCTTCCCTCCTTGAGCTTAAAGCCATTCCCCCTTTTCCTATCACTATGTACCCAAGTAAAAAGTTGATTCCCCTTGTGTTCATAGTCACCTTTTAAATACTGGAAGGCTTCAGTGAAGTCTCCTCACAGCCTTCTCTTCTCCAGTCTGAAAAAATATAGGGGAAAGAAATGCTACAACACTGTTTTGTTTGGCCTTACATCAAATTCTTTATGATAGAATTTCTAGATTTATGACCAAACAACCTTGGTATTATTAACTTTAGTATTTCCCATATTATTAATATGATGGGGTTTTAACTGTTTTGTCGAGAAGCTGTTGAGAAATATGCTGTCACTCTGTGTCTGAATTAAGTGGATAAAATGTACCAACTTCCCTCCTCCACCTTTTTGTAAAGATGCATGGAAAATAAATAGCTTCTAGTGAAAGCAAGTGCTACTTCATCTAGAGTAAGTATTCTGTCTGGATAAGATTTACAGTATTTAACATACTCAGCTGCAGTTTACAGTTGCTGCATCTGCTCAGTCCCTTTCTGCTTCTTCTCTGCTCCATTTTCATTTTTTGAACTTCTCATTTGCCTCACTGCTAGCTTTTGCTTTTTTGAGATAATCTGGAAGGTGAAGAATGACCAGACTGAACTCAAATGCCATTCTGTTATGCTTAGTAGCTGATTAAAAAGGAGTTGGCCCTTCTCTAGTGTTCATGTGCAAATGTGTGCTCTCAGGCTTTTTAAATTGAGTCATAATTGCCTATGCCAAAGGCTGTCAGTACAACAGGACAGAAATCAGTCAGCTCTTCTAAGTCTTTGTGTTATGTAAAGTTGTTATTTTGGAAGAATGAGCAATGATAAAGAACTATTGCAGTACTTTTGGTTGATCTCAGTTTTCACAGTAATGGTGAAGTTCATGGTGCGTGTAGTATTGATCGTTTTTTCTGTACAGAAAAAAACTGAAACAACCCAGTAGGAGTATAAGCACAATATACGGACAAAACGGGGCTGTATGTAGAAACATTTCCATCAAACGTGCCCATTTCTGCATGCAGTGTAATAATTATGAGAAGATTCAAGATTTTCATGTAAAGCATGAAATTGAGTGTATTGTTCACACTATGGTGTGTGAATTAGAAATGTCATTGTCTAAACCCACATTGGGAGAAAAGTAAATAGAAAACTTTTTAACTACCTGTTATAGCATAAGAGGCAAACTTCCCTAATCATGCATGATTTCACGGGTCATTTGCCATATTTGAATTCTTATCAGAGAATGTTACCTCTCTCTATTTACCGTATTGTCCACTTCAATTGGACATCAGAATTCCTGATGAATTTTGAGACCTCACTTTCTTTCTTTCTTATTGTCATTCGAATGACTTTTAGGCTACTTATTAGTGAGCGTAGGGATTGTATCAACTTATCAACTAGCTCCAGAGCCTTTTTTTTTTTTTTTTTTCCTTTCGTTTAACTAATAATTTACTTCTAGCTCTTTGCAAACTACAAGGTAACACTTTTGAGGATCTGTATTTTGTAACTGTAACTAAAAATCAGCCTCGAGAGTTCCAGGGTCTATGGTAGTACGTGCTAGTGCATTAATTTGCTGAGTCAGAGCTCCACCTTTCTGTTTCACCTCCTTTGCTGAGGTGATAATGGCTTTTGTGAAGTCCTCCTGCAGCAGAACTGGTTTCTCGACTAATGACTCATTGTTTCAGTATATTCTGCTTTAAAAATTTCGAAAGCGATAACCCATGCCCATTAATAGATGTAACTTCCCTTAGCTGTTCATAGTCTGCCCACATTATTACTTTTTTGCTATCTGAATGCAGCTATCAACTCTATGGACTCTATCAGAAAAAAATAGATTCAGCTGACACACAAGCAGAAATCCAGCTGACTGCAGGCTCTGTATATTTGCTTTATAAATGCTCCACTAGAAATAGTGAAATTCTTCTGTGAAGCAAAAAATGCTAGAACACAAAAGAATCGTGTTTTAGAGGGAAAAGCACATATTTTTGTAAGCTGAGGCAGTGGTTAGTAACTGACATAAGAAAAGGAAGGCATATGTGTTCTTACACATTATATAAAATCACAACAAGGAAATTTTATTATTATATGCATGTAATAGTTAGCTATTTCTACAAAGCAAGCTGCAGCCAAAGAGACTGTTTTGCTTGCTAGCCAGCTGTAAGCTCTTTGTTTGTACTTCCCATGAATGTCTAGTAGCAGAAGTATTATGTAAGTGGTTAAATTTATTTTTTTCCAGATAAGGAAGATGATGAAGTCTGGCAACTGTAAACTGTGTATTTGTTTCAACTTTGTAATATCCAGGTTATCTCTGATCATTGGAAATTTAGTCTTAGTGTCTGGACAAGTTGTGAGGTTGGAAGCATAAGAGAATGACTTCTGCATGTAATTAACCCTTTTTAATGTAATTAGGAATCCTTAATCACAGTTGGGCCAGACATATGTAATTGTCTCTGGCATGACAGTTTTGATATACTTCGATTTGGAAGATAAAATAATGAAAATTCAGAATATTACTAGCATTTCTGGGCAGTATCTGAGAGAGGATGGATATTACAAGATAGCATTAATATGTTTCCTTATCATTACTTCTAAATATAATTTATTATCACTGTGTAGTTTCCTAATGTCAGAATATTGCTGCAATTCAGTACCTGGAATTCCTTAGCTCCGTTTCTCAGGATTAGTTCTCAGGCAAATGCATTCTTTCTTTGTCCTAGATTTCTGCTGTTTCCTTCAGTAGCTGCCTGTAGCCTATTTAATCTGAGACAAAGTTCTTATAGCACTACACTTACCACTGTAAACTTTTGTACCTCTGCAGGATCCTTTTCTGCAGTCACCTCACAGTAAACTAAGCAAGCAACACTGGAAGATGCATACATGAATAAATTGTGTACTTCAGCCTTGGCATTTTCCACTGTCTGCCAGCAGCTTTGTATTTCACAAAATTCTGTGCTAATTTGCCTGCATTCATCATGGAAATCTTCCTATTTGGGCAAGCTGTCTAATGTCCTCATTCCCAGTGTGTCCTTCAGCTTTAAAAAAATAATAAAAGAAATAGTGCCACTGTGTCCTTGCCATCTTCTTCACTATCTCTTGCATTCACAGCAGAAGTACTTCTGTGTGCATGGTTTGCACATCATCCATGAATATTCTAGGATTAAAGACTTCAGCTTGGTGGAAAAAAGTAGTGAACTGTGTATCCTTTATCATGTGAGTCCTTTATCCTAAAATAGCAGACAAGTTTGAGATTTAAGTGAAGTCATCCAAATGTCCTGTTGCTCTTATTGAAATAAGAACTGCTTCTGAGCACCACACTTATCTACAGATAAATATTTTGTAATGCTGTGTATTGATACTGATTTTCTTGTATGCAAACGAAAACATAAGGATGGACACAGAAAGAGGGGGTAACTATTTGTCTTTCAGAAAATAATTTCAAAAGCTGTGTGTTGCTTGTGGGAGAGCTGGGAACAGGCCTTTGGAAGTCATTTTGAACAGAAGTGCATGTGCAACATGGAAAGGCATCAGATTGGTTAATACCACAGGCTATGTTATCTTTAAATATTTTTTTTTATCCTAGTTTGAGAGAACGTTGTCCCCATATAGTTTACATATATGATAACAGATAACAAAATAATTGATACCTATTAGAACTCATGATATGAAATGACTAGAATTCAAAATTACTATAAAATGCTATTTTCTTTCATTCCTTGAGTTTTCAGGCTTTGTGAAAGTCCATTGCTCTGTGCAATACAACTGACAGTAATAGGGGCTGAGTTGTGGGAAACTCCTTTTTATGTGTAGTACGTTCTTCTCTATTGAAAGGAGAATTACAAGGCAATCATGTAAAATTCCACTGAGTTCAAAGAAAGTCTTGGATTGAAGTAGCAAGCACTCAAATCTTCAAAATGTCCCGACTCAACAGGATTTCTTTTGGTTAGACAGTTAAGCTCCCAAGAGGCATCTCTGCAAATCTGGCAGTAGCACAGCAGTGTGCGCAGGGCAATGGAACTCTTAAATCTATTATTTTGAAGATCTCTCTTGACTTATAATATGTTCTCCCCTTGCCCATTTAATTCTTTCCTCTGTAGTAAGTTAGAAAAAAAAGAAAAAAAGTTAATATTTTATTTGTAACTCTGTGTCTTTTTGACTCACATCAAAGTAATTTTCCTAATAATAGCATATCACAGAACAGCTGTACAATTTACCCTCAGAGATGTGTTGAAATTGTTATGAGACAGTTTTATATTATTTAAAGTGCGATGTTCTGTTAGCGTACCAATACTCAAGACTGTTTACATTTAACAAATATGTAAATCAAGTGCACATTTCCCTAGAAATGCAAATGTCTTTAATGAGAAAAGACAAAATAATTCAAAACAAACAAAAGAACAGAGTGTGGTAAATAGCTCACATGAGAGAGGGAATGAACTGTTGCTCAAGTAAGTGTACTGGAGATACTGGGCTGAAATCCTTGCCATGGAATTGTTTAATCAACTCATCTTGAAGCTGTGACGGATCTGTTATTTCATAGCAGGGAGAGACCTGGGGAAAAATGGCAACCAGACTAAGTTTTCCCTTTAGAAAACATGAAAACATCTGGTTTTCTCTGTGGGGCAACCTACAGAGCTGACAGGATTAAGTTAATCTGGCTGAATTCATTGATTGCGGTAGCTTTCTACTTCAACAAGCTGCCTGATTTCAGTGCGTGAGCACAGGGTGGGAATAGCATTATAGTGAAATGAGTGTAAGTAGTAGAGAATAACTTAAAATGTCCTTCAAAGAAGCAGTCAGCGAGGACTTCATGTCTCAACAGTCTCCTGATTTAGTAAGGACAAGAAATGCCTTTGAATCATAATGCTGTAGTTTCTCGAGCTTTTGGTTTCTAGAATATATGTGTAGTGGGAGTGTCTTTTATTATGGAGTGAATGTGCTGTACTTTATATTTTGCATCGCTCAATGAGAACTTTATCTTCTGTTAAAAGCTGAATTCCATTCAGAAGCGCAATTACACAAAATTTGCTCACTAAAGAAAGACATCATTTGTTTCAAAGTGGCTTCTGTTTTTAATTTCAATGGCTTGCTGCTAAATATACAAGCTTTCTTTTCTGTGAAATTATTTTAGTAACTAAAAATCTGAATTGCTCTAAGATTTCATTTTGCATTGTAACTTCAGCCCCTGGAGTACTAGCAGGCCTTCTATTTCTCAATGAGCAGACATCTTCTATGGTTAAAAATGTTTTTAAAAAGATTGGTATGGTAAAAATTATTCAGAGTTCTCCAGACTCTAGGAATTCTTGTTAATGTCTGTGTAACAATTAAGTGTTTTAATCAACATTCTTAACTAATCTTTTAATTGCATTTGTATGTAACTGCTACTTTCTTCTCTTTTCAGACTTTTAACTGAAGTTTCAGTTTGTGTCTGTTTCACTAAGAGTGTCAGTTTAGTTCTGTTCTGAGATTACTCCATACTCGTGAACTGTCTCATTTATCTCTGCCATTATGTTATTTCTTACTTATCTCATTTTATCTCTTTATTCTGGCAAAGTTGATAGGTAATGATCATAATTGGTACAGTGAAAACATCTTGAAAAATGCAATCCTGATTTTCTCATGCACTACTTCACTGTAATGCACACACAGATACTGAAGTACCAGAGAACAAGTTTTCTATGCAGAATTATTTTCTGACAAAATATGTCCTGAAATAATACAGTATCCAAATCCAAATGTTTATGAAGAGTCTAAAAATGACTTATCAGTAGTATGTGCATGTGGTGGTAACCTGAGCGTGTGAGGGACTCATTTGTTAACTCTGATTTACGTTAACCCAGCTTCCATCATAAAGGAGAAAAGCCTTGAGGCAAAATTGACTCAGAATTTATTTCTCATCCCATTCCAGTGTTACACTTCCAGCAGCTTTTTACCTTTCCTTCTAGAAGTGAATACCACGTAAGAGGTGTTAGCTTTTGTACTTCTTGAATTCTTAAACTTGTTCTCTGGGTGAGAGAGGAGGCTGTAATTACTACAGACTTCTGGTACTGATGGTGAAATAAACCTTCATATTCACAAAAACTCTCGGTAGAGGCTGGACTACACCTTTATTAAATACCTCTGCTACCACTAATTGATACCTTGGTCTGTACCCAATGGAGCATGAGTTCAGTGGGTTTTTTTAGAAGTATTTTCTCCAGATACACATGAAACTGACTGCTAAATAGAACACAGTTGCTGACAGTTACCATGCCACCAAGAATTCTGAACTATCAAATACCCCCTGGTCTTGTTGATTTGGATGAATGTTTTAAGTACTACTCGAAATTATATGTATGGTGTATAAAAGTAATCTTTAAATGTAGTTGTAACCCAGAACATGATTTAGAGGCCTGAGACCTACCTTTAAAAAGATCAGTATGCTATACTCTGAGTTTATAAGAACATACAAGAGAAAGACTGCATGAAAAATAGCAAAATCATTAATATTTTATTTTAGTAAACTTGTCAAAGGAAGAGAGAGCTTTAAGCCAATTGCTGGCTTTTCTTGAGATATGCAACTTTTTTCAAGACAACTTTCATGTCAGGAAGTTTTTAATTGTCATATTAAGAATATTTTTACCTTTCATGTTCTATTTATGGTCAAGTTCATTGAAAACAGATTACCAAAATAGAAGATGTGGAATGAAGCATTCAATAAAGAAAAATAAAGTACAGGGAACAGTATTTCATATTGTTTGAAAAATCCTTGCCAACACTTTGCTTTTATTACTTAACACTTAACTGATTTCTTTCTTTACCAGATAGCTGATGTCCTTTGTGCCAAAAGTCAAATGCGAAGTCACACCTTGATGTACCTCATTCTAAAATACCGTCAGAGTGATTTTAAAGCTGCTCTTTGCTAGGACTCAGCAGAAGTGATTACTGTGTTCTGTATTCCTGTGTGTTATTTCTGTTTCATCTATATAACATCATTTATTTCCATTTATTTTACAATAACTGCCTTAATGGCAACTTAAGAATTCCTGCCTTTTTTTTTTTTTTTTTAAATTTTATTTTCTTTTTTTTTCTTTTGAATCTCCATAAGCAAGTATTGTATGTGCAACATAATTTAATCCTTCTCAAGGGCAGTGGAAATGAGGGACAGAAAAAAGAAATGTTTTTGTTTTGCTCCCAAGTTTGACATTCTATTTTTAAAACAAATCTTGTCAAAATGGATTTCACTGGCTTTTCAGATTTGTAAGTTTTCTGAAAGAGAGTGAAGAAATTTGAGTTAACATGCAATTCAATTTTGACTCCTTAGGAAATAACTACAATTTCTTTTTTGAGATACATTCTACCAGAAAGATTTGAACAGGTGCCTAGCAGGGGCTAACGTAAACTATTTGTGGATTTCATTTAAGGAGTCTTGAAATAAAGACATAAAAGCGACTGAATGAAAACTTGCACATGATGGTTACTTTGAAAATTACACCAACAATAAGTGATGAGACAGCTGATAAACTGGATTTAAATATGTTATTTTCAATTATAATTTGAAGGTTAATGGCTTGCTTTTGCAGTTTGGTTTGTGGTAGTGGTTTGTTATGGTTATGGTATATCTTTTTCTTTCTCTCCTTACAATGTAAGGATTCAGCTTCACCTCAGCATTTCCTTTCACCTTGAGCTTCACTCATAGTTCTTAAGCTTACTGAAAACTAATTCATTTGCTAATATCCAAGGCTACTGTCAGGCTGGGTAAGGCAGGTTCACTACAGCTATTTGAATAAGAAGTTGCTGGCAATGTAGCCAACAAACCTCTCACTTGCCTGAGCATCAGTGAGCCAGCAAGTTAAGCAGGGCTGCAGATTTGATCACAGTTCTCCTATTTTTCATTTATGTGTCACCTCTGCTTCTCTACCTGGATTCAGTTGTAACAAGTCTGCTTAAAGACAGGTAGATGTTTTCTGATCCCACTCATCCCTCGAGGTTTCAAAGGATTTATTCCTCAGTGTTTAAACAGTAACAAGTAGGAAGACAAGGATAGCACTTAAAAAGGGCTATAGCAGACTGCATTTCTTCTGAGCTCTGTAAACTTTTGATCTGTAATTTCAGCTGGAGCTAATTGTAAAACAAAACAAAACAAAGAAATAAAAAAACTACTATGGCCTCACTTACTCAAAGTTAGATTAAAAAAAAAGACAAATTAATGCTCTTCTGTGAACAAATGGAAGAGGATGAGAAAACATTCACTGATTCATTTTGCTTTGTGCCTTGTCCTGGATGTAAGTTTAGTCTCTGCTTATGGATTGTTTCAAATATTTAGAAGCTCCTGCTGTTGTTATCTGTGCATGAAATGTACTTCTTACACTAGGAAGCATTTCTTCTGCAAAACTTAATGCAAAACTTAAATTTTCCCTTTCATTTTCACATTATCTGACAGTTTGCAGCAGTGTGCTCTGGACTGACAGAGAACTACAAGCAGAATGGTAATTTTCTAAGCAACGCACAAAGAGACAAATTCTTGAGTGCAATCTGAGTTGTACAGATTACTCACTATGCTGTATTCCAGAAGTTTTACATGACCGTAAAATGTAGTTCGAAAAAGGGGCTTTAGGTTTGTAAGTCTGTTGAATTTGAAAGCTGAATTGTAAATCTTCCCAATGTTGTTTCCAAAATATGAACATCTCTTTCTTCTATTAAATGGTCTTTTGGGTTTATTTGTTCTACGTTTTATATGTAGATTAAAAATTTACTAGAGCAAACCTTTTTCTTTTTTTTAATATGGACTATTTTCAGTGTATTGTCTTCCACCAATTAATATATGGATTTAGTTAAGGGATAGAGAACTGGATTATATTGTTGTATCTGACTGCCAGTATTGCTCCTGGTAATAACTGCAGTGCAGAGAAAAAGTGCTGTCCACAGCTTGAGCCTGATTGTATACTGTCTTAGAGAAAGAGAAAGGAAATACAAGCTTTCCTTTGTGAAGCAAACAAAACCAAAAACACTGTATGTATATTTCAGCTGTTCTGGTAAAAGAGAAATAATCCCAGGAAATCAAAGAATCGACCTTGACTTCCTGTTGCATATCAGTTACTTTATGTTAGGAACAAGAGTACCATGTAAAGAGTGTGTTCTTTGAAAGATAATCACAACATACTTATTCTAGCTTATTTCTTATCTTTTTTAATAATTTCATTTTCTTCTCAAAAGTATAGGCTGGTCTATTCCTCTGAGGCTTATGTCTTTAAGAATATTTAGGGTAGTCCCACTGATTAAGATTTTCATATTCATAGAGAATGTAATCAGCATGATATTGCAAAAAGAAAGTCATCCTGCCATTCACTGTTTTTGCAGTGAAAATGCAGAATTTACAACTCAAATTTTACGTCTTCTGTGTCTTTGAAGTATATGATGGGTTAGGTTAATCATTCACGAAGCAACTGTTAGCTTACACGACTTACAGCTGAAGAGAAATGAAAAGTAAGATAAAAACCATGTTGTTTCTTTCCTTTTTTCAAAGACATTCCATGGTGATTCTGTGCAAGAAATATTGGACAAGTGTTTAAGGTGAATGAGTTACTGCTCATTAAGGTTTCTGAGGAAGAACCAGGAAAGAATAGGTCACAAGGCTGAGTTCAGCCTTAATATCTGCTGAACTACTACAGGTTTGCCTAAAAATGCTGAACATAGGCTTTTAATTTTTAATATATAAGTAAACTTTCTTTTCAGTTCCACTTGTGATATGGTAACTACAGATCATAGAAAATTATGTCTGAACTTTTCAGAGGTCATCCAGTTTATTCCCCACTTTTTAAAAAATAGTAGTAATAATAAGAAAAAACAAGATCAGTGAAACCGTTTCTAATTAATGCTTGCTCTCTTTTCTAAATATCCTAGATTTGCACTCTTGTGGTAGTTTTAACAGCTCTGTCATTAGGTGAAAAAATGGACCAGTTCTACTTAACAGCTACTTTAAGTGCTTGTCTGGAAAGGTCAAATTCTGACAAACTTTGCTGCTAGTCTTGGCAGTAAAATGAGGTGGGTTTAGTTATATCAGTTTAAAATACTGATAGCAATGGTGTTGTAATGATTTCTATTTATTGGAGGAGTTAATCAGCTGGATTATGCAGCTGTAATAGCCATGAAGTCCCAGGTCACTGCAAGTTTGTTAAAACATTAAGGAATCTCATGGTGGATACGTTATTGTGTTGGAGAGAGTTGGTGAGTTAAGTAGCATAGCATGTTACTGTGTTGGGATAATGGAAAATAAATGTCAAACAGCTGTTATTAAGCAATATCAGTACAAAACAGATCCGTTCCCAAGGACACCCTTGTAACTGAAAAAGGAGAGATTACAATCCTTTGCTCCTAACTTTTAGCACAGTGGACTAAGCTTCTCTGCACTTTGTTTCTGATGAGTTTGAGGATTTTTATTTTTTTTTTCCCCATACAAGCTAAGCACTCTGTACAGACATTGTTACCTTGGTGAAAATTTCGGGTGTTCAATCTTGAATGTGGATTCATTAAATTTTTGGACAATTTGTACTTGTGGCAGATTTACACAATATTTGGTTTTGACAAAAATGTTGGCTTGGCAAAATCTGGGACTTTCAGGGAAATGGAAGAAAAGAAACCAATGGCTACTTATAAACTGTTCTGCGATTTGTAATTCCTACTGCTTCTTAAATCAATGCCTGCATGTGTCAATTTTCAGATACGGTACTGTCGTATCTGATCCATTGCCTTTTTCCACTGGTTTCCAGAAGCCACTGCCTATGGACTTGCAGTAAACAGTCAAGTGAGTCAAGCCTCTTAAAGGACTGTGAATTACTTGTGAAAATTTCTTGTCTGAGTAAGTGGCAATAATGTAGTAAATATCCAAAATAAGTCTTTTTGTGTAATGCATATGTATCTTTGGGTTTCCATTTCCCATGGGAATATGTCAGAATACAAGCTATGTTACTAAGTTAACCAAACACAAATTGCCTTACAATTTTTCCATGCATTCAAATGGGACATGAATATTTTGCTTTCCAAGCTGCACAATTACCCTCGAGCTGATGTTGCAGTGTGTCAGTAAAATGACAGCTTCCCCTGGATGACAACTCATAGCTCTAGTGAAAAATTGACATGATCTGTAAACCCAGGTATTTTAAAGAAAAGACTTGGGTTTTGAGTGACTATTTCGCAATGGCAACACACTTGATCATTACTGCTTTTTAAATTATGTGCAAATAATACTTTAGAACAGTATGCTTAAGTGGAGTTGTAATGGTGTATAACTTTTTATCACAAAACATTCTGTAGCAGCACCAGGGAACTTGGTGGCAATTAGAAATGCTAAAAGATGGGGTACACATTCTAGGTGACTTAGTAAAAGGAAGTCACTGAGTCTCAGAACTCACCTTAGTGATGGGCTTTTTTATTCTGCCTTTTCTCATCTTTTGGGGAGTTGCCATCATTATCTATTTTTCTAACGGGGACCTTATCATTCATGTACCATAAGCCACTGCTTGTCTCCCTGGATATTCATTTGTATTGAACTGTTCTATTTCCTATTTCATCTTACTTATCCTAAAGGTTCTTTAATGCCATCTTGCTTAACAAAAAAGGTGAAATAAGTATTTTACACTTGTTGAGCTGTTGAAACTTGAGTTTTAATCTGAAAGCTAACTAGAAGACTTTCACATGATTTTCATCCTGATGAATGAAGATAAAACTCTAAATATGAATTACCACAAGCTTTGCAGTGTATTTTGAATATCAATTTTGAAACTTGAATTCATATTCAATGTTCAGTCATTGAATATTCTGTGATTCTTTATCTATGCTATGTGTTGACTGGTTATAGCTTCAGCTCTAGGGACATGGGATTGACTATATCACGTGGCAGCTAGCAGGAGCCTAGATTTGTATTTACAGACCAAGGGAACTGCAAAATGTGTGACTAATTCTACAAATAATTTGATCACTCACAAATTAAGGAAAATAACTCCAAACATTTTAAGTGCTTTCTGAATGCTTTTGAAATGTTTGGAAACTCTGCAGAATTGTTTTAAGTTGAGGTACAAAGAAAGTAGAAGGTAAATACGCTGAAGGTATTAAGAGAATATTCCTGTTGTCTTGCTGATATCATTTTTCTTCTGCAGTGTAAAAATATAGAGATTATGTAGAAAATATTGGAGGTGATTTGAATTTTTGCATAAAACCTTCCTGATGTGCAGATCATTAGGATACTTGAGTTGCACTGTCTATTTCTGAGTTAGTGTCTACAAACATCTTCTTTTGTATTATACCTTGGAATTGCATTTGAACTCTCTAAAGATAATGTTTCTGAAACTTGGTATTTAAGACTGAAGAAACAGAGCAACTTTTATGGAAGATTTCTGGTGTGAAATTCTGGTCATGGTGATACCTATGCAGGGCTCTCCAAAATAATGCTTGTATTTATTTCCACAGAAACTATGACAGCTACGAAGGACACAATAATACTATTAGGTAGAGCCAATCCTCAGTTACAAAACACTGCTTTCCAATATAGTCATCACCACGAGCTATGTGTTTTCATCAAGTGCCTGCATGCTGTACTCATAAAAGCATGCACTAGTGGAGGTGACCCACTGTGGCCACTGCTGAAATGCACCACCCACTGACTCACTGTGCTCGCATCCACTGTTTGGTTTCCATAAACATTCAACAAGCATCAGTGATTGCCAATGGGTGCACTTTTTTTTTCTGCATGGAGGAATTCAGTGGCACACCTTTGCTCCATCTGCACTTTCACTGTCAGACGCCATTTTGTCAGACCACTCCTTGCTGCCATCTGTCACACAGCAACAACATGTAATGGAATATTGGTGGGAAGGTTCAGCCTCTACTGCCATACCACCAAAATATGCCTCTAATATAATGGACCAAAATAATAAAGTAGGAAGTGTGACTCTCTGTGGAGCCCTCATATTGTTCATAATGCCATCATTTGACTGCACTTCAATAGATGAAATATTTTTTTTTAATTCTAATCTTTTTAGTTTCTCATATTTTTCATGTTTTTGGCCATACAATTTCTTCAGAAATTCCTGCAGTGCTTAAGATTGTTGAGATTGTTAAGATTATTTCCTAATTAAACATGCCATATATATTCACTACCCAAAAGTAGAGACTTGGCAGTGGTAAGTATTTGGTTTATCAGTATTTGAAGAGAAACTCTCTGAAAAGGATGACTGTATTATTTTCAGGCATTTTGAATTTCCAGTAATTAAATGAAAGTCAAATAATTTCACAAACAATGAGTAACCCGAATGAATAAATAGGATGTATAATAACAAACAGTGAACAAATATGACAATTAGTTTTCAGCACTTTAATGGCACTTAAAAAAATCAGTGTTTTACTGCTTTACTGATTAGATAATATCAATTTGTGCAGTAATAGGACTTTCTGCTGTATTTCTATTACATACATATGTAGATGATTCCTCACAGACATTTAGTGCCAGCCACTATGGGACAGCTGACTTGACCAAACTACCATTCTCATGATCAAGTTACTCATTTTACCTCACTTCTGTGTTTTGTATGCTTTTCATGTTACATTTTATGAAGGCTCTTATTCCAAGGACTCAGTAACCTATTTTTAATAGACTTCATTCAAAGCATTTGGTGGTCACAAAGAGTTGCCTGGGCTTTTTTACTTAAAGCAAATCTGAATTTGTAATATGAAAAGAATGTATAATATATGGCAAATAATGTTAATGATCTTTCTGTTTTCAATTTTATTTTATTATTATTATTTTAAACCAGAAACGGAAAGTATCGTTTTGTTTCAGTTCCACTTGTGATCACTGATTCTCATTTTCTTGGTGTCCCAAGATAGCTGGTCTCAAGTGAAAGTATCCACTTTCACTGAGCCTGATAATTATTAGAACTAGTTCAAATCTGTTTTTTAGAATTCATGACATGACTGGTATTAGATGATAAAGAATGTAATAAAATACTCTATCTTCTTAAGAAAAATGTAAAGTTAGTGCCATATAACATTTATTTGATGATAAGTAATCTAAATTAATTGCATGAAATAATTGTCATTTCCTACATGAAGATGAATAGCTTTTCCTGAACTAGCAGTATTTTCCATAAAAAATTCTGCTGTTGCACTAGTTCTCCTTTCTTTTTTTTTTTTTTTTTTCTTTTCTTTTGCCAACTGAATGCTCTAATGACCAGAAATGAAAAGTGTGATATCTCTACTTAAGCATTAAGGTAATAAAGAATGGCATTTATTTTTTTATGTTTGTATTTGATTGAAATCAATGACTGTTACTTGAAAAATTCTTTTATAGCAATGTCACTTTAAAGAAATGCAGTTTCTGTTCATTTCTCCCACACGTTGAGAAGTCAGAATGCGTGGAATCAGACACATGTGGATGATCAGTATGTGTCTGACAGGAATTTTATGGTAATAATGCCACCTTTCAACATAAATATTTGAAATTGGGAATCCACAGCCATTGTGTTAGCAGACTGAGACAAAAGGCCATCACCTGTTATGGCAGTGTTTGAGAAGAAAGGTCGCAGTTTGTTTATTCTGCTCTGATAACAGCGTTAGCATACCACAAGGATTTGTTAGAAGTATCCACAACACATTGTTGGTATGAAGGAATGGCCAAACAGTATTAGTTAAAATAATGCATGCTCTAGAATCTTCATAACAATTTCAAATTTTTCTTGTTACATGTTGGAAAATAACAAAGGATTAACTAATATAGCCAGGCTGGGTGGGACTTTGAGCAACCTGGTCTAGAGGGAGGTGTCCCTGCTTATATCAAGTTGGATAGAACTAGATGATTTTAAAGGTCCCTTCCAGCCCAAACGATTCTGTGATTCTATGATGTTCTTCACTTTCCTGTCTTGCTTTCTTCTTCAACCACTAGCTTTTGCTTTAACAAGCAGTCATCCTAAATAACATAAGAATTCATACAAAATAAGTAGGAGTTCCCAGTTTACTGCTGATACTGAAAAGTAATTATCTCCCCATGAAACACCAATAAAAACACATTAGCTTTCTTATTAGCATTTTAGTAAAGTAGAATCTGAATGTTTGGGTGTGGGACACCCTGTGTTCAGCAATCATAGGAATGGGCCCAGAACTAGGGGCAGCAAACATTCCTAACTTATTTCATTAAAAGAAGAAATGCAATTATTGTTGATGGACTAACTAGAAAAATAACAGCTGCACACTATTTGTTCCACACTGTTATGTGTACTGGCAGTCCATGTGGGTGTGGTATAAAAGCTTCATTGGCAGTTGTTTAGGATGTCTTCAATAGGCAGGACTGGCAAGTCCTCAAGTCATTTATGGAGGTCACTTCAAATGAGTTAATTGCATTTCTTCACATAGGCATCTGCAAAAATCTCAAGTGGATAGATGGCATCTTCTGGGAAGCTTCCTCTTGCTGCATACCAGTGACTGTCTTGTATAAAAGTCTGCAGTAAGGGCTGTGTCATGAAGACAACGTCATTAATTTGGCTGAAGCTGCATATGTCTTTTAATTTTCCTCCTAAGAAAATATACATGAATGTTTTTCCACTCATCTCATTGGATTATTGCTTGAATAGTATTTCAATACTTGTGTCAGTTTTATCTGAAAGTGTCATCATCGAAGTACTGGCCTAGCAAGCACAATGGTTAATGACGCATAGCTTTCTGGCTTGACTGGAAAGAGATTTCTCTATTCCTGTGTGAGTACTGCTCAATTGAGTTTTTACGACTGGTTGATACTAAGTAGAACATTGCCACCTTTTGGTGATAAAGAGAAGAAGTATGGCTAAAGAAGCAGCATTATGCAAGTTGGGGATGCTGCAGCAAGACTGTTTAACAGTATATTCATTTGTAACGTAGCTGCTCAGTAATGGCAGCCCAGTTCTGTGGAGGTTGTAGGCATCATTTGTTTTGATTGTGTGTATTTCATACCATGGTGATGTGTTTAGAGAGAATATATTATGCTACATACTAATTATGTTTTCCTGAGAACTGAATTACATATGCATTGTGAAGATAGTATGAAGGCTACCATGGTTACCATTGTGCACCCAGCAACTTATTTTATACAGTGCCAATTAATCTGAGGTAATGCTTGAGAGAGAAGAATGTTGAATAAGGAATGCTAATGTCTCAGCTGAAAGAGGGAAATTAGATATAAAAGCACAGCTTTTATTGAAGATTGTATATCAGGTTCAGCGTTTATAAATAAATGTAGCTAAGACTAAATCCAATAGTTCTCTGTCCTACATTAAAAACAAAAATACAACACAAAGAAAAAAAAAAAACCAAAAAAAAAAAACCAAAAAAAACCACCAAGCAAGCATATTGCTATCTAGGCCTTACAAGTTAGCAAGGCACTGCTTACTTCATATAAGATACTCTCTGAACAGGAGGTTTTTCCCTTCACACACTTTTCATTCTGTATTCATGTGGTGCAGTTTGCAACTGGAGATTATTGCTATTTCAGAAAGAGGGCACAGTTTCTTGATACAAAGACATCTAAGCTCGATGATGGCTGCAACCAATAGGGACCAATCTTATACTTCTAGACAAAGGCTTCCAAATGGAGAAGACGTTATAATACTGTTATCTACCTATCTCATCCTGTTCCTCATAGCTACTCAGTTTTTTGTTTTTTTTTTCACAGGACTTCTTAGTCAATTTATCACATCAGCATGAGATAGATGTCAAAACTGATGTGCAAACTTTGCATAAAGTATAGTTATAATTCTTATGTTCCCATATCTGCTTGTCTGCTTTACACTGGGATCCAAATTCTTCATCATTTCTGAATACAAAACAATTATGTTGCAGTTTCTAGATGGATGCTTTGAGGAAAGATCAAGTTAAGACATAGAATAAGCTCCTGACAGAATTGTTGTTTTTCTACCTGGACATTTTTGTTAGATTCTCAGTGCCTATTTATATCAACACAGCATAAGAGCATTAACGAGTAGCTGCAGAAAAATGCTGTGTAGTGTTATGGCCACTCCTGATTTTTTATTTTTATTTTATTTATTTTTTTTTTTTTTTCTGCTGCCGTAGGAGTCTCAACGAGTTTTGCTCTTGATTCTCACTGCTGCAGCTCTTCATACCTGGCAACAAAGATCTAACTTAGCTCTAATTAAGCAAATCATTTAAATACCCACATTTTAGGGCTGCTTCAGGATAGAAAGGTTCAGGCAAACATCAAGATGAGTTTAAAAGTCCTACGGGCTTTGTGCTCAATTCTTAAAATTTTGCAAAATGTATTTAACATTGAACTGAGTCTTCAGCAGAAATTCTACCACTTCATTCTACAAAATGTATGAAGGGTAGAATTTAAGTTAACAAGCTAACTTTATACTGAAAGAGATGAGGCAGGGAATACCTGTGTGATCCATTCTGCTGGCTAAGCTACACCACCTTCTATGGGGCTAGCAATGTTTGGCAAAAGAGTAATGGTAACAAACAGCTGGGAGTCAGTAACTTCAGCTTACACAGATGTTCCAGCATTAAATAGTTGCCCAGAGAAGAAGTTTCACTGTTTGTGTCATGGAATATTTATCTTAAGAAATATATATATTAATAATTAAGCTACTAAAATGCAAAGACACATTTTGCAAGTCTTATTCATCAACAACCTTTATTGGCTTCTGTGACTTGCCACTATAATATTTCTGTTTATCATTAAAATTAAAATTGACTCATAGTAAAGTACTTTTCTGTAATCTGAGGAATTTTCAACAAGATTCCTGGGTAAAAGAAAACAGCGAATTTCAGAACTATTCGCTCATTAGTGATAGGCATTCTTAAAACAAATCTATAATTTTCTTAGCATTCTGGTAGTTGGACTGAAAATGTAAACTATTTGCAGAATTAATCATGGGATTCTTAACTATGCTACATATCAAACTGTTGCACAAATTGAAAACGTAATATAGTGAGGAGTGTAGCTCTGCTAGATGTAAACCAGAAGTATTTTTTTCCTGGTTATGTATGTTAGCAGGATACAATTTAGATTATTTAGATTCCTTTACTTCTAAAGCAGCTTAATGAAGATTTTTTTTCTAAGTTGGGCAGAGTTCCTGATCTGTGTAGCATAGATAACTTAGCTTCTCATCCTAGTGACATCTGCACACTGTCTGGACTTAGGCCTTGGTGAAATGGTTTCTTTCTATGAGTTTTTATTATTAATGTTCTCAGTTAATTATTTCATTTTCTCTATTTAAAAAAAAAAAAAAAAAAAGTTTTGCAAACTTGCCATCTTCCCTTTAGTTCTGGCAATACAAATGGATGATTCATAAAGAAAATGCTGTACCTGAGCAAATGACTAAACAGTTGAGAGCTCCAGATAGGTCAATAGCTGGCTTTGCTTGTAGGGCTGAAAACTGCAGTTATGGTAGCAACATATTTCAGATATGGATAAATCAGAAGAGGTGGATGAAGTGATTTTCAGAGCATCTGGTTCTTTGGATGGATGGACACACAGATGGAGAAGTTCTGATTGGCTGAACATTACGGAGGTTATTCAGCAAGCTGGCACAAATTTGTTTCTCCATCAGGAAGCCTGCAGTAGTGCTGTAGGCCATTACAAGTGAAAACCTGGAACTAGAAGGACAGAAGGTAACTGGAGAATACTACAAAAACTACATTAATTAATATTATTTTTAGGTGATTAACTTTTTAATTAAAATTCCAGTTCAAGTAGTTACAGAGGAAGTTTAGGCATCAAGGAAAATTAGGAAGTAATATTAAAGCAACTCAGTCCATTTGCAATCCAAATGAAAATCTTTTATTTTATTTTATTATTTTATTTTTTGGTGTATTATGTCTTTAGAAATTAGGGCTCTTATCCTACAAGCACAAAGCATTTCAGTGAGACCTAATTGCAGTTTTCTTGACAATAGCTTTTGCAAGCTAGTGTATGCTGAATGAAATGAAAAATGTTGAATTACTTACCTGTTGAATAACACATTGTTTATCTGTTTGAAGAAGGACAACTGTTTTGAATGATGTTAGCTTATCCCTCCCATCCCTTCTGCATTACCAATCCATTAGTTCCCTTGTCTGTGGCAAAATTTGTGCTTGTACTTAAGGTATAAAATTTAGTGTAGCAAAGAGCTGAGACTGGTAAGCAGTATGTAGTTAATAATATATCCAGTAAAACTTTGATATTTTATGCTTTGGATTAAGTGTAAGCACTGAATAAAACTGATTGTTTCAGCACACATCGCAATAATCAAATAAGCTGGTTTAAACTCTAGGTTTTGTCTGTACTTGGTAGAGGATGGTACTGATTAATTTCTGGTGAGGATGGAAGGAGCCAAGAACTGCTGCAATTACAGCTGTAGATGATTCCCATTAATCTGTTCTGTAGCATACTGAGTATTGGAAAAAAGAATTGGATTTGTATATTGCACACATGCTCATCACTTGACCGTTGAGTATTTTAGTCATCAGTTCTACAGTGATGATGTTTCTTGTCATATTTGATTGTTAGACTTCTTATTTTAAGGTGTAACTCCACTTGAAATAACTATAAGGTTATTCTGTCCTTAAGGCAGAAGTAGTAAGACACACTTCTGTTTTCACTGGAGCATATGTAATGTAGAGGAAGACAGTGTTTCCAGTGGACTGAATTCTTTAGTGTGGAAGAAAAAGAGTCCTAGTGAACAGACTTCTGCTCATTTACTCCCTGCAGAGAAATGACATTTGTTCTCAACAGCATTTTCTCTTGAGAGGACCGGTTATTGGGTTATGTCACAAGCAGTCTATCGTTCTTCAGTGATACATTCCTTAAGGCATACATGGATCACTTTCAATACTCAGTGATCCAAATTCAACTCTTATTGATTGTATGGATGTGCTGTGGTTATGAGAACAGAAATTGTTCTTGTGTATGTGTTAAAGTTCACTTGGTATTCTTTCTGATGCAGTGTTGATATATGCTTCTCCCTATATATATATAGTGTGTGTGTATACACAAACATGCATACAGTCTTATATGTAAAAAAAAAAAAAAAAGTTCATTGTCCTTTTATATTTGGTTGGTTTTAATTCTACCCCCTGCCATGAATATGGGTTTGCAGATCCTCTCTAGGGAATCAGAGTAGAAGAAGTTCCTGTTCTCCCATACCCATCATTGCTGGTTTGAGGGTAAGAAGTAGACATTATTACTATTTTTTATAAGACTAAGGATGATGAAAGCAATCAAATTCAAGACACGTGGAGGGGAGGAAAAATTACAATGAGAAAGGACAGTAAAAATTATCAAAATCATACGAGTATATCCCTGCATCTTTAGAAGGAACCATGGCAATATAATTAAATATTCCAGTAAACTCTGGTGTGAACAGGCCTCATTAATTTGGCTTGATCTGTGCAGCTAAACATCAAGAATACACACAGTAGGATATAATCAGCAAGAACTCAGCATTGACTGAGCTAGCATTTTTGTTTTTCAGGTACTTCTGTACTGGAATACAGTTGCACCAGGAATGAGGAGGAAAAAGACACTGTCTCTTGTCAAATAATTGGGGAAACAATCCACTTAAGAGCTTAGTGCAGCCTGGACTCGTGGCTTTTTTTAGCTTTCCTGGTTAAATATATTGAGCCAACTGTTCTGGTGGTTTACACAGTACATTAAACAACTTAATCATGCTGTCCTGTCTTGCATTAATAATTTAGCATTTGTATTCTTGAAGCAGATATGTTTTCTTCTTTTGCTCTGTTTTAGTTCTTCTTCAGAATACAAATTCTGACTCATTTCCATTTTCTCCAGACCTGACACCATAAGATTTTTGTTTTCCTATTTATTTTATGAGATTCTAGTTGAAAACTTGAGCGTTTTGGGCATCATTACTGTGTTTTTCTAGTGCATATTCCACTCATTGAATATTTCCCAGAATTGTTGAGCATCCTTCTAGAAGGGGGATGTTCTGGGACAATACCTTTGAGGCAGAAGAACGTGCTCTTCTTTTTGAGTTTTCTCAGAACTAGTTGCTTTCAAAAGCCATATTTTCCCAGGTAAGTAGTCATTCTGGATGCACACATTAAAGGAATATAGCCTATAAAGACCTAAGTTTTAAGATGGAAATATAATGTAATTTAATTAAAATTGGATTTGTAAACAAATACTACTATTGAGTTAAAATTATTGGGCTGCCACTACTGCATATGCTGTGCTCACCAGCTGTATTAGGTCGTAGGAAACAGGAAACAAAAAATAGACCTGGGACTTCTCCATGTCTTGTTTTGTTCACCTTCTCTATTAAGTATTTCACCAACTGATGCAGGAGTTCTCTGGGTTTTAATTTCATGTAGTTCCTATAGATTTTCCCCAAGCGGCTTTTGCTGTACCCAGTTTGGATACTTGAATGAGTTGATTAATGACTTGGTCGTCTGGCCCTTCCAGAGACTCTTTCAGATGGCTCCTGCCACAGAAATGGCCAAGTTATACCTAAATAAAATAGCTGTAAATAAAAGAAATCCTTGCAGGTACAGAAGTGGTGACAATAATTACATGATTTCAGTAGTTAGATGACCTAAATAGATGTACTGCATTGGTCTGGGAAGGAACTGATTTTCTTTATGGCAGCCCATAAGGGGCTAGGCTATGAGTTTGTGACCAAGCAAATGCTGATAATATACTAATGCTGATGATACATCTAATGTTTTTAGCTGCTGCTGAGCAATGTTTACACAGAATCAAGATCTTTTCTGTTTGTATTCCCAAGTAACCATTAAGGCTCATGCTTTCCTGGAAGTGGTCAAACATCTGCCTGCTGGTAGGAATTAGTGAATTAATTCCTTGTTCTGCTTTGTGTGTACAGCTTTTGCTTTACCTATCAAACTGCTTTTATCTGTCAACCCGTGAGTTTTCTCACTTTCACCCTTCAAATTCTCTTCCCCATCCCTGTGGGGGAATGTGAGTGAGCAGAGCTGCATACTGGGCCCCATCCACAATGATGGAGTTTGAAATAATTGGTAGCAGTGGTTAATGTATGTACTGGAGTGGTCTCATAAGGCTACTGGCCAACTGGATGTAAAAATTCAGTACAGCAGTATCTAGGGAAAGTGTTTTCTGATCCATCTGAAAATGCCATTGCAAGGATTCTTGTGACAGAATGTGAAGATCTGCCAAGATAATGATCCTTATTATTATTTATCTGTTTAAACAGCCTCTCTGTGCAGCAAGAAGTTAGCAGAGGATGAAGCTGGGAGCCAAGGATTTGACGTTCATTTTGCCATGCTGCTTTGCTGTAATGTACTGTACAAGTAGACTGCTGAGTATCTCTTAAAATTATGCATATCTTGCATGCATACTAAAGTGATTGTTATGTGGTAATGCTTGTGGTATCTCTTAAAACAGGAGGATTTCAAATTAGAAGGAATTGCTTGTAGCTTTTTGTGTTTAATCACAACCTTCTTGGGAGTTTTGCATACTTTTGTCAGGCCAAAGCATCAGGAAATAGCAAACATCATGGGAATTAATGCAGCACGATCCACAAAGACGTAAAGAAGCTGTCTGAAGTTCTAACATTAGAATTCCTTGAGAAAAAACTTCTGCAAGCACTGCAGGATATTGCAAATTGCAGTTCTGGAATCTATTCTATTTTACTTTAGCTGACAGTACTATCTAGCACTCTACTGTTATTTTTCCTCAGATCCTGTCTTTGTGTGCTACCCAAAGGAAAGCATATGTTTTTGTTTTATTGCCTTTACTGTGCCAGAAAATATGCAGAATAAGAATGACGGATGTTTTGTGAGATTTCCTATCTTTCAGAATATAATTTCTTTAGCAGCCATTCTTCTTCTAACAAGTTTTTGGTGCTTAATGTAATTCATCATTTCACATCTTCTTTTCTTATTGACATTCTCCATGTTTTTTACTTTTGTTGGCTTAAAGAACAGTGAAGCTGTAAAAATAGTTGTTAAGAAAAGGAAATCTTTAATTGTCACTAATACAGAACTATTTTATCACAGCATATAATAGCAAGTAATAATAATAATAAAAAGGCAATTTAAATCAATTTTCAGAAATCAAGAAAGCAACTTTTGATAATTATACTGCTCTAACAGAGAACACCTGGAAGTTGTAGAAAGAGTTGTAAGTGTCTCAAGTTTTGTAATTCAAAAATTACACAGGCTTACTAAAATAGCTTTAAAAATATCAGTTAAAAGTATTGTTACCTTTACAAGTTACAGCACCTAGTCTAAAGCACAATAGATAGAAAAGCTTTCATCATATGCATTTACTTGGGGAGGAAGATCTGACAGACTGGATAGATTCATGCTCTAATACAAAATGTGGAAAAGCTTGTCTACATCTCATTAATGCCATCTTCTTTCTTAGTCTCTATTCTTCCCTGAAGGCCGATCTGAAAGTGCATATGACTTGAAAGTAATTTGCAGCTGGCTGAGAGTCTATAGAGAATTGTCCTGTACTTCTGAAATGTATATGGAACAAATAATTTTAAAATCACTTATTATACCAGCAAGGTCAAAGGATACTTCACAAACAGTCTCCAGGATAATAATCATAGCTTAGATTACTCAAAAATGATGACTTTCTTAACTGACATTGAGGGGCATAATTTTGCATCATATGACCCATAGAAGAATCTTATTTAAAAAAAAAAAACAAAAAACAAAAAAACTTTCTGGCCTTATTGTTTTGATGGGTACACTAGATAACTGGGATAATGCCCAACCACTACCCCGTCCCCTCCCCCCACCCCCATGAAGAAGCTTTTTCTAATACCCATCTGAACTCTCTCCTGATGCAGCTCCATGCTGTTCTTTTGGGTACTGTCACTGCCACCAGTGACAAGAGACCAGTTTCTATTCCTCAACTCCCCTCATGAGGAAGCTGTAGGCCACCATGAGGCCAGAACACACAAAGCTGACTGTTGTCTCTGTGCTGTCAGAATACAGTAGGAGAGGATCATATTCAAAGACAGTTCTATTCCTTGCCACATTAAACAGACCAGAGGTCTGCCAAGTAACTGGCAAAGTAAATACACAGAGAGCAAGGCTGGGTTCAACTATTGTGAAGGTAAGGTGAAAGAAACAATATGGCCTGTGGTTACTGGACTACAATGAACAGAGATGGAAAATTTTGTGTATCTGCTCTGAAAATTTGGATTGCGTACTGAGAAGAACAAAAAATATACTAAAATCTAATTAATTATGGTGAATGTTATTTCTTGCTTAGTGCTTGTTTTGTCTAGAGCTCTTAAATCATTTTGGTTAAAAAGGAGGATCAGAAAAAAGCCTACTGCTGAAAATAAAACTAGGACTCCAGAACAAAAAGGGTAGATCGGATGTGGGTGTCTAATCTTTCTTTCATGTGCTCACCCTAAAATGAAAGTTAATGGAGAACCTTTGCAATTATAGTTGGCCAGAAATTTTTTACAAGGTGATTTTCATCAGATTGTGACAATTTATTAAAAGTTATCAAGAAAAGGTCAGGTTTTCATAGAGCTTCCGAAAGAAAGTTATTTCAAGACCATCATGAAGACCTGATAATGAGAGACCTAGCAGGGCCATTCTCATTCGTTATGGGGTGAGAGGAGCAAGGTCTTAGGTATGGTTAAGTGGCTATTCCTGTCTTTTCCCTCAGGAAACATCAAGTTGGTAGCAGTGTAGAAAATTAATAAGAAAAAGAAAAGTTCTGCATAACGTTCAGCAGCAATATGTCTCCAGTTCTTTTATAAGCATAACCCCTCTGAACTAGATTGGACCACCCTCACTTTTCATTACTCCCTCAGTTATTGATGTTAGAGCAGTTTTATTTTCAAAATTGATCGTTATCAGTGAAAATGATCATTTTACGAATGAATAGGGAAATACCCAGTGAAGAGAAAGAGCACTGAAACCTGAAATTACCATACACATAAAGTCTACTTGTTGTAATCTACTTTTATATTGACTGTAAAATGCATTCCCCTTCCGTACACTCATTTCTCTCTCCAAGCAGATTTTCTATGTACATTCCAAAGTTTTGATTTCTGAATGCTCTCAAGTTTTTCTTGTGGAATCAAAAGTCAGTTCCATTACCTTTGTGTCTTACTATAAAAATCATATTTGTGACTGGGGAGAGCTCAACTCTTTCATTAAGAATGCAGTCAAAGTTGAGTTCTGGCAGAGATTGGCTCATTAGACCACAGCAGCAATGAGCTTTTCTCTTGTTTTAGGCAAGAGACAAATAATAGATTCAGATATAGATTTTTCTCTTATTTCATCTTTCTTAGATATCTCTATTTTCAGAGGGAATTGTAATGCCTTTACACTGATAAAAGTCAAAGTAAAAAATTCTGGCAAAAGATCTTAGTTGTTGCTTGAAAGCACCTATGGTTTGCCAGCTTCTGGATTTTTGTCAGATGTCTCTATATATTTTATTTCTGCCTTTAGCAGCTGTTTTAAGTTGAAAGCCCGATCTTCACATGTATAAATTAGTACTGATTCAGTACTCAGCAGTTGGGATATGTTTGTGTTCAAATAAAAAAAAAAATCCAATTCATATGTCATAATTACACCGTGCTTAGCTTTTCAATTACAGAACTGCAATCTCATTCGTATGCATTATGGTTAACAGTACTCCATCTATTTTTCTATAGACAACAAAATGTGTTCTTATGTATTTTAAAAAACAAACAAACAAAAACCAAGCAATAACAGAAATACCATGCGAAAGAAGCAACAAATTAAACCATCCAGGTTTACATCACAGCAATTATATAGCCTTTCTGCTAAAAAGACAAAATGTTGATAGGAAACACTTTCAAAGAGCAATTAGAATACTTCTAATTTAATAATAACAGAAAATCAAACAAGCAAAATAGATGCAGATGGTGAAAAACATCAAGATACACTGTAGTAACTAGAGAATTGTAATAGCATGCTTTCAAGGTGCCATGGGGGCCATAACAATGTATAGTTCTTCTTCAATGAAGAGAGAAATAAATGCCATTGTAAAAGCAGACCCAGGAGCATGCGTTATTACCTTTTTTTTCTATTTTCATAATTAGTTAATAAAATGCAGACCTATAACTAAAAAAGATGTGCTGGAACAGTTATAAAACTCTGTGAAAGAAGGTATAAGAATTAAAACTCTGGCAGGTTTCTATCCATGGTGTGAATAAATAGGAATTTGTAACATTTTCTACCAGTGCTAAAGCTTCAATGTTGAATGGCTATACATGTTTCTTGGCAAAGACAATCAAAACATGTTGGGTATCTCTCAGATTTTAAAGATGCCCACAGGCAATACAACTGATGGATTGATTCAACTTATTCTAAGATCAATTTAGAAGCTTCTTTAATCCTCTGTTGCTGCTTTTTCATCCTTTCTCTCTGTTATATATATTGTGGGAACTCCCATACAAAAAAAAAAAAAAAAAAAAAAAAAAAGAGAGAACCAGTGTATAAGAAATATAAGTTTCATATCCATGTAGCTGAGCAGCTCTAAATGAGTTTACTGACCTAAAGCCTTTTTTGTGGCTCCAATCTTTACTCTTTGGAATATTCAGCTAATGAAGAAGACGTGATTAATTAAGTCAGACTTCATATCCTTTGTGAGGTTTTGCAAGTGTTCCTGACTGCCACAACACATTTACAGCTAGAGACAGTGCAAGTTTTCTAAACATCCAAACATAGCTGGGTTTTTTTTTTGATGTTTGTAAATTAATCTTGCTCCTCTCTCATAAAAATCCGTGTAGCAGAAACAAGTATTCAGCAATTCTGTGACAGAAGAGACTATTGTTTCAGAAGCACAATATTTTTTTCTTCCAATGATCTTGTTGACAAGAGAAAAGCAGTGCTGGAGTCACTCAGTGTTTACTGCTACACACCAAAAGATCCTTTTTCCCCTGAAATTTTAATGTGCTATGTTTCCATAGAGGAAAAGAATTTCTAACCTGTCATCTCCATCCCAGCTTCTATTTTTAACTTCTCAAAAATGTTCAGCTATGGGTCAGTCCTTGCAGGCAATTCTAGATCAGCTGAAAGGCTCAAAAAATTTGCTTTTGTCCTTCCTCTGAGTGTTCATTGGACTAACAGCCATTCTTAGTTTAAAAGTTTAAAACTGTTGTTACAAGTTTTCCATTACAACAGAGGATAAAAATAAAGATCACCATATGTGTTGTTGTAAGCTTTTAGCTGAATCCTTCTGACTTAGATTGCCCCCAAAATAGATTGACATTATTAATTTAAAGTATTCAGATCATGGAGTCATGTTATGAAGAATTACAGTTTAAGACCAGAAAAGATCACTTCATCTGCTTTCAGAAAAAAATTAAAAGTTAAAAAATTAAAAATTAAAATTAAAAAAAAAAAAAACCAACAAAAAACCAACAGTGGATCGAGAGCAGTAGAACGGTTTTAAGTTTAATTTGTACAACATATTGAACCTTTATGCAAGTGTTTGGCCATTAGCACTGACTGAAAATACCACTGAAAATGCAGGCAGTGGTCTCACCCCGCTAGTCCTTCCTCAAGCATGTAGTTGGCAGTCCTACCAACATAGAACATAAAGAAATGTCTATGGTTCCAAAGATAGCAAAAAAGTCCTCCAAGCAGGTTGCTGTGCCCACTCCCAGATCCCACATATCTACACAGTACAGCTACAAACCCACACCCCAGCTGCAACAATCACAATCTCACGAA
This sequence comes from Coturnix japonica, assembly GCF_054131305.1. NCBI lineage: Eukaryota > Metazoa > Chordata > Aves > Galliformes > Phasianidae > Coturnix > Coturnix japonica. The sequence goes on from NC_140666.1 coordinate 14,319,207, forward strand.
GATGTATGGAGAAGAGAGAGGGAGATGAAGTGCATCTTTTTTTAGCTCTCAAGTGCAAGACCTTGAGTAAAAGTTAGGCTTTCCGCAGTTCTCTCCTTTTTTGCATTATTTTAAATGTAGTGCTGTTTATTGATGCTCAAAAGAAAAAACATTTTTTAAGCAATGCATTTTCCATGGAAGATACTGCAGTAATGCTCTGGAGTATAGATTCTGATTGCTTAAAGAGCAGGGAGCCTTGCTGTCAGTTGCCTGCTTGCTAGCCTCTCTTCAAAGGCAAACGGATTCTGAATCTATACTTTCCTCTAAAAGCAGTTAGTGACATACGAAGAGATTTGATTTGTAAATGTCTGAGGCAATAGACTTCATCTTTGAAGCATATAGAAAAAGGAAGCATGAAGCAGTTAATGGCACAGCTGTCTAGAGAAGAACTGCGTTCTTTTCCAAGATCACCACTTATCAGACAGATGAAACAGAAATACTTCTGTAAGAGCTGTCTCAAGAACAGTATAGAATATACACTACTGTATGCTTTTCAAGCATGTGCAGTCTTAATGAGTTTTCACCTGCCAATGAAACGTAGAGCTTTGCAGACTCTCTTGCCACCTCCTCTGCCCCCTTTTATTTCCACATTTTAAAAAACTCCTATTCAAACAATCTGCTCTAACTTTGTATGGTGGATTGAATATATAAAGAATCAGTAATTGCCTTTTGTTTTCTGTGCCTGTATATCTCAAAATTTGAATATGTAAAGTTTTGTGTGTCAGGAAGTGAGTCATAAAGAATCACCTACAAGATAATAAATGTGCATATCTGGACACAGGTAACATGCAACTGCTGTCACTAGAGTTTCACAGCTATGAAGTCTTAAATGCAACCTTTAGTTTGAATTTTTAAGGCATCATTTGTTCTTCTATCTCTCTACAAATGTCCAGCACAAAGCAATAAGTAAGTAAGCACTATTCTTACAAAGCCAAAAATTCATTCGGTTTGGGGTGAGTTGGAACTATTTATAGAAAGGGCTTCAGAAGCAAAGGACTTCAGTGTAAGTTTCAGACCTCTCAGTTACTGTCATCTTATACCAAAATCAGTTTTAAAATACAGGAAAGGAAATAAAATTATAGACAAAGAGATAATATTTGAAAACATTTTTTCAGCGAGTAATACTAAAAAATGTATAAAGCTGTAACCCGAACTAGACAAAGAAGTCAACATTTTCCTTTAATAAATCCCTCTTAGATAATGACTGCTATTTCTCTTAGAAGAATTTTGCAAGATATCTTCAAGAAAATGTCCTTTGAGCATAAAACCAGTAGAGACCAATTAAGACACAGAACGTTTTCCGGCAACTTACATTCAACAGTCACAATTAAAATATTTTTAGTGCATCTTAGGAAAACAGACCATTCTGCAAATTGCATAGTCTGTTTCATGGTTTTATACATAAGTGGGCAGAAGGCTCAGAAGAGCTAGCTTTTATTTGTTAAATTGCTTTTTATATCCAATAATAAAATATGCAAATATATAAAATTTTCCCTATCCCATGTTTAAGCTATTTGAAGAACCTCCCCACTTATTTTTTTAGATGTTAAGCCACTTTTAATTAAGTCTGTTTCACTTATGAAGTCAAGAGACATCTCAAATCACCAATCAAGTATTTGAAAATAAATTTCATGGAAATACAGAAGTTAAACTTGTGTAAGTTAATATTTCTTTCAACTAAATCAAAACTACTTCAAATTACTCAGAACCTGTAACAAGTGAACTTAGATTATGACACTACACATACAACCAAAATTCTTTTTCAGAGTCACCTGGTAAGGTGCTCAGAATCAGAAGTGTTTCTTTTTCAAATCATCCTTCATATGTTATGAAAAACTGCATTGAGAAAGAAAAATACCCTATTTGGACAAAGATTGAAAAGAATTTTTTAAAAAGCATATTGCACGTTCCATTGCAGAAGCAGCAAAATGGTAAAACAGATCATAATCTCTTGGGCATGGGCATAGTGAGCAGTCTGACACTTTGAATGGCTAATTTGTCTGCAGCATTTGTCTAGCCCTAAATCCACGCTCTGGAAGAGAATGTATATATATTCTTTTTCCTGTTCCCTAAACTAGATGCCTTTTACTGTGTTCCTCACTGAACTTTATTCTGTCCTTCCTAATCTTTATTCTGTCATTGCCAGCCTGAGTCTCTTGGGTCCCCCACTTCCCCTCCTAAAACTTCAGACTCCTCTCGGCCCTTTTTACTCACCTGTGAATCTGCAGTCCTCTTGAATTCTCAACCTTTAACTTCCATTCCTAACATTTCTGCTGTTACTTTTTTCCACTCCACCCCATTTCTCAAGAGCACAGTCAACTGCTGGTGTAAAAAAAAAAGAAAAAGTGTGTTTTTTCTACAGTACTAAAAAGTCTTAAGCTATCTCTAACACATAATACAAAGTGCTTTATCTCACCATGTCTGTTTTGTCAGCAAATGCCATAAAAGCAAAGCAATCTAAGCAAACTTTGTTTCTCCATTGGGCAACTGCTTCCTGTCCTTTTCTGCTACTCAGCCCCAAAACTAATGTTCCCAGACCAAGGACACACCAGTGATTCCTTTGATACACTTATTTCCCTTCCACATAGATCCTGCATTACTCCCATATTCATTTTAATGTATAATTTATTATTATTTTTTTCCCAGTATGTCAGCAGGAGATTATAGAGAGCATGAGCTCCCAGTTCTAGCCAGGAGCCGTTTCTTTGCACCCCTCCTTCTAGCTCTAAGCATCACAAAACAGCTGTTACACTGCAGGATGGCATATTTCCAGTCCTTTCACTTTCCAAAGCTGTAGCCATTGGTGCATGCTCAGTTAGTCTGAAGAGACTGTTCATTAATAGTCTGAGCATGTAGATGCTGCGTGAGAACAGAAAATATAGAGCTAGCTCGGGGAAAAAAGTTGGTAAAGGCTCATCTACAGTAACAATGTGGCTTTCTGAGGACTGACCAAAATTCTGTCACCAGATTTTAAAACTGGATCAGTTTTCACAGGGGAAGCAAAAGCATAATAGTGCTAAAGGCCATCATGTTCGGTTTCTGCCCAACAAGCCTAATATTTTTTAAAAGAAAATGTTCAAGAGAATAAGAGAAAAATAAAACGCAGACTTAAAAAATAACAACAACAACTGAGAAATATACTGCTTCCTTAGCTTAACTCTGAAAGACATCTGCAACTGCTTTGGATGAAATAATAAATAAAATGATAAGCAGAATAGCTATGTGTATCAGCCTAGAAAAGCCATTCAGAATGGAGAATTGCACATAGCTGCTTGGCAAAGCTAGGAGCTGGTGAGAACTGGATGTTACTAAAAAAGTGTCAGAAAATCTTAATGATAGCGATGATGACATCCCCACCTAAAATGTGTACGCTATCAAGGCAGCCAGCAAAAAAGGCTCTTCCTAATGGGATTTTCAGCTTTTGTAAAATGAAGTCTATTATCATTCCCATATGCTTTTTTACTGGGAGAAAAAAAAAACACAAAAAACCCGCAAACTATACCATCTCTTGTGTGTTTCCATGACAAGCAGCCTTTATTTGTATTACCTTTTCACAGTAGGCTTTTTTCAGCAGAATCATAATGACCCCCAGGGAAATGTATCAGTTATTCTGTCCCAATAGAATACATTTATGCCATATCATTCCTACTTTAAAAGAGGTTACTTATTGTCCTCAGGAGAACATTTCAGTTGCATTATCCTGACAGTGTCTCCTTCCAGATGGATTTTCATCCTCAGGAAAAGCTGATGACAGTGCACTGTTGACAAGAAAATCAGAATTGTTTCCACAAAACATTTAAATTCTGCCGTACTGGAAATTACTCTGCATGTATCTATTCAAGTACCCTCAGATAATAAAGCTACTTTCTGATTTCAGAAGGAGAAAAAACTGAAAGGTGCTCACAAAAGTTTTAGTTAAAAAGAGAGAGATAAAACTGGGTCTCCTAGAGCATTACTATATCCGTACCACTTTTACGTAAGAAATCTTAAGAATAATTTCAGCTTTAGTCTTTATTTCTTTAATCACTGCCAACTACTAGAGTGAGGTAACTCAATAAATAGTGCTACCTGAATGTTTTGTATTAGAAGTCCATTAGGCAAGGAAGGATGGAAGTTGGATCCCTTCACAATTTCACTACAGACTTTTAGGACTACATTCCATTTTTTTTTCATTAACTTTTCTATCATTAAGTGTCATAAAATTGGAATTAGCAACTTCAGAAAAGTCAGCGACCCCAAATGTACTAATTTTAAAATGTTTGAGAAGTATTTAGATGGAGGTGGGCCTCTAAACAAAAAGCAAAGCACTGTATAAATCATTGCAGTAAAAAAAAATCTCTTTCCACTTTTGTTATTTTGGCAGAAAAGTAAAGCAAACGGGAACGGCTCTGTAACCATAGTAACATATGCCCGTATTTCTTCCCAACAATTTCTGAGGCACTGCAATTTGGATTCTGCATTCTGAGGATAAAGTCTGTGTCAAAGAAAAGAACAGAACAACAATTTTGTTGCACTGCCTTATGACAACTTTTTAAAGGTGATTTTTTTTCTTCCTTCAAATCACCGCTGATTTAATAATCATCGATCAGGTGCAGATGACAATACCAAAATAATAAGTTGTTAACTGACATGATTCACTACCTGTAGAAAAGCCACCTACAGTCCTTAGATGACCTGCCATGAAATATACAAACAGGGCTCTGCACTGACACGGCAGAACCTAAACGAGTTCAGGAGGAATGATATACCAGGTAGCATGTTTCTAATGATGGAATATTTCAGTTTCTTTCTGTACCTGGTTGAAACATTAATGACTCTGTAACAAGTACACACAGCAAGCTATTAGGTCTCCTGAGCTAATCATCTTCTAATTTAAAGGCAATAGGCCCGAAGTAAGTCTCCATGCTCAAGTTGCTAAGACTTTCTCTGTCAATAGCTTGCATATAATGAAGTTTCCAATTATACCTCATTGCAAACTGTAATGACTACAAATTACAGCAGTAATTGTATTATACAGCAAAGTGATTTGATTTATTGCTTACAAGGCATATTTAATAAGCTGAAGTAAGATTATTTCTGTATTTCATCTCCAGAATCTATTTTTCTAAAGAAGAGTTTTCTGGGACATCTTTCACCCAACATCTCACTGCTCAGACTGCCACAGATATTTAATTTTTTTTTTTCTGTGATAAGTCTGGGAAGGTAAGACTAAGGAAGCAGCGCAACCATCAGGAGATAAAATGTGGGGATGAATAGAGATAAATAGACAGCCCTGTATAATAGAGAGCTCTTTATATGTATCTGTTGATGAGCATGGGCAGGCAACTGACTAAACAGTTTACCTGAGTGTTTCTGTTAGGTTACAATTTATTTTAATAACAGTTTATTTTAGTCATAAATGCTACATAATGAATTTATTGTCATCTTACAGTCAAAGGAAGGAAATCTATGGAATGCATTATTTGTTGGAAAGATAAGGCTCAGAGAAACAAAAGATGTCGGTTTTCTTCAGTTACTGTTTTGCTTGCAGTTTGTGTATTAATAGAACAATCTCTTTAATCAAAATGCAGATTCAGCTTGTTCCTTAGTAGTTTATTATATCAAAGACTATGAAAATTAGGGAATAAGCCAAGACAGCAATTGACTCTGTTTTGGAATAAGCTGAAGAACACCTGAAAGCTTTACCAGGTTGTCCTTTGGCATGATCTAGAAAAACAATGTTCAGCATCTTTGGATGAGGATGTTGGCAGCCATAGTAGTCTACTTTTCTTTATCTTTAATGTGTGTTTGATAATGTTAACAATACCATTTTAAAATGTTAATATGAATTCCCAATGAAAAGCCTGAATTTCTGAATGGCTCTGTTTTTCCTTAACCGTCTCTGCAGTTGCAATTAAAAGGGGAGAATAATCTGGATGTCATACTTGACATTGTTGTTATACTTTGAATAGAAGCATAGAACTGTGAAGCCAGGAAGCATTTTTAATAATTGAAAGAACTTCATATTCATGTAAGTTGCACATAAGAAACATATATTTTAGAATGCTTTCATCCCAAGAATGAGGTCAATAAATTCTTAATTTAAGAAGAATTCTTTCTTTTCCCCCTACACAATCATATTTAAAACATATTACAGCTTCAGGTCATATTTTTATGCAAATGAAAGTTGGTGCTTTATTTTAAAAAATATTTTAAATAAAAATATTTCATTTTTAGAGATTTGCTGCCATTAATTATGACTTAATTGATCTGTCTGACTAGAGCACCATATGCATCTTCAGTTCAGGAAAAAAAATGTTTGCTTGTTGAATTTTGATTATAGCTATGCATTAGCAAGAGAGATGCATGTTCTCATAGTAGTTGTTTGTTTATTTCAAAAATAATGACTAAAAAATTAGGTAAAGGATTTATTATTTAGTTTCTGTTGCAAATCTCCTACGTGCATCCTGAGACACTTAGGTTTTTCTTTTTATTTAGTAAGTAAAAACATAACATGCACAGAACAAGAGAAGGTAAAGGCAAAAATTCTCATTAAATAAACAGGCTTTTGAAGCCATGAAAATCAGCATTACTATAGCAGTTGACATTAGAAGGCAGCATATATTTAGGCAGCATTTAATATATATTCAAAGCTCATTTAACCTAGGCTTTATTTTATCATGTATATGGAAAGAATACCCTTCAGTTTTTATACTTGAAAATCTACACCAAGCATTTGATATCACTGGGTTTGAAACTTTTCATTTATTTTTGCAAACACATGAGGCCATGTTCTCTTCCAGACCCAAATCATAAAGGATAGAAAATATGCAATTGCTTGAACATCTGACGCATGTTGGTGATGTTGAATAGTAAGTTCCATTAATTTACAGTCACTTAGACACCATAAAAGAGCTTGTAAGGTCAGAAAACTTATGAATGTGAAATTTTTAATGGCTTATTAAAATTATCAATAGTACAAGTGTCAGGGAAATGGAATGTGCTCTTAGCATAAAAACCACACCACAAATGTCTGTAAGTATTAAGGCAATACAAAAACCATAAAGTAATACATTTGTAATCAGGGACAAGTAGTTCATCTCATTTGAACAATCCTAAACCTATTTATATGGAGACAGCAGTAAATACGTAGCTGTGCCTTGTCAGGGAATATATTTTGTTTACTCCAGAAAGCAAAAATTTATTATTTCTTTTTTATTCACTGTGCACAGTTTGCTTTTAGAACAGGGTGTAACTGAAAATTCAAATAGGTGGCACAGAAGATTTTTGTGTGCTGTCTACTCAGAGCTTTTATTCGCTCACTTAAAAGCAGTAGTACCCTGTTTTTTGTAGGACTACATTCAAATGTATAGGCTGGAACCAAGTGAAAAAGTTTCTTTTTTCTTCTATTCTACTACATATTAATTTTGACAGCAATGTAAGAAAATGTTTTCAGCAGTTGAAAGAATATAGATTTTGGCAACTTTTTACATGCTTTTGTACTGATCAGTATTATAATAATAACTATTGCCAACTAAGTAGTACAGTCTGCTCATAATTCAGTGGTCTTAGATAAAAGTTTTTGGCATTAATATAAGTGAAACATAAAGCCAAGATGCATGAAAACAGAAGAAAAAAATCAACAGAAAACAACCCTGCAAGTGTGGAGATCAACTGAAAAGAAAAACAGATGAACAAAAATAAAAACCAAAGACCCTGCCCTGCAACATAAATTGTCTCTTCATCTCAACAGCTCAGCTTAGTACTAATTGGCATACGGATAGTTCTCCCAGTTAAAAGTTTCTTCCTTCTTAACACAGAAATGAGAATCTCCCTGAACATAATTCAAGTAATTGTCAGTCTTCATCTATTTTTGTTGTTAAATGTCACCACTATGGGACTAACAAAGCTGTTAGCTAGAGCAATTCTATACTAGCAAAAACAGCCATCCAAAACATTACAGTACATTGAAAACTTGCTTTTAAGGTCATGTTAGCAAAAAATATTTTTTTCCATTTAAACTCACAAAATACAATGCACAAAACAAAATCCACCTGAAAGGCAGGATTTTGAACACCTTGATGTAGAGCAAGCTACCAATAGCAAACGTACGTCACTTCTCACAATGGAGTCACTGTGTTGAAGATGCTTGAGTGCTGATGTCTCGAGTCTCTGCCTTTTGCCAGATATTTTCCTCCTTCACGTTCTTCATTGAATTAATGCAAAGTGAAAAGACTAAATAAAACCTATGCAAAAACATTAAACTAGAGCTAAACACTGGTCATCTAGTTGCTCTGATTTGACATATTGATTCAGCTGAATTTGAATTTCAATGGAAATTCAAAATACAAGTGAATGGAGATACATGCCTTAATTTCACTTGTTTGCAAAAGATATCTCCATAACTTTACTAACCATTATAAACGTTTTGCTGCTGACAACCCACTTCAAAAACCAACAACTATAATTTTACATGCATCTACATAATTAAGTTGTCAGAAATTTAATTGCTGCTTGCTTCAGAAATCAAAAATAAAAACAGAACATTCGCCTCACGTAAGATTTGACACTAGAACACAAGAAACTTTTAAATGGCCAACCTGAAATATGTGCTACCATGAGAACATAGCCTTCCCAATTGTTATTTCAATAAGATGCCATGCCCCTTCAATCTACCAGATACATCTATTTGAAGGATATTGATTTTTATCACAGATACATAAGGAAAGGTCCTTAGAACACAGAACACAGCAGAATCTTTATACAAATTCCCGCAGAACTGCCATTATTTTTTGTAGATTGCAGCACAGTTTCCTCTCAAAATAATACATATTGTTTCACAGCTTATAATTAAATCGTATTATTCATATAACTTCTACAATAAGACCCAAGTTTTGGAGTTGAAAGGGAGTTCTGCTGAGAACTACTTCTAATACAGAACATCCATAAAGCTAAAGAGTAAAAGAGTGGTTTGAATTCCTTTTCTTTCTACTGAAAGGAATATGTATGAAAAGTGCTGGAGGACAGTTTTTAAAATAAAACTTCAGAATATCACAGAAAGATAAAAGTGATCAATCCACTCCCTATGAAATGATCTTGTCTAGTTTGAGTACGCAGTAAATTAATCCACGTCAAATAAAAAAAAAAACATATACCAGATTAACACTATTCCAATCCACATCTAATCCACAATAATCAGCCATGAAAACAGCTGCACCATGGATTCCAAAGCCAAAAGAATGTATTCCTATGAACTGGTCTTCCTGACACCAGTTACCAGATTAAGAAGACATAAATCAGCTTTTGAAAGACAATTCTAAATTAAGAACAAAGAAAAGTTGTCTAGAATGATTTTATAATCACAGTGAGAATCCTGACATTCTTTTCACTTTAAAAGAGCAGCTTAAATTGCCTGAGAACTGCCATTTTAGAACATTTGATTTCTCTGTTATCATCTTCATGCTCATTTACAGTAATTGTCATGGTTCAGGAAAAATATGTGATAAACAAGAATATGGATTTTCTTCATGAAAAAAAAAAAGGTATTGCATAGTCAACTGAATGCTAATATAGTGGTGTCTCCACCCTGCTTTGCAATGAATTCACTTCCCTCATTGAAAGCTGTCTTTGTAGGGTATGCTGACTTTTCACAAGGAGAATTAATGATGCTCTTATTAAGCTTATTATGAGTCTCCATGTAATGTAAAGGAAAAGACATTTTTGAAATTTAGTGCTTTTTAAGGACTTTATCTTCATCAAAGCCATATCTCTTTCTTCCCTTACACTTCAGCTGTGCATTCTAATAGCCAAAAATGGCTGATATGTTTCTCTTTATAGATTGAATGTAAAGTCACTGAAATGGATGCAAAACCTCAACTTCCATTTAAAATCTAAGACTATACACTGTTATTTCCTTTGTGCAGGTCATGTTACCTCCATTTACATATTTGTCTGGGAAAGACAGCCTGTGTCATTTGAGCTTTTTAGTTCTTTTTCTTATTGTGTTAGTGGCAGAGATTAGAGGACTGAAGCTGGGAAGAAAGTGGGGATCGTATTGGTCATCTAGTAAATGCAACTCTATCAATTATACATAAAGCTGTGTTGTCATGAATTTGAACTACACAAGTACGTAAAAAAGCATATTCCTGAAGGTTTTTATAAGGAACATATTGCTGTTCATTATCCAAATGTCTCAGCCACTGCATAGCTTTTCTTTAGGCACAATAAAATTCTAACATCAGAGTTATTAGTAGAAAGGCTTCAGAAATGTGAGGAAATAGAAAGATTCTGAGAGGGTAGAAGGATGCTTCTTTGAAGGGCAACAAAACCAGTTTGGTTAAGTAAGGTGTACCACTGCAGAAATTTTTTGCATCATATAGGAATAGGAACACCTCATGCTGAGGAGTGGTTTTGAAAAAGAGAGAACAATCTGAAAAATGAACATTAGATTTTATTTACAGTATATGTACAGCAATTATACATTCACTTTGAAAACATCCAGTTTTAATGTTTCTGTGCCCTATTTGAGATTGTACAAAGAACTCACTGTGCATTCCTGTGTGAAGTTGCGGCACAACTTGAAACTTTGGAGCAATGATGCATGCTAAAAGAGATGACTGCACTGAAATAATGAAAATATAATCAGTAGCAAGGATCATAACTTTTATCAGTTTAAATAGCCAGCAAAGCCTCTCTCCAGCCAAATCTGCAAAAATACTGAAAGATTTCTGTGTATTTGATAACATATTATCATGCCTAGTTCTTGCTTCATTTGCTTCTATATATTAATTTTTTCTAAGTTCTAAAGAACTAAAGTATCTACTGGAACAGCTAAGAGGTTTATCTCATTAGCACTACACAGATTTTACTTAGATGAAAGCTTGTGAAAGAGCAAAATGGGTATAGAAAGGGAATGCTACAGAGTGATTCTTGGCATGCTTTTGACCCTGAAAATATTATAGAGAAAAAAAATACTTCATTTCTGAAAAATTTACCTCTTACTACAGCAAGATTAACTGTGATGGGATGAGAGGGGAGGCTCAAAATGCATTAATATTATTACAGACATCAAGGTATCTATTAAAGTATAACTTTGATGAATTATTTCTAAAAATAGGATTGATCCAGGTAATCCATCTTACAGTTTTGTCAAAAAGTGGCTCCCCCTCAACAAATATTGATTTTGATTGTCTACACTAAGACTGCGTTTAAGGATGATAAAAGGCATTTCACTCAGTGAATGTGGCCACTGATATCCTGATATCCTGAGCTACATGCAAAATAAAAGGTGTTTTTAAATGTATTTCTGACTTCTCCTCTTCCATTAAGTGCTGCCTGTTGCACAGCAATTGTTGTTCTACTTATTTCTCTGATGATAGTTTACAGTTATATTTTGAAATAACAAATAAATGTTAATTTTTGCAACAGCAGCAGTTCCCAAGCAAATTACAGAGCTAAAAATAGGGGAGAAAATACAGAATGATGTGCATTTATGAAATAATTTTTCTACTAGCTGTAATGCTGATACAATAAATATAGGAGGTAATGTTCTCCCATGTTAATTATACACTGTTGTTTAAAAAGGTTAAGTAACATTTCAGATGACTTGAACAGTATTCCCAGAACATGGAAGCAATATTATGTGAAAACCCTGACAAAAATTGATACTAGCAGTTTTGAGCTCTAACTGAGAAGTTGAAAATTACAACTGGTACTTACATGTAATGAAGACAGTTGTACCCTCACTGTCAGAGAAATCCAGAATCTCAAAGAAACTCCATCTTATTCAACCCAAATTTGTATTAAAGTAGAGGCACCGTGGTCTACAAAATGCAGTGCATTTTCTCTTAATAGGAAGAAACTTTGTAGATTTCACATGTATGCTTTTCTTCATAATCCTACAAGTTCCTTCATTGCTATCTAAAAAAGGAAAAAAAAACAAAACCAACAAACAAACAGAAAGAAATAAAAAATCTCTGTGAGCCAGGTTTGCTACACAAGGATACATACTTGAGATAAGAAAGAGCTTTAAATTCTAGTATCACATAGTCAATTCAGTTTTGATAACTATTTACTGGAAATGAGACATGACATACTAACATACTATTTAGCAAATCTCTCATTTGAAGACTTGAATATTCATCTTTGGTTTATTCAGTACCAAACTCTTCCCGTTGGACTTAATGTACGATATAACTATCCTGGAATCTGTTTAATTTGCATGTGAAATTGCTTGTTCACAGCATGTAAGACCTTGGAAAAAGTACTACTTAAAAGTTGCTCAGAGATTCAGACTTTTAGCAAAGATGGAAAAGCTATCAGAATATTAGCAGTATGACTGTGAGGCATCAACAGTGCACTAATTTAAATTTCAAATAATGAAAAAAAAAAAAAAAGGTTTTGAAAAGGACAGAGCAATTCAGAATTAGATAATTATTCTTCTTATAACATCATTTTATCTTATCCAAAAATTTTAAGGTATGTTAAAATATGGAAATCTTGTTTAAAAAAAAAAAGATGTTGTTCCCATATTGTAACACATGCAGTGTCAATATTAATATATATGTATTGTCCTAGACGATATAGATAACTCCCATTCTAATTTCACAGAATTCAGGTTTCCATCTGAAGCCAGGCCTGAGCTGCACATTCGTTCATATCACTTGCAAGTGTTTCAAGCATTTCAGCGCCTGTGTGAATGGTACTTTCTGGAATCTCATTATCATAGATTATGCACATTTTATATGTTGCCTTAGAGAACTGCATATTTTAATATGAACACATCTCATCAAGAAATACTAGATCTGCCAGTTTTACTTTATCTACCCTTCATAGATCATTTCCCTTCTGAACAGAACTGAAAAGAGATTTTAAGTGATTCTAATACAGGAAGAAATCCAGCAGCTGGAGCCAACTGTTAAAAAATTTGAAGTCCTATTAATTTTTTATCACATATCAAAAAGGATACTGCTCTGTGTAGATTATACAGGCGTATTCAAATAAATTTAGGAATAAAGCTTCAGACATTCTTCTCAGAATAATTTTAAGTAATGGATAATGATGCCTGTGGAAAGTTGAGCGAGAAAAGAATTGCTAAGAAAAATCTATTTTGATCAACCGACTAACCACACAACTGTGTAAAACACATGCATTTTCATTTCTCTAAGAACAGGTTCAACGAAGCATTAAAAAACATATTACCACAGAGACAGCTGTATTCTAGCATACCAAATCAGGAGACATACAGGTTACTTTCCTGATTTATGTATCCCATAGCATCTTTCTGCCAAGGCTGAGTCCCTTGACAGAGAGAGCAGACTAATTCCAAAGACATATGCTATACTTCATCTTTTCTCAAAATCTCAGGCCACTGTGATTGTGGTAGAATCTGACACAGAAACTGAAAGATTTATAGTGTTAAGTCCTGCACAGCTAGAGAAGATTTGCAATGAACAAAGCAGCAATTATTTCATACAATTACTAATTGGATCTCAAAAGCCAAATCAGTCTGTTTACAGTGATGAAACCGCACAAAAATTAAATGGCAAAAGATCTCTATTCTAGATTTTTGACCTTTCTTGTTAAATTCTCGGCACATGGAATACAGGACATAAAATTTTTATGTTCTGCAGATGGGATCTTCTTTTCCTCTTTCAAAGGTTTCCCTTACAAAGAACTTATACTGCTCACTGTCTGCATGCATCTATTCAGCATTCACCAAAACTTGAACTGCACCTCAGAAAACATTGTGGCTAAATAGCAAAAGTTGTGGAATCACTCCCTAGCACCTTGTTAAAAAACAAACAAACAAACGAAATACCACCTTGAAATACAAATGAAAGATCGAGATCCCTTGGTACATGAACAGAAATGCACAACTGGTATAGAAATGAATGAAAGCAAAATCACATTAAAAAATAGCAACAGTAACCACAGTCAAGCTAACAACAGTTAATTTTCCAATTTCTAGTCTCCAACTGAAGATCAATACAAACCTAGATACAACAGCAATGGGCTGCAGCTTACACTGAAAATATTTAGAGGTGCATCCCCTCACAAACAAAAACATTTTTCAGTCCACAGAACACATAAAAAGAAAACACGTGGTCCACTTCAGTCACAAAGTGCACTGTTGAACCCACATAAGGCTCAGATGGATCCCAAAAGTGGGGAAGGTGTCCTAGACTTATTCATTGGTGAAAATCTTGTTTATACTCTCACATGTAATTTGTCATTTAGAGGACAGAAATAAAGTTATAAGCCTTAGCACAGACTCACATTAGGCTCAATATGGTGGTGTCATGCCTAACACTGACCAAATCAAGGCAGAGCAACAGATACAGGCAATACCCTAGAGATTCCATGTTTCCTGTTGTTGTTCAGTATCACTTTGTTGCTACACACAGGAACTGAGTTTCTTTTCCCTCTATTCAGCAGTTCTGAGGTAGCGCCTCAATTACTCAGAGAAGCTTTAGGTCCCTGCAGGACAAGAATCTGGCTGAACTGGGGTGTCCAGTGTAGTGCTGTGGTCACTGGGGGTCTGAGGCACACTAGGCATGGAGGGAAGCTAACGGGTGAAATTTGACAGCAAACAGCTCTCAGCAACCCGATTTAGCTGTCATGGTAACCCTGCTTTGAGCAGAGGGTTTGTCTAGGCAGTGTTCAGAAGGCCTTCCCATTCTGAACTGATTGCACACTGTTCTGAGGTTAGTTCTGAGCACTGAAGGATTTTCAAAATGTCATCTAATGCGTAGCGCAATTGGATCTCATTTCCAGAGGTATCGGAAATTAAGATCAAATAAATTGAAGAGTTTTGAAGCTTTGCTAAGAAAAGAAAATAAAAAGATCGACTGTGATGCTCAGCAGATTGGATTCTCTTTCAGAGAGTCCTCTGTGCTACCTTACTAGAGATATTTTCCAATAAATCCTAAAGATGAAATTAGTAATGACAAGTTAATTGTTGCCTGTTCCATCTATATATAAATATCATGGCATAGACAGAAGTCATTCATTTGAAAAACCATTTTGAAGTGTTTTGCAAGACAAGCAAATAGTACCATTGATTTTGGGAAGTTTCAAAATCTTAAATAGATTTTACTTAAATAGAAGTAAACCAATACCACACATTGCATGATAAATGTCACAGAAATCCCTCAGAGAAAAGGGGGAATGGACCAGAATATCACTCTTTTTTTGGCCACCTTGTTTTCTGATATCTCTGATTACTTTCCTACAGAAGAGCTTTACAGCCTCCCACTGATACATCTCACAGGAACTTCTCACCCACAACGCACACCTTGTAGAAGGATTTTATTAGGAAAGGCTTCAACCAAATATAAAGTAACACAACAGACTGTGAATTCTGGTTATAAAAAGCAGTAAAGAATCCATCAGGTGTGCGAACTGTTTGCTGACTTAAATACCATTTATTTTAGAATCATAGAATCTTTTGAGTTGGAAGGGACCATTAAAGATTATCTAGTCTAACTGCCCTGCAGTGAACAGAGACATCTACGGCTCGATCAGATTGCTAAGAGCCCAGTCCAGCTTGATCTTGAATGTTTTCAAGGATAGGGCTTACACTGTCTCTCTGGGCAACCTGTTCCAGTGCCTCACCACTCTCATTGCAGAAGACTTCTTCCTTATGTGCACTGCATAAATTTCTTCTTTACAGAACTGCTTCTAGTATCATATCCATCCTCTAAAATGCAGACTAAGCAAACACTTTTAGAGCATTACCTACCCATCTCAGGGCAAAAGCAAACTCAGTATAAAGTCTCATGCAACAGGAGTACCAGTTTAGGGAGAAAACAATAACAACAATGACAAAACAGTCATTCAGTACATTGTCATGTTAACAGTCTTCAGCTCACAAATTCAAGGATAAAGTCAAGCAGACAATTATAAGGTGAAAGAAACATTTAGCAGATAAAATGGATAAGCAGTGCGTTAAACAAAACAGACAGTGCAGCAGTACCCCACTGAAGGCTGGTCTATGTAACTATATATTACTGTAACAGATATCTTACCCACGCAAGTATGGGCCCTTATGATGACGCTTTTAAAAATAAACTTCCAGTGGTAGGTGCACATTTGTCAAAAGCAGGTTAGAGATTTTCATTATTAGCACTCCCTCAGACTGTCATTTTCTTCACTTGCAGGCAAATGATATTCAAAATAG
Organism: Coturnix japonica; assembly: GCF_054131305.1. Taxonomy (NCBI): domain Eukaryota; kingdom Metazoa; phylum Chordata; class Aves; order Galliformes; family Phasianidae; genus Coturnix; species Coturnix japonica. The sequence continues at coordinate 14,335,405 of NC_140666.1, forward strand.
GGTCTGAAATACTTTCATGTGTTCAAAAGTGCCTTATTGCCACTTTGATCCATGACAGTCCCCCCTTTATTAAGGACAAACAACAACTGCCTTTTGACCTGAACATAGGAGGTAATGAATCAGAAATCAGAAAAGAAACAAACAGAAAAACAAAATAACCCAAAGAAACACAACTAGTCTGGCACTGTGTTTTCTGAAATTTGCTAGTGCTGAAGAAAGCCTAGAAGAAAGAGAGAACCAGTCATAGTATTTGTAATCACTTAAACCCATCTCAGTGATTGGCACTGAGAGCTCCCTGCATTGGTTACCTAATGGCTCCCAGCAACAGCCTGAAAAAGCAGAACCTCAGAAAGATTTGAGATACACAACATTGAATGACAAGAATGCTGTGTATGGTAGCTTGCGATTTACTGAAATAAAAACATCCCTGAATAAAGCTGTTACAATCTCTCAAGACAACAATTACAAGAAAAACCCTTTTAAATAGCTTTTACAGAAATCTCTGCAATGCTTCTCTGCACACGCACATATGTATAATCCATAATCCAGATGCATGAAAAACTGATTAAAAAAAAATGAATTGATTTACTCTTGAAGAAAAGCTTTCTTTTCTTGTGAAAAGTTACTTTATTCTCTGTAAAAGAATGAGCTTGCTGACAGAGATTGCATCTACTTGAATTCTGTAACAATCTAGACAAATGGACCAGTTAGAAATTTCTTCTGTAATTCTGGAAATGAAATCACTTTCTTAGTGTGCAAAAAGGCTTAGATGAGCTGAGGACTTCTTTGGAACAAAATAATATAACTTTCATGTTGCAGTTTAACAGATTTTCAGCTACACCAAAAAAAAATCTTACCTGGAAAAGAAGAATGTTCTGTTCATTTCTATACCCATATTTCATCTGGATCTACCTTAGGTATTAGATGTTCCAGTTTTCCATGGATCTTCTGTACCTGTGTAACATTAAAATAAAAATGAATTTCATATTCAAAATCTTCCCACAAGGCTTAAGTGCTTTTGAAATACATTTGATTGCTTTACTTTCTTGCCTTCAAGATGTTAATCTTAGTCTTTGCTATCTACAGCTATTTACAATCTATGCTTTTTTTTTTTTTTTTTTTTTTCCTATTGATGGGAAAGAAATACAATTGGCAGAATTGTTCCAGTAAAATGCTTTAGACATCACCAATATTACCTGATCGAGTACATCATGGAAGAGATCAGTGAAACAAATTAGAAAAAGATAGGAGCCCTTGTGCTTCAAAGCCTAAAATGCCTGTGGGGATTATGAAGTTTACCACTGCTGAGTTTGGACATATTCTCTTATCTGATCTCAAGCTCTTTTGACAAAGCAAGGAAGATACAGAAATGAGCTAAATGTACTGTGTGTCAGCCATAAAGAATCCTATCAGGAAGTACAGTAAGCAAAGATTCCATTGACAGTGTAGGTATTTGGATGATACAGCCCACACCTAGGTCTGCTTTGAAGAAAAGTTGCAATTATTTCTGGCCTTTTCATATGGCACAATGACACAAAAGATGCATACACAGATATAAAGACAGGTCTGGTACAATATACTGGATCTTAGCAGATTATGGAGGAGGAAGAACTAAAGGTTTATTTAAAGATATGTCTGGAGTATCTCTATGAAAGATGCAATTATATTTAAGAAACAGCATTTTCTTTAGTTATTGAAAGTAACAAAAAGAGGCAGTAATAAAGCACAGTAATAGAGAAGTACTCTGAATAATACATGCTTCATCTGCTAGTAGTTTTAATATATTTAGGTTTCTATACCTATATCTAGCACACATGGAATCTTATCTTCAGAGTATTCTTTATTGGAGTCTTGTTAAAAAAAAATCTGTTTTACTGAGTAGCTCACTCATTGACTATTTTAGTAGAGTAGGACAGTCTTCATTTCTAACTTGTATTTTCATTAACCTTCAATGCCAAACACTTAAAGGCTTTTTTTGTCAGCTTTATCAGACAAGTTTACTTGAGATAATGCTTTTGTTATAGCCAATGAGCTTAAATCTCCACCAGAGTTCCTGCCCTTGCTTCTGTTCTGTAAAGTGTTTCTGTGACTATTTAATGGAATCATTAGTTGAAAATGTACAGTAACTACTATTAGAATCATTCTGATCTTGAATAGCTGGCAGCTGTCCTGTGCACATTCAGCTCAGAAAAATATAGGATAACGTAGATTTTTCCCATCCTTTGACTAGGGGATAATGGAGGGATTTTCAATTATGCTATGGAATACAGGCTATTTAACTCTACTGTTGTGTGCATAAAGAAAAGTACTTCAGAAGAGCCCTTTGGCTTTCACAATATCATTTAATGCCTGAATTGACTTATGTTAATGTGTTTGTGCCTAAGAATAAAATACATCAACTGTCATATACTTAGTTAAGAGCTACCTCTGTTTTTAGGAAAAAGCTTCTAATAATGATCATCTTAAAAAATATATACATTATATTGTTTAAATTATTAATTCTATTAATATATATTATATCTGCTAATAGCCTACATTTTTTTCTGCAACTGATAGAAGTATTGTTTTGCATCATCTTTCCAGAGTTGGGGTTAGTATTATAAAATATGTGTATTTCATAAATATTGTCATCTTTTTCTTCTGAAATTGAAGCATTATGTAACTTTTCAGATGACAGCAGTAAAGCTGCAGTGTCAATCATGTGCACTGAGATGACAAATCCAGACTAAATTTGTGCCTCTGTAAGCCTTCCATCACTCAGAGATTAGACAAATCCAGACCTTGATTCTTCCAACATCTCAGACTTCCATACCCACATTCGCTGGGTATGTAGTTTGAAAACATCAGATGACTCAGTGTTCTTGGAGTTATCAAATGTTAAGGAAAACCTTCCTTGAGTTTTGGAGTTAGACCAATGCAGAGAAAAACACTTCAGTAGCATACTGAAGAGCAGCTGTGAAATCACTTTGCTCCCTTCCACAGTTTATTTCAGTTTAAGTAAAATAAGCAGTATTGATACTGCTTTCCATAATCAGTATTAAAGAACTGCCTCCACTTGAGCACATATTTCCCCTTCCCATTGTCCCTGTGACATTCTCAATGACAGAGTAAAACATTATTTCAGTCAGTGATTGCAGATCAGAAGACGAAGAATGCTGCAAGTCCTAAGTGACAATGAACTGTGCAGAAAAACTTGCACTGTGCCCTTAGCATAATGCAATCCCCACATTTCATGTGAAACAGCAGTTATGTTGATCTGTCCTTATTTGAAGAGACTATAATAGGAGTTACAGAAAAAGTCAAGCACTAAGAAAATTGTGAGTGGTAATTCTATGCTAATACTGTGTATTACTTTATTAATTGCAGACTTGTGGGAATACAAGAAAAGCTGTTCAGAGCAGCAGCTGTGGAGCAAGATAAACAGCATGAGAACCAAGGACACCTCTGGAAGGAGAAGAAGGGACTCACAGCTCTGATTGGATATGTGCCTGCATGGACAGTTGAAAAGTGTTTGTAGAATGCTTTTTTGACATATAAAGGTGGTTGGGAAAGTTGTAAGGGCGGATGGGAAAGTTAGAAAGCAAAAACTTGTGAAGGTATATAAGGGATGTGAGAATTTATAATAAAGGATTTGGATCATTCACATCTGAGTCCATGCCTAAAACGCTGCACAAACTAATAGCTGTATAAATCTCATGCATTTGTTTTCATAAATATTTTAATATCCCCACAATATCACATGTAAAGCACCTTTGAACTTAATGCTCATTCTCCTTACTTCACTAAATCCACTAGCTACACTAAAATGGAGTTAGAACTGTACGAATTTCAGTTATGAGGGCTGCTCCAAAAGCAATGCCTCTTATTTTATCTTCTTTTTATTTTTAATGCCTCCCATGATGTCAGAGGCAGATGTTTGTGGTATGGCAGTAGAGGTTGAACCTTCCTACCAGTATTCCATTACGTTTCGTTGCTACGTGACAGATGGCAGCAAAGGGGCAGCCTGACAAAATGGTGTCTGAAATGGAAGTGAATTTAAAAGTGTGACACTGAATTCCTCCATGAGGGAAAAATGGCACCTACTGACATTCACAGATGCCTGCTGAACTTTTATGGAGACCAAGCATTGAATGTATTATATCAGTCATAACCAGACAAGCCAAAACAAGCTTGAAAGCTGTTCTTACTTTTACCTCAAACCTTCCTTACTGGTTCATAGGTTCATATATATTAGCCTCAACTCATGCATAACAGGACTGCTACTTTTTCACTATATTTAATTTGTAGCCCTAGTCTGTCTTTAGAATGCTGTGATGCCTTTTATGTACAGTTCTCAAAACATGCATAGTCAGTCTTCATGGTATAGTTATTCTGAAAACCTTCCTTGATATCTTTATATGATTATTGTGAATAAGAAAAAAACCAAAACCTGTGAACTCTGCTTTAGAAACATTTGTACTGATTTTCTCAGACAGTGTTTCTGCAAATTGCTCCTTCTGACACCAGAGATTATATTTTCTCTCAGAAGGCATGATTTTTCTTCCTGCTCAAATTTGCTTGTAATGCTTCATAACTTTGCTATAGACTTTCTCCCTTAAACTACAACTGGTATCAGGACTTCTCATGATATCAGGAGTGGCCCTGGTGTTGCTCAGAAAAATTATGAGAGAAACAAAATAACTTGTTATGCTTTGGTCAGTTATTTTAACCAGCTGGACAGAACATTTGGTTCGTCTCTAAAGGGATGCTTCCTTTTATTCACAAAATGTTTCTGACATTTTAAAATCCTTATTGAGCAAGAAGCATCACAGAAGGGACCATCTAGTCCAACCCTCACCAAGCAGAGAAAGAGTAAATGATTTACTAACTAGCAATAAAAGTAACTGGATCACTTCAGTTAAAAACAACAACAAAAAAACCATGAAACATTTCAGTTTAAAAATGCAGAAGGTGTTTTCCTAATGAAAAAACATTTTCCTTTTTCAATTTCATGCATGTAAACATAAGAACTTGTTTCCGTGCAATTTATTTCATTCCCTTTTAACAAAAAATGTCAACAAACAATTCATCATTTATAACTACTAGTAATAACTTCTCAAGACATGGGTCTAACACTCAACAAGAAGGTTTATAATAATGATCTGTGGGCCCTGACTTGCAGACAAATGTACAGAACAGAGGATTGTGCTGATAATTAAAGCAGAATTAAGGTGACAGGATTTGCATCTGAAGCAGGGGAAGCTCTGAGAGCTGGTTCTGCTTTACACCATGGTCTCTGATGAAGGTCTTGTTAGCATTTAGTTCTATGCATAGTTGTGCAAGCAGTTACTGTCCATTCAACATGTGCTTTTTGTCCTAACACTGAAAAATTTACTACTTATTAAAGCTTCCATGTACATATAGCTGTTGGAGTAGGACAATGGGAAGGACAGGCCCAGGCTCAGTGAGCAAGAACTGAAACAGAGTGCCACCTTTTTGCATTTAAATTTGAATCCTTCCCGTAAGTACCACAACTCTGCAAACACAGATTAAAATACTTAGAGCTCAGGACCCTTAGGGATGCCTGCACACACCCGAGGCTTTGAAGAAGGCACAGCTGTAGCCCCCTTTCCCTCAGGGGCCTTGCAGCACATTAAGCACATGCAGAAACTTCTGGAACGCTGAGGGAGGCGGCACCTGCCCCCGTGGGGGGCCTCAGTGCCAGTAGTGCTTCAGTGTCTGGTGCATGCTGAGCCTCCCAATTGCTGTCTTGCTCTTCAAGATCTGGAAAGCACCCTGAAAGCTGCAAGTTGCACGTGAGTAAGCTTTCTATTTTCCAATTAGGGTGTTTTTTTTTGTTTTTTTGTTTTTATTTTTTGCAAAAGTGGCTGTGTAGTGCTTCGGTGGCTTGTGTTTGGTTGGGTTTGGAGTTTTGCTGAAGGTGCACAGGCCCCGGTGTTGTGCTGGAGCTGGGCGCTGCCTTTGCTGCTGGCCGAGGAGTGGCTGTGCCTCATGGAGGGTTTGATGCAGAGGAAAGAAACTTCCCTCAGGTTGCTGCCGTTGAAAGGAATTCTGAGGAGAATGAATTATAAAAGCTGCTTTGTTCACAGTCTGTGTGGTGGAGAGGTAGCTAAAATAATGCAAAACTGCAGGGCTTTTAATGTATCTTTTCAAATGAGTCCTCTGTTCCCTCTTGTGTTGCCCTGGCTGTTTGATCATCTCCTCTACCTCTCTCAATACTACAGTATTACTCCAGTGCTTTCCATAGAGACAATACATGCTTCTGTTTAATGAGGAACCTTTAAAAGTGTGTGTACTTCTCAGAGTGTGAGGGAGCTTTCTGTTTGTCAGCACTTGCCCTGAGCAGGTGCTCACCCATTACTGGTTTTTGAGCCCACATTTAGAATTCATTGCTGATGCACTATTAGATTGGAGTTTATGAGAGGCAGGATCTAAGTCTGCCTCCCAATGTGTTGGTTTTTTTTTTCCCCAAGCATTCTCGTTTTCATTGTATTTTCTTCAAATCCATAATGCATCAAAATGACTCGTAAATAAAATGTTTGGGGTAGAAGCTGTGCTGGAAGGTAACTCTACTTGAAGAAGTGCTGTGCCTATCATGGCGCTGGATCTTCCCCACATGGAAAATGTGGAGAGTTGCACTTGCTACTGTAACCTTTTTTGTTTCAATTTGTAGCAATGATACTGGCAAGCGTTTCAAATACTGCTTCAAAAACATTTTTGTTTGCTTGATTTGATTTGATTTCCTTTATAGCTGAGCCACCCCTCACCTCCCTACTGCATGAAATGTAAGTGAACATGTGTGCTCACATGCACATCAAATCACACACTTAATTGCCATTATCTATATCTGAACAAATCCTATCTAGCTGCATAAATAATAAAGAGAATTTTCTGCCAGCTGTTTGTGATTAGTTGCCATCCAGAATTTATTCAGAAGTTGAGTGTAGAGAAAGAATGTTTGTGTTACACCTGTAATGAAAACTAAAGTATTTCAAGCACTGAAATATGTGGCTTGGAACAAGGCATTAAAACTGCAAGTTATTGACCAGACTTTGTTGTTCAGACAGAACCGTAGCTCTCATTTTGAAATAGTGCTATTCTGTATGAGCTTTGAGTATTTCTTGCTTGACTAATGAGCAGCAGCAAAAACAGACTAATGGCTTTTTTTAAGTGGTAGCACATCATACTTACTACTAGACAGAGGAATTTAGAATTATGTGCAGAGTGAAGGAGGATGAAATGTTTTTTAATGTTACATCAAGTATGTGTGTGTCCATGTTTGTATACAGAAAATTAGTACTTTCTGATGAACACTTAACTCCCTTGCAGCATTTTTTTTCTCTTCTTGGCAGTCACACTTGTTTGCACTTCCATTAGTGGAAAGTAAGCAAGAATGACGGGCTGCCACATGGCATTCCTAAGGATGTACTTGTTTTCTGAGCACATACTACTACCTCAGGAATGATCTGCAAAGTCTTTGTAATTCAAGAACACTGGTAAAAGTCAGCTTGCAATTGTAGAGTGGTGAGGGAGTAAACTAGACACTTTATAATACCAATTTAGTCAGAGTAACTGTGTGCAGTCCCATAATTGGATTATGAAAACATAAATCAACAGCTCATTCTGTAACTGAATGAGAAAGAAACCTTCTTTGCTCATGCTTTCCTAAAGTTTGCACAAGCTTTTAATAATAATCAGTAGTATACTATTCTAGGAAGGGAAATTAGATGCTGGTGATCAATCTTCTGTTCTCAGGAAGGCAGTGAGCCACAGAAAGACCAGATAGACTTCTGGAGTTCATTCAGACAAGTGCCTAATGTTGTTGTCTATCAAGAAACAAGCTTTCTTTCTTTCTTTCTTTATTTTTTTTATCGGTCTGTCAGTCTGTTCTAAATTTAAAGTGAACTTTGGAAATTCTGAATATGTATCAGACTGTAAGTAGGTTGGGTTTCTGAATCCTTATGTTGCAAATATAAATATATGTGATTTTAAATAGATATGGTCCTAAAATGTTTAAAAGCACAATAAGTGCATTTATTTATTTGTCAGCTTTTTCTCCTTGTTTGTTTGAAACTTTATGTTGTAGTTGAGGTAGGATCTGTTTGTAAAAAGACGTTTGCTGAATGTTGGTAGTTGGTAACATCAGATGTTGTTGAAAGGATCTTCCGAGGTTGTGTCTCCTTTGCTTCACTGGAAGCAGTTTCAACTATAACTTTGTGTCTTGGAGCAAAAAGAAATCATGCGCCTTTTACAACAAACGGGAGGAGTTATATTCCCCACTGGGCAATGCTTTAAATTAGTATTCTTTCTTTTGGAGTTATATTTCTAATGGCACAGGAGTCTTGCTTATAACAAGGTGAATTATATATGTGAGCCTATACTTGAATATGTACTTATTAATTCTGACAACCATTTCTGGTCTCAGTCCTGTTATTTTCTTTTTATTGCAAGTTCTGAAATCAGCCCTCACAGTTATTTTTTAAATGTGTCACTATATTAGATAATGTATGAATAGTGGGGAAAAAATAACGTTATAAAATGTCTTTTCCCTAGAACAGTGAAGTCCTACTTAAGACTTAATTTTTTGAGCACAGTTAAATGCTGATCATTCTGTTTTTTGATACGTAAGGCATCAATAGAACGCTTACCCAATTCGCCATTAAGTCCCCATTGCTACTATGGAGTAACTAGTGCACAGAATCATACCTGCTCTGTATTTGACAGCTGGGTTCAGTCTCAAAATGGCCATGTTCAAAAGTGATGTTTCCTGTGGGCTGTCTTATGAAGATGCATCAGTACATCAGTAAAGCACCTCTCCATTTCTTAGAGTGCTCTTACCTACATATCTTGTTTTGCTCTGGAAAGGTATTGCATTTTAATTCACATGCTGAATGGAAATGGAACATTCCAAGCCATTGACTTTGAGCTGAGCAACAGAGAAATAAAAAGGAAAATGGAATGTGGTAATATGTAAACTTTTATAAAGTGGGGAAAAGAATTTGCTGAATTTGATTGGCAACTTCTTTTCCAACTGATGCCTTAAATAAATGTTTCTTCCCAACAAGAGGAAGTGAATATTTTTCTCACAAAAAAATAATAGCTAGTGCAGATGCTCAGTCTGTTTTGATATGTAATTTAAAAGTCTTAATGCACCTATTCAGAAATACCACTTTTTTTTTCTTGGCAGTTCCTTTATTTGTTCTAAGCTCTAATGATTTGGATCAGACTTGCTAGTCAAGTCATTACCATGTGATAGTTGGTTCCCAATTTCCACCAAGACCATGCTCTAATTCAACTTGCTTTTATTTCATATGTTAAACAACTAAAATTACTGCTACTGCAAGCATAGAGGCAGGGGCTGGGAGTTGCTTCATGATGAGTGAAGGTCACAATCAGGTATAGAACCTAAGAGGAGTAACGTGCAGATCCATTTGTAAAATATCAGAGTTCATTCCCTTTATCAGCTATATTGTAATTTGAGCAGTGTGTACAATTGGTTTTATAAATGGATAATACCAATTGACTTAGCTCTCCTCTTACTCTCCATAAATTTAACTGGAGAACTGTTATGATACAGGGAATGCCACTGATGTGTGCTCCCTGCAGCACCCTGCTTGCTCTGAACACCTATTCCTGGCTTTGAGTGCATTAACCACAGCATGCAGCTTGCCAGCTATGATTTAGTAAGTGCAAGTAAATGTTACATGTGAGTAGACTGCAAAGCTAAAGCTCTTGAGCGGGATTATATTATGCTTCATGCCTAAAATAGTTACTTGCACTGCAGTACCTACAAAGCTAACTCTAGGCAAAACTGATTTGCATTGGCAAACCTGGAGTGTTGTCCATTGAAAGTCAATTGGCTAAAGAATGCCAAAGCTGTAACAGTGCACAAGAGTGAGGACTGAACTCCCTCAGAAAGGGTCTGTGCTGCAGTTTGGTGCACAGGCACATTAACACACGTGTTCTGGTGAGCAAGGGAAATGATAGCTGTTAACAGTGCTGTGCAACTCCTTTCTTTTAGTGAGTGGTGGTAAAACAAACAAAATCAGGCCCTAGGTTACTTATCCAGCCTCTATGCCAAAGAACAGTGTAAGCTGCTTAATTGAATGTAAAGTAGTTTCAAACTTGTGGCTGCTGTGAATATAGCTCCAGAATATCGTCACGTATTTGTACCTTCTTCAGAGATGTAATGCTGAGGAAGACAGATTGGATTTCTTGTCATCTAAGCTCCACAACTTCTCTGAGCTGCATGGCGAAATCTAGGCAACTGCCTGGAGAGCATTTTAATAGGCAAAATCTATTCTTTTGTCTGTAAAGATGGGAATTAAAACAAAACCACGAAAGGTCAGCCATTGTATTTGCCAATTAAAGTCTGCTCCAGCATGATATATTTTAGAGTTTACAGGGAATTGTAGTTATTCAACCATAATTGTACACTGTTTCTTCATAGCAGTTCAGCTCTGGTAAGCTTATTCTTTTTAATTTCCAAGTGACATAATAGGAGAACCACAGGTGATCATTTATACAGTACTTCATACACAGCAGCACACGTGTAATTTCTAAGGATATATCCTAATGCACTATACAGCACAACACGGTTTTAAACCATGAATGGAATTATCCAAGTGAACTTGGTTTTAACTTTACTTTTAAATGAAGTTGCCATTTGGATGCAAACAATCTTCATCTATCTTTAACTTACATACTGAGGTAGAAACTAAAGGCATACTTATAACCAGCTGAGATAGTCCAGAGCCAATTTAGTCACCAAGCTAGCAGAAGCATGTGCAATTACGTTTTCACCTACAGGCCTACTCACACTGTTTCAGATTTTAATGAGTTTGGGCTTTCTCTGTCTTTCAATAAAGACTCATTAAATATGAGGGGGGTGGAAAAAAAAAAAAATAAGATTTAAGCCTTACAAATAACATGTTCTTAAAGGCATAATACCAGTTTAGAGCATAGGGAAGATGAACTCTGTTTTAGTGACAGGATGTTGGCATAAAAGGTCTTTAACTGCAACTTTCCAGTGTCAGGGTCATGAATGTGATTCAAAAAATTTACATATATATTCTTTTAAATGAGATATTTTTCTTATTTTTTCTTAATTATTTTGAGAAACCTAATGACAATTTTAAAGCACTGATAGGGGAGGAATGCCTTCAATTGTCAACTATATAGGTTTCCACAACTATTACCTGCATTTTGAGAGGCTGCATCTTCTGCCAGTGCTTGCCCTCAGATGAAATCAAGGAATATTGTGTTGAAAACACTGACAAATTAGCAGATGATGGTTCAGAATATGGAAGTAGAATTGAAATGGATTTACTAATACTATTGATACTGCTAAGTAGAATTCTGGTCAAATTCTGTAAATGTTACTGTAGAAACAAATCAAAATGAGTAAATGAACAAAGAAAGTAAGGATGTCATCAACAGAGAGAACTGTTGCTCCAGAGCAAGTCTTCCTTTTGTCTTTTCCATTATATTACCTTTTCAAATGAGATGATGCATTTCAGTGCATGAATGTGGTGAAATGTTTCTTTGTGTATTCCCCTAGTCATTAATAAAATAAATAAGAAAGGAAGTCAGTCCATTTCTCAGATGAGACTCCTCCTCTGTATCCTGCTGTGTTAGTCTTCCAGTTTTATTTTTTTAATAGTACATTGCATTGCTACATCTACATTTTCTATCTCTTTCCCATCTTTTAATAAAGTGAGATGGGGTGTGGTTATCAGGAGACTATACTTGTGGAATAGAGTGAGAAATGAAGTCTTAATGGGAACACTGGTGATTTATGGCTTTCTACATCACTCAGTATACATACATGCCAATGTGCAGCATACCATAAATTATATTACATGCTGTAAAATGCTATAAATTGTCATTTTTAGTGTGAGTTATTACCATTAAAGACTTTTATTGCCTGCTGCTAGTGTGAGTTTCTGCAGCTTCCTCACCAGTTCACTGACTAATGATTTCAGCAACTGCAGGAAGGAGGCTGGGAGATGCAGTGGCTGATTAGGTAACGCAATTGCATTAAACCTGTGAAGCCAGAGGTTAAACTGCACTAAAGAGAAAATATGATCTACTCACCTGATAGCATCCTTAGTATTGAGCATTTCCAAATATCGTTCAGATCAACTGTATATTATTAACTGATTTTAATATGTTTCCAGTGAAAACTGGAAATGCTTCTAGTTTGTAGAAGCATTGTGTGTATTGCATTCTGCATCAGCTGTGGTAGAATGGAGATGAGCTAAATCCAGAGGAGCAATTCAGCACCTCCCAAAGATCTTCCCATCACCAAAATCTGCAGCAGCACCTCAAAGGAGATATTGCTATTATTGCTGCAAATGTAAGAAATAGTACAGCAAAGTAGTAAACTGTATTAGTTTTAAGTGAGGAGCATTTAGGATAGTGGGTTATGTGCCTTTGTAGTCCATGTTGAGTTCAACAGAACTGAGTAAGGGGAGGGAATTGCAGATTGTATTGTCCTTGTTTGTTTTGTGTAGCATTCCTGTGATACTTAGCCTTGGTAACTGACTTGTGGTTGTCATTAGCACCTCTGTGTGCTCTGTGTTTGTGCAGGAGGATGACAAGCTATGGGTATTCACTTAAATTCATTTGGACACCCATTGAGATATTTGTGTTTAAAATACTGGTGGTACCTTTGAGGCTTTTCAGGTGTCAGCATGAAAAGTACATGATGCAGATTGCAAACAAAATGTGAAACCTGTGATAACTGATTTTGGGTTTTGTAAAAAATTCCTCAGAACAAGTCCATTCCTTTCTCTCAAAGAGCTGGGTTTACCACTGCTTTTAGAGGGATTTGCTTTTCACACCTTCATTAAACCTGAGTTTAGTGTCATCCAACCTCTTCTCAGCGTTTTGGAGAGAGAAACATCTAAAATACATCTTGGTGATCTTATTGCTTAAGGCATGATGAAAGGGAGAGTTATCATTAAAAATCTATGTAAACGTTTTTTGCTAGATGCCTCTGTTGCATTATAAAGAGGTTTTTGTCTGTTGGATCCTCCCCCCGTCCTGCTGACCGGAGCACATTTCTGGCTGAAGCGTGCCCTCTAGTGATGCACTGAAGCGGGATTCAGATGGCAGAGCTTTCTCATCAGCGGGGTGGATATTGTTCCTTTCCTTTCTCACGTAGCTTGGAGAATTAATCAAGTACAGTTCATAAGAATAGGTGATTTGTATTTTGTGTGTGGAGATAAAGAAGTCAGTATCTTAGTATTTCAAATGTATTTCTAAAGCTGCCGCTCTTGCCATCTGTTTTGTTCCATTCTCAGCTGTGTATTTCTACTTTTCCTTCTACCTTTCCCCAGCTTTTTCTTTTCCTTCCCAAGCTTTTTGTACATACAAGAGGCAGTTTATGGCTCTTGGTTTTTTGCTTTTGTTTCTCTTTTTTTCCCAAAAGAGACTGAAGTGAGTAGTTGTCAAATGAAATGTCACTGTGCAATTTGTCAGCTTTTATTTTATTTTATTTTATTTTTTGACCTCTCTTCACAAAGTCTTTAGAATCCTACAGCAGTTGCTCCTTTGTGTCATGCGAACTTCACAGCTGTTGGGAAATAGGCACTAGGAGTTTATAAAGCCATATGTAAGGAGTAAATGTGTGATGACTGAAAGAGCTGTGTGGCTAATGTGTGCTAGGTAATTTCAAATGAGCACTAGGCCAAATTTATGAACAAAAAGAATATGCTTTTTGCACATCGTACATGCTTATACATTTTGTACATAGGAAGTTTTAAATACATGAAAAGGACAGAACTGTAAATTAGTGTATTTTGAGTGCTATCTTCTGTTCTGTGGAACGTTCTCAAGGGACTTCATTATACTGTCCTAAGCAGAACATCTTTCTTTGCTTCTCTGCTCCAACACTGTCTGCGTATCCAGGTCTGTTCTTCAGTAACAGATGTGTTCTTCTACTTTTACACAGAGTAGATGCAGCTGATACTTAATCACAAGTATCACTAAGAAGATATTTTTATATTGAAGGCATATAAATTACTCAAGATTATTGCATGCTTAAAATATGCACACTGCATTTATTTGTTTTGAATTGATAGATTGTTTAGGGAGCACATATATACATACATATCCTTTTATTCCAAAATTAATGAGCAGAAAAATTGGAAAACACTGACTGAAAAAGTTATTTCCCTTTCTAGCAACCCTTCCCCTAGTTATTAGTCAGCTGTGCATGTAAAAGCACTGTCTGAATGAAAATCAATTTGTGCCGTTATTCAGAACAGTGTTAAAACTTGCCTCATTCTTGCCATCTAGTTTCAAGGCTATTTCAGAGCTTCTGTTTCTTTCGTTGGATAAAAACACCATTCTAATAACTAGCCCAAATTTATTTATGGCCATTTGCTGCCTGACTTACGACTTCCAGTGGTCTGCAATTGAAATACCAAATACTAAGTGCAGCATCATACATAGAACTATATTTGCTATCCAGAAGCATTTTTAATAGACCATTGAAAAGTCACCTATGACACTGAGTTGGAAAGGAGGGTCTCTGTTTGGATAAAAAACACTCCATTCTTTCTCTTCCCTTTGGAGTCACACGTTTAACAGTAATTTCCAGTCCAGAAGTGGTTTGTTTGTTTGTTTTTTGGTGCATTTTTGTGTTAACAGCTATCCAGTGTTTCAGGACAGTCATGTGTGACTGTGACATTATGTGATGGTGTTAGAATATTGCTGATCCACAGTAGCAAATGCTATCACATGAATCATAGCTTTTTTGGGGGACTTTTTAAATGAAGAATTGTTGGTAGTTTATACACATAATGGACCTCTGAACGTATCACAGCCTCCTTAACTTAAATTTTTAGAACCCGTAATAGTATCTGCTTTTCAAGGCTTCAGTTAGAATTATCATGGAAGAAAAGGGCTTGTTTTATGGAGTCAATGAGGTTTTTTTTTCTTGTGCTCTTAGAAAAAAAAATGTCTGCCTTGTTTGTTAAAACACACTCACGTAAGTCTCCTCGAACTCAGATATTGCCGAGTAAAACTTTTTATTATAAACATTGTGAGTCCAAATTCTTTGCTGATAAATGTTGTAGTTGGGTCAAAGTAATGTTTGATCCAGAAAGTTTCCTTCATCTGGACCAGATTTGTTGTCACATACTACGAATTCCATTATACGGTAGGTATGTGCAAGTAATCTGTTGTGAAAGTAGACAGTATGTAGTAGAAAAATGGAAGAGGAAGTACCATAGTACAGGTAAGTACTTTAATGCAATTCTGGCTTTGTCTTTGGCAGTTGGCTTTAGTATGCACCTATATGAACAGTAGCTGATACCAGCTTTTCCAGCTCGATTTCTGTCTATTTTAAATTTATGAAATTAAGGTCTGTATCTCCCATTTAAACTTCACTCTCATTCTGCTTTTGGGTTAAATATGCTTTCAGAGGTTGAATATGAGAATAGTTCTTCTCCTTGAGGACTTTTCAAAAAACCTTTGCAGCAGGCTGAGGAATTCTTTGTTATCTTAGAATTTCCAGTTGTCATTCTTCTGCAGGAAAGACTGCACTGAGGGCAATGTGTCATTACTACTTGCTGTGGAACAAGTATTTTCATCAGGTATCTCAGTGGAAACTAGAAACTGATGACCTTGTGCAGGCGTGGATTTCTTAGGTTACATGACAAAAAAATACAGCTTGGTGTGAAAACTCAGCTGCTAAGTTTATAAAACATTTACTGAAGTCCCCAAGGGTCTTCGGAAGCTGTTAGCATCGAACACTATCAAAGGTACCTGAAATAACATCTCACTGGAGATTCTTGAAATTTCTCTGGCTTCCTAACAGTAAGTAGGAGTTATAAACAACAACCTCCTAGTGTAAATTCATTCCTACTACTGCACGCAATAAAATGTTTTATAGAGTAAATGAGTGAGCTTTAAAAAAATATGAGGAGAATGTTGCTGATTTCTAAGGAAACCTTTTAAAAAAGCATACTGAGGAGGAGTGGGGAAGTGATGTTACTTTGAGCTTTTCCTCTTTACTGTCTAACAATGGACATGTGAAATCAAGTAGACAATTAAGAGAATATAGTCAGTTGTCAGTTATGCTTAACTCTACGCCCTTTATCAGACCACTGTTTGTTGCTCCTCGTCTTCTTTTCTTCCACCCAGTCAGAATCCTAACATCAGCTGAAAGTCATTGTCCTTCTGCACATCCAGCTGTTAAATCCACACCCCCGCACTGCTTTGTGAACAGGAAGGAACCATGCTGTTTTGTAAAAAGTGGAGAGAAGTGGTGGTGACAGTAAAAGACTGCTTGTAACAGCCACCTCTCGTCCTAGCTTCAGAATTATCTTCCGGGAGATCAGAGTTGAAATGCTATGGGGTTGTAATTGGAATTAAATAGGTATACATCTTATGAACCAGCATGTGCAAACTTGACGTGAAATGCAGTGGAGGAAACTCACTGTTGCCATGCTCTTCCAAAAGCAGTTGCACTAAAACTGTAAAATTAAAAGTCCAAAAAACCAAACAACAACAAAAAAAACCAAACACCCTAAACAGAGCATTTCCATCAGCCAGCTTATCCTGAACAGACAGACAGTGTAGGATGTAGATCAACAAAATGTGGATCGCACTAACGTGTAAACATGTAAAATTTATCTCATTGGAAAATTGATAGCAAAACATTTTTATCAGTCTCATTTCTGCGGACTATAACGTGTAAAGCAGTCTCTATCAAGAAAACAGATTGAATCTTTTTCCTCTCCTTTTATGTTATGTGTGTATATTCTTTATCATTGCTTCCTCATTTAGAGGTAAAGTGCCTTTCCACTGAGCATCAGAATGGCTGTTTACTATTTCTCTGAAAAGCTGCTTTGTTTGCCTTTAACCATCCAGATCTGAATCTAATAGTTATGTCTTAGGTCTCCTGTACATAGAACTGATTCTTAACACTCCAGTGCTTCCTTGTGCTCCTGCAGGATACAAATGGAAGTGATGCTTAAAATAAAGTAGAGATGTTTTTACAAATGGTACTCAGAATAATAGAAGGTAAATGGCAAATGTTTATAATTTCTTGTATATGATAGTTCCTGCTGTTGATCATGTTTACAGTTCTCTGTGTGTATATACACACACGAGGGCTACTTGAAAAGTAATGCTTCCTACTTTATTATGCTGGCCCACGATGTCATGATGTTGGTGGTATGGCAGTAGAAGCTGAACCTTCCCAACAGTATTCCGTTCCATTCTGTTGACTTGTCACAGATGGCAGCAAAGGGACATTCTGACAAAATGGAGTCTGAAATGGAAGTATGTATGAAGCAAAAGTGTGGAACTGAATTCCTTCATACAGAACAAATGTTCCCACTGACATTCATCAATACTTGCTGAATGTTTATGGAGAGCAAACAATGCATGTGAGCGCTGTTTCAACAGGGGTTACAGTAGCATTGGGTCAGTTCTGCTGGTACAGATTTGTGCAAGTGTGGCATGCAGGGTCTTGTTCATTGCTGGTGAAAATGTAGAGCTGATGGTGGAGACTGCATTGAGAAGTAGTGTTTCATAGCTGAGAATTTGCTCTATCAAATAGTGTTATTGACTCCTTGCATCTCTTACAGTTTCCACAGAAATAAATAGCAAACACTACTATATTTCTCATGTCTTATTTTTCTCACTTGTTATGTCCGCATCATCTACAGTTTCTCATAACAAAGCAGTCTTATTAGAGCCAATTTGTAATAAATAATGATTACAGTACTTGTTAAGCATCTAGTTGCTGTGGAACCAAACACCATTTTGTTGTAGCATTACCAGGTGATAGTTAATATGTACAGCTGTAGCACTGGAAATGAAGAATAGCAAATGGTTGTGGGATTTTTGGCTAACTGAAAAGCAAACAGAGGTAGCCATGGCTGTGGCTGTCTGTAATGGTGAGCACTGCTGTGGCCAGGTGTAGTGTTTGAGGACATAACAGTTTTCTTTTGATTGGAAAATTGACAGAACATATGCATATAAAACAGAGAACACCTCCTTAAACCACACATCTTTATAAATAAAAATAACAGCCTGAAGAAATGAACAATATCGAATGTACACAAGCTGTTAAGCATAATATACTTTCTCTGCCTTTGGATTTATTCTTGGTTGAGCCTGGCCATGCTAATAAAGGTTATATATCTTTCTGCCTTTTCACTGAATGTTTTAAGTCAGACCATATCAGCTTATGCTGAAGCCAATTGAAGTAGCTTCTGACGTCAGAATCAGTGTAACTCTGAAAAAATACACGATTTCTAACAAGTGCAGCAGAATGACACAATGATTCTGTGAGTACAACTGTATGAGTATTTACCTTCCAGATTTTTCTTGCACCTTCCTAGAAATATTTAAAGGATCAACTTAATGGTTTCCCTCAGTTTGAGTTCAAAACTTAATATTTACAGTAGAAAACATCAAATTCTAGAACAGTTTTTATCTTCATGAGGGTCGTTGACCTAAAGCTTTAGACTTCCAGTAGAGAACAGAATACTGGAAATTTTATAGCTAGCACAGCGTTCCTGTCATGTATGACACCATCCACCCTAAGCCATAGCTTTGATATTTATAATAGTTTTAATCAAAACCCTGGACTTCATTAAACAATTGAATTTGTGAAGTAATTTATGGAATATGAGCAAGTTACAGGTGGAATGCTAAGTTACAGGCTAGCATTTGTTTCTTCTGTCAGATAGAAAAAAGAGTAATATGTAGTTCCATGAAGTCTTGAAATAACCTAAGATCAATGATTTCCTCTGCTGTAAAGCCGGAAAAAAAAAGTCTATTGTATGTCAGGGTAAAAATATAGCTGTCCTAAACAGCTCAGGGGGGGAAGGAGGAACTGTACTTCTTTCTGGACAGTGATGCTGAGGGAATAGCTGTCAAAATATATCGATTGTTTCCGTACAGCAGTCTCAAAAGATTTCTACTCCAGAAAATTGGTAACAAATGCTCATCAGTTTTAAGGAATTGATTTTTGAATTTCGTATTTAAAAAACTTTCAGTAGATATTATTCTCAAATTAGCCTTCTGTATTTCTAAAGGATAGGAGTACATAGAAACTTATAGTCTTCTTTCTCTAGGAAAATGCCAGCTTATTCAGTCTTATCTGATTATCTCTATCTCATTCAGTTTTCTTGATTCAGAATGTTACTGCATTCAGTGTTTGCTAATTAGTTCAGTGTAGTATTTTATCACTTCTTCATCTCTTGTGGCTTTTTTGTTCATTAATGTTTAGCTGCACTTTAAGCTACTGAGTTAATATGTAGCAAATTGATACATTTTGTACTGTTTTTCAGTAATTAAAATGAATTTAATTGAGCTGATCTAGTGTTTGCGCTAAGTACAATAGTGTAATTGTACTTAAGATTCACCACTCAGTTTCATGATGAGCTGTAATAGGACTTTCACATAGATAACTATTTATCTTATTTTTCCTTTCAGTAACCTAAAATTTTAGCAGTATTTTTGGTTGAGTACATTTTTGCCTGCTCCCTTTCACTCATTCATGGCCCATGAACAAAATTTGTATGTGCTTTATACGTACGAAATCATTATGCTTTCTCTTTGTTAAATAGTCCTCTTTGAGTGTCTCCTTCATGTACAACTTTTCCAGTAAGAAGGAATTTAGTGAGATACGCAGGTTTAACTCAACATGATAATTTGGTTAATAATTTTTTCAGGATTCCTTTTCCATTCTTTGTTGCCCTATTACTTAATTAGAAGTTTACTTGTAGCTTGTGCTCATTGCCTCTCAATGCAGTGTGCTGTACATCTACCAGAAGTCTGGCTCTCTCTTCTATCTGCTCTTCTATTTGACAGGAGTAGACAAACATAAAACATTCTCTCGCTGTTTGCTTTCCAATCCTATATTTAAACTGAAGAAGTTCCCTTTGCCTCTTCTCATGGATCATATATTTTGTTTCCCTAGTCATCTTTGTGTTCTATAATGGACACGTGGTATATGCCTCAGATTTAGGTGTTCTCAGACAGGCCCTATTATACCATTGTGTTCTCACAGATCCTGAGTAGGAGGCAGCGACTATCCAGGTATTGATCCTTGAAGGATTCCACCAGCTCTTGATTGTCAATAGGATGTTATTTTGCAGATCACAGCCCTTTGCTTCCACCAGTTTGGCATGTTTTCCACCCACACTATGATGTGAGGTACAAACTGGGTAAGAGGACTAATTTGGCTATAGGGATACTCTGCATAATTCTATCAGAAACCTTTCTGGCATGTAATTATCAAAATGATGTAATGATATGCTCTCCTGTTTAGGGAAAAATAATTATATTTTGAGAACTACCTCAAATTTTCCATTATGATTATTTTTTATTTTCTAGAAAAGAAAGCAAAAGTTCTAGTGTAGAAAGCTTGACTTTCTCAGTAAAGAAAAAGTTGTGGGTTTTGTTTTCGGATAATTATATCTCTGTGGGGAGTGAGGAAACAGTCTTTGAAATGTCTGCAGGAATCAATCTCCATAAAAAATATATAAGTATACCACCATGCTGTTTTAATTGAGAAGGATCAAACAAAAAATACAGAATGCTTCATGTAGCTCAACAATTTTTAATGTACATCTACCTGTACTTCTGATCTTCTTCAAGCTGCTTATCAAACTCCGGAGGCAAAGTAAAGATGAAAAGCTAAATGTTTTTGAGGATTTGCCTATGGTTTGTAAGGTATTTCTGACCTTTTAAACTGAATATGTAAAAGAAACACCAGACCAATTTCTGGAACTGTTAAAAAGAGCACTGACATGACTAGTTTTATGTCCGGCCTATGAGCACAAGTAGATAAAGTTAACAAAATACAGTGTTTACATCTTGTACTTATTTTAACAGGAAAGCCATGAACACTAAAATTCCAAACAGTCAGTGTCAGCTCCCTCCATTGTTTACCTTAAATATTACAACATCATCGTATTCTCTTGCCTGTGCTACATGCTATTATGTATTTAGTGTTCATACATGATTGTTGGAATCATGGGTTCTATGAACAAAAAGATTGATGAGTAAACCGAAACACGGAAATGAAAATAGGCAGAGAAAAGTAGAAAAATCTTCCTGAAAAACTGCTTGCAATAAAATTCTTAGTATTCTTTTCATCATAGCATAGGGCTGAATTTCTAATGTAAAAAACCAGAGAATACAATGCTCTTAAGCATGTTTCCTTTTCTCTGAATTCTTTTAGGAAGACAGTCTTTTTTAGCTTACCATGCGATCTCTGTGTTATTTGTCTTTCTCCTCTGTGATATTTCAGATTTGTTGCTTTTAAGAAATATCCCAGCAGTAACTTATAGGAAATCTGAGAACATGCAATGTATTTTGACCTTTTACTATGCATTGCAGCATTATTGCACAGATCACTCCGAGCTTTCTGCCTGATCGTGGAGAGAGACAACCATTCATCTTCTCTAATGACTAACCAAAGAACTGTCTAGACATTTGTGCCACCTTAAGAATATTTCCCATTTTGTTACTGCAGGCTTTTTAAAGTATCAAAATGGTTAGAATAAAAATCAAAATCATGACGTGATTTACAACTCTACAAAAGCAGGGAAGAAAACTTGTGCTTACAGTAATCATTCACAAAGTTGCATTAGATTCTTTCTCTGTCTTTCAAGAGATTTGTGATCTGTTGCTGACTTTTTTTATGGAATGGCATAAATGTGTGTATATAATACATATACTTGTTTGTTGCGTATATAGTTGAAAATCGAGTCTTACCAGGTGAAGGGTTAATCATTTGCATCATTACCTGCTTGATCTCTTAGTTATAGAAGAATATTTTCAGCTCAGCGTTTGTAAAAATTCCAACCTCTTTCTGTCCAGACAATAAGAAAAAAGAGAGATTACAACTATTGATCCATTTTTTCAAAAGCTCATTGACAGAAACCAGATAAAAATGGGAGGGCATGTAAAAGTCATGCTTTAGTGTATGAAAAGTACTTCTGAAGCTGACTTATGGTGAGAGGTTTTCTATTGATTAATTTGTGCTTCTGCCTCTAACGTATGCACGCACTTGAGTGTACTATGCACTGACTGTGCTACTGTGTTCTGACATTGCTGGGTCTTAGCTATAAATAAGCAGGCTGTACATGATATCACAGATGAATTTCTTTGCTACGCATCCCACATGCAGAACTTCCAAGACATGACAACTACCTGAGGGGTTCAGAACTAATTTAACAGGCCTTTTTTTTTTATTATTACTATTTTTATTTTTGGATTTTCTTTTGCACATGAACATTAGCGCTGATCAAAACTTTGGCCAAGAAATATCCTGCAGAGAGTGCAGTAAAAATAATGTTCATTTACCCATAGGGTGTGAAAGCCTGTGATACAAAGATAATACAGACTTTTCTATTTATCTTTCAGATAGATGAAATAAAGCAAAAATAAAGATAATATAATCTTTACATATGCAGAAGGCAGATGTTGTTTCTGTTGTTTTGAGTGCTGGTTGCTATGGTAATAAAAATGGTTGACCAGTTGAATTTCAGTAGCTTTACTATCTGGCTGCTTATTAAGCTGTACATCATGAGATTTCAGAACAGCAGGGACATTATTTCTGTTAATACTTGTCAGCTTTGTGTGTACTATTAACATCTTTCAACCGTGATTTCCAATTGCTGAAATGTCAATATGTTCTTTATCCTACAGTCTCCTTTATTGTTAGATTTCCATTTCCACTGATCAGCTCTGCAAATTGTTTTCTTTCTCCTCTAGATACCAAGTATGAAACTTTGTAAAGTTTCTATTAGTGAAGAAGTATTTGTCAAAATATGCATTAAAAGACAGCGTGAGACAGAATTTCCAAAACATCTTTCACTAGTAGCTACAATGAGGACCTCTTTGTTAAAACAAGAATATGTGAAAAATGTTTGATACAGGCCTATCCTGTATAGCGGTACATAATATTGTGAAGGAATCACTGGTTAGGGTAGTAGGTCATGTTTATTTCATGTATTCTTGTTTTTTTGTGTGTGTGTGTTTGGAATCTGTGTATTTTTTAAAGTGAAATTTATCTGTGTTTATCTATTAAAACAGTATATCAATACAGTGCAGCTACTTCACTAGATGCTTTCGTGTACTGTAACTATGTAGCTTAAAAGCAATGGCATTCGTGTTGGTGGTAGGATGATTCTGAGCATGTCAAGTCTGTACTTAAGGCCTATGTTTCCTGTGAGCTGTGCAAGCGTAATTCTGACTTCAGCTTGGCAGGTATGCATGAGTTTCCCATGTAAGCTGTCTTGTCTGCAATATCCGTCTCTTTCTCCCCAAGTCAGGACAAATTCTGTAGCTGTAATTTAATCTCCATAGCCAGTCTTTCAAAATGATGCCAGAAACAAAGATCAGAAGATTGTCCGCTAGATTGAAATTTTAAAAGGATATTACATTTTGGGCTCACTTTATTCACTTTCTAGTTTATGAACTCTTTAGTTTATGTAACTCTTCTAAAGTTTTTCTTTTGTGAACACAAGAGCTAAAGCTATCCTTGTATACGTATTTTCTCATCCAGTTTTCTGATACTGGGATGTGGGCTTTAAGAAAGAAAGAGAAATCACAAGACTCAATCTTGGTGTTATTTCATGCAGCTGTAGAAGATAATGCATCTGTTCCACAAGCATTTGGTTGTTGCTTTTCTGTCTTTTTTTTGTAATAGATCAAAGCTGGTTGAAAGAAATGTAGAAAGGTAATTCAAGTATTACATATAGTTTTAGATCTCAGAAGTGCACTTTATTATTTTAAGGTGAGTTGTGATTGTTCTGGTATGAATTAAAAATGTTTTGTACTCTGAGCTTACTAAAAGAAAAGCACAACAAATACTGTCAGTATCTATTGTAAATAGAGTCTTAGGCCTACACTGCTGCCTTCTGAACTTGTCAGTCTGAAGGAGAAGATAAAATTGTTGTGTTATTGGTGTGGCTTTACTTCATTAGCTCTGAGCTTTATTGTCTATGAAAAGTTGGAAGCTCATTCCCTAAATCAAACCCGTTAGATTGACTACAGTTCTTCAGTCTCTTGCACAAGAAAGGCAAAGGTAAACAGCAACTATTTAATTAATTAATCCCTAAGTAAAATACCATAATGAAAAATGCTGGTTTTCTTCTTGCATTGCCAGAGTGGCTGAGAGTGCAGACAGCTTCAGTGGTGTAACTCAGCACGTCTGGTGTGAGCTGTCACATTCATCCCTTCCTCTCTGGGAAGAAACTCAGCACAGCTAACATTTAAATTCAGAAATATCCCCAGTATGTTTGTAAAGAGTAGGATGGTATCTGAAGGAAAGCAAAGAATTTGTGCTGGACAAGGAATTTTCCATCAGTATCACAGAAATACTTGTTGTTTTTAGTGCTTTAAAACTAGCTCTGCTGAAATCATCAAAACAGCACAAGGGAAAATAGGATGGAGTATAATCATTTAACCTTTCACTCCATTAAAAGGAATCTAACATAAAAGAGACATAAATTATTCTCTACAGCAGAGCTCTGTTTAAAGTTCCTGGTCCCTGGACACTGAACCTCTCTAGAGTGAGGTTGTCACTTCATTTGATTTCATGTGCACAGTGTTCATTATTATAATAGATTCTATACAATTAATATGTCCAGTTTTGAAATACTGCAGCACTGCATGTAGTTATAATAATACTTTTGGGAGGACTCATTATTACAGCTTACTGTGCTTGACAGCATAGTGTTTTCTGAAGTCACAATGCATTCATGAATACAGTGATAAATACCTGATTGTTTCATTTTTCCAGTAGCAGATGGTTTGTGTAATGGCTGGAGTTAACAGCATCAAGGAATTTCTTGGGCTGTCAGAAATTTTCTCAGTGTAAACCACCCTACACTGATAAAATTAGTTTAAAAACAAATGAACAGATACAATACGAAGTTCATTCACTTGGAAATACTGATGGAGGGGAGGGAGAACTGTCTGATTTTTGATTATTTGTGCTTAATTATTAGCTATTAGTTTTTAGCTCAGCCTTACATCTTTGCTTTTAGATACATGTTTGTGCAATAGTGAATAATAAGGGCTTTTTAACTTTTTGTGACAGACATAGGTGTGTTTTATGTAGTTTTCTGTTGCCATGGCAGATAACCCTCTTAAATAACAATGCTGTTGACAGGTCTTTCCCAGCTATTTTGTCAGCTGTGTTCTGTTAGCTTTTCAGATTTTATCTTATTATTTTTTTTTTTCTGTTTTATTGAAATAATAATTGTACATTTTGTGAAAATATATATTTATTTTTATATAAATATAAAAAAAATTATCTATTTTGCCCACATCCATATGTAATGGAAACTGTGAAATAAGTGAATTTACTGTTCCACTTGTCCTTAATCAACATCACATTGCCTGGTCCAGCTTATGTAGCTTTTTTATCTGGGTGTTTCCCTGCTGAGTTAAGGCAAAATGCTGATACGTGGTCTTCACGTTGTCACAAAAAAGTCTGCCTGTTGTCCTTTCTCTTCTAAGCCTCTTTTTTGCAGATATCTTTTGGTTTTCATTTCTTTTTCTATTTTATTTTCATAATTATGAACTTGGTGTTTCTTAGTTGATGGATTTTTTTTTTATTATTTCTATTTTTTTCATGGATTTCTTGTTGTTTGCTTGTTGGCTTTTTTTTTTTTGTTTTTCTTTTTTTTACTTTCTTTTTGTTGTTTTTCTTTCCAGTCATGGTGACTATTTACTGGAATTCATTTCTTGATGATGTGTTGAATCTGTCCAAACTTTATATCTGACTATTTGTAAATACTTACGTCAACAGCCCTGAACTACTGATAAACTGCCTGTGAACAAGAGAAGAAATGAGGATATCTTAAGTCAGTCTTTTCATCCTATTGCCTCTTTCTAACTCTGCAATTGCTAACAGCTATTCCAGTTTGTGACTGTGAGACAAGCTGTTAACACAGCCTTTGTCCTTTCAGCTTTTCACACTTTTTTTTTCCCCTTTGTAACAGCCTTTGCCATTTCAGATTTTTGCACTTTTGTGTGTGTGCTTGTCTTTATATGGTACATGTGCTGTAAATCACTGAAGACTTATGTTGGCAGGCAGCTGCCATGGGCCACTCATTTGTAAGAACACATCAGTTCAAAAAATGTCAAACAAAATGAAATAGCCCCTCAGCTCAGCTCAGGGGAAAAAAAAAAAAAAAAGGAAGAAAAGGAACAAGAAAAAGAAAGCCAACAAAAGCTGTCTGTAGTCAGTGCTGTAGTTCGGTCTTATGCAGTATGAAGTTGTTGCCATTCATCAGCCAGACTGAAGCTGGGGAACATTGCTTCTCTGTGCTGCCTCACTGGGGATCATCAGTGAAAGACTGTTTCTGTTGCCTGTTAAAGAGTAATAATTATAGCAGTGAACTCTGAGGTCTTTGAGGGAGTTATAGGAGGGAGGAAGAACACACAGCAAAGGTAACAGAAAGAAGATATTAGAGCTACACAGGTTTACACAATTATCTCCTAGTATTTATTGCACCAGCTGTGGTCATTTTGTAGATGATAGAGTAGCCACTGAATAGCTGCCAGAAGAAGAGATGGCCACTACTGAGAGTGATATGGTTGTGAGTGGAGATCTCAGAATCAACCTTAAAACTCACTGCTTGTAGTAGTAAACAGTGTATCATAGACATATGCATTTTACTCTATACTTTGAGATATTTTTCACAGATGGGTCTAAAGCAGTTAGAGGTGTCAGATGTATAATTTGGAATGATTTTCCCTAATTCTTGAGAGGAGCAATCAACTTCTACCTCTGCTATTTTCTGCAGCACCATCCCTTCCCCTTCCCTTCCCTAGTAGCAGACATCATTTGCCACCTTTTTCAACCAAGAAGCCCTCTCTTAGACTGCTGCTTAACTCCAGTGATTGCAGCATGTTCCTTACTGTTTTGAACAATGAAGATAAGGTTTCCAGTCATCAGAAAATGGCTGAAATGTAAATAATGGCTAATATAATTAATACTTGACTTTTTTATTCTAGTGCCCTTTCTTTGATGAAACCATGTATGATGATACATGTAAGTGCTTCTTACATGTAAGTTATAATGTATTGGAATTTGTGAGGAATTACATTTCAGCTTAGTTTCCCAGAGTCATTTGAGAGCTACAAAAACATGAAGCATCAAATAGTGAAAATGTAGTCAAAGCGCCATCAGTTTGAATGTTCTTTGCCAGTGTGCGAAGAAACAGTTCAAGCTGAAACAAGATGTTGAAAACAGACCAAGTGAGAATCCCTGAATAAAGGTGTTACACCATGTTTGTCCAGAGAAATATGCAGATAAACTAAAAACAAACAAACAAAAAAAAGGAGAAAGCTGGTGGTTTCCTTGGAACTTTGGAACTTGAGAGGGAATATAAATCAACTGGGTTTCCTGCACAATCCTATAAATTCATCTGACTTGTTTGTTCTACAAGATAAAAGCAGTCTGAATGTGTCTGTATGTTACAAATATTATGTTGTGTTTCTAAGCTATTCTTTTAGGAAGACTCTTTTATATTTTTACCTAAAAACATGCTTGAAGGTAAAGACTGCTCAATGATAGTATTGAGCATAACGGCTGAATTGTTTTCCTTGTTCCAACCTAAGCATAATGATTTTACTCTGAAAAAGATGAGAATGGCACTCAGTAATATTCAGGACAGAGGTGAAGTCAGCCCTATGGTCTTGGTGTGCTGCTGGCTTTCAGATGAACCATATTTATTTTATCTGGTTATTTAATTTTTGACAGATTTCTGGCGTGTTTCTGAAATTAATTATTTCTTAATTAATTAATTAACAATGTAGAAACGTAGATGGAAGTAAGTGCCAAGAGAGATTCCTAAATAAATAAAACAGCACTTGCTGAAGCCTTGAATGTTTGCACCTCTTATAATAAAGCCTTAGATCTACTGCTTAGTTCACAGGATTGTGAAATCCTGTGGTGCCATCTGGTGGATAAATTAAAACTAAATGTATTAACTGACTAATTTGAAACGGATCTAATAATATTGATTCAGAACAACAGCATCAGCAAAAGGATATGAGAGTATCCAGAAAAACAAGACAAACAAACAAACAAAAACCCCTTAGGTTTTGACAGGGGCATTTGAGACAAACTTGTGGAGGAACTTTTTGATAAGGGTGATGGAGCACTGGAACAGATTGCCCAGGGAGGTTGTAGGGTCTCTTTCCATGGAGATATTCAAGATACTCACTACCCATCTTGGTGCCTATTTGCGTGACCTAATGCAGGGAACCTGCTTTAGAAGGAGGTTTGGTTTCAGTGATCTCTTGAGGTCCCTTCCAACACTTACAATTCTGTGATTCTACAATCAGTGTACAGTTTTACAGCACACTTTGTGTAGAGTGTTCCTCTTGTACTTAATTTTTGTCAGTTGCTTGGAAATCAATTTTACATGACTTCAAAAGACTTGAGGAATTTCTGCCTTGACAGCATCTTCCTTCTGAGCTTACTTTGTATTTCTTCATCTTTACAGGAATAACATCAGCCATTTTGTATTCCTTCCTGCAGAGATTTTATGTTCAGTGTTCGTATCTCATTTTTCACTTTATCATATGGCAGCATCACATACAGAACTAAATACCTTTATGAAAATTTAAATTGTAAGTCCAGGGTTGAGGCCACCAAATTCTGCAGTAATTGTGTTGTAGACCATAAATTACGTGAAATTCCAGTGTCAAAAGTTCTACTCATAAAACAACTTCAGGACAGAAATATGTGCTGTAAATGTCTTCATGGCTCGTAATGTCTGCACAATTGTGCTCAGTGGGACAATAGCTTTATTGGTAAACAACAAAGTTTTACTAGGTATGACCCAGCATGTCCTCCAGAACTTCACTTCAAAAATTGTCTGCCTATCTTTAGTGATTGCTGCTAGTGCTGGTAAATATTCAGAGTGAATTGCTTCTAAGGAAGGTGGTGCTCCCTAGATGGCCTACTGTTCTGTTCTCCTTTGCAGTGTTGTGGTCATAACCACTTTACATTTTGGTTTTATTAATAATTTAATTAAAAATAATACATATGACTAAAATGCTTTTCTACTGCTAAAAAAACATAGAATAGAAGAGGACAACTGTCAAAGGGTTATGTCATCCTTTCTGCAGCTTATTCTCAGAGTTTTAAGTAATGATTTGAGGTAGATGTTTGTATTCAAGGAACTAAATATGAAAATCGGTCAATTAATCTCCTGTGTGAAAGCTCAAGTAACACAAACAAAGGATCCTCACTTGTGAGTCGTTAATTAAGCTACTATGCCTTAAGCATCTAGTTAAATATAATTTAAATACTAAATGTGCTAATATAAAAAGCTGTTATTTGGCTGATGGTCAGTAAATTGGTTCATCTGAGAAATATATATATATATCTACATTACAGATGGAAATGGGATGTGAATTAGCATACTGCTTCCATACAATGAATCATCTTTGAGACGTGAATTGGTACCTGTTTTCTACTAACTTTAGGAGGAAAAAGGTTGTTACTCAGCTTATAAGGGAGAACAATTGTAATTGCTAGTATTGTGTGGCAAGTGTTAGTAAAGTTTCCCAGTGATTTACATTTAGTTATGATATTAACTCTTTTAACTATTCCCAAGCATTTAGCGTGACTCACAAGCTTTTTAGGATCAAGTTTTTCAAAATAGTCTTAAATATTCCATGGAAATATTAGGGAACCAGAATGATCTGTGCTGATGCAGTTGATGATATGTATGTGCAGTATGTTTCTTTAGTATGATGGGTCCAGCTAGGGAAGAGATGGTGAGTCACTGAGGATTTGATATTGCATGAAACGGCAGCTATTTGTCATATAAGTTCATCTTGGTCATATTTTTAGGGTACTTTTTTGTCATGTACTGTAGTCTGATGATTTCTGTAATGTAATTTTAGGTTGAATCACAATATTTTTACCTATTGTTTTCCTTCTTTGTTCCTCTTTGAAATCTAGATGTGTAAACTACATGCTCTATGTACATCTTACCTACTTCATGAGGTAATTGAAGAGAGATGTCATTTTGGATTTCTAGTTATCATAGATGTTTGGGATTAGCCTTTTATGTTTGGCTTGGCTGCAAGGAACAGAAATTTTTTGTTTTTGAATTACCAACCCACAGAAAATCTTAACACATTTGAATGACTGTATGTTATGCATAAAGGTGCATAAAGAGTGGGACTGAAGTTAGTCTGTAGGGTTGAGTGTCTACTCCCTTGTGTCAGAGTGGTCCTGTAGAGAGTTTAGTAGATTTTATTATGATGCTTCATATATCATCATAATATATGAATTCTGAATGAAGGTTTATTATTATGAAGTACAAAATGTTAACTACAAAGTAACAAACTCTTGTGAGGCACCTCTGTGTTCTGCTGGGACCAAACATGAGTGTGTTTTATTGAGGAGCCACCCCCCAGGTATAACCACATACAGCCTATTTTTCAGGATGATATAATGAGAATGAGCTTAGGCTCCACTGAAAGTGCTGTTCACATGCAGGTAGATATTTCTGCTGAATTGAATGAGAACTTTTCAGTGAAGGTAGTAGATATGTGCCATTCTGACTATTATAATACCCATCTTCAGAATGAGTGGCATTAGAAAGTATTCCCAGACTGCCTGTCATTTCCATACTCTTTAACTGATTGCTCTTAAAACTAATTAAGATTTCTGTTGTTATGATTAAATAGATATGAATGATCGGAATTACTGGAAAGAGCCAAGAATTCATTTTGCAGTATGTCTTTTAATACCTTACCAGGAAAAGACTGACATAACACAGAAGAGCAAGTTATTCTTGCAATTTGTTTATAATTTATCTCCACTTGATTTTAAATAGTTATTGTTAGAGGTTAGGAATTAATTCTTGGTGTTTATCTCATTCCACCTGATCTTTAATAGAATTTGTGACAATCAAAAGGAAGTCAGCTCATGCATTTCCTCCAGTATCAAAAACTGCCGACAAGTTATAAACAAGAAAATGATCATTAATTTTAATTTTCTGAATAGTTCAGTGAGGTGAATATATCCCTATTTGCATTTCTTTCATTTAAACATTGTCAGTTTCCCTCAAAGAAACCACAGATTGCCCATCAGATTCTGTGTACGGAGGATTTATAACACCAGCGGGTCCTGTTTTTCTTCAGCTTTGTTGGCATAAGTATTGCAGTTTTGTCAGTAACTTGCATTTAAACAGAATTGAACTCCTTGCCTCCTTTCCCCTTCTGTCCTTGAATTGATAAATCTGCTTAGTCAGTGTGGAGAATTCCGCAAAGCTAATGCTTTTTGATCTCCTATCATCATCTGTTCCTTTCCACTGATCAAATGAAAACTGCAATCTCAAACCTAAGATACTTAATATATAGAACTGATTGTAGCATTCTACTGGGAATTATTTATTTATTTATTTGCTTATTGCATTAAGTGTAGCATTTTAGTCTTCAAGCAACTGCAAAGAGTTAATTGTATGCATCTCTGAACGTCATCTTGCCTGTGGAGGAAAGAGGCAGTGTAATTTTCATAAAGAAATTAAGAAACTTATTGATTATCAAATAAATTATGCCAAATAAAAAAATTGTGGGAGATTTTATTGCTGTTTTCAGAGTTGCTTTTTTTTTTTTCCCCCACCAATGATATGAAAATTACAACGAAAAATTGCTTAATTTTATTTTCGTGGAGCTTGTGTGTGTGTGTGTGTGTGTGTTTTATTCTAGAATACCCAACTGAGGCTGCTTCTAAAGTGAGGAAAAACATTGCTTTTTAGAAAAAAAAAAGTGAAACTTTTCCATGGTTTTAAACTTTCTGTGTGACATGCTACAACCTACACTTTGTCAAATTGCACCTGTCAGATTGTACAGGATAATGTGACAGAACACAATACAACTGAAGCAAGATGACACGATGTGTCAAGTACAATGTTTCATCTGGAAAGTTATAAACAAATGATTGGATGCTACAAAGAACGTTCATGTATTTTTCTCTAAGTGCTGCGAGTTATGTTGAATGTTACATATCCTGATGATTTATGTATATATGCTGATAATGTGGGGAAAACAGTCATGTACGTTTATTAGATTAGCTTAATTAACAAAAGCTAGGATTTTGAGAAGGTCTGTGCAAATTCATGATAAATATATGCACCAATATTCTTTTTTCTTTCTTTCTTCTGTATTTCTAGACTGTTGAGATTAAATTTCATTGGCATGCCTTTCTATCTAACATGCACGATTACAGGTTTTTCAGCCATGTAAACCCATCAGTAATAGTCTGTGAATCTCAAGGCAAATGCCATAACAGGAGTACAATGGTTTCATGGTGATTTCCATTCCATTTCTTACTTTCCTGTGCTTGATATGTATATGGAATCCAGTAGGGATCTGATACTGAGCTGCTGTAAGGTAGACAAATAAGGGGATTGACCTCACACAGTTTTGTGCTGTTTTTTTGCTAAGTGGTTTTCTCTAGAACTAACAATGTTGAGTTCCTAAATGTTAGGTTCCATTTAATTTATTTCCTTTAATATTGTCCAACATAAGTCAAATATATTTGTATAATACAAAGGAAAGATGCATGATGTTTGGACTTCTGTTGCATAATTAATTATTTCAGTGAATCATTATGTAAATTCAAGAGGAAGGCGGTTTGGCATTTCAAGTAATTATTTTATTTTATTTTTGTTTACTTTTCAGCAAGTATGTAAAATTGATACTAGATCTGTAATTAAAATGCCAGATGGAACAATAAAACCCTGTAAAGATGGAAAGAGTAGTAGTCAGTAATGAAATACCGTAGAGCTCTGAAATGTGGATACAGCTGTAGAAATAAACAGGACATT
This sequence comes from Coturnix japonica, assembly GCF_054131305.1. NCBI lineage: Eukaryota > Metazoa > Chordata > Aves > Galliformes > Phasianidae > Coturnix > Coturnix japonica. The sequence goes on from NC_140666.1 coordinate 14,368,260, forward strand.
CTTCTGAAATACAAAAGAATAGACAGATGTAGTTCCTTCAAAAATATCAGGTTAGAAACCTGTTCGTGCTAGAAAATAAATTATTTTAAGTTTACTATTGAAAAGTACAAGGTATGAATAGGCATGTTCAGATAAATGTGAACAGTTCCTGTAAAAATGTGGTTTTATTTTTTGTTATAGAGCTTTTAAAATGTTTCTGATGTATCTTAGACCTGTTGCCATTGCTGTTTAAGATCAAATGACAGTATGGAAACTCAAACGTGCTCAGTTGTGGCTGTACGCAATTCTACAAATGGCATGACATCCCCTTCTGTGAGGGAGATGGTGAAGCCCAGTCTGCTAAGGACCCTTCTGGATGTGTTTGCGTTTCTTTATGGCCAGTAGGTTACTTATATAAATGTACTTTATTTCTTTGAACACAGACAAACCATTTGATATTCTGGTTTTTGGAACAAGAGATTTATCTTGGTAAAGAAACGGGACCAAAGTTTCTTTGCAGGTCAGTCTCAAGCTAGCATCTTTGATGACAAGACCTAAATCATACTGATTGTCATAGTGGTGGATTCTGGGCTATTGTGAGAACATTTAACTTGAATTTAAAAGGTGGACCTCTTCAGAATGTTTGAGCTTTGATTAATGGATAGTCTTTTAATTTTCCTCATTTTGTTCTGTTTTCCTTCACATACCTTATCATTCCTGATCTTCCAGCTCCACTTGCTATTATTCCCCTGCATCTTAGAAAGCAATCCTTGTTAGTAACAATTTTCTCCTGCTAATTTTTCTAATGTACTTATTTATTTTGAGTTTTCTCCTGTTACACTGCAGACTTTAAAAAGTATTTAATCCCTTTATAATGAATAAGTGCCTGTAATTCAAGCCCTCCTCTGACTTCTTTATGTGCAAATCATGCATTTTAGCTTACAACAGATAGATCTGGCAATGCAGATGAAGGCTCTGATATGTTATCCACCCTTCTTGTATCTTTATGCTCTTAAAATGACCCGAATTTAGATAAGTTTCTCTTTTTCCTACATGTTTGCATAAGAGACATTTCCATACTGTAACAGTATTATTCTATACCATTTCTCTGTTTCCAATTCCTCATGGGTTTTGGCAGCAGGGACAAAGTCTGCTTACAGAATTGTATGCGGCATAAGCTGGAACATAATTTGGATAACCACCAATGTGGAGAAAGGTGAAAAATTTATGTTGAGTACTGTGGCAATCTTAAACCCATAGAACTGGGAAATAAGTCGTGGTGGAATGGTGAAGGCAATGTAGAATAAGAATAATTCAGGGGAGCAGGTTAATCAGTAGGAATGGGAATAAGTGGAAAAAAAATGGGAGTGCTGGGATTGTGAGGTTGAGGAGAATGAAGGAGGAAGAGGGGAGATCTACAGCTGAACTTGAGCAAAGCTCCTTATATGAAACAAAGTTGGAGGAGTTCTAATATATTAACTTATCTCAAAGATAGCATTAATTGGATGTATGAAATATTGGAGCTCTGGTTCCAGCACTAGATGTAGCTTGTAGCTCTGTAGAGCCTTGATAAAAACATGTCTTATAGAAAGGGAAAGTTTAAGAGCATTTGTGTTCTGCTTTGTGATAAAATGAGAAGGTCTAAATTAGGGCCAGGCTTTGGGCATTCATACATTAATAATACAAATCACAGGTGAACTGATTAATATTTTTACTTACTTCTAAGTAACTGTTCAAGAGATAAAACATGAGTAGTTTGCTCTTTTTTTGTGCGGCTTTTTAATTTTGTGTTGTGAAATAAAATGAATATGGAAATAAATTTAAACATGGCCCAGCGTGTTCTTGTCTTTGAATCAATTGAACTATTTCTGCACTGAAGAAGATTACATCATGAACTCAATTACCACATTTTATTTCCACTGTAATTTTTCTCAATTTAGAGGCTGCTTATTCTATTAAAAAAGAAGGATTGAGCTAATGGTGATTGGTGATCTTCCCTACTGACTTCTTTTACTGATTTAAATCAAATTTAGTTGTGCTATTGAGGATGTTATTTAATATCTATCACTTCATTTATCCAATTTAAACACGGGAAAAGATTCAGAACACGTTTTCTGTTACACAGGGACAAATAAGGATGAAACAGGTTACATTACAACTATGGGCTGAATATATACTGAACTCAGTTGTGTCTAGGACGTCACCTGATTTCTTTGACCAAATATCTGTGGTGGCAGACTGTTTGGAAGCCCTCAATATGATTTTTTTCTGTTCCAACTTGTGAACTGTGGAAACAAATTCCAGCTGTAGTTTGGCAGTCAGATGTTCCAGAGCTGTCTATAAATGAATCTATGTGATCTCCTCTGGTACTGTCCCAGCACATATTTGCAACATCAGCTGTGTGCTAATCCAGTGGATAATGTGTTATCTTTTTTCCTTCCTTCCCCAGAGTACTTAGGGTTTTAAGTTCTACAGCATCTTTAATTACTATTATTGAAGGCCTATCAACTTTGCAAATTGGAAATATGTTTCACTGGAGACTACACCCCATGATAATTGGCACCTTGTTTGCACTATCTGCACGGTGCTTTTCTTATTTCAATCTGTAATATTGAAAATTCTTTCCTGATTTTCAAAGAAGTTTAAAATTATTTGAATCAGGCCTCCGTCAATAATTTTTCTTTGTTGAAGTGAACCTGTAATTTTTTGAAATGTGATTTAGCAAAGTCTGTTTGGCTTAGAAAGATATCTTTGAGTTATGAATGGCATTGTTTCCTTTGATTTACTTTGATCAGAACAATATAATTGTCACAGTTTTGCAGTTTTTTGTTTGTTTGGTTGGTTGTTTTTTTAAATGTAATTATATATTTTCCCATTAGAATAAGTGTGACATTGCTAAAAAGTTCTCCTTGAAAGATGAGTGACTTCTCTCAGGTAAATCATTTCACTGAACTCAGTTCTACTAATTTATAACAAGTATTTTGGATAAGATTATGGAAAAAAAGTACTGGCAAGACAATCCTGGAAGACTGCCTTAGAGGACTTCCACTTTTTAAGTCATATTACATAAGATAGGAGTTTGTTTCATGTGAACAGTTAAAATTAGATGTGCTGGATAATGTCTAGTGCTGGCTAATGTCTAGTGTTCCACATTGAAGATTATGCATTCACAGGATGGTGAGTCATTGAATCAAGTTGTCTAGAGAGACTGTGGACCTTGGGCAATTTGAGGAAGCAGCAGGACAAAGCTCTGAACAAGTTAGTCTGAACTGAGAATCAGTTTTGTGCGGGAGGTTAGAATAGAGACCTCCTGAGGTCTCTTTCAGCTTGAGATTTTTTATAACTTAACTCAATTTAACTTTGATAGGAGTTATCTTTTGTCCTAGTGTGCAATTCCAGCACAAGATTTAGAGTAATTTTGTTACAAAAATTAATATCTATTTATGTTCTGTTCTGGGAAGATTTTTCCCAATTATACATACCTAAGAAGCTGGTGTTTACAGGCTGAGTTTACTTAAAATGTTCAATTCAGTGTTATTGTTTATCAACATAATTTCCGGAAAATGAATCACAGAAATCTGTTGCACTCCAAGTATTTTGATGGCCACAGGCTTATAGGTAAATTATGCAAATTTACTCTTACCTTTTCTTGGATGACAGTTGGTCAAGCTGGAATACACTATATTGTATTAATGTACACTAAAATGTATCTAGGAAAACCAGAACATTATAATAATCATTATCTGTGATTTATTCTATTCCTTGTGGATCCAGAATAAGCGAGACATGCACATCTTCTTGTAATGTAAACAATTAGGTCATGGGAGACAAAGGTTAGAAAATATCTAAAATTAAAGGCCGAGCTATATTTATGTGCCGGAGAAAGAAAACCACTCCATTTCTATAACAGAATATCAGATAACCACGTTCAGCCTCTGAACACTCAGTCATCATTTCAATGCAAACCAAATTGCTCCAAGTACCCAGAAAGCCTAATGCCATTTCAGGCGTATTTTGATGGATATAAACTTCCATGATGCCACTGTGCTTGGATTCTGGTACGCACCCTACCTTCTAGATTTGGAGGAATACTTTGGTGTGCTGTGCAGATGTGCTAGTGTTAGATGATTTCCTGCATTCTTACTGCTGCACTGTAAAAGACCATTATTATATAACAAAACCGTGAAGTATCATATGCAGGGTGCTGTAGGTCTTTCCTGATGAATATTTGAGTTTCTTACTCCACTCTGCTTATAAGTCCTTTGTTTTAAAGAGGAGTCGAAAATATTATTTAATATTTTGAATTTTTTTAATTAAGGTCTCAGGGTCTTTAATTAAGTTCTTCAGGGTTGACTTGACAAGGTAGTTACAGCTGGAGCTCTGGGACTGATTTTATGAATGCAATGGGATGTCCTCTTGCATGTAGTTTAAAAGAAACAAGATTACAGTGAAACCATGAAACAGTAGGTGTGAAAATGTTTGCCTGGTTTACAGCCTTTCACTGTTTATAGAATAATATTTTCATACTCTAATTTATTCTCTCCAAATGATATTTGTGGGAGAATTGAAGGAGTGACCACAGAACAGATCTAATTTTCTACCATCTATTTTGTTGCTAATGTAGCCTGCAGATAGAAACAGCTAAAAAACAAAAGGGGATCTAGCTCATTTCCTTGTGTGCTGGTGTCCTCTCACAGGAACTCTACACTGCTACCAGTTGTAATTTATTATTAGGTTTTGGAACTCCCATGGCCAGTTTTGTTTAATTGAGGCAAACAGGAGGTTTTATAGACTGTGTAATTGAAAGTACTGCATAGTGTTTTTGTAAACCATAGTGGAGAGCAACAGAACTATTGTGCCTGAAGAAAATTGAGAAGTTCTTCTTCCTGTTAATGCTGTATAAGAAAACAAGCAAAAATGAACAGAAAAAAATAAAGTGAAATACATAGCATATTATTTATGATTTGAAAGTAAATAAATGTCACGTTGCACATTAATAACTCTTAATATTTTGGGGCAGAACAGTAAACTGAGTTGGACATAGCCCCTGAAAGCATCTAAAGTGGTAGCAAATATTGTAATTTACTTTTTATTATTACAGTACCTTTAGATAGGGGATATTTCCTTGCCTATTTCCAATCAACACTATATAATGGGAATACCTTATATGATCATATTTGCTTCCTTTTTATCTTATCTAGAACAGTGCACAACCATACCTGTTTCTCAGCACTCAGACCTTTGCAAATGAATTTGACAGAATGTATTTATATTGTTTGACATAGTTCTTTTAAACAAAAGTTTTCCTTCTAAAGGAGGCTTTTGCCTTCACCTTGCTGAATCACATCCATTCTTTTTTCTTACCGACAATCACACTGCTGAAAATTATACTCTTACTCTCAAGTTTCTTGCATTCACCTCAAGATTTTGGGATATTTGGGCCAATAATCTTTTTATTATTATTATTTTTAAATCAAACATTGTATTCTGTGAATAGTTTACACTTGTGAATGTATGTTGTTATACATATTAAGAAATGAAGCACTCTTGAAAAACAAGTAGTAGTTCATTGGCAAGTCAGGACTGTCTGTACTAGAAATTATGGCATTAGGAAGAACAGCCTGTTTGGGAGCAAGGAAGTTACGAAGCATGAGTCTGTCTCTAAATAAGCTTATCTTACTCATTGACTCTAGTAATTTATATTGTTCAACAAGCAAAACTCCAAGGTATGAGTAATCATTCTGGTAGATATATAATAATACTTACTGTAGTTATTTAATGATTCATACAGCGGATAGTGTTGATATTTCAATAAATCTCTAAATACCTTTGACACCACTGTACTTCTGACTAAGTAAAATTCTGGATTCTTGGCTTAATTATTTGTTTATATGTCCTATGTTTTTGTTAGATCACAGGTTAGTTAGTGATGTTAATTACATTTTAAAATGTTTGGATACACCTGTTCTCTTGGATGACATACAGGATCTTAGATTTTTTTTTTGCTGACAGTGAATTAGCACATAGACATAATCAGTTATGTTCTCAAAGTTTGTCATTTATGCATTTTAGTATATAATAAAGTGCCAATTAGACTAATAAATAAGATAAATTTATTGACAAGAGCTATAGATGATTTTGATGTTGTCCACTGGTAATTGAATTAGCAGATCCCTGAACACACTGAAATCAATTAACTTCACTAACTTAATATAGGTAAGTTCTCACAGTATACTGTTAGCTTTGACATTTAAAAAATGGCATTGTTACCACTTGCTAAAAACACAAATGATTGGAATAGAAAGGGATTTCTTTGAAGACACCCCTGGTTTATCATTTTCGTGTTTCTCATTTATAAATATCTTATTTGATGTGAGATGTGAGACAATGAAAATATTCAGTAAATGGATTTATCTTAATCCTTTCTATCTGCTGAATAAATATGTAATTAATTTTTATGACTAGTAGCTATTAATCCAGAAAATAATCCACAAAGCTTTAATTCACTGTTTTTTAATTGTTCATGCACTGAGGTAATTAACAGGTGAATTTTATGCCTAGTGGCTGCTGCAACAACAGTGCTGAACACCCAGGTTCTGTGCTACTAGAACAGGGTGGCCGAAGTGGTGTCAAAGGCCGCCTGCTGTCTGTGTCCTCTGGAGGAGCAGAACCTCTTCTTGAAAGAGTATTTGTTGTCCAGTGTTTTCAATCCATTATTATTATTGTTTTCTGAGATAACAAGTAATAGTAATACATGTTAATTCTAGCCAGTGCTGTTATGAGAAAATATATCTGTATAAAATCACCCACTTTTAAGATGAAGTCATCACACAGTTTTGGTTGGGTTCAAACTTGTAACACAGAGTGAGAAAATTCTCCAATATTGCTTCTTTTCACATCTTATACTTTGTATAAATATTCAAATACAGACAAACAAAAACCAAATTAAAAACACACCCAAATAACTGGTGAGGGAATAGAAAAGGTAAAAAGACTGCATTGTCTCTGAAATAACTTTTCCTGTTGATTACCTCCCTTCTAGTTTCATCTGTTTCAATATTCAAATTATGCAAATTAAAGCATGGCAGAATATTTTGCTTATAGGTAGTTGTGTTTCTGGTGGAACTTGTGATCACAGTACTTCCTACTTTTAAGGCTGTTGTATAGATCAAGTCAGTCCTGAGGCTGGCTTGGAGCTGTCAGTGCATATTAGTGTTGCATAACACTGCCATGACCTCTGCTAAATTGCTTTTTTTTTTCCTCCTTGTGTTGCTTCACTGAAGGGAAAAAAAAGAGAACACTAGCTCTGTTTCCTGAGATGTTTGCTATCATGGAAATTAGGAGGACAGACAGAGAAATGGTTTATGCTACCCAAGACTCTTGAAATTGTTCCTTTCTTGCAGTTTTTAGTCTGCCTTATGTTGCCTAAGTTGGAACTGACTGATGATCCTCAATTCCTCAGTGGGGAGTCTTTAAGACAAATTAGCCTTAGAAACTAGAAATGGTGACTGGAAGAGCAGAGATTTCTAGATGTTGGGTTGAAGTATGTTGTAGGCAAGCACCTCTGCCAAAAGTATTATTCACAGGTGGGTAGCTTTTTTTTGGTAGAAAGTAATGTAACCTGGTATTAATTGCTGCCATTTATTCCTGTGTACAGACTAGTGAGTTGGTAGTGTATTTGCCATCAGCGCAGTCTGTACAACATTTGTCAGCACTTTAACCAAAGTCTACTCTCCCTACTCCCAAAGTCTACTCCACTAAAGAAGGATCTTTCATTTCTAGCTTCTTTGCTTGCAATCATTTGTATATACTTACTAATTTGCTACTAATATTAGTGGCTTGAAATGTTCACTTCATTCTGAAAAGATCATAGCTGTTAAATCTTTGTTTTTTATCTCTTTTACCTAATTTAGATTCATTGACTTAGGCTATTCAAGATCATCCTGAGTGAAAGAATGAAAAATACTCAGTGTGTCTGGTTAGCTAATGTCTTGTTAATTCAGTATTTTTTATTAGACAAAGCTCAGGCAGCTGAATACTATCTACAGTATTCTGGTGTTGTTCATTAAATAGGAGAACCTTCCTTTTTCTGTATCCTTCTCTCTGTGAAATGTGAATTTATATGATCATTATATTGGTCAGTTACTGCATTGCACAAACCATTAAGAAACATGTAGGTGGTGCAGGTTTTTCTCCTTCTAGAATTGTTAAAAATAGCTTGGAAGTCAAATTGCAATGTTATCCTTTTATATTTTTTCTCATAATTGCCTCAGGTCACTCATTGATGAGCTTCCTACTTCTTGTGTGTATGTGAATTTATCTTGACAGGGGATTTTACCAAGTGACTTTTTCCTTCTCCAAGCTCTTCTAGGGCAAGTATTCCTTTTCTAATTGGAAGCAAATGCCTGAGAATTACAGATAGACTTGGTAGAAGAGCACCAAGCAGCACCAGGTTTATAATGATGAGAGATTTCATATTATGACACATACATATATGAACATACATTTTTACAACATATGTATAAAAGATAATAAAAAAGGCTTTTTAAAGTAGGTTAAACAGTAAAAGGAAGACTAGGGAGAATGTGGGTCCCCTACTAAGTGAGGGGGGTGTTCTGGTAAAGGGGAAGTCTGAGAAAGCTGAGATACTGAATGCCTTCTTTGCTTTTGCCTTCAGTGGAAAAGCTCTCCCTCAGGAATCCCAGAACCTGTAGGTTAGGGAGAAGGTCTGGGGAATGGAAAACTTCCCTTTAGTCAGGGAAGAGATGGTCCGTGAGCACCTAGGCATCACCACTGTTCATAAATCCATGGGACCCAATGGGATGCATCCACAGGTGCTGACAGAGCTGGTGCAGGTGACTACTTAACTGCTCTCTATTACTTTGAGAGGTGTTGGAGAATGGGGGAGGTCCAGCAGAGGGCCACAAAGATGGTGAAGGGCCTGCAGCATCTCCCGTATGAAGAAAGGCTAAGTGAGAAGAAGACTGAGAGGGGACTATGTCTATAAATATCTGAGGTGTGGGAGGCAAAGTGGTGAGGCCAGACTCTTTTCAGCAGTGTGTGCCGACAGGACAAGTGGAAACGGACAGAAACCAGAGCATAGGAAGCTCCACATGAATGTGTGCAAGAACTTCTTTACAGTGAGGGTGACAGAGCACTGGAACAGGCTGCCCGGGGGGGTTGTGGACTCTCCTTCTCTGGAGATATTCAAGACCCGCCTGGACACTGACCCGTGCAACCTGACGTAGGTGCTTTGGCAGGGGGGTTGGACTCCATGATCTCTGAAGGTCCCTTCCAACCACTACAACTCTGTGATTCAGTGAATGACAAATGGAATAAAATGTTCCCACTATGTGTTTAAACTGAATATTATGTTGGTTAGAAAGCCTTGTATTTTTAAAGCATTCTCTTTCTGCATATTTTGATATCAGTATGTTGTGTTGTTTTGGTTTTTTTTTTTTTTTTCTGCTTTCATCTGAGGTGATATATATTATGATACTGGTCATCATCAGATTTTTTGAGGAAATTCATCTTTTCTGCTTTGAAAAATGGAGCACTCAGGAGACTACTATGAAAAACCTTGATCTGAGAATAATTATGTCCCCAGGCTGTGCCAGCTGAGTTTGTCAACCCCTACATTAGAAAGCCATATCTAAAGTTCTGTCTATCATTCTACAGTATCACAGCAAAAGTAAAGGTTTTCTGTTGCTTTTGCAACAGGCCAGAACAGAGGCTGTCTTATACATATTAAAGTATGTTTTTAGAGAATGAATGGTTGGTTTTCACATTGTTCTATGTTAATATTGCCCTCTTTTCCTAGAAGCCTACTTTAGTGTTTGATATTTTATTTTTTTGATAAATATGTCCCCCCATCTCTTTAGGCTTTGGTCTTTTGTTCTTGGCCCCAGTAGGAAAATGACCTATGGCAGTTTCATGGTTGTGAGCTCTAGAGTTGGGTTCTTGAGCCCACTTGGGGATATCCAGGGAAGTGTCCACTGTGGTCTGCTATGTAGTTGCAGATTTAAAGCAAACTACTGCTGAGTGACACAGACAGAAGCAGTGCATAGTAAAGGAGATTTCTTTAAAATTGATATGTTATCCACTTGGCAATACCAAGATTATATATATTTTTTAACATCATTGCAAACAGATTTACCTGTTTAGACAGTCTGTTTGCTCATATTTCATGTAGTGGTAATGAAAAATGAAAGCTATTTTCCTTTCTTGTCAAAACAAGTTATTTAACCCAGATGGATGGTAAGTATGATAATGTAGGTAATGTTTCTACTGCTGGTGACACTAAGTTGTAGAAACTCTTATTTACTATGTAACTCCAGGACACCAAATGCTATCTGGCAAGAAGAATCTCTTATTTAATTAATAAAAACAGCAACACTACTAACCAAAACCACCAAAAAAAAAAAAAAACCAACACTTTTCAAGAGCACAGAAGATTTTGACAGCTACAAGTAAACGCTGCAGCCATTAAAATTAGCATGAGTTTTGCAACTCTGTTTGTTCAGTGGTTTGACCCTGATATTAAGCACTGTGATGAGCCTACTCTCTTAGAAATGAATTCTTACTTTGTAGGAACCTAGCTGTAAATGAGCAGTGCCTGCTGTGCAGGGAGTTGCATTTGTGGTGGATGGTTGTTCTCAGATGGTCAATTTGAAAACATGTTCACATGCATTGGTAGGAACTTCTTTTCCATTAAAAATGTGTTCATTTACTGGTTTCCCTAAAGGCACCATCAGGTAATGTGAAGATGCAAACTAAGTGATCTAGTGTAGGCATAAGCTATGATTTTTTCGGTAGACACTGGTAAACTGAGCTTCAGGTTTTTTCCTGATCAGAAAGAAAAATGTACTCATTAAACATGTACAGAAAATATTGCTGTAGTGGAAATGCTCAGTCATGGCCTGAAAAAAGTAATTGAGCTCCTGGTGGGAAGGCAGGGCCAACACAGGGGAGCTTGGGTGCATGCAATGAACATGTGTGACCAGGTGTTGAACCAGTATCCACCACTTCCCAGACTTCACTTAGGTGTTGGCAGCGGAGGTAAGGGGAGATCCCTGCATACCTGAGGCCTTCAAAATCTAAGCAGCTTCTTTTCTTTATTTATGTACACTTAGCTGTTGCATTTGAGCAAATCCTCACTTTCTGCAGCCTAGAACCTTGCTGTTCTGCTGTCATTGCTGTACTTTCCATTGTGTTACAATTGCACAGTTTACAAATGAATGTAATGATTTTATATTTTATGCTCTACTAATGATAGGGAGTTATGGAAATTTTGGTATCTGAGAATTAGTTACATTAGTAGCAGTGGATGAAAGACTCATTTATACTTCAAGCTTTTTATTTTATTATCAGTAATGGCTAAACACCCTATAAATGCCTAATAATTTGTTAATCTATCATTATAACTTCTCAAGTACTTTTACCACAGATCATTTTGGGCGAGAATATGGAGGTTCTGTTTAGAGAGCAGTAAAACTTGACTACTTGCAAGCTCTATACCTCATGGATTCCTGAAGAATATGTAGGATAAAGAAGAAAAGTGTAGAAGCATACTGCTAGTGCAGATCTTTAAAAGATATTGACAGATATAGCGGCAGAAGGGATTAAATACAAGTAAGATAAAAATGGTAAAGGATTAAAAAAAAAAAGTCTAATACAGAATGACAAGGAAATAGGATGAGGTGTTTCAAGAGTAAGATCAATTTAACCATAAAAAAAACAACGGAAGCTGTCAGGGAGAAAAGGGTAAGGTTGCAAGGGATGGTAAAAACAGGAACTGAAGATGTACTAAACTGAGGAATAAAAAGAAGCCCAAGATTCATTCACAAGTAAAGACACCTGTACTTGAATAAAGATGATATGTGCAACTGTGAATGTGTTGCTGTTTTCAAACACAATTAGTTTCCTGTGTTTCAATTAGTATCTCAATTTTTGCCTGAAATTCAAGTGGCTTTAAGGAAAGTATCCTTCCATTCTGCTAGAAATCAAATGTACTTAGTAGGCCTTGAAGATCATCAAGTCCAACCGCAGCCTAACCTAATCATAGTACCCTAATTCTTAACAACGTTCTGCTAAATCATATCCCTGAGCACCACATCCAAATGACTCTTAAACACATCCAGGGATGTCAACTCAACCACCTCTCAGGGAAGCCTTTTTCAGTGCTTAACTACCCTTTTTACTCTTGCTTTTCTCAACAGGTCTAGTAGTTTTTAAATAAAACTGCATTGCACTGCTGTTTTTGTTTTTTGTTTTGGTAATTTATAGTGCAGTAATCAGATATCAACAGGTTGTAAGATGGGCAACTGTTAGTATTTGTAAAACTCAGCAATCTAAAGCAATTGTATTTCTGAGGTATTGAGCAAGTGGCCATGAATTTCAGGATTCAGCATTTTAGAATGTAGTGACACCGCCTTTCTTTTTAATGTTAAGCATATATCAGCCCAATTGAAAAACACTGTGGTAGAAAAAGGGTGAAATTTAACTGTTGAATCTAACTCAGGGAAGCGGGCATAGAGAAATCTTTCTGGCCTGGGACAAAAAAGCAGACAGCAGCAGTTGCTGTGAAAGATTAAAGCAGCCAATTACTCAGATACAGGGAAGGATGTGTTACAATCTCATTGTACAGGGTATGGTCGGTGATGTAGCAGTCACAAAGAAATGCAATTGCGTGGTTTCTGTGATTGAATTGTTGGGAGAGGAAAACTCGGTGTTGTTATTTTGTACGTTTTGTGAAAGATGAAACAAAATCCTTTTTCAGCAATCAATGTATCTTGGAGGAAGGTACTAAGAATTTAAGAAAGCAAGAGAGAAATGGGTAGAACGATGAGAAATTATTGCTTGTGGGCTTCATAAGAGCTGTGTCACAGGTGTCATGGTGGGTTGACACTGCAATACTTTTCTGCTGCCACCTAGGAAGTCAGTTCAGAGAAAAGTATTTCTAATTATGCAGACAGATAAAAATTTAGAGTAGGGCACAGGGATTTAGCCATGTGACACCCATTAATGTTAATAGAACTCATGCAGCTAAAACCACTCTTCACTTTTATGAAAAAGGTATCCTAGAGAGTTTACATGAAGTCATAGTTGTCTGTCTCACAGCTAGACTATAAATCACAGCTGCAATGTGTACAAGTAACATAGCAGGAGAGATGAGCTATTTAGGATAATGACATTTTTTTTTAGTTTTGTGAAAAGCTCAATCTAAGGTACCTGAAAACCATCATTTTTCTAATGATTTTAGTTCATTAGCCATTTGAGCATGTTAATGATTTGGAATTGTTGTATTGCTGCTTCTCACAACAACAAATGCTGTAGGCAGCACCTTTGCAGCGGTTGTGATTCTGAGGTAAGCTGTCAGGTTCAGCAGCATTCTGCCGGTCTTTCAGCTCTCTGCCTGATGTGATTCCCTTGTTCGTGCGATCTACCTCTAATGGTGTTTCTTTCTTTATTTTTATGGAAAGTCTGAGAATTTAAACCCCAACAGCTGATGCAGGATAGAGTAGGGTAGATAAAAACAGCTGATAGCTGCACTAAAAACATTGTGGGAATGAATTATGTAGCTGCTGGCATATGTGAGTGAGAGGAAAAGGAATTAAATAAGGATGTTGAATTCTTGACTTCAGCATCCAACATCCATCACTAACTCTTACTGTAGAAGACTACAAAACCAATAAGGAAATTCATTTAAAGTATAATACCCAGCAAACTTGAATTGAATAGATATTCAGTAGTTTAAGAACAAACTTAATGATACTAAAAATACAAATTTCTGCAAAATAGAACCTCGTTCCTTGGTAGATAATTCAATGAGAAAAAAAGATGAAATAAGTGCTTTAACATCTCTTTCAGATTCTTCCCATTCACACTAAGTCTGAATATCCAAAATAATTACTTTAAATGCCTTTTTGCATTTATTCCTCCTTATTACTTTTTTACTACCACTTTATTACTATTATTTACTTTAACTATTTTAAATTTTTTATTATTTTAAATAACAATTACAACAGAGTAGTTTTCTGATTTTTAAGGAACAATATATTTCTTCTGCTTTCTGATTTTTAGGAAGCTGGAGAGAAAAAAAAAAATAGAGAGGGGCTTAATAAATAGATGTTGATTAAACCGATAAATAAAGTCTGCAGGTTTTATAACTTGGAGTGAAGCCAGGAATGCAGTGGTTGTATTCATCCTTGACTGAGCAAGCTGCATAAGAGTAGGGCACCTGCTGAGAACAGTGGAATATACAGCAGGAGCAGTAATGCAGAAGCACAGCTAATTAGAATTCCTGCAGGCTTTATCAACAGGTCTGCAAAATACAATAATTACGATGTGACTGTGAAAACATGTCACTTTGATGTTTTTGAGATGTGACAAACTAGCTTAAAATTACCCAGCTGAAAATTATCACTTAAAGTCTTTTTGATAGTGATATACATATAATATATCTGGTACGACTGATTTTTTTTTTTTGCAATTACTGCAATCAAAGCTAACGCTAATTTTACTTTTTGGTAAGCTGTAAAATGCATATATTTCTACAGACTGATACTGAAATGAAGCTGGATCATTAAAAAAATCTTACATCTAGGTGCAGCTAAAGTGTCTGTATTTATCTGTGAGAGGTATGTTCCTGGTAGGAGAGAAAATGGCAGCATGCAGTAGATTTGCATAAAGGCTGCCTGATATTTACGTCTGGAAAATGTTCTGGGAAGATTTAGTTAATTGAGTCAGCTATTTTAAAATGAAGTCAGTAGCAATAGGCAAAGTCTGATAACTGAAGGTTTGAAGGTTTGAAAGCAGGAAATTGATGGTTTAAGCTTGACATTCCACCTGCAAATTATTCTACTGATGAGAAAGACAGAAAAAAATATACACTAGTTGACAGTACGATGTGTCAGTGCCTTTATTAAATCTTTGTTGTAGGTACAAATGGAGGTCTGTTTCAAACCTGCAAAGCATTTTTTAAGCTTTCTGCAAAGTTGTCTTTTTAAATGCTTACAGTAGAAAAATGCAGCTGGAGTTTTTCTTCTCTGATCATTGTCTGGATAAAGTAAGTCAATGGCATCTGTAAGCCCTTTACATTAGTGCTAAGCACTGTGATTGCATGGGGGTAGCACTGGAAGATGAAAGAGGAAAGGTGGTGGTGGGGAGGGGAACAAATATTTGGGACCTGTGTAAGTGAATCTGTGTAATTTTTTTCCAGTTTTGTTTTCTGCTGGGCTCTTCTGTGCTTTCCCATCTCTTTCAGCAGTGTGGTACAAAATACAGCTTCAGCAGGTTTCCTCATCATTTCCAGCCACCTTTAAAACATTAGAGTTAACTGCAGCAGTAATTCAAAAGGAGCTGTTGCAGAGCTTTCTTTCTGCGTGAAATGCAGATATAGCATTGACCTCAGATCTTGTAGTAGGTTTCTGGATTTAAATAGAATTAACATGAAGGACAGTATAGGGACCTCCTTCTTTAAAAAAAAAAAAAAAAAAAAAAAAAAAAAAAAAAAAAAGGAAAAGGAAAAGAAAAAATAAAAAAAAAAAAAAAAAAAAAAGAAGTGTTTTCTCATTGCAGCTGAGCTTTAAAAGAAAAGAAACAGTAGGACAGTAAGAGGCGGGAGATTAAAAATATTACCTTGTCTACAGGCTGCTGTGAAAATATATGCATGCAATTGCACTTACAGATGTGAGCATATAAAAAAAAAAAGGAAGAAACTTTGAAAGAATATTACTTGAAACACAGCATATTTTCATCTGATACATGTAAGAACCCTCTGGATTTTTTTTATTACTTCTGCTAGTTCTTGCTGTACTTCAGATGAAGCGGGCCTAATTAGAAAAGATATTAAGAAAAGCTTTCTCTCGGGGCATCTTTTTTTCTTCAACTATTATATCAGTCTTTCAGGAGGCATTATTATGCTATCAACCTAATAACTACCGTATAATAAAGTAGCTGTACAGCTCGCCGTGTTCAGCTGCGGTGGAGGTGCTGAGTTCTGGGGCTGCACTGCCATCTATTGGGAAAGCAGTGACAGTACGCAGTAGTGGAGTCCTTTTTCTAAGGAATCTGCGTACCTTGAAGTAAGTGTAATTTGCCATCAGTGCTGAAACATAAGGTGACACGTTCCTGGATTGCTTTGTTTCCTCTACATAAAGAAGAATGAGAAACATTGTGTAACATAGAATCATGGTCTTCTTGAGGTGGAAGGAGTCCTGGGAGTTGTTAAGCCACTGTCCAGCTCAGAGCAGTGTGAGCGCTTGTACTGAGTTCAGACTTGGTGGCTTTGGACTTTGGTCCTAAAACCCTTCAGCAGTGAAGCAATCAAAGACATTGCTTAATTATCTTCAGAGCTGAGAAAAAATTTGTCATGCATCCAGGCTCAGACTCCTGTTTCCGCTTTAGGAAAAAGAAAAAATGGAAGCTGGGTTATATTTTATTCTTAAGAAACTTGCGTACTGGCTTGTAACTGGATGTTTATACATGTAACCTCTTTGGCGTTTTATAGAAGTAGGCGTGACACTTGAAAATCAGCATTCCTCTTTCGTGAGGCCAGAGAGAATGCATTTGCTAATGCTTGGAAATCAGCATATATGAACATTATTTAATTCTAAGAATAAAATCAGTGAATTTTCTTCAGAAACACCTGAGTACTCTTTCTGTATTATGTGGTAAAAATGCTGTTCAATGATTGTACTTTCTGTTTGCATTTAGTTTGAAGTATAATATGGACACAGGCATATTCAATTGCATTTTATTTATTGTACACTTAATGAGGATTTTGCATAGGGATAACATATAGTAGAGGTCGAACCTTTGCATCAATATTCTGTTACATCTTTTTGCTTTGTGACAGATGGCAGCAGGGGTCAGTCTGGCAAAATGGCGTCTGACATGGAAGTGCATATGAAGGTGTAGAACTGGGTTCCTTCATGAAGAAAAAAATAGCGCCCAGTGAAATTAATCGACGCCTGCTGAAAGTCTGTGGAGACAGAACAGGCAATGTCAGCACAGTGAGATGTGTGGTGCATTTCAGCAGGGGCAACAGAAATAGTCACCACTGTTGGTGCAGACTTTTTTATGAGGGTGGTATGCAAGATATTGTTCATCACTGGCCCAAATGCACAGTTAATAATGGTGACTATTTTGAAAAGCAATGTTTTGTAGCTGAGAATTTAGTCTATCAAGTTGTGTTATCATGCTCTTTGTATCTCTTGTGTTTTCTTTGGAAATAAATAGAAGGCATTACTTTCAAAGAGACCCATGTACATTTTGAAGAAAGTCTCTTCTTGAATTACTGTCCCTGGATGATCTCATTGATACTGTTTGACTGATAAAACTATGAGTGACTCTAGTTATTAGTTCACTTTTCTAAACTGAGATTTATTTCATCTCTTATTACAATATTAGAGCTTTTGGTGTGCAGGGTGTGTTGTAAATAGAGTTTAAAATTAAGCCTGATAGTACTACATTTGCAAAAAGTGTATGTTTTCCTTTGAAGTCTAGGAAGTCATCTATCATAATTATTTTTGATGCGTTCTGTGTTTATTTTTTTCAGAGAAGAGTTTCTTTTCAATATGGGAATAAATATTCAAGGATGACTGTACTGTAGTAGTCACCCTCTTAACAAGAGTTTTCTTACCAGCAATCACTGGAAGGAATGGTTTATGTGTAGATTAACACCCTGCAGGAAATGCATTTTCTGTACATAACTCTTAACAGAGATAGAGTAAATTTTACTGCTAGCTTTCCAGGTCAAAACTGGCAGTACTGCTCAGCTTCATTGTGCTCTGTGCACTATATGCAGAGTATATTTCCTGACTTGGTGCTGCAGTAAAGCAAAATATTTCAAACAATATAGAATATTAAGTCTGCTGTCGTGTCAAAACACCATGTGGAAAATTGTCTACAGTAATATCTACACAATGCAAAGAAAGTCTTTGTGAATTCTTGTGTATGATGTGGTCTTAAGTCATGTTAATGTTAAGGCCTAATGATTCTGTGACACTTCACTGAGTTTAAATGAATTTTGGCCAGTTTTGTTCAGCTTAGTTAACATAAATAATATTTTGTGTGTGCAGGGAAGTATGGCAGAAATAACTCATACATCCTCAAGTCACAGATGGCAAAACACAAGGGAGCAGCATTTAACCAGTGGGACTTGGCAGCAGATCTGCTTTTGGAAGGCTTCTGCTGCATCACAAATAGTTTTAGCGAATTATTTTTATGCATAATTCCTTCTACAATAAATTGTCTCTTGTGAGAGCTGCAGAACTGGCAATACCTCTATTTTTCAAGCCTTCATGGTTAGCCCAGTAGTTTTCCTGTCTTTACACTTGTATTTAGCTGTGATGTGATGTGTTTTTAAACAAAGTAATTTCTAAATGCTCACCTCCATGATTCTGGTTCACTTAAAATATGAACTTAATGTTTTGTGTTTAATCAGTTGGATTTTTTGGTT
Source organism: Coturnix japonica (assembly GCF_054131305.1). NCBI lineage: Eukaryota > Metazoa > Chordata > Aves > Galliformes > Phasianidae > Coturnix > Coturnix japonica. Next base: position 14,386,702 of record NC_140666.1, read on the forward strand.
AATGCAGTTCTTTGGATTGTGTCATTTTTGAAGATGGTGGTTAAAATAAATCTGTATACAAACAGATACCTGATACATTCTTGACAGATAAAAATAGCATTTAGAAAAGGTGTACTTTAGCTTGTAAGAAACCCTATTTTGCAGTGAGCAAAGAAAATTCACTATTACCAAATACTGCATGTCAATCTTCCATTTTCAATATCGTACTTCTCAGAGCTTTCTCTGTAAAGATTCAGGCATAACTGGGAAAAAAATTCTGAGAATGTTTATGCAGCTTTGAAATCCTCTGTTTTATTATCATAGAAAACATCAGACCCTGTATGCATTCCAAAGTATTAAGAGATGAATGAATTGTTTTTGTTTGTTTGTTTTTTACAATAACATTCCAAGCATAGAAAGCTTATAAATCACTGCAAAGTTGCTGGCCTGTACTAGAATAAGAATGAACTAAGATATTGGTTCCCAGTTGTCATCTCAGAAGTTGCTCTCTCCTTAAAGCATTGTTCCCATCCATTCTGCAATTCAAAGGGTGCAGTACTACTTTGTTACATTTGTGGCTGTAATCAGGCTGCTGTGACATTCTTTTCCTTACATTGCTGGTAAAGCCAGTTATAACTGAGATTTCTGTTAATATTTTTCCATAACTGTGAGGTGGGTCCCCAAAATGTTATACTCAGTATAAAAGAGGTGTTGCCAGTGTTGCAGCATTGTGATGTAAAAGATACTGCTTTACAGTAGATGATTTTCATGATGGCATTATAAGCATAAGTACATCACTGTAATTATAAACAACATTAGTAACTTATAGAAATAGGAAATTAGTAATGCAAGGCTAATGCAGTAAACTTTCACTGATAGCTCTTGAATTATATGCCACATGTTAGGAGCTAAATGTGCTATGCAGTGCACCATAGGAAATATTTTTCCCAAAATAGTACTCCCTCAAAAAAACCAAAAAACCCAAAAAAGTCAAAACAACAACAAAAATGAATTTGCAAAAAGTAAGGAAGGTGGCTGCGATTTTTAAGGCTTGAAGTCCATAATATGATTCATACTGGATACACAGATGATACTGTTAGAGAAGGCTAACAGGACAAAAGGCACACAATCACTTTAAATCCCTTGCTTCATAATTTGTTTGACATTCAGCGTAAGAAGAGACATGTTCTTAATAAATCTTTTGATTAGTTGATTAAGCAAAGAGCATATTTCTGACTAATGTGTGGAATGAAGAAATATCTGAAGCAAAAATGTTCTGTGTAGTGGCAGTTCTTACACAGAATTTCTTATACATACATCCCACAAAGCTTTTTGGTTGCAGTCAGAGCAGCCCTACAACATAAAAATAAATTAAAAAGCCCTGTTCATCACCTGTTGGTTTCATGGAAAGAGGTGATAATGGTGTACTGAAATACTGCAATCTCTTTGGAAGAATTTCTTTCCTTCACAAATTTTAGTGAGAGGATAAAATGTCAGTGGCCCTGCAGTTTCAGAATGAAGCAGTGATTACAGCTTTAAATACCAAGCTGTACTGCTTTTATATAGACTTTTTATGGATCTCAGGTCTAGTTGAATAGTTACACATAAAATAAACAAATCCAGTCTCTCTGACATGCTTGTGGGAGAATTTCCCATAGACTCCTTTTATGATGTTAGTATAGACTGTTGTAATGAAAATGATAGCAGGTATGTATAGTGGTCAATCTTTGTTCCTTGTACATAGGTAAAGGTTATACCCCAATTCTTACCATAATGCCCCTAACCTAGAAAGGATGAGTCTATGTGAATTAAATCCTCTCATAATGCATAATATTACTGCTACGTCAGCTGTCACAGAATGGGGCAGATTTGATGCTATCCATGTTTTTCATCTTCATTTTCTTTTAGGTCATTAGTTTTACTCACTATATTTAATAGGTTTTAAAAAATATTGTTATGTATGCCTACATATTAACCGAAAAAATAATTTCTAATAGTATGAAAATGTTGTAAAATTCAGTTCTATAAGTAGCGCATTCTCTCCTAATGCTGTGCTCCTCCCAGCCCTGCCATTTACATTTCAACAACTATGCAGGTATTTTCCTCTGAAGACAGAAAATACAGATCTAGTGTGCTTAAGAATGTAAGAATGCTGTGAATTGCACTTCTGAGTCCTAGTTTCTAATTAAGTATCTGTTAGAAAAGAACTGTATGCATGCCTGTGTTGGCTGAAATGCTGTTTGACTTGATTTTGTATTTTTTATTCAGTGAATTTTTCTTTAGAGACTGATTCATTTCAGTACTGTTCATCTCCTGCTTCACTCTATAATGAAAATAAAGCTGTCTAGTAATGTGGAATTATGATGCTTCTAATTACTGTCCTTCCTTTTGAAGAACAAGAAAGTTTTAGTAGTCTTTATAATATCTTGAATTGGCAAAATCTGTATTTGATTCTGTGGTAAAAATACTCCTGAGTGCTTTTGAGGGGGGTTAACTTTCATATTTGAATCATATTCTTTCTATTGGCATTAGTAAACTGTGCAAAATCTGTGAGGAGAACTATGTTCAGAATTCTTATAGATTCTTTTGTCCTTAAATTGTCTGGTTTTTCTGGTAATGTTTGGTTACATGAAAATGTAGTAATTTGTTAGCAAGAGTTTTCTTGATGTAAAGCGCATTATGGTGAATGAGATACAACAATCTATAGCTTTATAGTTCTATGTCATTTTGTGTGACTTTCAGGTATTGTTTTAGGAATGAAGTACAGAGTCCAGGAAGTCTGTTCCCCTGCATCTTTATCCTAATGAGGTGTTTGATAGCGACATTCAAAATAGTGGCAAAAGAAAATCTAAAATATTCCTAAAACAACGTAGGTGGTAATAAGTAGATTTATTGTGGAGCTTGTCTAGCTGTTCCTCTTCTCTTTATGGAGTTAAAACATCAGTATGAGAATAAATGAGTGGGCACAGTATGTGGAAAATGAGTTCTCTCGTGTCTTTTTGGAGATCCTTAAAACTGTGTCTTATCTCCTTTACCAATTTGCTTCCAAACCACAAATTTTATAGAATTATTAATTATGCTACTGTACTGAAAGATAAGCTCTTTATTTTATGCACATTGGCAATGAGTAAGGAAAATAGAAATGACAAAATAGTCTATGGACTTAAATTCATACCCTCAACAAAGTATAGTTTAAAAACAAACCAAAGAAGTCCCATGTCAATTCTAAAGCTGAAAACACGGTAGTTGATTGCAACCTTCTAATTATTATAATACAAAGCTCACTTTGTTTTGGTATTTAAAAATGCCGCTAGGTTAATTTTGTCAAGTAGATTCACAACTCAGGTGTGACGGAGGAATTAAGTTTCTGGGATAAATGACTTTTTCGGCTTAGCAGCCAAACTTGAATATTTGGGATGGCATTTTCATTGCATTCTAGACTTTAAGCCTTTGATTAGTTTTGGTTTCATATACATATTTATATTACATAATTAGTGCAGAATATTTGCCATTGGTATAAAATAAGAATCAAGATTGATTCTTAGTATCATCAGAAATGTTCGGATTTTGATTTTATATGTCTGAAGAGTTCTCTGTGGTGTTTCATTTAGCCTTTTACCATGCTTTGTTACATGATTAATACTGATGCATTGATGAATATAAACATTGTTTCTGTCCTCTCATCTCACAGAAACTGAGTTGTGTGTAAATTACTGCTCCACCTTATATTGTAACATGGATCAAGGGAAGTTTCCATTAAACTTGTTCTTGTAGCTGTGGCTCACCTGTTAGTGTGAATGGCAAATTGTTGGCTCATATCAAGTTTAACATCCACCACTATCCATAAGTCTATTTCAGCAAGTCTATGTATACACGATCCTGCTACTTTATTTGTTTTTTTTTTTCCCCTGTTTCTCCATAATTATTGCTTAATGAACAGGTAGGGCTTAGTCTTGTTTATTAGGAAAATACCATTCTGTTTGGATGCTGACAGAATTGAAAAGTAACTTTACTCATTCTGTGCATGAATTGAGTTCTTTTCATGCCTTAGAGCTAGATAACACAAAATGTGACTGCCCAATGCAGAAATGATTTTCAAAGCACTGTTTACTTGCTACTTAATTACAGAAGGATATTAAGTCTATAGGCTTAATTTTAGTTACCAGCTTTAAAGCTTTCTACAAACAGCAGTGTCTACTTTACTATTTGACACTGTATTTAATAAATTAAACTGCTTATACACCATATAAACTGTACATTTAAAGCTTAAAATACAATTTCATGGTTTTGTTGTAAGCAATATCTAATTAAATAAGTTTCAGCATAGTGTATTTTTATTTTCAATGTTTACATAGTATATATTCATATTTTTGATGAAGAAAATGTGTATTTATCTGAAAGTAATGCTCTATCTCCAGCTTCTATTAGTTGAAATAGTCTCAGCTGCATCTGCTGACTTATTTTGTCTCCCAAGACATCAGTTATATTTGGGGAGAAATAACATTATGGGCAGAAATAATATATTCTACATATGGTATTGTATTACCAAAATTCAGAAATTAATTGAAGGTTAATCAACTTGAAAGCACGTTTAATTAAAAGGCAGATATTTTGAGCTTGAGTTATTAGCTTTCTCGAATGACCATCGTGCTGCTCTGGTCCCATAATCCAGCTTGTTTTCATTTCCCAGTGAATGATAATTGGTTGTGATTATATGAAATGTTGGGATTTAATTAAATGTATTTGATCGGGCAAGTGCATGTGGACTTGGAGTTGAGTTGGTAGGCTACAGATTTTTCAGTGCTGTGACACTGGAGATCAGTGCTGTCAGAAGAGAGGAAGACATCTTCACTATTTATTTCTTTTCATGGTGCTACTGTCTTTCTATCTTTTTTTTGTTGATCTTTTCCCCAGCTGCTTTGTAAACAAAACCCAGTAAAACAGGAGGTAATTCAGGTGCTTCTCTCTGTTGTTTTATGTGTTTGATCACAAAACATAAGAAAACTGAAGTGAATGCAGCACGTGAATCCTGCCTGTTGTTTTTGGTGTGACTCTGTAGGAGGCTAACTGCTTTTGGATTTGGCTTTCTTTTGTCAGGAGGAAATTCATGTTGTTTACATTGCATGCAGTAACAGGTATTTTTTCCTACCCACTTTTATTCTAGTGCTTGGACTGCTATTTTGTTATTCTGGGGAGAAAATTTATGTCACTAGTGTCAAGGTGCAATGTGGGAATGACTCTGTACACAATTCAGTGATCTGTTTACAGCTGGAAAACATTTAAGATATGCAATTTAAAGGCATCTCATAAGCACTGTCACCATTAGCACAGTGCTAACTTGATATGGTTGGGTATGCTTTGACAGTAATATTTGTGTAGGCTTAGGAGAGAGCTGCAAGTACTTCAGTGGCGCATAATAGGATACAGCATTCAAGAGAGATGGTACACTTTGTAATAGGGGGAATGACATGGTATCTGATAATTATATCTACCTTTTCAATCATTTTGATACTGGAATTGTGTCTGGTTCCTTACAGGTGATAGAGGGAACTGTAGTGGTTAATTCATCATCGTAAGGGTTCAGTTCGAGGTGCAGGTGGTGCTTACATTTGACACGTAGCCAGGGAGTGATCAAGTGGACAGCCTTTGCTTACACTTCTCTTTCTTGAACTACCACTTTTTATGTAGTTGTGGTGTAGATACTCAAGGTATTGAAGAGTTATTCTGTAATTTCTTGTGAACACAGAATTTTTTGACTTCCTCATGAAGCTCTTAAAAATGAGAGTAAAAAGAGTTACAGTTTGAGAGTGATTGGTGTAGGGCAATAGGAAATAATCAGAATGGCAAGTAGAAGAAAGGGGTGCCATAAAATATATCTAGTCATTATCTTCATAATGAATCAGCATGCACATTGTAGCAATTGCAGGTGGGATGCTTTGACGCACTCCAAATATTTAATGTTTGTGAAATCTCTGAGGAGACATCCTGAACTGAAATAGAGGAATTGCTATAAGACTTTAATTTTGATGTATGAATGTTTTATGCAGACAGTGCACAGTATGCTAGCTGGCTGCTGTTCACTGGAGTTGAAAAGTCTATAAAAATCAAGGTTTCTTAACTTAGTGTGAGACCAGCAGGAGAGCTCAAGAAGGAGTAAGAAAATGAATCTTGAATCAACTGGCAAAGCTCAAATTAATCTGTTATTTCTGCAGAAGTGAATGTGTTTCTACTTCCAAGAAAGCTTTTGAAATAATGTAATCTCTGGGCTGGGTAGCAAGTTCACAGGATAACAATCTGTCAAATGAAAATCTGATTCAAATCTAAAATTAGGTGGAAAATGATTCATCTTAATTGACTGTCTACCTTTGAACTAAAATACCAAACCAGTTTTTATACACTATGCTGACAGTTCTTATTACTGATTACAATTAGGTTGACCAGTTGTAGCACTCATTATATGCAGAATTGAAATTCCTCGTAACTGAATAATTTCTGATGCTAAGGTGCTTTCTGCACCTTAGGTCACCAACTTAACATTTTTCATCTGAGGTATATCATATTAATCACACACTACAGTTCTTACTCTTCAGCCTTTGTTTTCAGGAGGGGAAGAATTCCAGATGATTGTTCCTTATTTAAAGATCCTTATATCAGGATCTTGAAATTTGTTATTGATTTAACAGATAATTTTAATAGGTTTTTTTTTTTTTAATTTTTTTATTTTTTTAATAGTATAGACAATGTAGTGACAATGTAGTGTTATACAAATGTTATACAATTTTTAGGTGACTGTTTCAAGAGAAGTTCAAGAGAAGTAATTTACTTACTTTCTTCTAAGAAGTGAAAAATATTTTATCCAAAGAAGGGCACAAACCTTTCTAATGACAATGTTATTATGTTCAAAGTGAATTGTTCTAATAAAATGTTTTTTATGTTGTCTAGGCTCTAATAGTAGGAAGTATTAGAATAGCATTGGAGTTGAAGTGATTCCAAAGTGTTGCTAAACAGGGAAGAAATGCCTGCAATCAATGTATAGCTGTATGCTATGTCTGTGAACTTGCATCAAGTAATAGTTATGTAATAATATTACATTTAATAAGTTAATTAAACTGCTATTCATTTATTTTTTCTTATAATTTCATGGCACACCTTGTGTGTGCTACACTGTACCTGTGATAAATTTACTCTGTGATTCAAAGTCTTTTCCTTGCAAAGCAGAAAAAAAAAAACCCAACGTATTTTGAAAGAGTTTTTTATTTTGTGCCATGAAATTTTTTAAGACCATTAGAACACATTACTAGTTTTGATTTATAAAACTCTAAAATACTTACGGATTATTCCTCATAAAGCTTTAAATGGCTTAGGATTTTTTAAGACTGCTGGATTACATGGCACCCAATTGAGAGAGCTGGGAAATTAAACTCTAGACTTATAAGAGTTAAGAAGAAGTCAGCTAAGTTATTTATGATGTTATGGTTTAACTTGGTCCAGATGAGAGTTTGAGGAAGGAGGTAGCAGTGGCTCCTCCTGAAGGATAGATTTTGGGTTAGCAGGCCTCCACTGTCCCTCTGTCACATCTTGGTAGTCAAGACAAAAAGGCTTTCCTTCACAAACCTGTATTACTCCCTGCTGTGCTGTGCCTGGAAAGGCATGTCATAAAAACAGGTCCTTAAGCTTGTTTCTCCTGGCTGACCTGCAAGGCTGGAGCTGAACCCCGGCTGCAGTCTGTGGAGCCTGCTGCCACAGGGAGAGGCTGCCCAAGGCTGCCAGCAGAAGTGGAGCGCTAGGTGAGGACTTGTGCCCATGTACTTGCTGAATGTCTGCCTAGGGCTTTGTTCAATTGACTTCAGGCTGAGACGAGTCCAGTGATAGGTCAGAAAAACAGTGAAATCTAAAGAAGGTTGAAGGTGGGAAGGGAGAGAAGAAACTTTCAGATACCAACATTTCCTATTGTTGCTAATATATCATCACAATTATTTTCTATCCCTAAAAAACATGCAGGTCAGGTTTAACTGTGACTAGCTACTAATGTTGCTACAGAATTGATAAATAAAGGCAAGCACTACAGTCTCTAGGAATATTCTCTGGAGCATGTTATTTGTGATTTATTTTCTTAAGGGTTGCTTTAAACACAGTTGCATTTGTTGGAAAATATTCATGAAACATTTTGATCAATTCTGACTTCAGCACCGCAACTCTGAGCTGGTTTTTGGCATTCAGGGTGAGCTTTCTGCCAATGTGATAAATCTAGATAGAAAGTACATGTTAAAATCTACTTCAAAAAAGAATTAACGTTTATTAGCCAGCTACAGCAATTGCCAAAGAACCGCCAAGGATGGAATGAAGGGTTACAGAGTGGGTCACAAAAGCATACATTATTGTTACTGACTTGGTAGAGTTACAAGTTAGCTTTGTCACATGTTTGGAATATAAATGGAGACAAGCTAAAGAGTGTTTTGTTTTGTTTTGTTTTGTTTTTAAAATTTGGTTTTATTATTTATATACCCCAGCTAGCAGAAAGGTTGCAATGAAAATCATGAGCTGATAGCACTATCACAAAACAAATGGACAATTCCAGAGTGTATCTTGAACATGTGTGGTAGGTACATTAAAGAGATTAAAGAGATTAATAAACAGTTCTACTTTTATTTTCCTTATCTCTTTTGTATACCTACTGTTGTGGGGGTCAGGGGCACGTGGGCATAAAAGTGTTTTACTAGTTTTATAGCTTTGGTACTTCCTAAACAACTGGGATTGAAGTCCTTTTCATCACATATTTATGGCCAAGGGAATGTCCACTAGAGGTTTCAGTATTGGTTTTGTTAGCTCTGAAATTCACTACTTTCTAAATCATACTGGGTGAACTGAAGAATGCAAATGTGTTTTATTAACAGTATTGTAGAAACTATGGGATAGAATGATTCTGGAGTAAAGCCAGAAGTAGACTGAAAGCAGTCCTTACCTTGAATATGGCTAAAACCCAGATAGGAATCAGAACTTTTACTGCTGAGTTTGCTTTGAGTGTAACTGTATCCACTGAGAATATTTTGCTACCTAGAATATAATTGCAGTTTTCCTCTCAAGATCCTGGTGCTCTATCTAGATTTAGAACAGCACTTCTATAAACACTGCATAGTGATAATGAACACTTCTTGATTTCTGCATGGAGAAGCTTGTTGATGTTTTTTGTCATCACTGTTAATTTAACGCCAATTGTGATTGTAATTATGGCTGCAGTCCCAAAGTAATCCATTCTTTGTGAATGCTTTTATTAAAACGTTGCTTTTGCTTTGACAGCATGCACAAATTGTGCTCAGGTTTACGCAAATATGTGAGCCTAAAAATAATTTAGAAAGCTTTAATTAGAATAGTCTTAGCGTTACATTTAAAAACAAACCAAAAATTGCTTCCTATTTTCTATTCCTATGTCCTGTTAACTTGACTAAGCTAAGTGTGTTTCGCTGTACTGTGAAATGAGGAGTTAAAAGTAACTTCTCTAGTTTAATGTTGGGAAGTGAATTTGCACTATTTGAACAAAAACTGTTCAGAATTAAATTTTTGAATACTTTCCAATACCATTTATCATATATTTGCAAGTAAAAAGTCTTTCTTCTGGGATGGAATTCCCTTCAAGTCAATACAGCTTAGAGGGGATAAGAATCTTCTGTTTTGGGATGGCTTTAAAAACAAGGCACGTAGGAGATGATTGGAGTTCTTGTTTTCATGATGAAATCAATTTAAAATTGAAGACTGCTGTGCAGTGTTGGATCTTCAGTTATAAAACAAAGGGAACTGTAAGGGACCATACCTAAGTCAAGTAAACAAACTGAGATGAATGTGTGTGAGGCTATTCAAGGAAGGAAAGGATGGTAATGGGAGTTACCATGTCAGGTTCCTGCTCAGCTATGACAGTGGCCTTCCCCCTGCTTTTAGAACGTTGTCTTCCAGTATGTCCTTCAGTCACTAACTTTGTAAATATGCTACTACTGTTTGCGACAGCTGAAGTGGAAAACACACGGCAGGAGAGCAGGCAGCCAATTCGCCTTTAGGTGGAGCTGTTTATCCTTGTATGAATTAAAGGTTACCAGTACTTCGTGTGCCTAACAAGTGAAGTAAAAATGGACCGATTTTTGCTGTAATCCAGTAATAAATTTTAAAAGTAAATAAATCATGGTTATCACTGCCAAGGATAAGGAAAAGCATGTGTATAATAATATTTTGGAAAATATGCTAGTATATTTTGTATAACTCAAGGTAGGGGTATTCTATGGTGTGAAAAGAATGTGAACCTTCCATGAAAGATAATGTTACACAGTTAAATGAGTTGAGCTTCTTAGCATTTAATTATTTCCCATGGAGACAAACGGTTTATTTCTGAGTTAGGTGTGACTGTGACATTGTTACAGTGAAGTTCTTTGCTTAGTGCTGCGTACTGCACCAACTCTGGCCAGTGCAGGTGCAGTAGGGTCTGTTTTGTCATTCTTAAGATACAGTGAAAAATAGATTAGGCAAATAAAGTACATACCAAAATGCCCAAAGCTCTAAATGCAGGCTTGTTGGTTAGCCTCAAACCTAGCATTTATTCAGGCTATGTTGAAATAAAGTGTCGTATTTATGAAATGAGTGACGATATATTAAATGAACTTGAAGTTACTAGGGGGTAAGAAATATTTGGGTTATGAAATGAAAGGGACCCTTGCTTGAGTTACTTACACTAAGATTACATCAGAAATGAACTTGGTGACCAAACTCACCCTTCAGTCTCAGTTTGCCTTTACTAAGGAATTCCCACACAAGACAGCATTACCCTTAAGCTGCTGTCATCAGATTCTCTCTCTTCTAGATTTCTTCCTTTCACACTGGATGCTTACTCTTACCAATGGTTTTTCAGTCTAGATAGGCCTAGTGTCTCATCCTAAAATGCGATCTGTTCTTTAGGAAAGTGCTAGGCTGGCTCTTTTTACTTAAAATAAGGATTAGTTCATTTCCTCAGGTACAAAGAAACTCCTGGCAGCATTTTGTTCAACACAAGTTAGTGTTTCACTTGTTCTGTTTTAATTCAGATGAAAGAATGTGAAAGAACTCAATCCGTTTTCAATAAAAAACTATTAATAATCGAAACAAAGCAAATGAAGGTCACTACCGTCTCTTTTTTGAGATAAGTCACAAGCACAGTTAGCAAATTTGAGGTGAAAGATTCCCAAATGCTTTTTGCTATGCATATCACAGCACCTGTATCTTTAAAAGGCACAGCTCAGCAGCCTATGGAAGGAATACATACCTGTAAACAGGCTTGGCTGTTCTTATAAAGAAAACCTTTATTTATGGCTTTGACTCTTTGGGCTGGCTGACACCTGGTTGTTCAGTGCAGCAGGCACTAAATGTGTTCATTAGCCCTTTTAAGCTTGCTTGGAAACTTTAGCTGTGGGCAAACAGCCTGGCTGGATATATTGTATTTCTCTGCTGGTGAAACCAACTGCAGCTTGATGTTGGCAGGGAAGTGTTTATAAGTAGATCAGAACCAAAAATGAGTGAGTTGGTGCTGTCTGACTTCAAAGTAGAAGGCATGCTGTAAGGGTCGTGGCCTAGGGATGTGGACAGCTGCTTGAATGAGGACTGCAAATTCCCTGACACTGGTGGGAGGAGCAGAACAGATGCAGGCAGGGCCGTGCTACAGTGTTTGAAAGAAGCTAGAGGACTGTTCTGGTTTTCCCAAAGGGAAATGTGCCCCACACCCTCCATTTCTCTGTCAAACTATTTTTAATCAGCAAAGATAGGACACTTGGGTGAAGGGCTGGAGAGGAGCTGAGGATTAGGGGCTGTGTGAGTGGTTCCATTTGGTTACATGGAGGGAGGAGTTGGGGTTGACTGACTGCAGTTACATGGATGTTGAACTAAAACCTCCCTTTCCTCTTGACTGGCTTGTAGCTATAGTAGCAGAAATTGGATTACGTGGCTATAGGAACCATGCTAGAGGCAGGTGCTGGCTGCTGTTCCATTAAAACCCAGTAAGCACCGACACTTGGTGAGTTCATCCATTAGTGACACGGCAACTGTGACATATAGCCACAGCATTTCAACTGCTGAACTGATATAGCTTTATGTCCAAATATATGCACACCCTTTAATACTCCAAAAGCAACCCTGACCACAATTTCCAAAGCTCAGCTTCTGGCAATGGCTCTGTAATATGTTTTCTAGTTTCTGAACTTTGGCTGTCTGTTCCAGCAGTCGCTGGGTGAAGTGCTGCCCAGTCTTGCCTTTTAAATCCAGCTGTCCTATCAGAAACAAATAGTCTTTAAAGCAAGACTGGCTGCACAGTTGGCCGATGACTTTTTGAAGGTGCCAGGGCTGGGTAACTTGCCACACTTTCTTTCCAGGTTCAGACTGAACTGAATCACACATGCAAAAATAAACATCTCTTGATGTTTTCCTTTATGGCACATTATAGGAACTTAATATCAAACACTCTAATTTACTATCTATGTCCATGCAGGGTGTAGGAAAAGACAAATCTTTACATTTGCTCAGACTTGTTACAGTGGCTGAAAGTGAGTTTGATTTATGTCATTTATTTTTCTACTCTTGTTTCACTCTTAAATCATCTTGCTAATTATTAGACTCATGGAAAGAATAGAATATTGTCCAAAACCAACAGTGTGGAGCAGTTGTATCACACTAATCTAACACTTTTCAGTGCTTTCAGAAGCTTACATGTGGGAGGTATTTTTAACACCTTAAGGCAGCTTGAACCAAAATACACTGACATAAATTCAGCATATGCCGATACATAATTGTTATTACATATACGTTTCTGTATGTTGCAGTCTGTCTCCTTGTGTCTGCTCCTGTCTTTTCCTGAGACCTCCCACAATCTAACTGAAATATTCTTTCTGACCTTTGTAAGATCTCTTCAGATTGAGATAAAACTTTATTAGTTTCATTAGACTTTCATTTCAGAAAATAATCAGGATCACATTAACAAATCCTCTTGTAGTTACTGTATAAATCTTGCATCATAGCTGTTTGTTTCTTAGCAGCAACTTTAATCTTAAAGATACACAAGTACAATAGGTAAAGGAACTTCTGCTGAGCAAAGGCCTGCCAGGCTCCTATATATTTCCAGACAATCCTGAACTTCTTTATTAAGCCTTTACTCAACTGAATGAAGTAATTGAATAGTAGTTGTGCTTGGTGTCTGGCAGCCTCCTAAGTGGTAACTGGTAACTGCTGGGAGCACAATGTAATGCAAAGCACTGGTGCCCAGACTTTGAGTAACAGGTGGAACTACAGACAGTGACTCTTTAAATTTATCTCTGGATATACTGTAAAGATAAAACCCAAGAAATTCCCTAGGAAAATTGTATTAGCAAGTTATTTATGGTTTTTTTTTTTTTTCCTACACAATTGTTATAATTAAAGAAATTATAAGGTGACAAGATGACTTCTAACTTTCTAAAACATACAGCGTTACCTAATCTTACCAGTAGAGCTGGTGTTGGAAACAAAACCTACCATACAAAATACCCAAAATATAAGTTTGAGAGTATGCCTGTATTTCTAATTAGTTAATACAGACTTGCTTTTACTGCTTAAGGAGCAGTAAAAGGACATCTATCCCTTGTGCTAGAGTTCATAAGGGGAGGGATTTCATATCTGTTTGGAGCTGGAAAGGATTGTTTTGGTGTGAGACTTTCCTCTATGAACAGTTGTTACTATCTATTTTCTATCCAATTGACTGTAAGATGTTAATGTGCATATGTTGCTCCTGACATTGCCTTGCTGATATTCTATTACTAAGCAGCTCATACTCTTCTTTCTGTCACTTCAATTTGGCTTTTTTCTTTCTCCAATCAAGGAAAACTATTTACTCTGTTTTAATATTGCTGTGGTAGAAACCTATTTCAAAAATGATGTGCATTTCTATTTGTAAAAATGAAATGGTTGGCTGTTGGTTTAAGAGATTTCATTACTAAGTTTTCTTGAATGTTTTTCATTAGTAAACCTTTTCCTCTGGATATCACTCAAACCTGCTGCATATACTGTCCAGGGGTCAGCTGGTTTTATTCCAAAAGACAGCTAGATGCTCTTTGCCTAACATAAGATCTGTCTCTTGTTCTGGAACTTTTGTGCATGGATGGAACAGTTGGGGGTTTTTCATTAGTACTGAATAGGATGCTGCACAGTTTCTACACCTTCTGTTCAGAGGATACAGCTGAAAGAAGATCTGCTTTTGCTATCGTCATCTCTCGGGAATTGTACTTTTTCTTTATTTCTCTTTAATTTCTTTCCCAGAGTAGCTTACCTATATGTTTATGAATCTCAATTTTATTCATACATCGATAATTTAATCCTTCCACAATTCAGATACTAATCTACCTAAATATTTCTTCTATGGCCAAAAAAAGCTTTGACTGACTCTGGCGTGTTCAGCTCTTGGTATATTTTTGAAGTTTCTGATTGCTTTGGACAACACATTCTCTATTTCAAGATGACATCTGTCTTACAGCTGTGGCATAGGGTGTGTATGTGTGTGTGTGTGTGTGTGTAGAACACTTTCCTAATATCAACTTTTGCTCAGTATCTCCTGAAGGAAACTAATTTATGTCAAATGAAATAAAAAGAGGAAAAACAGCTTTATGGATCAGTGTGATTACTTTTTCAATGATGCAAATGTCTGGATACTTGTCTTCACTTCTTGTTTTAATATTTTGAGTTTATTTATGTTTATCTTCTGTCCTTGTACCTTCTACTGTCCAATTAATTTTTTAGTAACTAATATTTAGGAAGTTTGAAAGTTAGGTGAATGAATCTACTGCAAAATATTGCAGTATATTGGGAAATAAGTTAGAATGAGTAGCAGTACTCATTTAAAAGTAGTACTCATTTAAAAGTACTCATCAAAAGTAGCAGTACTAAATTGGTATCTGTTGACCAATCAGTTCTATTGATCACCCAATTTGTTCTATTAATATATGCTCTAGCTATGAAACAGAAATGATATTAATTACTGGGAAGTAAAGAGACTCGTCTAGATAACACAAACATCGTTTTGGTGGATTTGATAATCACAAAAATAGGCATCTGTGTCAACTCATTTTTGGGATGAAAAATGGTGGAGAGTGCTGCTGAAGCCTGAGCTAATCCTGAGATCTGTTAAAAGATTTTGGTAAGAAATCAAATTAAAACTTGGGAATGAAGTATATTATTTTAGCAGACAGAAAAGTGCATTTCTTACTAATGCTTCCTAGATTCAATGTATATGGATGATCAGTGCTTGTCCTTGAGGCAACCTGTTTTAAAGTCTGCAGTTTTCTCTGTAATTCCATCAAGATATAGGGCTCGTTCATTTATTTATTTATTTATTTATATTTTTGTTTGTCTATTTATTTATTTATTTATTTATTTATTTATTGTTACAGATTTTGAGCAACTCACAGATGTTGTACCTCTTAAGCTATTAGTGAATGCAGTGTTCTGGTATTTTATATACTGAACACTATCAGACCTTAATGGGAAACGATTATAATAATTGATAAACTGATCAAGTGTGATTATCAGTAATTATATTGAAATTTTACACAGCAAACATTTTTTATTTTATTTTTTTTAATCCAGGGAAATAATTTTGGAGACATTCGTTGTTCTTCCTAATTTTTGAACTATCCCTGTCTAATCTCAGTTTTTATATTTTGATTCTGCTGCTTTGAAGTGAGTCACTGGAGTATTAGGTAGGTTAATTAAAATAAAGATGAGAAAATGATTTCTGTCCTGAAGTTGTACTTTAGATATAAGCACAGCATAAAGCCATAAGTGGAATGTAATTCATTTCTCCCAAGGTAGAAGATACATCTTGTTTTCTGACAGATACTGACAGATTCATACAGAAAGAACTTGTCACGGTATGTCAGCAAGCATTGCATTTCTTTTAGCGTGGCAGAGTGTTCTGAGATCATTTTGATACAGGCTAACATGACAGAGTGATAGCGTCATGGCTTTGGAGCCTCTGGATGGGATTTGGAGTGGACTCATGCTTGCTTCCTGAAGCAGTGGTCAAGGAGCATCCCACACGGTTCGCCACAGCATCCCCATAGCAAGAGCTGCCAAGTTTCTTGTTGGCACAGGTCATGCTGGGCTACCAGTCTGGGAGACTGCTGGTGCTGAGTGGAGAGGCCTAACATTGCAAATGTTTCCCCATGAATTTTAAAAAGATTCTGGCAAAGTAGTAATATTTATCAGACGTTGTGTTAGAGGAGGCTTCATCATTTACCCAGATAATATTAGTATATGTCAGAACTTCATGCTTCTGTCATTCCTCATCTTCCAAATTCATGTGTATGTGAGTAAATACGCACACATTAAATACATGCACGTACTCTCTAAACTTGAAGTATTTTCATGAATATTTTTGTCTTGCCTGAGTGATGCAAGAGAGAAACTGCTTTATCTTTGAGTATGTAAATAAACTTTTGGACTACTCTCCTTTGACACTATGCTTACATCCTCGAGTAAATTCAAAACTAATGTAAAAGTTCAATTCTATTGACAATATGAGACACAGAATTGCTCACTACTGAATTGTATAAGAACTGTCTGAATTTATTAATTTCCAAGTATGTTTTGGCTTGTTACAGATGTTGTGACAGCAGAAAAACAGAGAAACTAAGCAGAAAATCTTGTTGCATTCAAATAGACTTCAAAAAAGTCTTTGTTAGTTATTTTTCCCCTCGTTTCTTATAGAAGAGGCAGAGAAACAGAAAATTGATCATAAGAGTCTTCATTGGCATGTGTATATAGCCATTGCCTGGGATTACTCACTGCATGGTGTTAAGTAGCTGAGGAACTGGGATCTGCTAATGCAGTTATGTGGCAGTAAGAGCCAGCTGTAACAACACTGCTAAGCTGGATTTAAGAAAAAGAGTCAACCTCGTTCTTGGTATCGGGAATATACACCTCTTCTTCCAGACATGGATGTGGTGTAGTACTTGTTACATTTTAATTTGTAGATTTGGGCTATTGAATTGGTAGTTCAAAATAATTTCCCACTGAGGAATAATGGTCACAAATGTATGGCAGGGCTCTCGTACCTGGAGTCCAGAGTAGCTGCCTGCCTGAGCTACAGTGCTCATGTCTTTTAGTAGCTACAAAGAACAGAAATCTCTTTAACCTCAAAAACTTACAATTTCAATTCATTTATTGTACTTGCTGCCTTTAAAGGATAACTTAAGATTACTAAGAGGGAAGACTATACTGCATCAGCTGAGATAGGTTTCTCGCTGACAACGTACCTTTTGTATTAGGTGGTAACACCTGTTGACCTTTCCTGATATTCTTTCTTGGAGGAATTATTTTTCTTTAGCATGTCACTGCACTTTGTGCAGATTAGCTGTTGTTTCATGTTGCACCATTTGTAGCTGTAGGGATCTATCTTGCTGGGAAATTATGCACAGGTAGAATGCTAAGCAATTTCTGCTGGCTGTCAGAGTTAGTAATTTGTTCCATTTTGTCATAAGGATAAATCTGATTTCAGTGAGTTTCTTAGAAAGATAAGTGTAGCA
Source organism: Coturnix japonica (assembly GCF_054131305.1). NCBI lineage: Eukaryota > Metazoa > Chordata > Aves > Galliformes > Phasianidae > Coturnix > Coturnix japonica. The sequence continues at coordinate 14,404,239 of NC_140666.1, forward strand.
GAGAAGACAGAATTTGGAGGCAGGTAATGGTATAGTGCTTTTTCTCTGAAAAAAAGAAAATATATATATATATATTTCTTTGGATGATGGTGTTCTTTCTTTCACGAATGTCTGTATTTTTATTAATAAAAAATCAACAAAACAACAGCACAACTATTTGACATCCTCAAATTTTATGAAGTTTTCTTGTTTTTATGAAGTGATATATATGTTTTGTGGGAAATCTTGTTCTCCAAGGAAAGATACGGAAATATGTGTTCAAAAGCTGGTCTGATCCAGCCCTGCCTTGGAAGTGGAACGCAATGTTTTAATTGTTTTGAAATTCATGTTTTGAAATGTTTTTGAAATGTTTTGAAATTGTTTTGAAATTCAACTTTCAAGTAAAACCTTTACAGGCAATAGGGAAAAATATTTCCAATCTTTGAATATGTTTCCTTATAGGTCCTGCTTAGTCTTTGAAGGTCCCTTATTGGAGACTCTTGCCTAAGAAAAGGGATCTCTATCACTTCTGCTTCCCCACCCACTTATTTGCAAAGTTATTTGCCTTGTAGTCATTAGGGGGATTTTGTTGTCTTTATTTTCTTGCTTTTTTTTCTTTCATAACTGTGGTTCAATATCAGATATATTAAAAACCCAGACAGTTGTCTGAATGTCTGCCAAGCCTACGAAATTGCTCTGATGCTCAGAATAGAAGATATTATGGCAGCTTTAGGAGAATTATCTAGAGAAGAGTGTTGCTGCAATTTTTTCCTGTGGGATAACAGAATGATGGAGTATTCTGTGCTACCACATTGAGCTACAAACAATTTCTAGTCTAATAATTGCAGTGCAGAATACTGAGTGTGCTAAGACGTGTCACATTACAAAGTCAAACTAAAGTATATAGAACTGGGAAGAATTCGTGTTTGAAGTTGTATTGAAAAAGAATCACAGAGATTTAATTTTCTATAAATGTTCGTATACTGATAAAAACTATAAAAAACAATAATAAAGGTGAAATTTTAAACTGTGATGGTGACACCTTAATGAAGCAGAGATTTTAGGCATGATCAAATATAGAAATATTCACATATCCATGAAGCCTGAAGTAATTACTCACCATTTGATAAAAGTTTATAAATATCCATGAGTAGTCAGATTGTTAGTATAATATACTCCGTATATTACTCTGTATATAATACACTCTGTATGTTCACGATCCTAGTGTCAGTAATTTATGATGTTTGCATTTGAAATTTTAACTATATTGATGGTGAAAAATCAGCACAGCAAATGTGAGCTTTTTGGTACTAGAATTAGTTTTAGGTTTGCCCCGTCTTCCAATCTCAGTTCAGCTGTGCAGACATTATGGAGTAGAGCTGCATGAATGTATGACCTTTTTTTTTTTTTTTTAACTGGTGAAGAGTATGCGTTCATGTTTAAATGCAATGAAGTCATTCCTCTTATTCCTCCCTACTTCATTCTTAGTGATGAGTTGAGCCAAGCTGTATGTCAGAACTTTGGGAACTTACATAGTTCCACAGGGAAGTATAATCCACTGGATTGTCTGAAAATTTTCATGAAGACTAACAGTCTTCAAGGTTTGTAGGTTGAACCATTGCTTGCTATTTGAATATCCTACCAAAAGACTGATGGAATATTTGTAGATAGATCTGAGAGTTCCATTTTTATGTAATAACTGTGTATTTCTGTTTTATTGTAGTTCCGTGTTCTGTGTTAATTCTGAATAGCAAAAAGCTTTATAAGGCTTTTATATTTGTTTGGAAAACTTTGAAGAAAGTGTCTGTTGCTCTGACAAGAATTTTGTATGTGATTTACACTCGGAAATGTCACTTAGGAAGCACTGACACAAAATAAACATTACTGTATGATGATAGATAATTTTATACTTAAATATTACTGAATGCCTTAGTAAAGTCTTTTGCACTTAAACTTAATACCAGCTTAATCATATACTGCTTTACTATTCAGTCTTTCTCAAAAATACTTTGATTCTTCATGCTTCTATGCATATAATTTTTGTATAACGATATAAACTTGATCTTTTTTCACATATTCTCTCTCACGTGTAATTAAATTATTAATTATCAAATAATTATGTGGAAATTTTGCTACAGATTCATGTACATCTCGCTATACAAAATTCATTCAAAGCATTTATTCTGGATATTCTAGTACTGTTCTCTCTGTTTTATTAACAACAGAAACTAAAAAAGTGAGCTTTGTTAGAGTTATTTCTGTATGGGCCAGAATTCTCAGTGTTTTAACGATGGATCCCAAGGCAATACTGATTTAATCCAGACCTTATATAAACATCTGATATAATTAATGTTTTGTTAGCTAGAACATGTTATTAGGATTCAATACTTACTACTTCTGTGTTGGATATAGGAAAATATAAAGGTATAGAACTAGAGCAGAAAGACTGAGATAGAAAAGGCGATATGATAAAGTTGGTCTTCAACATATTCAAATGAACTTGAAATGCATTAGAGCTAGTGCTTGCAATAATTTAGTTGACCAAAGTTGGTTTGCTCTGTCTTTAAATGATGGCATGGATTGTTGTCTAGTGCAGGTATCCAGTATGGCCTTTTCAGTGCTTGAGATGCGTAGTCAAAAACACAAGTGTGTCCTTAAAAGTTTTAAGTCATGCCTTTGCAGCAAAGGCAGGTACAGTATAAAATGTTCATTTCTTTCCAACTCCTCTGATTCTTTACTTCTGTGGTATCCGTCTGTTAGTTCCACTTCCTCCGAGTTTACCTCATTGCCCTTGAGCTTATCTCCTCCTTCACTGCACTTCTTTTCCTGTTTGAGTTCTGTGGGGCTGCCTTGCTCTTGTGCTTGCATTTTGGTTTTCTTTCATGACCACTATTTATCTTGGTGTGTACATTAATGTTTCCCTTTGGTACTCAGCAATGGGGTTAGTACCTCTGTTTCCCTGCTTCTCTTCTGAATCCATTCTTTCCCTACTCCTGAGCATAAAAATAGTCAGAGTGGAAAGATAGATAGCAAGTAAACTGATGAATGACAATTTGATAGCCTTCTCCCCAACCTAGAACTCTCAAGGTATGAATTTTCCCCAATGTGTCAGACAGAAATGAAGCCTATAGGAAGATTTTAAAAGGTGTGTAGTAAAAAGAGTAAAGTAAGTAACCTCCAGGGAAGCTTCTACTATTGTATCTGTTTCAACAGAACATTAGATCTTGGAGGCTGTACTTCTAAAGCTTTCCTTGGAAAACAACTTACTTTTATTCTTTTAAGAACTTGATGCCCTCAGGATAGAAACCAACGCTGTATAATGCACTCCATGCAGCAATCGCATCACAGGGAGAGGTGTTACAGTTGGCTGAATACTTCACATTTGTGCAGCAATACCTATTTGCTGGACTGTTCTTCCTGATTAGTAAATAGGAATTTGTACAGCTGCTGTAAGAATTTAGATTTATTGATGTAGAACTTTTATTATTATTATTATTATTATTATTATTATTATTATTATTATTATTATTATTATTATTATTATTATTATTATTATTATTATTATTATTGTAGCATCAGAAAAATGGTGGGTCTTTTTCTTAACTTTAAGAATGTACCAAGCAAGCACACCAATTAAGTGCAATATTTTGTCAGGGAGCAATATGAGACCTTGAAAGTTGTATTACATCTTCTGTATGGGGAGTTTTATGTAAACTCTTCTCTCTTGGTATTTCCAAGTGGAACACTGGTGCTGTTGTACAAAACATGTGCTAGAAATTTGGTTCATCTCTTGCTCTTTTTTCCAAGCAGTTTCAAAGTGTGACTAGAAATTCTCCAGAGGAGCCAGACAGTCTCACAATGCGGTTGATTTTGTAAGTTGTGATTAGAGGCAGTATAATGGTGAGACAATAATTTAGGAAGTAAAGGGGCAATGCTGAGGAGTACTAAGTTGATTAGAAAGACATCTCCTTTCTTGAGAGAATCACTGTGAGGTGAGGCCTGAAATAGAAAAGCTTTATAACCACTGTAGTTTTGCTATTGTCTTAGCTCTTTTTGCTAGTGTTAATCCAGATGTAGATGTTTAGTATAAAAACATGGTAGTGAATCTGTTTTGCCTTCATGCTGTAGCAGTAAGACAGCATTTGACCTTAACATTTCTAATTGCTGAGCATATGGAAATGAATATGGGATAACTTGTGAAAAGAACATTCCAAAAGCCTTTGGTTTATCAGTTTCAGAATGATTGATTTCTTTTACTGATGGATAAATGTGTATGTTTCAAACTGGCATGCATTTGAAATGGAAATAACGAGAGCCTTTCTTCTTAACTATGCAGCATCTGACATTTCAAGGAGATGTTCTAAGGACATCTTACAGTAATAAGCATAAATGTTTTTGTTTCACAAGATAATAATTACAATATAAAAGCTGAATCTTTTTAATATATAAGCTGTTTCTTACAAAGATTTTGGGCCTGTATTTTTGTTTCAGAACATGTGAGAATATTTTGCTCTTTGCATTTGCAAATGATTCTAGAGAATGACATAAAAATAAATATCAGTGGTGTGGTTTAACAAGAAAGGAATATTAGGCAAACAGAAGGTTGAAAATCTTAGTATTATAGCTCTTTTTCTGGACTTTTTTATATTATAAGAATTACACAGTTATGAAGATAAGTTGGTGTTACTCAGGGCTCCAACGTATTTCTTCCCCACAGTCATACTTGAAGGCATCAGAAAAGAATTTCTTTCTTTGATTTCAAGGAACTCAGCTTTCTGGTGAGCTGTCCTGCTTTTATTCTGCAGTCATGCTTTTTTTATATCCTGGAACTTCCTCTTTCCGTGTATGCGTTTAAAAACTTCTAGTCAATAATTTCTCTGGCTTTTATGATGTGTGCTGCATTCAGAGCATTCTTCAAGGATGGACTTCAAAGATGGAGGAGAGTTGGCAAAAAGAATAAAGCTCCCAATTTTAAAAAGAGAAAGGCAAAGTTAATACCTTTTGAAATATCTGCTGTTCATTAAGCAAAATGAGGTCATTTTTCTATCTCTACCTTCCTCGACTTTCAGTTAGTTTGGTATTTTTTTCATTATGTCATGCATTAAGGAGCTGCTATATGCATCTGGTAATTTAGAGTAATGAGTTTATTTATTCTGTCTTGCTTCATGATCTGCATGATATTAATGTCTTTTTAACCATTCATGCATTGTTAGGTTATATTTTTTCTCAAAATTATCAGGGGATAGACTGTTTATTTCTGTTGTATATTCCCTGGAAAAGGATAGTGGTATATTTCTAACAGTAAAGGAATTATGGTGAGGTATGTTTAGACATCTGGTTGGTAGCATTCATAGCATGTTGTAGGGCAATCCTAAGCAGAGTTTATACTGGTTTTAGTTTTAATATTCTTATTTTGAAATTCTAATCAAAGTGATGAGAGAGGTAGGGTTATAGGAGGTAAGAAATGAGGATTTGCATAGGAGAATAAAAATAATATGGCAAAACAAACAAAATAACACACTAGAGAGACTAATATTTAAACATACAAAATTTAATTGATTGCAGCTCTTAAAATAGTACAGTACATCAATACTCAGCTGATGATGATTATGTTAAAATCAGTAGAGACTGCTAAAATAAACTTAAACATGAATATTTTTAATGATACTTCTGTGTGCTGTAGACTTATATGGTCTTTCCTAGTGAATTTTCTTTTTATGGAATGAAAGACAAACTGCTTTGTTTTATTCTTTCTCCTCATGTGGTCGTCAGTTGCTGTGATGTGTATTTTCTTGAGGGGAAAAAGAAAAAAAAAAAGAAACTAAAAACAAAAGGAATGATGTCAAATTAATTTAATCAGGCCAGAATGCCTGCTGGCTTTTTTTTTTTTTTTCCAGAAGATGTTCTAGAATAACTCCTTTGCTAATGCTTTTTTCCTGATACTGTTTCCATTCCTTATGCCACGCACATATTGTTGAGGAATAACAAAATGAAAGAAAAAACAGAAGAGTTGAAATAAAGGAAGAGTGTTTTGTGTGTTCCTGCATGACTGCTTTGTTCCAGTGCTGAAGGCTAAGTCCATGCTTTTAAAGTGGTACTTTTGAAGGCCTGTTTAAATACTGGAGTAACACCCAATTCATAAGGCTTATCCTGCAGACGTGAAAATACAGCACTTAAAATGTTTTTCAGTTTGGATATCTGCTATCAGTAAGAGTTTTTGATTCAACTTTTTCCTTTATAATTATTTCTATTTCGTAACCTTATAGGAGATTTTTAATCACTGATGTTATGGAGATATCAGTGTTGTCCTTCGTTTTTTTTTTTTTAACTCCTTACTCCACTTCCTTATTCTTAATTTTCCTTGCTTTATCTTGGGGGGAAAAAAAAAAAAACCCAAAAAAAAAAACAACCCAAAAAAACCCCAACAAAACGGAGGATGATCAGAACACCCTATGAGATGAAATAATGGTCTTGATGGGAAACTTACGAACTTGGAGACACTGCTGTTGTATTAATGCAGATTCTTGTCTTTCAAAAACCTCAATGCTGTGGAAGCTGAAGCACTGCAGTAGGTTTCACTTAGTTCTAGTTCAATTTACAGATGTGGAGCAACCATGGTAAAATGATAAAATTTTATTTTTAAGCAAATGTTTATTCATGAAGATCCCTTTTTTTTGCTGGTCCTGTCTCGCTGACTGGTCTCTCAGCAGGTTGTGTAACAAACGCCACATGGTAGGGAAGCAGGCACAAAGCAGCAGCACTAAGGCATCTGTTACACAGTCAAAAGAGAATTTAAAACACAGCTCAGCTGGAAAGAAGAATATATTTTGTAAAGACTTCATTATTCTTTCACCAGTTTTAATAGAAAAGGGAATAAACTTGCTTACTGATGGCAATAGATTATTTCTGATTGATGCCACAGGAGGTTTTTTGCATGCAAAACAATTTAAGAAAACTGTTGTCTGTTAAAGAAGTGAACCTTATTTAATACTCTGTCCTGTACAAATAAATTGGGATGAAAGATATATGCAGTATAATAAGAATTGAATAGCTTCCCATGCTAGTGCTCTGTGAAAGCATGCTGATTTCATCTCTCTCTCACTACTGACACGTAGATTACTTAGGATACCTTAAGGGAGTTAATTCATGAAACAGCTTGTTTAGAATTCTGGACATGTGAGTCTGTGCATATATATGTATATATATATGTGTGTGTGTGTGTGTATTCTGAGTTATGAGAAAACAATACTGTAATGCTGTTATTAAAATAATGTACATGCAACTGGAATTGCATAAAATCAGTAAAATCTGGTGCCATGAGTTTATCTGGAGTCAAAAATATTTCATACTAAAGCATAAGTTAACTGGATATAAGACTAATAGAATTTCAAGAACAGTTTTGGAGAATGTTTCTCAAGAAAAAGTTGTTTACTTCTCTTACACAGTTTGATTTACAGGGGATCACCTTGTGTTGCAGTACTGCTGTGCAGGGAGAAGTGGATCCTCTGCAATGAAACCAGCTTTCTCTTTCACACTCTTCATGAAGAGATGAAGTCTTTAATATTCTGCTCTATATTCTTACACTTTCTGAATAACCTGTCAGAAATTATGGGTAAACCACTTTGTACGGTGGAAACAACTGCTCAGTAGGATCCTGCAGAAAACTGCTATAATTGGTTGGTTGAAATCAGTTTGCTAAACCCGTCAGAGTGCACAGACTGCCATAATCTGGTGGTCAGGGTTTTATGTACTTGCTTCTGGAGTGTGGCTGTACTGGGCTGACGTGAGTCACCAGTACCCTGGGTTTTCCCGTACCACGTTTAACTATTGGAAGTAGCCAAACACATCACAAACAACCCTGTGCATCCTGTTCTGCTCTAGGACACTGTTTAAATGTTACCATGGCGTGTTCTTTCACAAGAGACCCACCAGTGTTAATACACAGACTTAATTCTTTCTGTTCTGTTCTTTAATGAAACCTTCCCAGTCTTATTATTTTTTGTGTTTTATGCACTTTTGTGTTTTCTTAACCTTATGATGGTTATGATAGTAACATGTGGAAATCAAACTCTATAACCACAAAGTAGCTATTAAAGCAGGTATGTTTAATATGTGCATACGCCCTGGTGCAAGGGGGATTGCTCCATGTAACTTGCACACTGTTAGGAGAAAGTGTGCTATATATATAGGCTGAACTAATACAAAATCAATAGTTTGCAGGACTTTGGATACATATTCATTAGATTCCTAAGACCCCATTAATACGTGGTCCCTCCCACCTTGTGCATGCCTAGTGAGTCGTGGTGGTGCTAGTGGGATGAAGGCTCAGTGTCCTCCTTGGGAAGGCTCATAGTCTTTTTCACTGTAGGCTTTCAATTCTGGGGGAGGGGCACCCCCCAAAGTGGTTCCAGTTTGCCCTGTGGACATCTAATCACTGCTAGACATCCTCGGGCTGTTTTTTGCACCCTTATTTTTATGGCCTTCATCGTTCTTGTCATCCCAGACCCAGCATCTGCAATCTTCTAACATCATATACATGAACTATCTTTTAACTACCCCTATCCCAGAATCTGTGAAGTCCCTTTCTTTCTTTCACTGTGGGGCCCTTCTCTCATCCTTCAACGCTGTACACTTTTTCTTAGCTTGAATGATAAACACTTAAAAAGCCAGTGAAAAAGGCTAGCCAGGTGATACAACTACCTCCTTAGCAGGAAAGACAGTTCTTTTGGCTTCTAGTAAAGCTGGATTCAAACTTTAATCGTAAAACATATTAATATCTGAAGTAACTTCAAAGTTCCCACATCATGCTAACCTACCTCAAAGTTTTCTTACAGTTTTTGCATCTAAAAATAGTTAATTAGTTTTTCTGTGCTGTTTACTAGTTCTGAAAGTCTTTAAATACTTTATTTGCATCATTAAGTACATTCATAAATAAATAAGCAACTTCTAATCTCCAATGTAATCTCTGTTATTCAGGATTTGAACACCAATATTCAGAATGTCTCTATGAATAAGTTAATTTTGTGAATATTCCTTCTTTTCTAACAATATAAATGAGGAGATAATGTCAGTGGAACAGGAAATTATCTCAGGTTAATAAGTGCCTCCTGCTACTTAAATGTCAGGGCAAAGCTGAGGATTTTATGGATAATAAATTTGAGGATATTTCAAATCCACTGAGTAGTGAAAAACAGTGGTCATTTCTGACAATTACTTTTGCCATTCATCTAGCTGCTTTGCAATGAGCTGATACCTGAACTCGTTTAAATCCTTATCATAATACAGTAAGAGATTAACATATTTTGTCTGTATCATTTGAGAATTAAAGGTTAGAAGTGAAATGGAATATCAGAGACCTATTTTGAAAAGTTAAGTACTCTTAGGGTTGTCATTAAAATAATAACTGCTTAAACCACTTATTGGGATCAGTCTGCAGTGAAGCAGTTTATAAAAAATAAAAACAAAATAAAGGCAGGAGTTGGAGAGAGAGGCTAAGATAAGGGGATTTATGACACAAGAAGTCTCCACCTGAATTCAGAACTATTGCAAAGGCAAATGGAGTTCTTGGTCAACACATACTGGAAATATGAAATAGAAGATAAAAATCTTGAAGATAATAGAAGAAGAATGAAGATATAGAAGAATATTTCTTCCAGATAAAATCTTGAGGCTTCAGAAATCTGGGTAGATTGTTGGTTTATTTGGAAGAAAGCTGGTACTTCTCTGCCGCCATTATTTTTTTATCTTTTTTTAATCTTTTTTTTTTTAAAATTATTATTAATCTCCAATAGTAATAGGGTCTTCCCCAGCCATTAAGGCCACTCCATATGGCTGTGATAAGTACCCAGATGATCCCAGTATTACTGAGCCAGTGTGGCTGCTGCATCTGACCTGTTCCATAGGCCAAGTTTTTTCGTACATGCTTGCACATTCACCGTGACCTTTTGTTCCCACAAGCACGTGTTAGATAAGGAGAAATTTGAGGGAAAATCATTGTGTGCTGAGTAGTTACCTGTGTTCCACTCTCTGTTCAGATTAAAAACTTTTCTCCAGGCTTTCCTTTTCTGAACTTAAATACTTGTTTTTTTGAACCCTTGTAGGCTTAAAATCTCCACAATGTGCAGTTAGCAGATGGGTGAGAAAACAATTGTGTGTAAGAAGTGGTCTTTTTCATCTCCATTTCCCTTCTGCATACTGTGTTATGCCCTGTGACATAAAATTTAATGTTTGTGCTTCCTAATTCTTTGTTTTGCAATTCCAAAGAGCTGCTGTGAATGCTTAAGATACCCAGCTCGTAGCGATTTAAAAGTGTGTAATGTTAGTTGCATACTGTTAGTCTTCTCATTGTGATAGTAGTGCAGGCTGTAAGCTGATCAGTGATGCTCACCCTGTTTACATAGGCCAATCTTGGTGAAGTTATTCAGTCACACCAAATTCTAACATAATTAAACAGATCATATATCATATTTTGAGATGACTTTAAAGGGCAAACTGAATGACAATGTTTTGTTTATGACCTTTTAATCCTGTCTACAACAAATTAAATTTTGTCTACAGAAAATAAATTTATAAAGATGATGAAGTGTCTTATGGAAAGAAAATCCATTAGAAAGTCGTGTGTGTGTTGTGATAAAAATAGCTTTGTAAGCTTCACGGCAATTTAGCGCTAGATCTAGCGAATTCGTTTCTGTTTGTGTTGTTGGGAAGTGAAGGATAGACAAGAGACTCTTCATTTGATCTCATAGTGAAGAAATATTGATGTGGATAGACTTGAAGGTCCAGCTGATGTATCATATTTGCTCATTCTGGCATCAGTGTGTAAAAGCAGTTCCTCAAAACAGACCAACAAAATCATCAAAGCCACAATTATTGTTATTTTTTCAGGCATTTAATGAAGCAAATGCTTATAAAACTGTAATTGACAGTTACGGAATTGCTGAAACAGATAATTTCTTGGTTTTGAAGGAAAAAGCAAGATTCTGCCTCATATAGATATTAAGAAGTATAGCTGAATTGATACTGCTAAGTGGCAAGTTTTTATGCAGGTGACACAGACCATGAAGAACATGCTGAAAATCACAGCTGTGCAAGGCCAGAAATGAGTGGATGTGAAGTAGGAATAAATGCGAGTTTCGCAGGCTCCTTAGCTGCTCTGTTTTAGCAGCTTTTGAAATAGTTGATAGATGGGAATGAACTTTCCGCATTTAATGCTGTCTGTAGCTTTGCAGCAATGAGTGTGTTCAGCTCCCAAGCACAACTGATGAGACTGAAACGTTTTTTGATTGTTAGCCTTGAAGTGAGAGCTTTGAATTCACAGGTGTCCACTGATATTTTGTTTCCTGTGATATTTCTCCACTTTTCTGGTAATACCAGAAAATCTCTTTGCTTTTCTGGTTCCAGAATATCTCTCTTGTCACGATAATAAACACTTGAAGAACATTTATGGAATATGATTCTATTCACCCCAGTACTGGTTTGAGAATTCTCTGTGTAAAGTGTTTTGTCAAAATATGAAGGAATAGGTTCTCTTAAGTACAACAGTAGTAACAGCAAAAAGAAGCTTGAAATAAAACCACTGTGGAAAGTGTATTAAATTATGTGTAAGTAAAATGAACTGCTGTGAGTAAAAGCTAAGTATGTACCCCACATTCTTAACATATTTAAAACTTTAATAATGGAAGTTGGTTTTGTTTTTTTTTCCTCCCTTCTATGATTTATTTTTATTTTATTTTATTTTATTTTATTTTATTTTATTTTATTTTATTTTATTGTTTCATTTTATTTTATTTTTAGGAATTGGAGTTTAAAGTATCTTAAATGCATTGTTCTTAATGATAGAAAGGAATTCTAATTTCATGATGCGTGACTGCATTGTAAAGAAAGTAGAGAGGCCTTGATAACAGCCCATGTGTGCATGAATGGTGATACAGTAGAAAAGTTCCTGTAAAATAATGCCCTTGATTATAGCACCATGTATGAGGTGAATGGTTGAGAAACTGTGTGCACTTTTTTGTCCAAGATCCAAACAGTTGTGGTTTTTTTCTTTAGCATATTCCTCCAGATTGGCATCATTTATCTGCAGCAATAAGTCTATGCCTTGGAAAAATAAATAAATAAATAAATAAATCAAGAACAACATTTGTGCTCATCTGACAACTGCCCTGTCTTATTATTAGAAATTGGGAATGGAATAAAACTTTTTCTCTTATTTTAGAAAGAATGAAATCATGCTTTCCAGGCTAGTAGTTCTTTCAATTTGTATTCACTGTAGTGATAGTGAAACTAGCTTAATAAAACAAAAGGTGCTTGTAGAATATTCCCGCAAGTAAATTGGCTTTTGGTATGCATGACTCTATTTATTTACCTCTGACCTGTTGGGGAATCATTGGGAAATTCATTTCACTAAAAAACATTACAGATTGAATGGTAAACATCTCTTTAAAAATTTAAAATTTAAGTGTATATCACCAGGGGAAAAAAATTAGGACCAGGACTGCTTTATGTGACATTTGTGTGAAAACTATATTATTAGATAGAGAAAAGCAGATAAAGAAGATATGGCTCAGGGGAGATAGAACCTTAAGAAATTAGAAGATTTAACACTAAGATACTTTAAGCAAGTGCTTAGAAGCTTAGAGTCATTCAGAATCTGATTTAGCTAAAGTGAAATTGAGCATTTCATTGGTCTCACTGCAACTTGGTCTTTCTCCATTCATATAACATGAAAATTAAGAACTGATCTGAAATGTCAGCAGGAATTTCACATGTATTGTTTCTTTCTTTTTTGTTTCTCCTTTAATCATCTTAGAAGTAAGTAGAAAATTGGAGCATCTCTTCATCTCTGTTTTCCTATTTGAAGGCCATTTATGCCTTTTTTGTAAGAGTTGTGTTTCCCATGATCTGTGAAGCATACCGTTCAGTATGGATCAAATGAACATTATAGAAGTTCCCCCTTTTATCTTTGTTCTGTGAATGTGAAGTTGAAAACAAGATATTCTGCACAATCCAAGTGAGCTTTAACTTAGTGCATCTAGATGCTGTGTTTTCAAAAAGGGCACAAAAACTGTAACTACTTTAGTCCTTTTGTGTCATCTTTTTGAAGTCTTTGGTAGACAAATGTCTTGTTATACCTGGGTGTGATGGGTAGCAGCTCAGTCCACCACACAGGTTGAGCAGATGCACTAACAGACTTGACACTGCAATAGTGTCAGAAGAACTATCCCAAGATTGCATTTGTGGTATTAGATTTTTTTTTTCTGCCTAACACTGGCTCTGTGTTATGCGCATTATTTTATTGAGGGAGATGTGGGTGGTAGTAGTCTGCTATATGTTCTGTGTTTTTCTGTATAAAACTAGACTACAGGAGTTGTGCAGCTCTCAAACTCTCCTGGGGTGATCCATGCAAGGAGCTGCAGAACCTCTGCTTACGTATCCTGAAACCCAGCAGACTTGATTGGACTGAGAAGCTGACCTCATAGAGAGGCTGAGAATCACCTCACAGAATATCTTTAGGCATTTCTTGTATTAGTCTTTAATGCCAAAGGCAACTGTACAGTTACTATTTAGATGTTTCACTGCTATGAAATTTCTAATTTTTTCTTTTTCATGATATCACATTAATATTTTTGTGAACTGCATCCCTTTAATCTGTGCAATGTGGACTTCTGAATCAAGTAGTTGTAACAATATTTAAATTATATGTTAGGTACCATATTTCAGCTGCTGATATGATCATTTATGACTAACCTATTACAATTTGTTAGCACAGAACTGACCTTTTTCTTGTAAGCAAAGGGCATATTTTACAGCTTTCTGAACATGTCTTATCTACTTAGAAGATTTTACAGAAAAGTAAGATGTAGTGACATTTAGTTTTATTCTAGTTCACTGCCATTAACCTCCTCCTACTGACTTTTAGATAGTTGTGTATACTGCTTTATCAAGAGAGAGCAAATTAAGCTTTGTATTTGAAGCTTGAGCTGTTAGCATGCTTCATGTTACAGAACTGTGATATTTGAATGTTCAGTGATACATTGTGTGTGTTCCTGCCTGTGACATGCATTTACACAACTGGTTACAAAACACAGCTTAATCAAGTAAATGATCACATTTCTTCAATGCTCTGGAGTGTCATTCTCTTAAATATCTGCAGACTTCCAATGAGGAGCCTTTGCTGATCAATATACTTCTGTGTGCTTGATTGTACACCAAAAGCTAGATATGTACAGAGTGTACATGGTAAGATTCTTTTGAATATTCATATTTCACTTGGTTTGCCATTCCATTTCCATTTACGTATTTGCTGTGCTGTTTAGTATGCTCAGTGCTTTGCCTTGCACCCCATGGATCAATTCAGCTATGAAGTTAACAAAGTATGGAAGGTTTCTGTGAGCACATATTCAACCATGAATTTTCTATACTTTTTTTTTTTTTTTTCCCTGCGTGTTTAATGGATTTGGATATAAAATCTACAGGCATTTCACAAACTGTTTGATATGTATGGGAAAGCACAGTTCAAAATGAGGTTTTCATTTCAGTTAATTTAATGTTTGGAGTCTGTCAGATTTACTGAAAGATGGGTAGTTATACTGTGTGAGTAACAAAGGAATCATATCATCCCTCCTCCACCCCTATGGTTAGCCTTCCTTGAATGTGTTCATTAAACTGATAAATGATTTCCAGCAGGGAACATTAGAAATGCTCCAGACTAAGAGGAAATAAAGTCAGAACTGCATAGGAAGCTGTCTAAAGGAGATTGGGAGTCACTGCTGTTTTAATTATTGCTTTGGATTGGTGTGCTTTTCTGGTATTACTAAAATTTCCAATATTTGATGATGTTGATGGATTTTGAAATAATGGCAGCAGTGATTACGAATTCAATCTCAATACAAATAATTTGCTGCCAAATATGCATTAGTCCTTGCTTATTAGCACTTGCTAATGTATTGCTGGATAAGAGCGTTTCAGATTTCAGACTTATTCAGACAAAGAACTGTTTGCTAAGCAATTAATATGCAGTGTGCAATGCCTTTTCTTGCATAGGGTAAGAGCTTGCAGAGGGCTGTCATTTCTTTTGAACACTTTCTGTCTTTTGAACACATCAGTCCTGAAGTATTTTTGAACTTGCCTTTAGACTGCAAAATTCAAATAACACAAATTTACATTTGAATCCAGGCAATTAATTATGCCTCTGTCTCTTTTGCCATGTGATGTTGCACTGATCCTCAGGCCAAATGGCTTTTTTCTTTTTCATTTATTCACAAACAGGTTTGTCCTTGTATGCTGTTTTTTGGTGTTGTTTTTTTTTTTTTATTTGTTTGGTTGCTTGTTTGTTTGGTTGCCTAGGTTATATATCAATGCTCATTGTGTGGCCCTTTTTTATGCATAGAAGACTCCTCAAATGAACAAATTTAGTGACAAGATTGGAGTGTAAATGCACAGAATCACAGAATGACCCAGGTTATAGGAGACCTCAAGGATCATGAAGCTCCAACCCCCCTGCCCGTCAGGGCCACCAAACTTCCATGTTTACTAGATCAGGTTGCCCAGGGCCTCATCCAACCTGGCCTTGAACACCTCCAGGGATGGGGCATCCACAACCTCCCTGTGCAGCCTGTTTCAGGACCTCACCACTCTCCTAGTGAAGAATTTCCCCCTAACATCCAACCTAAATCTTCCCTCTTTCAACTTAAAACCATTTCCCCTTGTCCTGCTATTATCAGCCCTTTCAAAGAGTTTATTCCCTCCTGCAAGTGTGTGAGTCTGTAAAAACTATGAGCAAGGTTTGAAGGAGAGGTGGTGTATTTTCCTTGTGTCACATTGCCCTCCCCTACACACCCTTCACCTACAACCTGTGAGAGCCTGCTTGGTTTCCCATGCAAAAGTATCTGCCTTTTTTTGAGCAGTATTACAAACTTCAGCAGACTTCTAGATTCTGCCAGTCAGGCAACCTTAATTTCACTTGTGCAGTGTAATTAAAACAAGACTCCTAAAATAGCCAGGGAAGCTTGTAAGTTAATACTATAGATACAAATTTCTCAATAATCTTTTCCTAAATGCTGTTATTGCAGAAAGCTTCAGGAGTTATCTGAATTGATGTTGTTTTCAAAAGCAGAACGTGCCCTTTGAAACAAATCAAGGACATGTCTGAACTCTTAAATTTTTTTGGGGTTATTACTGCTGGAAAGGAGGTCAGATTAACTGGAAGGTGTCTCCATTGGAGTTCTGAAACCCTGGCTAGTTTCTCACTTCAGACCTGCTTTAGAATAGTGATATACAAAGAAATAAAGGGAATCTCTGGGTTTTTGTTCTTTTCCTTTTTTCTTCTGAAGAATGATATGACCTTTTCAGAGAAAGTCTATGCCTAAAGTCTCAGTATATCCACAAAAAACTGAAAATAATGGTTACCTTGTTTTCTTTAATTGCCAGTCTGGATGGGTGAAGATTTCATTTACTGTCTTGGTTATGCTTGAATATTTAAGTAAAAAGAATGTAATTACACACTCATCCCTTTCTCTTGTGTTTTAAACAAACCTATGATAAAATATTAATAATTAAGTTACAGAGTTAAAGGAAGAATCATTTTGTGTAAGTTAAGATATTAATATCAATGTATAGTAGATCAAAATTATGGTTTTTGTTTTTTTGTTTGTTTTACTTATTGTCTCTGAAGGCAATGTGTCCTTAACTAAAGTGAAGGCAGAGCTGTAAGTCCTCATTCCACAGGAATGTTGGGTTGCAGGAAGTCAGTTTGGTTATGGTGTAGGACCTGAACTCACGACATGTACCTGATGAGCAAAGTTGATGTCTGACTTTCAGTTCTCTTGTCTCACTCAGGAGCTGGCATTAAAGCACAAGTCTATGGCAAACAATTGATAATTTATGGGTAAAATTGTTGTATTCCCTGTAGAAGCATTGGTCATCTTGTAGAAATGGTCACAGGAAGAAAATCTGAGAGATCAGGAATCAGGGCAGGGATGTGTTTTTAAAAGGAGGGAGAGGTACCATGAGGTTGGCTGTAATTTTGAGTCTCCAGTCACTGACATCTAAATTAAAGCCTATTCTGAAGACAGGCATTTCTAAGACAGATAATTAGTGTTCTCTGCTCAATTGTTGCTACTGGCAGTTTCAGAGGAGGTAATAACACCTGCCCAAAAAATGAGTTTAGTGGAATGTAAACAGCTGACTCCATCACATCTCTGAAATAGCTTGAGAATGAGTAGAACGGGATGAATCATTTATAGTTAACCCAATAGATCTATTATATATGACCCAAATTTTTAGTCAAGGTGTCAGCAGCTGGTATACATGAAATTATATTTAGAAATTAGTGTTGAAAAGGCATGTACACTGCCAGTTAGATTCTGCTCTTTCTCTTTTCTTTAAGTTAATTTTTTAATATTGTTTTTTGTGCATGTATGCGTATTTATGTATGTTAGTGTATTTATATGCGTATTTATGTATGTTTGTGTATTTATACACATAAATACAGCTGTCCGTAACTTCTTCATAAGTAATTTCCTTTGGAAGTAACACCTCAGTAGATTTATTCACCTAGCTTACTGCCAGTTGCTAAAGACTGAAAAATAGCTGTACATGATTGCTTCTCAGAATAATGTTAATTCTAATAAATTGTCCAATTGGTGGAAGGGCTTATATTTGGAAGGCTGTTAATTGTGTCTGTTGTGTTTGACATTTTGTTTGGCAGATTATCTTTCTAAATCTTCCTTTCATTAATCACAAAGAAAATTTCTGTTTTCAGTGATTTACTACAAACTTTGTTTGCTTCATTTTTATACCACATAATCAGTGCCTTTTCCTTACTACTGATAAATGTTTTATTCCACATTTGTCTTTATGTTTCACAGAATCACAGAATTGTAGGGGTTGGAAGGGACCTCTAGTTTATACTGTTTGAGCATGCAACGGAATGTTGGCTACCTTCTCAAGTTAATGTGTTATGATAGAAATATGTACTGAGGAAAGCTGTCTCCTACAGCTCCAAAATACTGTATGTAATCTTAGGAAATTTAGTGATTATAATTGCAAGAGAACATACAGAAAGAAACTCACTGTATTTATTCTTTTTAACAAAGGCCCAGTCATGTTTTGGTTATTTTAAAGCAGTTTCTGTAAAAGAATTGAAAAGGAAGGAAATTTTGCACTGAATTTAATAACTCTATTTAAAATAATCAATACATACTCCTTAAGAAAACTAATTTTTTTTACCAACTAATTTCATTGTTTACTGATCTTATGTGGGTTTAGTTCCCCTAAACTTCATCGTTAATTTTGAGGACTGTTTCTGTTGAAGTGCTGTGTTTTACTCATTAATGAAAGAAACAGATCCAAATTTTAGTTAATATTGAGCAAACAAACAAATAAACAAAAAAAACCCCTATGTTTCATCATATATCAGAGAGAAAAAAAATGAAAGAAAAAATAACATGAGCAATATCAGATGATATTTTCATCTGTATGACGATGTAAAGTAAGAAGATCATATAAACAGAAGTGCTTCGGGACTTTAGGAGAAACAAAATGATGTATTATATGAATGGGTTGCATTATTACTCAAATTTGAATTTACTGCAGGTGTAAGAAAGCAGTCTGTAAAGCTTTCTCAGACCAAGTTGTGCTATTGATTCTGCTCAAAATGATGAATCTGGGACCTGTAGTTGGAACAGAAGATGATGAGACTCATGTAGAGAGGCATTCATATAGCAGGAATATAACACAATTCAATATTATAATATATACATAAAGGTAGTAAAGGTCGCCTGTGCAAGAAATACTGTCCATAATAATGGACGAGAACAGTACTGACTTGATCTGATCTGTCGGCTGTCAGTGTAATGCTTCTAATAAAAAGAAAAAAAAAAAATCTGAGGTAAATATTTATGCTGCTTTATCTTGAATGCTCTACAGTTTTTATCATCTGTAGTCTAGGAAGGATTACTTTTGGCTGGCATGTATTTATGACTAAATGAAAGCATATTATAAGAAGTAGCAGGTTATACAAAGTAGAATGAAAGTGCTTGATATTGCTGGATTGCTATTGACAGAATTATTTTAAGGTTATTATTGATCTGTAAAATACGTAGGGAGAAGAAGAGAGAAAATAGATACCAAAGTAAGGAGGTCTTTATTCTGTAAAGAAGTGATCTGGCTGTCTTATTTTCTGCCAGTGGGTGAGAAAACTTAAATGTTTTTAAATGGCACTTAATCATCCATGAACAAAGAAAAAATATTACAAATTACATTCTTGTCTCAATCAGTGGATGAATGTCAGAAATTCAGCTTCTTTGCTACTGAGCTGAAGTGATACCATTTCAGTAGCATCACTCTCCTACTCAGCATCATAAGTCCATGGCAAGGTTTGACAATACCATTCACTTCTGACATTGGGAAGTGGGTTTCCTGGATGATGTAAAGCAAGATAAAGTTGCCCAGTAACCTCCCTACTTAAGTAAGTTAGACACATAGAGGCAAATGCAGTCTTTTAACTGCATTTGAAGTTGAAGTTTTCATATCTGTAGGACATATACAGAGCACCAGTAAGCCCAAGTGCTGTAAAAGCAAGAATTCTGAGGCTGTGTGACCATAAGTCTGGATCCTGGACAAACTGAGAACAGTGATAAGGGTGCTTGCTGAGCCCAGAACAGGCAGAGTTAGACCCATCCAATTGTCCCTTTTACAATAAGAGATTATGGATACCTTTATTTTACCTTTATTTTTTTTCCAAGAGCATCTCTCATTTCTTCTTCCCATGATTGTGACAAATAATACACTGTGAAACAGGAAGGCATGAGGAAGAATTCTTAAGCTACTGAGTTCTTTCAATCGCCTAAATCAAAATTTTACCCTTTTCCCCTCTCCTCTCATACTTTCTGCTTCCATAGACTAACGTTGATCCTGCTTATCTACACAAGATAGTAATCTATATGTTAGAAATGTGTCATTTGATCTTGTAAAATTCTATAGTAACTATTGGATGCATTTCCTCATGTGTCATTGACTACGGATCTTTCCTTTGATCATGTTGCTTATATTTTCTTATCACTTATTAATTGCCTGTGCGCTCAGTGTTGATGATCATAATGTGTTTAAAGATTTGATGAAAAGTTTAGCAGAAGCTTTGACATTCTTTGCAGATAATAGGCAGTAATACTAGGAGAAAACATGTATATTATCCTTTGGAGGGCAGATAAAATGATTAATTATAGAAAAGATACGTAGTTTCTCTAAAAGTAAAAATAATTATTTGTGTCCTGACTAACTCATTATGTTTGAACTTTGTGGTTGGCAATACTGAGACAGAAGAAAAGAAAAATGCTACTTAAATAGTAACTGTTCTTATCTGTTGATTCATGATTATCTGACAAACTGGTTAGTGTTCATAGCTTGTAAGAAAGAAAAACACTAAAGAAATTCTTCTTAGAGAAAAAGAATTACTATTAAATCCATAAATGCATAAAATATTTTCAGAAGTCAAACCATAATATTTACTATTTCTTGGAATTTGTATCTGATATTATAATCAAACATTAAGAATTGGTTTCAATATATCTCTCTCTATATTTTTTTTCTTCTGAAAATCGCTGGAAATTGTGTCATTAAAAACAATATAAAAGCTCTTTCAGTAGCTGACATAGATGAATGTGACAACATGGGTAACAATGAATTATGTGCATGTGGAGACTTGTTTCAGTAGCACTAAAGCATGTCACATTGAGAGAGCAAAGCTTGTAAGACGGTATTCCATAAAAAAGGTGCCTGAGCTATGGAGCAAAAAATACAATTATTTCCTTATAGTAAAAAGGGGTAAGCATAGCATCATCATGACCTTAGATTCACGTCTTTGTGACAGTCAGCAGGCACTTTATTGCTGTGATTAAAACTTCAATTTGCTTTTCTAAATAAATATGTCACCATGCCAGTTTTACTGGTGAAAGTGAACTCTGATTTTTGGAGAGGAGACAGAGTATGGTAGAACACCCACTTCAAAATAGCTGTTTGGGTTAAGAATATTAATACCTTTTCCAGGTTATTGTGGTCAGGGCTGAGGCACAAAGGGATTGGTACAAGGATTTATATAATTTGTATACAGAAGTATGCCAACTGCATAGGAGAGTTATGGAAGGGCCAAGTCTATGTGGGAAACTACTTTTAATAATATATAGTTTTGATTTGGGAATCTTGAGCAGCTGACAGGTGAAATTCTATTCATTTGCTCAGATTTCATCCTAAACGGCTTTTGTGATACGACCTTATTCAGGTATGATCTGTCTGTGTGCATACAGCAGTCAAGAAAGTGGGGAAAGCTGCATCAGGCAGCACTCACTTTCCTGGCAGAGAAGACCATTAAGTCCTGCATCACGGTACCTCTGAGGTGTTAAGAGATTTCAGACTTGGAATCATACAAGAATTGTAGCACCATTCTGATTGCAAATTGCCATATTTGGTTTTCTCACAAAAGAAGATGGAAAAAGCAGCTCTAGAGCAAAGAGCATTTTCCATTCTGAAGTTTCATAAGATGACAGGCTCCTTTGCAGAGTATGTCAATTATATGGTGCATTTCCCCATAATGATAGGAAACAGTATCTATTTTAAGCCTGCCCAAGTTGTCTTTGCTTTCACTTTTTACACACTGCTCGAATTTCCAGACAAGGCACAGAGCTGCTGTTTGAGCTCTGAGTGAAATTTCTTCTCTGTCTCCCTGTTCTCTGCCAGACAGAGCTAACAAGAAGCCTTCCAAGCAAACTCTTAGATAGAATAAGCTCTAATAACCTGAAAGAGGACCTTTTGTTGCGACTCCTAAACCCTAGAGGTGTGAGTTGTCTTTTCCTCAAAGCACACACTCTTCTAAACTGCCAAAGATGTTGGATCTTCTCTTCCTCAAAGAGCACAGTCACAAAGCAGGAGGGACAGAGGGAAGTATATGTGTGTTGGTGGGGGTAGAAAAAGACCTTTTGAGAATGAGATTCCTTTTTCATTCCTTTGACTGTCTGGGAAATGGAAGCAATGGAAACTAATGTGACAATCCTAGAAGTGCAGACAGTAGTTGAATGCTTTCTCAAAGATAAAGGATGGAGTTAATGCATTAGCTCCACTTTTAGTGTAACCTAACCTCTGGCAGCTCTGCCACTGTGTTACCTGCTGTTTGCTCCTACTGTGGTAGCACTGAGAGATCCCAGGCTCTCTAACACAACTGAAGAGTGAGGGACAAAAGGGAGCCTTACAGTTGGTAGACTAATTCTGCCCAGTCAGCCTGGTAGAGTCAATTCCTAACCTTATGAAAGCATTTTTGGCTCCTTTATTATCACTAATTTAAGTAAATTAGATCTAGGTGAGTGATGGATGTTTTCCCTTTGATCAGATACTTTTTAAATACTTGCTATGGGTGGTGGGTGGCTGTATGGGAGATGCTAGCAGCTAGTAGGGCTTAAGACTCCAGTATTAAGTTTCTTGCTTCTGAAGTCTTCTCAGTCTTTTTGTGGTCATTTTCTTTTTGCATTAGAGGAGCTAAGAAACTGAGGATAAAGTGGGAAGAAATTCTTTTAAAAATACATGTGTGGTACACCAACTTGTGTAGAAATCAGTAAGTGGAAAATTCTTCTAGAATGAGACTTTGAAAGATTATTAGAGATTTTGATTTTTTCCCCCTTGTTTGGTGCTTAGTTGCATTAACTGAACTGCACAGTTCCTCCAAAAAAGTGGATTCAGTAATCTGTGACAATGGTGAATAATAGCTGCTTTATGGAGCTTTCTGTAACCTTAAATTGCTCCATGTGGTCTGACTCCATCACTTGTTGTCAGTGCTGCGTAGTACATATGCCAGACTAGGAACAATAGAGATCAAAATCTGAAGGGAATTTCCATTCAGCAGCCATGGGGGGCTGGAAACTTAGACTGAAACTTTCATAAGAATGAGGAGTAGAGGCAGTTCTGAAAAAAGGACAGTGTGATAAACCCAAGGACACATAAAGATAGGAAAAGGAACACAGAACCAGTTATCTCAGCTTTCTGTAAGTCTAATGTGTGAGAGTCATCGCTGGGCTCTGACAAGGGCATCTGCTGTGTTGGAACAAATAATAAATGTAACTTTCATTGAATCCTGCTTGGAGAGCTGGCTTGTTTGAAGACGGAAAACCTGTGTGGTAGCTCTCGGAGGGCATTTCCCAGCTCCAATTTAGCTCTTATGTCTTTTCAGTTCCAAGTAATGCTGTATGTCTGGTAAGTCCCTGGTTTTGCCCAGAAAGTGTGATGAGAGGTCAGATTGTATAAGCCTTGTGGAATTCTTCTGGATCAGGTAACCACTAAAGTGCCTGCTTGCTTAAGGAGTGTATTAGAGTGCCTAGAAAAGCATAGACACAACCAGCTGAGGATGTGCAGCCATTTGTTAAATGCCGTTTTGAAGCAGTGGAGAAGTAGCTGTGTAACACAGTATGAAAACTGCCTTGAAATTAAGAATCAGCTGTGTAATATCTTTCAAATCATCCTAAGAAGAAAGACCTAGTCATTAACTTGCTGCTGTTGAACCATCCAGACAATTTATTGTTAAATGCTTCACTGTTGAGAAAAATCTGTTTTTTCTAGGAGCTCTTGGTACCACTGACATTTACTCAGAGTAAATCTAACAAGGATTGGCTTAGAACAGCACAGCTTGAGAGACATGACATTTACTGCTACCATACTTTAAGCAATATTTTGCTGATGAGGTCTTGGGTATCCAATGGAATCAGTAAAATACAATTTTAAACGTAATGGTTAGTCTATTTACCTTTACACTAAGCTGTAAGAAGAAATAAATTAAGGACCTTTCCATGCTTCTTGGTGTGCACTGAGAAAACCTCATGAAGTAAATTTTACCTTAATTGCCATTATCTTCAAACACTAATGGTACAGGTTAGATTTTCCTTAAATCTGTTTCCCTGCATCTTGCTAAACAGTAGATTATACGTGATCTTTAAAGGCTGTGTGATGATTATGGAAACAGAAAATGAATTCTGTTCACTTATTAAACAGCATGACTGGAGGTCTCTATGAGGAAGGATTTGTGTTTCTTAGAAAAAGCTACTTCTGCACCTGTTGGTGATAGCACAGCAGGAAAAATGATTGATGTAATGCCCCAAATTTCATTTTGCTCCTGTTTGTCCAGAGTATTTCATCTCAGATGAAATCAGTGTCACAAACTGGAATTTGTGCACAGAGAGACAGCAGTAGAGTTGCAAGTTGTATTGGCATGTAAGATTTCCTTACATCAGCTTTAGTAGTACATTTATTTTATTCTTTGGAACCTGCTTGATGTGAAGACTGAGGCCAGTGAAGTTGAGTTTCCTAATGACTCAAGAAACTCTTATCTCAGGGTACTAAAACGCTTTTGCAGATTTTCTGTTTTCTAATGATGTCTGACCAAAGTCTGCCTGCTCTGTGAGGTGGTGAAATGGAATGCATTAAGGGAGTCTACTCTTTTCAGTGAGTAAATTTTGACACACATCCTGTTACTAAAATAAGGATTTAATCACGCATTGCTGACATAGGATAAGCTCAAAATAGCAAACAGTGGGTTTTTTTAATCCTTTCAAAGTATTGTTAAGGTTAATTTCTAGTCAGCTCATTTTAGCACCAGCATTTTTGTCCATAGCTTGTAGGGTGCAATGTGTGTCTTCAAGCTTTAAGACATGCTACATGGCAGTAAAGACTGTTTACATAGAAATCCCCAAAAGTTTGGTATTTAAGTGAAAGGTGACCTAAGTTTTTATTTATTTGTTTGTTTCTTTATTTTTGCTGTAACTAGCTTACAGTGTGTTTGCCATTTGCTGCTAAAAGTAGTTAATGAAAGCAGTGCTTTCCATAGCAAACCCGTATTTGATTTATTACTTTATTCATGAAAACAGAAATTATCTTCAAGTCGGCATGTTTACCATAGTTCCAGTTTTGATGCATTATTTGAGAAACTTCAATGAATTCCATAAATTAATTAACTTATAAGATGGAATTATTTTTAGGTGCAACTTTCTCTATCAGCTTGGCACAATGCTTGTTTGCTTCATTTCTTAAAAGTGTGTGCTGAAATCAAATAAAGGGAAGTTTTGATTTGCTGTGTTGGTGTGATGGAAGATTTAGGCATGAATCAAAGGCTGTGTTTAGATATTTCATTATTTAAACTGGTTTTCTTCTTTAATCCATATGCATTTTTATATTTGATTTAACTGGCAGATCCCTATGGCTGTAAGAATTAATATGGTGTTGCATGCGGAAGAGTTTTTGCTGAACTGTCAGCTAAAGTTTGATGTGTAAACCCCATAAGTATTGATCTGCGGCCTCTCATAAGACAGATCCTGAAGGTGAGATGGACCAATGTAATTCCCCTGAAAGCATCATGAAGTCTTTACCTTTCACTTAACACTCTCTGAATCTCTCATCCTGAACAAGTGATAGAATTTTCTTGTGATAATTAATGAACCGGGAATGGAAGGTCTTGGTGAAAGAGAGGAGAAGAATATCAAATTGAAATCATCTCTTTAACAGCAGCATGCTGGATAAATAATATAAACATCAGTGGTGTTTGGCAAGGAATGTCTCACAGGAAATAAGATAATATATTATTAAAAATTTGGAATCGTTTTGTTTCCAGTAAATGGAAATGAGTCTATATTTTGGGTTTTTTTTTTCCCCCCATAAATCATTCACATAATATTTCTTTCTTAGTATTATTCATAAGTTCAATTATCAGTAGTGTAGTGTGTTGAGAATTAGTTACGTCTTGGTGAGATCTAATTATTTACGAGTTTATTTTGCCTTTTTTTTTTTTTTTTTAAAGTGCATTGAAGTAAATGTTACTGTCCTTCATGGTCTAAGATAATCAAATTATACACACTATGTTATGGGAGGAAAGCAATTACCAGTCATGCAAACAGAATTGAGATAAGTTTTGAAGCTTTCAGAGAGCTTTAACGTTTTATTATTATTAAGAGCATTGTCATAATATTTTATAAGCATGCATAGGAAGAAGAAAAATTATCCATCTTCCATGTCGATGGAAAAAAGCAATCTGAAGTTGTTTCTTTTTCTGTGGTCTGGTTGCTTTTGGTTTGTTTTTATTTTTTGTTTTTTTGTGTTTTTTTTGTTTTTTGTTTTTTTGTTTTTTAAGTCATAGCATTATCTTACTTTTCTAATTCCCTCTTGTTTGGAGAAGTTTTGCCAAGAACATTGAATGAAATCTTAACAGTTGAGTAACAACTCAGACTCACCAACGTCCTATATAAAATGGCTTAGAGCATTAGGCCATTTGAGTGTAAATGGTTGCTTAATGTTCTTGAAGGGTCTATGATGTTATTCCAAGAGAGATAATTTGATAGTTTTTGTGTTGCAGGATTGGGGTTAGTGTTTGTTAAAAGTGACACAAAGGCACTGTTAAGTAAATTAAAATCTTATAAGAAGTTATCAGCTAATAAAGAGAATGAGAATCTTTTATTTTGTGGTCAAGTGCAAGTTCTGGAACTTGGATAAACTCTGCCAGCTTGATAATGTGTGCAGCTTTATGGCAGAGAATGTCAGTGTGCTTCATTTACAATGAAATATCAACATATTTACTTCCTTTGAAGGCTATGCCAACAAAGAAAACATAATGCAGATTAAGTCAAGATCATGGCAGTTTATCAGAAGAGATTTTTTTTCTTATTATGCTTTGGAAATTACCAGTTTTGATCAATAAGCTTCACTTGTAGCTATTTGGGAGTTTTCATTTTTCATAGTTCAGCACCATCAAGTCTGATTAGTCAGAATAGTGCCATAGATCCCTCTCCCAGGATTAGGTGGATCCATGATCCTTTTTACAGGAGCAGGAACTTTTGTGTTTAGTTTAGACCCTGCCTGGATTCAGCATGCACAAAGAATTTTTCATAGTGAACACAGAGCTTAGAAAATGTATTTTTATTCATTTAGCTGTAGTTCTGCTGTTACCAGCAGAACAGATGCTAATACTGGTGTGCTGCCTGTTACCTTCAGCAATTGCTACGGTTTCTGACTTGGCTGTTTCAGCATGTTATCACATAAGTAATTTTTATGTCTCCAGATTCACTTTTAATATTTTACACTTTTTGTACATGAAAAAAATCCTCAGGTCTGGAATGATTGAGCCTCATTTGTATCGCATATATCATGAAAACAAGATTATTAATAAACTGTGGAAAATACTGAATTTTGCCACTTGAAATGGGGATTACATAGCATTGCAGCAGGTGGGAAGGTGAAGAGAGCCAAGCAAAACAAACTAGGGTTTACTTGTGTACTTGCACCATTACAGCAACATCAAGGCTACCAACTGGCATTTGAAGAAATTAATTTCCTTATTTTCTATATTTTGTAAGCAAAAAATCAGCATGCATGGGATGTTTTGAAGGTGTAAGAAAGGATTTTCTTCCTAAACAATTCATAAGTAATGAGATTTCATTAAGTTTTAAAGATTCTCTCAAAAGTACCTTCAGTTTGTTTTCCCTAGATTTTTTGTTTGTTTTCCTTTTCTTTTGGCAGCCTTTGGCAATTTAGGCCTTATATTTTTATACCGATCTTTGAAACTAAAATTGATTCCCCCTTACTCTTCCTCTCAAAAGGAGATAACATTGCCATTAAATTATGTCTTTTGTAATAACTGTGTCAGGTGAGTCTTTCCGTACAGAAAGTGTTATGCACTGCAAAAGTAATTTGTTGTGTTCATTAGGCCGCGTTTCTAAAGATCACTGGAAAAGCATGACAGTCTACAATGCACTCTTTTTTGGGAACTCTATCTTCTGTACAATATCTTCAAAATATTTGAGATTTGTAAAACAAAGATTACAGGAACTGTGTCTTTCACATATAAGCCTAGTTGTAGAAATCTTTCTGGGAATACCTTTGACTGGGGGTGGAGAACCTTCTGCTGAAGTCTTTTGAGATAACATTTTTTTGTATACAAGTATTACATACTGAATTATCCAAATGTTGAAACTGTTGAATTTCTGTACGTCAATTTTATCTGTTGTTTTTGTATTTTTCATGTCAGAGAACTCACGTTATAACATTCCAAGTATGTGTGTGACCGAGCGGCAGAAGTAACGAGTTACTGAATTAGAAGTACTATTAGTATTTCTATACAGAAAGTTAGACATACAGACTGTAATAGTCAGCAGTGGAAAATATGAACTTTCTTAAGCTGCATGCTGACAGATATTGATGTAGCAAAGTTGTAAGTAACGGTGGCTGGTGACATCCCAGTGGGACAGTACTGACAGGTAAAGATATGTGTCGAATCATTTTAAATCTGCAGTAGATCAAAATAAGGCAGGTATAAAATGCCACTGGAGTTTTGTAATGCTGGAAAAACTGAGATTCTTGACAACAGCTGCCACTGCTGTATTAGTGTTACTTCTGAATGTCAGGCATTCTTCATTTGAAGACTGAATGATCTACTTGGAAAATCAAAGGGACCTGCTCTTGTCCGTCAGGAAGTAATGTCAATTTTTTCTCAGTTGAGTTACCATCAATTAGTAGGTGGTGTATGAAACTACCACACACAAACTTTGCCCCAGGCTGCAGAACAGGAGGAGAATCAAGAGGATAACTCTGTTTAATGGTACCTTGGCAAATATGACCATTTTTTTTAGGGCTTAGAGCACTATGTTTCAGACAGACATGATCAGCTTATGAAGGCCTTCATTAATCAGAGAAACCATGTATTTCAAGAAGGAGAAAACTTTTATCAGAATGATAACAATAAAAAGATAAGGAATAGGAAAGGCTATTACCTAATACTCTTACAATGAAGAATGCTCCCATGGATTGTAATGTCCTCTTTCTGGAGAATTATCCTAAAAAGGTAGCCAGAAGTGTCAGGTATTACATAAGCAAGACTCTCAATTGCTGACAGAGCCCAGTTAGTGTCTAAGCAAAAGAACGCATTTAATAGTTTTATTGCTCTGCAAAGAGACCTTCATATGGAGCTCTGTCACCAGAAGTCTTAGCAGCTTGCTTTAGAGAGGAAAACCTGAAATAAGTACTCAGAAGTCAGGATTGATGCAGCTGTCAAATTACTAATTTTAAACTTATGTTTTAAATCCAAAATCCTAGTCCCCTAGAGAGTTTGGAATAGGAGTAAGGATTGGAAGGTTGAGGTGTTTGAGTGAAATTGCTTTACTTTGTGCAAAATAATGTAGTTTTTCTGGTTTTTTTTGACAATCACTATTATTTAGAGTGTAACAGAAGGAGCAGCTGACCACTTTTCAGTAATAATTTTATAATTTTGTATCCCAAAACTGAAGAGAAGGCATAGGTAAAAGGCACAAAAGGTTAAATGGAACTAGAGTCTATGTTTCTTATTCCTGTTGTCACACACTTTGTCTAGACTAAGATTTAATTCACCTTTGGTCAAATGGTCAGACCTTTGTGTACTGCCATTTAAAAATCAGAAGAAAGATGATAGGATTGATTGAGATGGCCAGGTCTAGTATGGGATTAGTTTTTATTGATTTTGATCCTCTGTAGACAGCACAAGATCTGCCCGGATTTCATGGCAGAAGAGCAAGGCAGGGAGTCTTGATGTTTACATTTGTGTCTTTTTTCACGCTGTTTCCTTGCCGTTTGGTTATCAAGGGAACAGCGTGGCAGTTCACCATAACCTTTTTGTTGTTAGCAACTTCATAACCACTGATGACTGGAAATGATGCCAGAGAGTCAAAGCCAGCTTTTATGGTGGTGAAACTAAATGATTTTGGAATTTTCTATTTTCATTTTGCTGGCAAAAGAGGTTGTTTTTGTACTTAATTTTGTAGTCCATCACTAAGAATTTATATGAAAGTGCCTTTTTAACCTGTAGTGTCAACAGAGAAATTAGTTAGATACCAGTAATACAATGTAGGAGTATACAAAAACGTTTGTGAATTCAGTGTTAAGTTCTAAGACAGGATCAACACAATCTGACTAGAAACCCCACATCCCGGGAGTTTATTATTACTCTCTGTAGACCTCTGAGGTGATGATGAAGAATCAGGATATCATCAATCATCTCACATTCTCAGTGTTGAACCTTCTGGTGGTTGTAAGAAGAATAATGAGTTGATTTTTTGACTATGAGGTTGAATTCAGGCACACATAAGAAGACCATTAGTAGAGAAGAGGGCTGTCCACAAATTAGATTCTTTCAGGCTTAAATGCTGTTTGTTACATACAAGTATCTAATTTTGAAATTTGAGAAATTTGTAAGTCTACCTCTTGATATGAGTTTTGATTTTCCCATTCAGTGAAAATCACAGATGTTTGGGCAATGCAGAGAACTTACTAGTAGCTGTGGAGTGCTAAAACTAGAAATGGATTCCCATGAAACTGTGGGAGAACCTTCTAGGAAAGTCTTTTACGTCTATGAGAACAAACTTACACTACTACGCTGGTTTCACACTCTGCTTTTTCTCTTTAGTTCACATGGTGAGATGGAGAAAAAAGGAAATATTCTGTACTTCAGGCTGGAAGGGGAGAAGGGAGATTCTCCTTTTTAAACCAAGAGATAAATGTTAGTGTCTCTCTAGTTTTTTAAGTAATGATTGTTTGTAAATGGTATTGCGCTTAATACTGTGAGTGAAACTGTAAAAGATAAAGAATGTTCAAGTTCTTCATCAAAAACTAGAATACATGAGTATATAATGCAGTAGACTAAACAGTTGTTTTTATCTCTAAACAAAATAATTTTAGAACAATATATTGAGATTGTAAATTAAACTTTATAATCATCATCCTGGGTACTTAATTTTTCAATGTTATTTTAATCATGGGCTTTTGAACACCACAGTAGTCAGACTGTTGAAGACTATATCGATTGTTGTTTCACCATAGACCCTATCTGTTTTTGCAAGCTAGAAGTTCCTGCTTTCAGTTAAGTGATGGTCACTGAGGTCTTTGTGATGAATGATAATATCTGCTCTAGTAACTAAACCTGATGAAATGATGATTTGATTAAACCAGCAATGCAAAGCTGACATTTTCTCTTAATTTGTAAATATGCTACTGTGAAAACAAATGTGTATTTTCTTTCAAGAAATGTTGTATTTAGTAAAACTTTAGACGCAGGTGGGATGCAAGATTTTGCAGATGAATATCCTATCAAGTTTATTTGCATATTGAGATGATGTTTTTGCACTTACCAAAATTGTCTCCAAATAATATAGGAAGTCTTTCTATTACTTAGAGTGTAGAGGTATGGTTTGTATTGCCAAATCAAAATGAGAAATATTTGTTAAGTAGTAAGCAGCATTTAAAAATTGCTGGCCATGTTTATATTTAACACTTAGTCTGAATTTCGTGATGCATTATGGTAATAAAAAATGCGCCACATTTCCTCTAACAACAGTAGCCTTTGACCCTCTTGGCATCAAGAGATAATAACAAGTAAAGTAGGTAAACAACATATGCTTGCTGCATTGCCAGGCTTTCAATCAGCATCTGCTGGTAATGGAAAAAAGTATTCCAAAGCAGGTTTTTCTCTGCTTTAAGTTGTATCTTATTTGGTGCCTCACAAGTGCTGAATACTTCAGTTGGTGTTCTGTTTGAACAAGTTTAGTATTTTCATGACCTTATACAGGAAAACAAACAAATACAGGAAACACTTATGTTGGAGTTGTACCATCAGTGAGCTGCCATACCAATTGAAAGATGATGGCTGCACGCTGTGGTAATATGGTGGAGAGATTGCTGAGGCAATGCTGGAACAGCTCTGGGTACAAAAGCCATATCTCTTTTCTGCTACTTCTCTAATTAAATGGGATTTAGAGGCTATTTCGCAAGCCAATGTCACTAAATGTGTGTTGTGTTACCTAGTAACTGTCTTGCTTAGCAGTACAGGCATGTAGCCCAGCACCACATCACACTGTGTTAGCATCCCCTAAACCTTGTCTTTAATGTCAGTGCTGGTGTTTACACAAAACTCACACTTCATTGTAAAAAAGTGAGTTTAATCAAAAGATATCATTTTGACACTATTTTTGTCAAGAACTAGGAGTAGCCAATAGTGGAAGAGGCCAGCACTAGGTACTCTTTTTCCACCCTACTATTTTTTTTTTTATTTTTTTTTTTTTTCCCTCTTTAAATCACTTTATTACCTAACCAGGAATGTAATTTTTACTATTACAAAGTGAATACAGTAGCTGATATTTACAGAATTATTAACATGATATAATACAAGATATGAAGATAATAAAAGCTTGGTTTGAAGATAAAAAAGGAAAAAAAAGTGAAAATGGGCTCTTTCAGTAAATGTAGTGTTGCAAGTTTGACAGATTATCTAGTTATACTAATTAATCACAAAATGAAATACTCTCTGCCTTCCTCATTTGTAACGTGAAAAGTGGAATGAAAGCAAAGCTTAGTACTGGAAGTTACAAACACTTGAAAGAATGTCATCAACCACCTGCTGGGTATTAATTCATACGATAAAATCTATGGAAGTTTCTCAGGTACAGTTACGTGTTAATCTGGGACTAAATTAATCACTAATTAGAAGGCCAAGCCTCGAGCATGATATTCTTAGATCACTTAAGAAAAAGTAACTTCAGAATTTAAAAATGTTGGAGAACAACTTGATGATAAAAGCACTGCCATTACAGTGCACATAGAAGAGTCACCAAAATATTTTGTGAAATTATGCAGTTTCTGTAGATAAGTCCTGGAGCAGATCTCATTTGGACTTGAATCGGTACGGAAAACTTTTTTCAGCCACCTTTGTCACCAGCTCTCAGCTTGGTGGTTCTCTTAATCTTTAAAGCTTTTCAGGTCTTTCTTGTCCTACACCGTGTATGCTATGCTAGTAGTGTGTCGACATTTTTATTCTCTCAACTGCAAAGAAATGTAAAAATTATATGAAAGAAAAGCTGAGAAGAGCACCTGACCTAGATTTGAATCCTCTTTAAAGCAAAATGATTAATGCTGACTTTGAAAATATCCTACATTTACTAGGTTTATAAATGTGTTGTAATATCACTTCTGGACTGAAAGATAAATCTGTGCATTCATTGAGTACTTATACTCTATTATCTTAAAATGATCTTTTTTTTTCTTTTTATCTTTTTTCCTTTTTTGTTTTTTTTTCCAAAAAGAGAAACAAACCCAAACGATGCTTTGAATGCACAAATGCAAATTTTCTTTCCCTATCCATATTTCTATCAGATGGAGCCACTCTGAAATACTTTAGCAATTGTTTAGTCTGTGCACTTTATAAACGCCATGGTCATGTCTTCATTATTAGTTTGCTGGGTAAGAGCAGTGCACTGAAAGTTCTGGTGAAGATAGGTGCCCTTCTTGGCCCACCTAGCTCAAAACAGCCATTTAATGAGAAAGATGAACGAGGTGCACAGGGATACCATAGGGCAACAATTCTGAATGCAGGACTTCCACATTTGGTTTTCATCTCCTTTTTCATCTTAAAAAAAAAAAAAAAAAAAAAAAGGCCAGTCTTTCAGTTGTATCATTTCTTCTCTTCCTAGAACAGGTTATAAATATTCCTCAACAGTCAGTATTTCTTTGCCCTGTTTAAGCTCTAAGAATTACTTTTCCATGTTTTACTCTCATTTAACAACTCACTTTTTTTCTTCTCCACCAAGCTTAGAGACTTTGGCCCAGCAATTCTTCAAGAACGTTTTATTTTTAGAGTTGCCAACAATGGAAACTACTCACGACCTTGGGAAATGTTGTCTGCGTACTTACAATTCCTGTGCTATAGGGAATATACTGTCCTTCAGCAAGCTTTTCAGTAAGCCTCCTATGCCATTCTGGAATTTCATACTGCTTACTTAGGGGATATCTTACACTTGGCAGGAGCTGTGCATCTTATGCTTTGAACATTACAACAGCCCTCATGGGTTTGGATGGTCTTCCTTTACTGTTGCTATCCCTTGTGAAAAGGTATCTAAAGCAAAGGGTTTTTTTTCTTCCTTTCTTTCCTCCATGTTAGATGTGGCAAATACTTAAATTAGAGAATTAAAGTATAGTAGTGGGCCATGCTGTATTCTACTGTATATCAATGAGAGACATTTCAGGATGCATACAATCATTTTAGGCAACATAAATCACAGAGAAGCTCCTATGAGAGATTCATTCAGTCTCAACACAAGCAAAAGGTTGTCATCACCGTAGGATCTCAAATTTCTAAAAAACACTGGAAGAGACATGCCTGACTGTGCCACTGAACACTTACTTAAACATCAGAGTATACCAAAGAGTTGTATATGATAAAGAGGAAAGTTTCACATTGTCATTGTAAGATCTAATATTGTATGCAAACTTATGATGCCAGGAGTCAGTGTTTAGAATCCTTTCTTTGTAGCTGGAGAAGGAAAATGTAGAGAATTGAGATGATGAAAACCTGTGATGAAAGCTTCCCTTTCCAGGAAATCTTTCTCTATGCCTTGCCATTTCTTCCACTTTATTGTGTACATGCCTATGAGAAGCAGACAAATCACCATTTGAACACAATCATTTTTTAAGTTACACTTTAATTACATATCAAATAGCTATCATACACAGGCAGGAAGGAGGCATAGGAAGAATGCTACCATGCTAATCACTACCTAACCAATCACTACCTCTCTTGCTCAGTGATATGATTTAGCAGAGAGTTGTTAGAGTTAGGGTAATGTGGTTAGGCTGTGGTTGGACTGTGGTTGGATGATCTTTGAGGTCTTTTCAAACCTGAGTAATTCTATGATTCTGCAATTCTATGTTTCTAACTGGTCTGCTTGATCCTGCAAATTTTTTCTTGTGCAATTACTTTGAGTCAACAACTTGAAATAATTTATTGGTTCTGTACAAGTATACTTACTGTGCCTCTTGATTTTGAGCTATGAATATCAAACTTAGTGAAGCTGTTGCTGCCGAATATGTAGCAAACAAACAAACAAGAAATTAGAATCAAAGCATTTGCTTTTAAAATATATAACTAACTATAGTTGTTTCTAAACTACATAGTTTGTTATCGCTTTCTGTTCAACTGATAACTAATTAGGAATTGAATGATATTAGTATAAATTAATGTGAGATATTATAATGTTTAGCAATAATGTTTTAATGAGTAAAATCTATGTTCTTAAGAGTAATTCTTGAACAACATTTAATTAATGTTTAATTAACGGCTATGTTATTCTGTGTTTTATGCTACAATAGTTAATACATTACTAGTTCTGTTGGCACAGATTAAACAAAGTAATTACAAGGGCTGCTCCCAAAATAATGCCTCTTATTTTACAAGTACAGTTCTGAAAGTAACGCCTCCTATTTTATTACATTGGTTCACAGTGTCAGAGAGGGATGTTGGTGGTACAGAAGTAGAGGTTGAACCTGCCCACACCAATATTCTGTTACAGTATTGTTACAGTGCTACAAATGGCAGACAGATGGCAAAAATGCAAAGCTAATGATGGTGACTAGGATGAAAAACAGTGCTCTGTAGCTGAAATTTTGCTCTATCAAATAGTGTTATTGTGCTCTTTGTATCTTTTGTAGTTTCCATGGAAATAAGTAGGGTATCATTAGACAAGTAGCTATCATTAGAATAATTTTTGTGGAACTCACTTGTTAAGAACTGAATTTGCCTGAGTTCTGTATTATACAACAATAAAAGGCAACAACGAAAGTGGTGGAACTTTTTGTTTATGAAGTTATATTAATTATAAGAGATATCATGTAATGTTACCATTCCAAAAGATTTTGGTACTTTGTTTTTTCTTGGTCACCTCATTTACAGCAAATCTGTTAATCACACCTCTCCTAATGTCATCCTAATGGATATCTGAACACTAAAACAGATGCTCCTTTCTGAGTTCTGTTCCTACCAACTGTTTACATACAGAAATCAGAGCCCGTTTCTGAATATTATTCCCTTTTCCACAGTACTTTACAAGTAGAAATGCAAGTGGTAGCTTTGGCTGTTAAACACAACATCTATAATGTCCTTAATGGAATGTCAAGAAAAAGAAAAAAGTGGAGGTATTTGTATTGAACTACTTCCAGGAAGTACACTTTGTTCTTTGATAGACAGGTCTAATGGGACGACTAGATAGATTTATATTGCTACGCTATGTAATGAAATTTCTAAGTCTTCATTATCTGAAGAGAACTGTGATTCATGCTGGCAATTCTCAGAGAATTATAAAGCAGGAGAGAAGAATGAGCTCTTAGGTTGCTGATGGCTGTTCAGTTCTCTACATATTACACATAAATGTGCTTCTGTACTTTCTTTTGTCTCCAAGTTCTACATAGCTGTGAACAGTCAGTAGCAACAGATATGTCTGTTTGGAAAGCTGGTTTTGGCATCTCTGAATGATTATTTGTTTAATATATTTTCATTCTATGTTTGACCTTCTTTAGGAGCAAATAACAGAAAAGTGCTTTGGAGATGAAGCAGTTCTGTCACGATTCACCTTTTGGTGGGAATTCTTTTATGTGTGAATTTATGGAATTAAAATTAATAGACTAGGTCACACCTTTTTACTGTCTTACTCACACTTCTGCATCAGAGAGTAAAACTTAGTCTTTATATAAATGGCAAAGGATGTTATAAAGGTAATCTGTGACTTTAGGATTGTTATTTTCAGCTGTGGCATGAATTGTTGAACGCATTCAGTACTGTGTCGAGTTTTCGTAGTGTTTCCTTGTGACCAGAGCCTCTTGCCACTGGATGGCAGTATTTATTAAATTATATGAAAGTTACTTGATTGCTTTAATATGTGCACTTCAGATTTAGAGGACATAATAGAAGTGACATTTAGAGTTTATGTGTATATTCTGTCCTGCTCTTTGTAAGGGAGAGAACAAAACTTAGTTCTCAACTGATTAATTAACCAATGACATCATTTTAATAGCACATGTTGTATATAAAACTAGGTAACCATAGTATTTTAGATCTGCCAAGTAATGCATTTTATTTTATTGGAGTTTTCTTCCTAACCTCTTGAAAAGCATATATTTTTAAATGCATAAGTGTTCTTTATTTTTCTTCTATTAGAAAAATCAGCTTTCAGTATAATCTTGGTATTGCATGGTGTTGAAGTTTGTATTTTATTATTCCTTAACATAAAATGTCAGCAGTTACCACTCAATGATTTATCAGTATTTTGTGTTTTTTTTTCTTTTCTTTCTTTCTTCTTAGGCAGAATGAAATTACAGGTAGTGTACAAATGTGAGCAATTCACACAATAAATATTCTGGATAAAAACAAAATGCAATCAGTTTTATTTGCTAGGAAGGAAGAATGCTGGAATGCTCTTTTCCAGTTTTTGAAAGATGATTGAGGAAGAACTTACACCATAAACAGGCAAGCCTGAACTTCATGTATAAAAACAAAATGACTGTTATAAACAATTCATTTAAGGATGTGTCAAGCTTCACTGACAGGCAGCCAAGAAATAAAAATGAGTGAGGTAATTAAAGAAAAATAGACAGCTATCCTAGCATAATAATATAGCATGGAAGAACAGAAATGTAGGGAACACATTGATAGTATAGGCTCTGCTTTCTTTTCCTGCCCAGCTGGTGCGGTGCATGCACGGTTTCTGCTGACAGACATTAAGCATCTATATAGAAACCATGGCTTCTTTTTTGAAGTACTGGGCCTGAAGTTAATAATGATCAGGATTTAGTCTTGTGTTTTACTGAGTCTTTTGCTATGCTGAGTATCAACTGGTAATGCCATAATCTCCATATTTCTCTTTTTGTTCAGCCGCAGATTTTGTGGAGAACCTGCACAGTGTATTGTGCATAGTGAAAACTGTGTTTCACAATGCAAGGAAAAGTAAACAAATAGTGGAACTTTATCCATACACTTCAGCTTCTTTAGTTCATGTTCAGTAGACATTTGAAAGGATTTAAGCCAGCAAACTGAACTAGCAACAGCAGGGAAAGCCATATTGGTTATATCATCTCACATGACTTCTTTCTTCTTAAAAGGAAGGAGATGTGTCATTTTAGAGGAAATCAACAAACCAGTAATTAGTTTTATAAGTTTAAGAAGACTGCAGGCAACATCTGTGCAGTATTCCTCATTCCTCATCCCATACTACATTTTTGATCCAGGCAGCTTCTTTTCATTTCATATGACACAGTCCTCTTTTTTCACCTGACCTTGCCAGGTAATAAATAGTAATGACAACCAGGTAATGTAATGCTGACCAAACTTCTAATTATTCTTTAGGGATTGAAGAATAGTTGATTATCAGTACACAGAAAATAAGCCAACTGCTAGCAGATTTTTTACACATACTCATACCTATTCTCAGTAATGAAACTGTTATTTAAACTAATTCTAGAAAATAAGTGGCAAATTAGTTTAAGTGTGATTATACTTCACCTGTAGTGTTACTTCTCTCCAAGACTACTTATTCAGTCGCCTTTCTTTGTTTTACTTCACTAATCTGTACTGGATGAGCTTGCTTCTGTCTCAAGCAACACATCTGAGAGTTAAGAGTCTGTGTTCTGGATGTGACACAATGACTAGAGTGCTATAATAGGAAATTAAAAACTATGAAATAACCACTGATATGTATGTTTCTATTCTCTCCTGCTAATAAAGTTCTGTTGTTCAATCTGGAAATGAAGAATAGTTTCAGGTGTCTGAAAATAGCCTTCTGAAATGAGATGCCGTGGTTAAGAAGGCTTTTGTCCGCATCTTTGGCTATAATTTTTTCATGTCTCACATTCTGTAGTAAGAAATGGGACTCTGAACTCCATTGTTTTTACCACAGTGTAGTGCACATTATTACCTTAGTCTCAAAACAGGCTGCACTGTTTTCTTTATAGAACTTCTACCTTTCGTTTTCAGAACCTGGAATAATGAAACAGGTGACCTTTAAAAAGAAAAAAGCAGTTTGCCAGGTATCTGTTATGACACTGAGGATTCTTAGTCTCTAGATCTACAGTCAAGTCAATTTTCTTGTTATCAAAACACTGATACTTTTTGGCTGATACTTTTAGAATGTGGATTACTTATACTATCTGACATTTTAACATCTGTTTGAGAAGTAGCCTGCTAAATCTGTATTTTATTTGAGAAAGTGAGTTCAACTCCTTATTTCCATTCCCTTTTAGCTTCTGCTAAGTCTATTCAGAGAAGGGGAGAAAAAGGTGGAAAATAAAATCCTTTGCCCTAACACCAAACAAGCTTACTGTATTTTGTTTCATCATCTAGTCAAGGGAATTTCAGCCTCTACTGAGGTTGCATACTATAAAGGATTCTCAAGCCTCAAGAAAATTTCTTCAGTTAGGTTAAAGTGCAAAACCACTAAAATATGACTTAAAATCTTTATACAGTTTTAGAATTTAATTTTTAGTTGTAAACTTTAGCTTTTAAAACTTCTTCAAACTGCATTATAAAATCCCATCTTTAAATAGTATAATTGGTTGTAGTAACAGTATCTTTAAAGATGTATGTATTCTCTGACCCAATTCATAAGAGATTTTAGAACATTAGGCAGAAGTTGGTGGCATCAGTAGGACAGAAAACAAATTAATTGGATTCTGCATTACCATGCTATTAGCATCATTTCTTGTATCTATTCTTACACCATTGTAGTTAATTTAATGACAGTAATTTATGTATTATGAAATGTTCCTCTACTAGAGTGTCTGTTTGTTAATTCATCTTTAATTCCATCACTATTATTCATTCATTAGATGTCTAAGGTCATGATCCCATATGGTAAGGTTTGCAGTCAGTAGAAGTACTCTCATTAAAGGTACTGCAGGATGAGATTTATTTTAGCACTTCAAGACTGAAAAGTGTTTTTATGTATGCCCAATACAACTATATGAAGTTCTGGGCTTTTTGCTTACTCGCTACAGAGTTTTCTCAGCAAGAGAAGCAATAATTTCCATGTATACGCACTTTAATTTTCCTGACTCTAAATCGCAGCTTTAGCGTTCGAGGATTGGTATGAACAAATGAGTGTTTAAGGAATATTTTTCCTGTGAGTTTCTTTTTCTCAAAGTACTTTATTATGACTGAAGATGGTAAATGCTCTGTGCAGTCCTCAGTGCTAGTTAGACTATGAAGTGGCAGTAAAAGAAGCTCAGCTGTGAACACTTTACCCATGCTATATAAACTATTTATCTGACCTACAGCTGGTGAACATTCCTGTGCACTGCAGGGGAGCCCTGGTGCCAGCCTGCAGACCCTGCAAGCACCACTTCCACCTGCAGCACCACTGCAGAATGTAATGAAGACATTACACATTAATGAAAAGATTATACCCTGGAGCAAGAAAATGGTGAAACAAACACTGTAGGAGCATTTTGGTTTTGCTTTGTATTTTCAGTGGTGGGTTTGTTCTATTAATTAGTTGGAACACACAGCTTTTTAGTTTCTATTGCAGAAATAGCACTGTGTTTACCATGGAAGGGGAACAGACTAGCTTGGCTATGCTGTTTTAAAAAAGAATATGACAGAATTGAGACACCTTACAAAATCTTGTGATTCGGTTTCACTCCAGATTGGACTTTTCTGCAACCATGAATTCTCATCCTCTGATGATGGATAATTTATTACAATAATATCATAATCCAGTTCAGTGTTTTTATTTTTAGTGCTAGTGAACTTTCTAGTGATCTTTGTCAAGTGGATAGGATGGTGAAAACAGCATATTGTACATACTTTAGGACAATGTTTTAAAAGTAAGAGCTTCTCATTGCTCAGATGCTAAACCTGAGATGCTAAGAGTTTAAGAATTCATAAGAAGTGGACCTTTGAAGGGTTCCTTATTGTTTCTGTCT
The DNA here is from genome assembly GCF_054131305.1 of Coturnix japonica. Lineage (NCBI taxonomy): Eukaryota > Metazoa > Chordata > Aves > Galliformes > Phasianidae > Coturnix > Coturnix japonica. Next base: position 14,444,997 of record NC_140666.1, read on the forward strand.
AACTGGTAGGCAGCTCAGCTCCACACAGCCAGTTGTTCACTCCCTCTCCCCTCATAATGGGATGGGAAAAGATTACTTTTGTTAGTTCTATGAATCTGATTATCAAAATAGGTGGACATTTTCCATCTTTACCTTTTCATTGTGAGGAGGGGGAATCCAACAGTGATATTTAAATGGTTAATAGTAAAATAATTTTGTAGAATTAATACTTAAGTTTTGTTAAAAGTTCATGATGCTCAAGGTATGTTGTAGCTGACCCTTGAGTTTAGAAAGTGTTTTGCGCTAAGTGGAACATCTTAGCCTTAAAAAGTTTCAGAAGGTTTCTCTTTTTTGTTATTAGAGGTCAAGAAAGACAGTATCTTTGGCCTTGTAACAACCTGAATTTCTCATACAGACTCTCTAAGACAATTTGATAGCTTTCCGAGAAATAACATTCTTTATCATTTTCTTTTACAATGTCAAAAGGCAATTGTTCTTATTCTTCCTTCTGAAGGAAAAATAACTTAAAGCACTCTGTGGCCTTTGGAATTCCAGGATTGCATTAACATGTGCAAAATACTCTTTTATAGATGTTGCTTTCCTTTATCTAACCTCTACTTTTTCCAGTTGTTCCAGTGCTTGTTATTTGTTCAGCGCTTAATATTGCAAATTCTAATACAACCGCCTGTCGTTTCCTTTATGAGTGGTCAATAATGTAAGATACAGAATCATAGAACTGCATGGATTGGAAAGGATCTTCACGATCATCTAATTCTATCCCTCCTGCTGCAGTTTGGAATAGATTCATATGTTATTACTAATTATGCTACCTATTTGTGTCCATCTAAAAACTGACTATTGGAAAATTATTGCGTATTATATGCTGCCGGATGAATGGTTCTACCAAGTTCTCGTACTTGGTGGAGTACTCTGTGGGATAATTTAACTAATTAGCATAGCATAAACCCATGCTATTTTTTGCTGGATGTGTTCACTGTGGTTAACTCACAAAGGGCCTGAAGAAGTGTACATGGAATTGCATTACAGAAAGGAGCGAGAACTTCCCTTCTAGTATTGATGGACAGTTATTTGAGTTCCTGATTCTGAAGCAGATATTCTGACACATCAAATAGAGTAGCTAAGCAATCATAAGTATGTGTAATGCATTCTTATTGCTGCATGAGATAAAGTGACAGTAGAAGCAGAGCCTCATCTGTGTGTTAGGTAAGGATTACCTCACCCCTGAGATGCACATGGGAGTTACCACCAACTAAGCAAGTATGTTCAATCTTTGATTTGTCTGTTTTCAAAATTCTACAATTCAGCTGTTTAAACTGAATTCCCAGATTTCATGAAGATTAATAGTGATATTCTGAGAATGCAGAAATAAGAAATAACTTCTCAAAAAACATTCAGGAGCTGGAAACAGAGAAGGCTTATTAAGGCATTTATCTATCCTACTGCCTTTCTTTTTCTTTTTCTTCTTTTTTTTCCCATACAGTACTTGGGAAACATTTGAAGTGACAAAGCTTATGCTTGTGTAGCATGTCTAATTCTTACTGTTTTCCCTAGGATGTCAGTTTGAACGCAGAGTTTGACAGGTGAATGTATTCCCTCTCACAGCAATTGTTTTAGATGGAGCTTATCCACAACTGCAGTCAAATGCTCTTTCAGTCAAAGAAATGTGAAAGAACCAGTTCTTAATTCTTCTTGAATTTTGTTTTCCAATTTGGATCTTGTTGCTAGTACATTTCTAAGCATCCTCAGGTCTTCAGGTGTTTGACAAACTTCATTTCATTTTGAAGCCATGCTAATATTTATACTTCAGTTGAAACAAAATCTAAGTTTGAACTCCAGATTAAATACAAGCACAGGTGCTACTCGTCTTCAAATGTCTGCACATCTCCATATGCAAACCACAACATAATCATAACAAGCACTGAATGCAAAGTTTGTAAAGGCAGAACATGTAACATCCAAATGAGAGTTAATGAGGATAAACTGGACTTTTCAGCTCATAACTATATTCGTTTATAATGCCTCTTTAGTGAATTCAAACAAATGCTTACTATGAAAATAAAAATAAAAGGAATCATAGTAAAATATGACAAAATTGGAGCTAGGATGATCTGGCTGAATTTAGTATATTTTGAGAAGGGAAGATGTGTAAATTTATATAAATCAGTTACTTAACAAAATCACTTTTCTTCTTTATTGTCTTATACAAAAAGCATTCTTCTTATGTTTTAGAGAAATACTTTTTCAGTACATTCAGCTAGTATATGTATTGTAGTACGTAAGAGTGGAAAAAATGTCCAAATCAACTGTAGCTTTGTGTCTGCCTTTGAGGAATAGGCAGCTATTGATTATCTATACATCAGGTAAGCCTCTTTCTAATGCCAGGAAGTAATTGTATTATGTCTCAAAACATGCATTTAAGAGGTTATTAAAAGTTTATTCAATACCACTATGAATAATTTGTCTGAGTACCACTTTGTCTTAATAAGCTCTTCGTTTACATCTCCTGTACTGATGAACTTTATGTACAGTACAATATAATGTCATGCTCAAAGTTTTGTTTTTTTTTTTTTTTTTTTTAATGTTTTCCAAGTCCACTAGGATGTCATTTTAATGTTATGAAGAAATGCAACATTGGCATTTCTTTGTTTAGGGTTTTAAAACCATTTATATCTCTGATGATTTCTTATTTGTCCTCCCAACTGTTATGAATTCTACATGTTTTGAAGTCACCAACAGCCCCATCCTCTAATCCAAATTTGCCAATCTCATTATGCCTGTTGCTTTCGTAAAGATTTTCATGGTTACTTTGCAATACTTAAATCTCAGATCGGGGGAAAAGAAAAGAAAGGACAATAGAAACTCCATTGATTACAAGGTTGAATATTTGCTGCAGGCCCATAGATGCTATCTCCCACCTTTCAGATTGAACGTTTATTAATTTACGTGATATTTATGTTGCTAATAACTCATGCATCCAAGCTTAAGGCAAAGTGCTTGGAATTTTATAGATTGAGAGCCTGGTATCGAATGCGAAATGTTTTTATAGAGCTATCTGAATAATTGGCATTCTTTTTTCAGTGTTAGTTTATATCTCTTGTTTGATTTTGAAGAGGCACTTTGGAATCTCTTACTGCTCAGCTCAGTATTTGTGAAGTTTTTAGATACCTCTGAATTTTTATAGGGGACACTTTAGCTGGTTTTCCTCTTGTAGAATAAGTATAAAATGTATAACTGAACAGTGCCTGTTTGGAGTGTCCAGCAGTCAGTCTGCAGTGCACGTTAAGGTAGATTGCTCCTTGATAAGGTAGTTGTTAATTTAATTTATTTCTTTTTATTTATTTTGCTTCTGACTTTAGTACTGCTAAACACAAAGTTGAATGTTTACAGCTTTATCTCCAATTTCAGCCTCTACTGATTGCTTTTCTATTTGGGTTCAATTGTGATTTTCCTTTTATTTACATGGTATTTCATGACTTGTTTCCTATTTTAAGTATTCAGTGGCAGAATTAGCTTTCTAGAAGGCTTGTGTTTTATGTTTTGGAGAAAGACTTGCTACAGTATATTGCTTCATGTTTTATAATGCACTGCTAAGTATGGACATGGAGTAAAATCATAACAGCCCAAAGCCATGTTTCTCTTACAGAAAATGAGCTATTGAAGGAACTGTAATTCCTATGATTATGTATCCATCTGTTTGTGTTATCCCTTCTCCTTAACCTTAGACTATTACTCAACTTTCTGTCAGGCTGTGTGGTAGAAGCACTAACACAACAGTACAGAATGTTAGCAGCATTGCTCTTTTAGTAACCTTCCTGTTAACTGTCCTCTCTGAGAAGACATTTAAGTAGCAGAGTTAAAATGTTTGTGACAGTAACCACTGAGCCCTCATTAGCACTGCTAATATATCTCATGCTTGACAGCTCCTGAAGGTTTATGCTGTGTTTTTGGCCAATAATAGAGTATTGTTAATAGAAGTGATAGTACTGATTTAAATACTAATCCAATTCTCATGCTTCATGCACTTGTATTAAAATTTCTTGAGTTCCTTGCTGCTGGAAGTTGCAGTAGTCCACAGGAGTAGTTGCTGAGGAAGT